>NC_056751.1:489521772-490169272 GCF_019279795.1 Protopterus annectens
ATCCACACCCCCATCACACAACGCCAGCACATTTGCATATGCTTACCACAGACATCCCACATACTGCATGTACTGTGCACACAGTTATCTAACCCAGAACAACTGCACACCACTTATTAATCCTGTCCAGTGGACTACAGATACAGGCATATTGTATAACAATAGTAGGAGGCTAGTGCAGCACAGGGCAGATTCACATGACAGGAAGGCATCTGTTGTCTGCAGTGTTAAGATGCTTCACATTCACCAAATGCACAGATATTGCCAACAATGTTGCAGACAGTTTAGGTGCAGGTACCCCCCCTATTGTCCTACACACGTGTTATTAGTTATCCCAGATGACTGTAACCTCCCTATCCTCTCACATGTCGAGGTGAGAGCCACCCTCATCATTGCAGAACACATATCATCACTGTTACGAAATGGTATCCCTGGATGTGTGCTACATTCACCCCTGGAGGACATAGCACCACATGACAGACTGATATTAATCCCTGGCCATACTACAGGATATGTACCTGAACAGTGCCATACATACACAGTGGTCCCACACCAATGAGGAGGAACCTCTACTGACCCTGGGAACTACTGCATCATATGCACAACTGGCCTTGTGTTCTAAGCTATGGAAGTGTTAGTTATGGCCCACATGTACAACAATATTACATATGTTTATATTTCATGACTATCTACACACAACCTATCTCATGGACATACCTATAGATAGTGAACTATGATACATTTGGAGGTGTCACAGTATACACATGATTAACCTGCTACTTTGCATTACCTTTTTTTATGTGGCAGCTTTTGGTGTGTCAGTCGTGCTGCTTGAATTTTGCTGCTGTTGCTGCTGCTGCTGCTGTTGTTCTGCTGGCTGTTTGTATATTTTGTTTTGTCTTCTCTCTCTGTCTCTCTCTCTCTCTCTTTCTCATTTGGTTTGTGCAATGACTGTATTGCATGAGTGGAGTGTGGGTACTGAATACTTTTGTAGGTATCTGCATAGGTCCATGTGATGGCCTCTGCACCAATTGTAAGGCAGCATTTGCTAATTGCAAGCAGCTGGGTGTGTACTAATTGCATGTCTCACTGTGATTTCAGGACACTGCTATAAAGGGTATGTGAGATAGGCGTTGCCCTTTCAGATTGTAGGGCGTGGACCATGCTGGTATGCTGTTGACAGTGTTCTGTGAGTGTGAAGGTTAGTACATCTCCCATGCTTCATGCTGTGTTGTAGATTCAGGTTGCTGCATTTATCTTGCCTGTTCCTGTAGTGAGTGTGTATGCATACTGACACCTACAACTATATGTCATATGTATTGCTATATAAATATATATATATATATATATATATATATCTGTGTACATATACATACTTTCATATATGTACATTAGCTGACATTATTGGGTACAAGCTAACAATTAGCAGGGCTGTTTCCGTTAACACTACTCTAGTATGGGAATCCAGTAATTGGGACTATAAAAGTCTGCCTGACATGCTTTGGGTAGTAGACATACTATATTGCCTTTATCTTCATTCCTACTATTACATGTTCCACTTATTTAGCACTATATTCCTGTATGAGAGTCATGGCTTAGTGGTAGGTCATACAGACTAGTGTTACAATGGTCTTGTGGTAGGGCCTACTAGTATGCTCATATTCTGCTTTTGAGTTGAGTATAGGGCCTATCAATCACAGTGCTGGAGGCACCTTTAAACAGTTAAAGGGCTTAGTAGGTCTCACAGGAGCCAGGCTGTGTTGCAGATTCTGGTTGCTGCATATATCTTCACTGTTTCCTGTAGTGAGTGTGTATGGCTACTGAGACCTACGATTATATTTCATATGTATTAATATATATTTATATATATGTATGTGTAGATATACATACCTTCACATATGTACATTACCTTACATTATTATGTACAAGCTAACAGGTAGCAGGGCTGTTTCTGCTCACACTGAACTAGTATGGGAATGCAGTCATTTGGCCATTAAAACTCTACCAAACATGCTTTGGATAGTACATCTCCTATATTACCTTTATACTGATTCCTACTATTACATGTTATATTTATTTTAGCAGTGTGTTCTTCCAAAGCAGGCATGGCTTAGTGGTAGGTCAAACAGACTAATGTTACCTAGGTCCTGGTTTTGAGACTGACAGTGGGAATTTTTTACTTTGCAAACTTTGAACTGAGTACAGGACCTGTCAATCAAAGTGCTGAGGCCACCTGTAAGCAGTTAGAAGGGTAAGTAGGTCACACAGGGGTCAGGCTGTGTTGCAGATTCAGGTTGCAGCAATTATGTTAACTTTTTCCTGTAGTGAGTGTGTATGGCTACTGAGACCTACGATTATATTTCATATGTATTAATATATATTTATATATATGTATGTGTAGATATACATACCTTCACATATGTACATTACATTACATTATTATGTACAAGCTAACAGGTAGCAGGGCTGTTTCTGTTCACACTGAACTAGTATGGGAATCCAGTAATTTGGCCATTACAACTCTACCTGACATGCTTTGGATAGTACATCTCCTATATTGCCTTTATACTGATTCCTACTATTACATGTTATATTTATTTTAGCACTGTGTTCTTGTAAAGCAGGCATGGCTTAGTGGTAGGTCATACGGGCTAATGTTACCAAGGTCCTGGGTTCGAGACTGACAGTGGGAATTTATTTTTCTTAGCAAACTTTCGAACTGAGTACAGGACCTGTCAATCAAAGTGCCATAAAGGCACTTTTAAGCACTTTAAACCAGGTCTGCGCTCGTTTGCGCGGAGCTCACGCATGCGCACTGGCGGTGAGCTCCGCTAACACAAGCGCACACCCGCGCTATTTTATTTGAAAGAAAAGAAAAAGGGTTGACAGGAAAGTGGTGAAAAGGGGTCACAAAGAGGGTAAGACAGTAGGGAAAGAAGCGTGGGATTTGCAGGAAGGGTGTAGGTAAGGCCCATAGATGCCCATGTCTTTTGCAGCAACAGCTGTATATTTCTATGTATTTTGGTGAGACATTTGAAACCTTCCACCTCTGAGAGAGGTGTCAGGACAACATTAATATTTGTTGTACAGCCAATTGTAATTAACAGTTTAGATGTCCAGCGGACATGTCTGCGACATGGACAGCTATGTATGGGGCGTAATTTTTTTGTGGGACAGAGTGCCCTTTTTTTTTTTTTACAGGTGAGAGTGGTATGACAGGTGAAGGAAGTCGGTAAAGCTGGGGAGGTAGGTTGGGTAGGTTAACAGACAAGACAGACAAGACGCATACAGGGACGGTGTATGACACACGTGGGGGGGTTACACAATTGACGGGGACGGAGGTTGGGATATCCGAGATGCACGAGCCCACAGATGGCAACAGTGGAACTGATATCCCCACCCATAGGCAGTTGCCACTGTTCCTTCACAGCCCAGGACGGGGCTGTGCTGGGGGCTGTGTAGGCGGGGCAACGGCCGGGGCCGTTAGCTGTGCCACACGAGCCTCGAGCTGGCGTAGGGGTCCAAGAACAGTGTCTTGGATCTCCCTACGCACCACAGACCGGACACCGCGGAGGGTGAGTGGACGAACCCCTCCGGCCACACTTGCAGAGGGGGGACGGGCCCCATCCCCTGCAGCGCTTCCACCCGAAGGTGGCACAGGGCCACCGGAGGGGGGTCCGGCCTGGGCACTAGTGCCAGGTGCAGTCGCCAGCTGAGGTGGGAGAGGTGGGTCCGCTGGGACCTGCCTTCCCAAGCGTTCTAGGTTTGTGAGTAGTTATGTTAGTGGCATTTTATTCCATTCAGATTAGTTGTAACAGCATGCATTGGTATTCCCATCAAACAAACACCCAGATATGAACACCATTGAACAAGGGGCATATCAATATCACATGCATTATTTGAACAGCAAAACACAGTCAAACGACATGCAGGGTTGATTAATGGCAACAGGCCATCGTATTTGCAGGTATGAACAGGGCACATGCACGAACAGACATGCATATATGTTTGGAACGGACAAATGTCCATGATTAATGAAATGTTCACATACCATTATTTAGTGGATGTTGTTATATGGAATTACAGGGTTGGGTGGGGATAGAAAGTGATGACACATTCATATGTTAAACATTGATTCACATTTATCATAGATACACAATTAAGTTGAGGCTGATGTTTCAAAATAATCTTTATTTGACTGTCATGCTACACCTGTTACACATACATCACTATCCTACTTATTTTGAATTTGATCAGATACATCATCCTGCTACACTTTGATGACAGGACAGGGGACAACTATGGCTGTTTAGTCTGTCAGATAATCATTCATTCTATCTGCAAATTGTTTACTGTTATCACCATATACAGATTTTGAGCTAGACATTCAGATTCAGACACACTGAAATCAGTTTGGGATGTTAATTTGTACTTCCCACATGCATTTAGTTCTGTAAAACACACTGAGGCTTATATATTCAGGGGTTATTACTACTTTATTTATTCATACATGAGCCTTTCTGTCACTCTCACACATTCTGCAACTTCACAGTTCAGGTTGGTACTTCTAGGCTTTGTTCACATATTAGACCTGTGGTGATTCAAACACTTTCCAACAGCCTCACTTCTGTCATGATTCAGCATTTGAACAGGCGATATATCTCACATGTGACTACCTCAGATTGTGAAGCTGTACTCTTGAGACTACTGCAGGTTACAGTATATTTAATTAATGATGGGACATCTGTATTACAGCACTGTTTAATTCTATCAATTATATTTCCAGTTACACTTGCATACTGATGAACTTGTTGCAGCCATACCTGCAGACTTTAAATTCCTGCTTGCACATTATATTACTTTTAATCAATACACTGCACTGTTCTGATACATGGTACATAATAATATTTATTTACAAGTACTGGGTGGGGTTACTAACCTGCATGGTGGCGCAGCCGCACCAGCCTTCTGGCGTGCATCTCGACATTCGCAGAGCGGACACCTGCAGCTGTAATACAAAGGGAATAATATTGGACTACACATCTCCATGGTATCAGCTGGTTGAAATCCTTACATACATGGGTAAAATGTGACTTACTCAGTAGTGGGGCGTTGGGCATTTGTCGGGCCTCTTGGATCCAACGGTTCAATTGGTCCTGCTTGCGTCTCTTCAGGTCCGCATGGTGGTGACGGACCTGCTCACCAGTGCGTGGAATGCCAGTAGCACTGGTCAGATCACGAGCCAACTGGTCCCACGCCTCTGCCCTATATACTCCCCATGAGACCTGGCCCTGCATGAGTTGGGCCTCGTGATTATGGACAAGGAGCCAGACCATGTATCTGGACTCCTCAACGCCCCAACGCTGTGCTCGAAAGCAACGTCCCTCACCTACTCCACTCATGCTGACTGCAAGTCTGTACTACAATCAGTTATGCTGTGTATTCCCGCCTATGGGGCTTATATATGCCGCTTTTCCCGCACATTTCTCTGATTGGCCGTTTTGGAATTGTATCTACTTCACTGAAAATGCTTTCTCATGCTCCATTCTGGGTTTTATCCCATATATATGCTATTTCTGCATTTCTAGGTATTGCTGTCATGGCCTGGTGGTTTAGTTCCTTGACTGTAGTGCATGGTATCCTGGGTTTGAATCTGGCAACTGATTTTTGCTTTTCCTGACAGAAATGAGTTGAGGACCTGTCAATCAAACATGCCAAAAGCACTTTTAAGCACTTTAAACCTGTTCTGCGCTCGTTTGCGCGGAGGTAACGCATGCGCACTGGCAGTTAGCCTGTGGGAGCGGCGCAAAGCGGTGTGCGCTGGGATAAATCTTAATTGGCTAGCGACACACATGTTCAGCTAATTGCACACAGTTTCAGCCTGTTTACCCGCTGCTTGGCAACGGGCACGCAGTTGCAGCTTTTTAAACACTACTCAGCTACGGGCACTCTGTCTCACGGCAGCTTAGCTATCAGTACATTTCTGACTATTTTTATTCTTATGTTACTTCAAAATGCTCTATTTCATTCCATTTTACAAAGGGAATACATTTACATTTGTACAATACTGTCAGGGGCTTTTAGTGCTTATTTACAAAAAAAAGGTTGTTGTAGGGGCTCGAACCCTGCCTGCCTACTCTTAGGGCGGCTACTCTACCGCTAAGCTATTATTTCTTGGCTTACTTTGCATATTTAGTTCTTATATCCTTTTCCACTGACTGCTAACTGTGATTGCGCTAGTAGCACACCAGCACACAGTAGCAAACATTCTGGGTTTAACAAAAAAAAAAAAGGTTTTAATTTACTTTTATGACATCTCTTCACTTTATACACTGATGGCCAGTCGGGGCATGTGTTGTATAGTGTGTTTATTCACATTTTCATGGCCTTTCTCGTGGCTGTTTACTTTCAGCCATTCTAGTCTTCCGGGGGCGTGTCCACTTGCAGAGCTTAGCCTACAGACACGCCCCCTACTCTCTTACACGGACCGTGTAAGAGTTACTAGTGTGATTCAGCATGCCTCATGCACCTCATGCATATGCATGACATGCTGACATCACACAGTTTAACTGCAGCCTCCGTGTAAGAGTTATAACTCTTACACGGAGGCTTCCTGAATCTGGCCCAATGTTTTTCAAAGGGCTCTTCAGATAATGTATTGGGAAGGCGAATCATGCCATAGTATATTTGGAATCGATTGTGACCCAATATCAATGTTAGAAATAGGTAAGATGGAGAAGATGGAGAAAATAAGTATGTTTTAAAATGTAGGAGGAGAATGGCAATAAGAAACGGAAAGGAAAGACATTTATTCATTTTTAGAGTTTGGCCACATATTTTAGCAGTAGAACAGATATTGTTACTTTAGGAAGTGTGGCTATGCTGAGGTCTGCAGAGAGGTAGGATTACATGTTTAGTTGTTGCTGGGTTGGTTGGAGCTAGATGTGCTTGGAGTTTAGGGTCCTACATGGGCAGTAAGTAGATCATTACATTTTAACAACAATTACGCTTTTCCCATTCTTCACCTGGTCGAATGATCAGTTATGCTGACATATGTGTGGTAGTTACCATTTGGTTGACACAAAGCAGAAGGTCAAAGTGGTATGTAAGATCAGCAATCTCTGGGCAGGAGAATATTTCCTTTCCCCAAGGATTGTGCAGTCTCAAAGTTAGAATATAAAATTAGCAGGGTTGGGGCTTGGGCCCTGCAAACACACCTGTATTTGATTTATAATCCCTGAGCATGTGCAAAATGTGTCATTCTTTTTAAGAAACAGGAAACCGTGGCAAATCTGACATAGTCAGTGCTCTGGAGTGATAGGCCAGTGATATTCCATATGAAATGGAAGATGCAGGATGCAGCTGAAGAGAATATGTCACAGTAAGATGTTCTGGAATTTTCCCACAGGAAACTGCAAATAAAGAACTGCTACTGTATGAAGAGAATAGAAAAGGGAAGAGATTAAGAAAAAAATACTTAAAAAGATAGATATGATAAAAACAATGTGCAGTATTAGAGCAGACTATGATTTATTGTACACTATTGCATATAAACTAAAGGTATCAGTACAGGCAAAGAAACTTAAAAGATATGCAAATAAATATAAATGAAAAGTACAATATTTGCAATTCATTGATGACCCAAAAATGTTATAGGCAGCTGAGAAACAAAGCAAATTACATTTTGGAGAAATATCTGTGAAGACCCCTTGGAACACAGCAAAGATGCTAAATGGATAGAAGAAGTAAAAGAAACAGTAAGAGGTTCAAATGTAAAGAATGTGAAAAGGGGTAAAATAGCCAGAGTAATTGAAACATAATTTAAAAAGCTACTAATTGGAATACCCCAGGCCCAGATGCAGGACTAAACATTGTTACACGGAGATTTTTTTCAAGAGTAAGAGATTTTTTTTCCCCGAGTAAGAACTACTTATATGTGGACCTAAACAGACACCAGGCTGGTTAACAACAGGAAAAATGATACTGCTCCTTTAGAGTAAACCCACAAGCTATCCTAAAAACTATAGAACAATAACTTGCCTTCCAACAATGTATAAACTATATACTGGAATTGATGTTAATAGAGTTTTCATCTAAATCACTATAAACTCTTCATTGAAAGCTACAACACTAAGAAAATATTAGTCTGGAACAATGTGATCTAAAGAAAATTGAGCAAGAGAGAGTATATAAATATTTGGGAATTGATGAAGGATCAACAATAAAACATGATCAAATACAAACAAAACTCAGTAAAGAATATTTTAGAAGACTAAAATTAAAACTGAAAACAGCCCTGACATCTAGGAACTAAGTCCAGTCTATAAACCGATTTGCTCTTCCTGTTTTAACATACAGTTTTGGGGTGACATACTGGCCCAAAAAGGTACTGAATCAGTTGGGTAGGAAAATGAGAAAAATGCTACACGCTTATCAAATGATATATAAAAATCACTGTATACCAAGATTATATATTCCTTGTTCTGAATGAGGTATGAGCATCCTCAAAACTGATTGACATCTATAAATATCTACAGTAATAGGACAGCATACATATCTGGTGAGCTCATCAGATGCAAACATAATGAAAGTTCTGAAACATGAAGACAGCAAATCTAAGGTGATTTCCCTGCTTAGTTTAGCAGAAACATTCTGTATCAAATGGGAATCAAACCAGAGGTAGACAAAATTGAGGCAGCAACTGAATGTGCCAAAAAACAAAAGAAAGAATATGAGATAAAGAATCGGATGAGAAGGCAAAAAATGTGCAAAGAGTATAAATATAGTTACAAGTACAGAAAACTCCTGGAACAATCTCATGCTGACCAAGTCATGAAAGGTTAATATTGACAGGCCCGAATAGTAGACTACATACACATTGACTTAGAATGTCCATTGAACATGTGAGAAACAGGCAAATGCAGGTTCTGTAAAACAGAACTGGATACAACTGTGCATCTTGTTGCCGGCTGTGATACACTAATGGCAGAGGCCTGTATTCCAAAAGGCATAATAATGTAGCAAGACTGTTGCATTGGGCATTGTGCAAACATTACAGTATTGACGTAACTGAGAAGCAGTGGAAACATGAGCCACAGAGCATTATGGAGAATATTAAGGTTTATATCACATGGGATCACCCATTACCCACAATTCAAAAAATAGAAGTGAGAAAAACAGATATAGTAGTCCATTAAAAGAAGATAAAAAGTAGCATTGATCATTGGAATTGCTACACCCAGTGATTACAGTGTCTTTATGTACATAGAGACACAAACTCATAAATTGCCAGGATTTACAGGCAGCAACAAGGGCAATGTGGAAGAAGCTTAACCAGATAGTCCCAATATTAGTATGAGCAATAAAGAATTTACAGTCTTCTTTAAATATGTTACAGATGCATGTAATGTTTCTAAGAAACAGGAAACAGTGGCAAATCTGACAGCCAATGTTCTGGAGTGATATGCCAGTGAGAGCCCATATGAAATGGAAGACACAGGATGCAGCTGAAGAGAATATGTCACAGGAAGATGTTCTGGAATTTTCTGTAAAATGCCCGCAGGAAACCGCAAATAAAGAACTGCTACTGTTAGAAGAGAATAGAAAAGGGAAGATATTAAGAAAAAAATACTTAAAAAGATGGATATGATAAAAACAATGTGCAGTATTAAAGCAGACTATGATTTATTGTACACTATTGCAAATAAACTAAAGGTATCAGTGCAGTCAAAGAAACTTAGAAGATATGCAAATAAATATAAATAAAAAGTACAACATTTGCAATTCATTGATGACCTAAAAAAGTTTTATGGAGAACTGGGAAACAAACCAAATTCCATTTTTGAGAAATATCTGTGAAGACCCCTTGGAACACAGCAAAGATGCTAAATGGATAGAAGAAGTAAAAGAAACAGTAAGAGGTTCAAATGTAAAGAATGTGAAAAGGGGTAAAATAGCCAGAGTAATTGAAACAGAATTTAAAAAGCTACTAATTGGAATACCCCAGGCCCAGATGCAGGACCAAACATTGTTACACAGAGATTTTTTTTCCCCGAGTATGAACTACTTATATGTGGACCTAAACAGACACCAGGCTGGTTAACAACAGGAAAAAATGATACTGCTCCTTTAGAGTAAACCCACAAGCTATCCTAAAAACTATAGAACAATAACTTGCCTTCCAACAATGTATAAACTATATACTGGAATTGATGTTAATAGAGTTTTCATCTAAATCACTATAAACTCTTCATCTAAATCACTATAAACCCAAGTCAATAGAGCAAAAGGTTAATAAAAGAAAGTCATACGGCATGAAGGATCATCTGCTGTTGGTCTTAATGAAGAATGGTAAAAATGGGAAGAATCTAATATGGCACGGAAAGATTACAAAAAAGAACTTGACAACATTTCAAAATCCTACAACTACGGATAAAGGAGTGCTTACTGATGTATAAGATATACCCTACATTGATCAATTGCACTCCAGTGACATTGAAACAGTGGCAAACCACTTTGCAGCTAAGCCATGATAAAGGAAAAAATTATTATCCCAGGGATAAAAATTCCAAAAAGGATAGTCTAGGGTTGCTCTTTTATCTTACTCCTAACCCATTAAGTTGTCTACTTAACAGATTGTCATGGTTAAAATTTGGCTCTCAGACAACAGCAAAGTGCAAATACGTCTCCTCTTCTTTTTGTCGATGATTTAAAATGGTATAGTTTATCAGATGCGAAACTGAAGGTAAAAGTCGAAGTGGTCAAAACTTTCTGAGATGATATAAGAATGTCATTTGGTCTTGATAAATGTGCAAAAGCAACATTTAAAGTAGGAAAGCTACAACACTAAGAAAATATCAGTCTGGAACAATGTGATCTAAAGAAAATTGAGCAAGAGAGAGTATATAAATATTTGGGAATTGATGAAGGATCGACAATAAAACATGATCAAATACAAACAAAACTCAGTAAAGAATATTTTAGAAGACTAAAATTAAAACTGAAAACAGCCCTGACATCTAGGAACTAAGTCCAGACTATAAACCGATTTGCTCTTCCTGTTTTAACATACAGTTTTGGGGTGACATACTGGCCCAAAAAGGTACTGAATCAGTTGGGTAGGAAAATGAGAAAAATGCTACACGCTTATCAAATGATATATAAAAATCACTGTATACCAAGATTATATATTCCTTGTTCTGAATGAGGTATGAGCATCCTCAAAACTGATTGACATCTATAAATATCTCCAGTAATAGGACTGCATACATATCTGGTGAGCTCATCAGATGCAAACATAATGAAAGTTCTGAAACATGAAGACAGCAAATCTAAGGTGATTTCCCTGCTTAGTTTAGCAGAAACATTCTGTATCAAATGGGAATCAAACCAGAGGTAAACAAAATTGAGGCAGCAACTGAATATGCCAAAAAACAAAAGAAAGAATATGAGATAAAGAATCGGATGAGAAGGCAAAAAATGTACAAAGAGTATAAATATAGTTACAAGTACAGAAAACTCCTGGAACAATCTCATGCTGACCAAGAGATGAAAGGTTAATATTGACAGGCCCGAATAGTAGACTACATACACACTGACTTAGAATGTCCATTGAACATGTGAGAAACAGGCAAATGCAGGTTCTGTAAAACAGAACTGGATGCAATTGTGCATCTTGTTGCCGGCTGTGATACACTAATGGCAGAGGCCTGTATTCCGAAAGGCATAATAATGTAGCAAGACTGTTGCATTGGGCATTGTGCAAACATTACAGTATTGACGTAACTGAGAAGCAGTGGAAACATGAGCCACAGAGCATTATGGAGAATGTTAAGGTTTATATCACATGGGATCACCCATTACCAAAAGTTCAAAAAATAGAAGTGAGAAAAACAGATATAGTAGTCCATTAAAAGAAGATAAAAAGTAGCATTGATCATTGGAATTGCTACACCCAGTGATTACAGTGTCTTTATGTACATAGAGACACAAACTCATAAATTGCCAGGATTTACAGGCAGCAACAAGGGCAGTGTGGAAGAAGGTTAACCAGATAGTCCCAATATTAGTATGAGCAATAAAGAATTTACAGTCTTCTTTAAATATGTTACAGATGCATGTAATGTTTCTGAGAAACAGGAAACGGTGACAAATCTGACAGTCAATTTTCTGGAGTGATATGTCAGTGAGATCCCATATGAAATGGAAGACACAGGATGCAGCTGAAGAGAATATGTCACAGGAAGATGTTCTGGAATTTTCTGTAAAATGCCCGCAGGAAACTGCAAATAAAGAACTGCTACTGTTAGAAGAGAATAGAAAAGGGAAGAGATTAAGAAAAAAATACTTAAAAAGATGGATATGATAAAAACAATGTGCAGTATTAAAGCAGACTATGATTTATTGTACACTATTGCAAATAAACTAAAGGTATCAGTGCAGTCAAAGAAACTTAGAAGATATGCAAATAAATATAAATAAAAAGTACAACATTTGCAATTCATTGATGACCCAAAAAAGTTTTATGGAGAACTGGGAAACAAACCAAATTCCATTTTTGAGAAATATCTGTGAAAGACCCCTTGGAACACAGCAAAGATGCTAAATGGATAGAAGAAATAAAAGAGGTTCAAATGTAAAGAATGTGAAAAGGGATAAAATAACAGCCAGAGTAATTGAAACAGAATTAAAAAAGCTATTGATTGGAAAACCCCAGGCCTAGATGCAGGGCAAAACTTATCACTAAAGTATAAACATTGTTACACAGAGATTTTTTTCCTGAGTAAGAACTACTTATATGTGGACCCTGAACAGACACCAGCCTGGTTAACAACAGGAAAAATAATACTGCTCCTTTAGAGTAAACCCACAAGCTATCCTAACAACTATAGACCAATGACTTGCCTTCCAGCCATGTATAAACTATATACTGGAATTGATGCTGATAGAGTTTTCGTCTAAACCACTATAAACACCATCTAAATCACTATAAACTCAAGCCAGTAGAGCAAAAGATTAATAAAATAAAGTGATATGGCATGAAGGATTATTTGCTGTTAGTCTTACTGAAGAATAGTAAAAACGGGAAGAATCTAATATGGCATGGACAGATTACAGAAAAGAACTTGACAACATTCCAACATCCTACAATCATGGATAAAAGAGTGCTTACGGATGTGTAAGATATACCCTACATTGATCAATTGCACTACAGTAATATTGAAACAGTGGCAAACCATTTTGCAGCTAAAATACAAGTGACCGACCTCTGCTGCTTCAGGCTCGAACAGAACTTCTTCCTTCACACTAATAATCCACCAAAGATGTGTATTATAAAACACAGGTTTAATCCACAAACGAAAGCTAAATTTAGCGAAAACAGCACTTGTAATACAGTCAAGTAAAACAATCAAGTGAACAGGTTTAGCGCTTTCATCTGTCCGTAACAGACTTCCTCAGAACCAACATTAGTTGAAATAATCTACCTTATATAATGACTTTTGGCGCCAAAAATTCAATTAAATTAATTAATTCATTTTATACAATAAGAAGATAAAAATATGTGGAAAACATTTAAAAACATTTTAAAAACATTTTGCTCCTATAAAATGGTAAATGAATACATATTCTTTGAGTTTATACACCTAAGCTACTAGGAATAATGAAATAAATAAAAATCAGTACCAAGTACATCCATAACAGCATAAAAATCAATTCCTTATATAAAAAACTACTAATACATATATTAAATTGTGTGTCTAAGTCCTCTCTTAAATATTTCTATACTTAATTAATAAAATACTTAGTTGATAAAATACTGGTTAATACATCAATGCTACCCTATGATAAGAAATGGCTTTAAACTAATGTACTCGTTAAGTCCTGGATAAGTTGTGGCATCTAGACAAATTTGCCACTTACTTTCCAGGGTACCTAACCGAGCTTTCCAATTGCCGCTGCCTGCTGATCTATCTACTAGTTCTAATATAGCAAACTTGAATTTGTGCTCTATACCTTTGTCTTTAACATGTTTACTAAGTGCATTCTTGTCGTCTCTCTTATTTATTTTGTAAACATGTTCGTATATACGAGTTTTTAACTTTCTCTCTGTTTTACCTATATAATATGCGGAACAATGTGTACATAAAGCTAAATATACAACTCCCTGACTATTACAATTACCCGTTCTAAATTTACATGTACTTTTAATAATGTTGTCCAATTTTACACATCTATCTTCATTAATATATTTACATTGTGCACATGTTCCACATCTTTTGGTACCCTTTCTAGTATTATCTTTTTGATGTCTATATTCACTACTTTCTACTATCTTCTTAAGATTTTTACCTGTTTTATATACAATTTTTGGATCTGATCCTACTATATGTCCTATACCATCCATGTTAGAAAGTAGTGTCCAATATCTACATAGGATCTCTTTAACTAAATTTGTATGTAAGTTGTACATAATAACATATACTCTTCTTTCTGATGTTTTGTTCATCTTGTTATTGGGTCCTTCTTTTCCTAATAGTGGGCAAAACTTCTTTCCCCATTGTAATTTGACATATTCCACCACATCTTCTAACATATTTTTGGGGTAGCCTCTTTCCATAAATAGTTTGTGTATATATTCTAATTCTTCAATCATCAGCTCTTTAGTGGATGACATACGGGCGGCTCTGACACATTGCCCTTTTACAACATTTTTGAATATGTGGGGAGGATGACAGCTTCCATAGTGGATGTAGTCATTAGAATGAGTTTGTTTTCTAAATAATTTCGAAATGAAACCAACCCCACTATTGCTTATATATGTATCCAAATATGCTATTCCCTTTTCTTCTACTGTATGCGTGAATCTCAAAAATTCTGTAGTACTGTTTATATATTTGATGAAATCGGGTATAATTTCCTTTTTCCCTTTCCAAATTATAAATAAATCATCCAAAAACCGTGTGTATAGTGAGATATTTTTGTAGTACTCGCTAGGGAATATGAAGAGGTCCTCCCATTCCAGCATCACTAAGTTAGCAAATATGGGTGCCCATGATGCACCCATAGCTATGCCTCTAGTCTGTCTAAACACTTCACCTTGGAACTCAATGTAATTATGATCCAATATGAGTCCCATCATGTTCAAGATGAGTTGGATTTTCTCCCAAGTTATGCCTGAATGCTTCCTCAAACTATTGCAAAAATATTCCAACCCTATATCTATGGGTATACAAGAGAAAAGATCTTTGACATCTATAGTAATGAAAATGATATCATCACCCCACACTTCCGGAGTTAACTTACTCAGAAAATGCCAGGAATCCTTAATTAAATGGGGTACGTTTGCATATATATGTTTTGTCCACTGATCAATAGTTAAACCCATGTTGAACGTTTTAGACTTGGATCCTGATATGATTGGTCTGAACGGGGTATTTTTCAAACACTTGTGTACCTTTGGGATACATACTATTCTGGCCATCATCGGGTACTCATTCCTTATGTAGTTATAAATCTCTTCATTAATTCTATTATCTAAAAGGTATTCTTCTATGGCCAGATCTATGCGTCTGTATCCTATATTTACTTGGTTAACAGAGACTTCCTCATAATTCCCTGAGTTGAACAATATCTCTTGTACCACACTATTGTATTCAGCCTTGTCATATAGTATGATCCCACCCCCCTTGTCGGGTTTCATAATTCTAGTCCCTTTGTTAAATATGATGTCATCTAATGTTTTTCTTTCTTCCTTTGTCAGATTATCATTAAACTTTCTGTCTGAAACCTTCTGCTTCTTTATATTTTTGTATAATTCATAGACTTCTTTACACACCACTTGTTCATATGTTGCAACTTGTGGGTTAGGAGGTGGGATAAAAGTACTTCTTTTGACTAACTTGTTTACATTTTCCTTTTGTCCTTCATTTTTGTCCTTAAAAAATATTGCCAAATTCAATCTGTGACAATATAATTTTATCTCTTTAACAGTATCGAATAGGTTAAAGCCAACAGTTGGAATATATTTCATACCTTTACTAAAGAGAGTAAAAAAGCTTTGTGTAATCTCTGTATGAGTGTAATTATACACCTTAAATCCATTAAAATTGTATATCATAGGTCTATCATCATCATTGGTATCGCCAATTCTCATTACTATATGTGGATATATGGTGTTGATGTCTACAATTTCCGGATTCAAAATCTCAACGTCCTGATTCTTATTTTCTACTTCATGTCCACAACTACTATTTAAAACCTTTTCTGATATTTCATAGGTGCTGGGTAAAATCTCCCCCCTTGAAAATTTACATCCTCATCCTGCCTAATAAATTTGTTGTATTTGCCTCTCCCTGTATTTTGTTCCACACGGTAAACATTGTCACCTTCTCTACGATTTTGCGGCCAAATGTAAGCCCTCCCTGTCTTATACTGGTCGATGTCCCTTTCTATCTTATGCATCTTTCTATTGTAGACACTTCTTGTTCTATTGCTTGCTATCTGGAACTGTTTGGAATACAGTTCCTGCCATTCTACAAACTCATTATCTTGTATAATTTCCTCATTTAAAACTTCTAGCTCATTTAAAACTGTCGCTATCTTTTCATCGTTGTACTTCATTATTGTTTTCATGTACATATGACCAAAAGTATCGAATAACTTGTTAAAATCCTGAATCATAGTGTTATTATAATCTATACCTAAAGGGAGTTTGAAGAAGCGTAGCCCCTTAGGCACAATGTGTTCATTAATACATTTCTCTAAGTACGCATTGTCCAATTTGGCGCATTTTAAATGAATCAACTTTTTACCTAAGAGATAAATTTTGGCTTTCAAGCTACCATTTGTATTGCTGGAGGTGTGTCTGCCTTGTATATTTCTAGCATCGTCTTTAGTACAAAATTCAAAATCCTCTACTAAAAAATCAGTAATAACATTACTTAACTTATTTTCCTTTCCCTTCTTAAAACTCTGGAATGTAGTACCATGCTTCATACTTAATTTATTGCCCGTTTTTGGGCTTGATATATTATCTTTAAAAACAGTACCTTTTTTACACATAATGTCCGTTCCTTTGCTGATAGCATTAGAATAAGTTCTCATATTTTCCCGTTGTTTGGGGCGTGCTCCCAATCTTTGATTTTCCGTCGTTTGGTGAAACAGGCTGAAATCGAATGTAAATTCAGCCTCAGACATAGCATTGTCTATAGTTTCTTTAATGTCTAAATTGGGGGTAGGCGTGGGTAAGATTTGTCCTTCTCCTTGCCCATTAGGTACATCCCCCTGGCTATTGAGTATTATCCGTTCGGCAATGAACGGTGGTGTATCTGCAATATCTCCATGGTTGTGGGATGAATCCAACCTATTTCCCACTTGCATTGTTTTGGTAAGTTTACCAACTAGTTCCAATAACTTATAAACGTCCGCTTGGAGTGTGGTCACATCCGCTCTCAGCGTGACGTACTCAGCTATGCTCAATGAAGCCTCCGAAGCTGCTGAATCGGCCATGGGATGACACAGATGATAAACACAGAGAGTTGTAACCAAAATACAAGTGACCGACCTCTGCTGCTTCAGGCTTGAACAGAACTTCTTCCTTCACACTAATAATCCACCAAAGGTGTGTATTATAAAACACAGGTTTAATCCACAAACGAAAGCTAAATTTAGCGAAAACAGCACTTGTAATACAGTCAAGTAATACAATCAAGTGAACAGGTTTAGCGCTTTCATCTGTCCGTAACAGACTTCCTCAGAACCAACATTAGTTGAAATAATCTACCTTATATAATGACTTTAGTCGGCAAAAATTCAATTCAATTAATTAATTCATTTTATACAATAAGAAGATAAAAATATGTGGAAAACATAAAAAATATGTCGTCCCATGGTCGATTCAGCAGCTTCAGAGGCTTCATTGAGCAGAGCTGAGTACGTCACGCTGAGAGCGGATGTGACCACACTCCAAGCGGACGTTAATAAGTTATTGAAACTAGTTGGTAAACTTACCAAAACGATGCAAGTGGGAAATAGGTTGGATTCATCCCACAACCATGGAGATATTGCAGATACACCACCGTTCATTGCCGAACGGATAATACTCAATAGCCAGGGGGATGTACCTAATGGGCAAGGAGAAGGACAAATCTTACCCACGCCTACCCCCAATTTAGACATTAAAGAAACTATAGACAATGCTATGTCTGAGGCTGAATTTACATTCGATTTCAGCCTGTTTCACCAAACGACGGAAAATCAAAGATTGGGAGCACGCCCCAAACAATGGGAAAATATGAGAACTTATTCTAATGCTATCAGCAAAGGAACGGACATTATGTGTAAAAAAGGTACTGTTTTTAAAGATAATATATCAAGCCCAAAAACGGGCAATAAATTAAGTATGAAGCATGGTACTACATTCCAGAGTTTTAAGAAGTGAAAGGAAAATAAGTTAAGTAATGTTATTACTGATTTTTTAGTAGAGGATTTTGAATTTTGTACTAAAGACGATGCTAGAAATATACAAGGCAGACACACCTCCAGCAATACAAATGGTAGCTTGAAAGCCAAAATTTATCTCTTAGGTAAAAAGTTGATTCATTTAAAATGCGCCAAATTGGACAATGCGTACTAAGAGAAATGTATTAATGAACACATTGTGCCTAAGGGGCTACGCTTCTTCAAACTCCCTTTAGGTATAGATTATAATAACACTATGATTCAGGATTTTAACAAGTTATTCGATACTTTTGGTCATATGTAGATGAAAACAATAATGAAGTACAACGATGAAAAGATAGCGACAGTTTTAAATGAGCTAGAAGTTTTAAATGAGGAAATTATACAAGATAATGAGTTTGAAGAATGGCAGGAACTGTATTCCAAACAGTTCCAGATAGCAAGCAATAGAACAAGAAGTGTCTACAATAGAAAGATGCATAAGATAGAAAGGGACATCGACCAGTTTTAGACAGGGAGGGCTTACATTTGGCCGCAAAATCGTAGAGAAGGTGACAATGTTTACCGTGTGGAACAAAATACAGGGAGAGGCAAATACAACAAATTTATTAGGCAGGATGAGGATGTAAATTTTCAAGGGGGGAGATTTTACCCAGCACCTATGAAATATCAGAAAAGGTTTTAAATAGTAGTTGTGGACATGAAGTAGAAAATAAGAATCAGGACGTTGAGATTTTGAATATGGAAATTGTGGACATCAACACCATATATCCACATATAGTAATGAGAATTGGCGATACCAATTATGATGATAGACCTATGATATACAATTTTAATGGATTTAAGGTGTATAATTACACTCATACAGAGATTACACAAAGCTTTTTTACTCTCTTTAGTAAAGGTATGAAATATATTCCAACTGTTGGCTTTAACCTATTCGATACCATTAAAGAGATAAAATTATATTGTCGCAGATTGAATTTGGCAATATTTTTTAAGGACAAAAATGAAGGACAAAAGGAAAATGTAAACAAGTTAGTCAAAAGAAGTACTTTTATCCCACCTCCTAACCCACAAGTTGCAACATATGAACAAGTGGTGTGTAAAGAAGTTTATGAATTATACAAAAATATAAAGAAGCAGAAGGTTGCAGATAGAAAGTTTAATGATAACCTGACAAATGAAGAAAGAAAAACATTAGACGACATCATATTAAACAAAGAGACTAGAATCATGAAACCCGACAAGGGGGGCGGGATCATACTATATGACAAGGCTGAATACAATAGTGTGGTACAAGAGATATTGTTCAACTCAGGGAATTATGAGGAGGTCTCTGTCAACCAAGTAAATATAGGATACAGACGCATAGATCTGGCCATAGAAGAATACCTTTTAGATAATAGAATTAACGAAGAGATTTATAACTACATAAGGAATGAGTACCCAATGATGGCCAAAATAGTATGTATCCCAAAGTTACACAAGTGTTTGAAAAATCCCCCGTTCAGACCAATCATATCAGGATCCAAGTCTAAAACGTTCAACATGGGTTTAACTATTGATCAGTGGACAAAACATATATATGCAAACGTACCCCATTTAATTAAGGATTCCTGGCATTTTCTGAGTAAGTTAACTCCGGAAGTGTGGGGTGATGATATCATTTTCATTACTATAGATGTCAAAGATCTTTTCTCCTGTACACCCATAGATATAGGGTTGGAATATTTTTGCAATAGTTTGAGGAAGCATTCAGGCTTAACTTGGGAGAAAATCCAACTCATCTTGAACATGATGGGACTCATATTGGATCATAATTACATTGAGTTCCAAGGTGAAGTGTTTAGACAGACTAGAGGCATAGCTATGGGTGCATCATGTGCACCCATATTTGCTAACTTAGTGATGCTGGAATGGGAGGACCTCTTCATATTCCCTAGCGAGTACTACAAAAATATCTCACTATACACACGGTTTTTGGATGATTTATTTATAATTTGGAAAGGGAAAAAGGAAATTATACCCGATTTCATCAAATATATAAACAGTACTACAGAATTTTTGAGATTCACGCATACAGTAGAAGAAAAGGGAATAGCATATTTGGATACATATATAAGCAATAGTGGGGTTGGTTTCATTTCGAAATTATTTAGAAAACAAACTCATTCTAATGACTACATCCACTATGGAAGCTGTCATCCTCCCCACATATTCAAAAATGTTGTAAAAGGGCAATGTGTCAGAGCCGCCCGTATGTCATCCACTAAAGAGCTGATGATTGAAGAATTAGAACATATACACAAACTATTTACGGAAAGAGGCTACCCCAAAAATATGTTAGAAGATGTGGTGGAATATGTCAAATTACAATGGGGAAAGAAGTTTTGCCCACTATTAGGAAAAGAAGGACCCGATAACAAGATGAACAAAACATCAGAAAGAAGAGTATGTGTTATTATGTACAACTTACATACAAATTTAGTTAAAGAGATCCTATGTAGATATTGGACACTACTTTCTAACATGGATGGTATAGGACATATAGTAGGATCAGATCCAAAAATTGTATATAAAACAGGTAAAAATCTTAAGAAGATAGTAGAAAGTAGTGAATATAGACATCAAAAAGATAATACTAGAAAGGGTACCAAAAGATGTGGAACATGTGCACAATGTAAATATATTAATGAAGATAGATGTGTAAAATTGGACAACATTATTAAAAGTACATGCAAATTTAGAGGTAATTGTAATAGTCAGGAGTTGTATATTTAGCTTTATGTACACATTGTTCACATATTATATAGGTAAAACAGAGAGAAAGTTAAAACTCGTATATACGAACATGTTTACAAAATAAATAAGAGAGACGACAAGAATGCACTTAGTAAACATGTTAAAGACAAAGGTATAGAGCACAAATTCAAGTTTGCTATATTAGAACTAGTAGATAGATCAGCAGGCAGCGGCAATTGGAAAGCTCGGTTGGGTACCCTGGAAAGTAAGTGGCAAATTTGTCTAGATGCCACAACTTATCCGGGGCTTAATGAGTACATTAGTTTAAAGCCATTTCTTATCATAGGGTAGCATTGATGTATTAACCAGTATTTTATCAACTAAGTTTTTATTAATCAAATATAGAAATATTTAAGAGAGGATTTAGGCACATAATTTAATAACATTTTTTAGTAGTATTTTATATAAGGTATTGATTTTTATGCTGTTATGGATGTACTTGGTACTGATTTTTATTTATTTCATTATTCCTAGTAGCTTAGGTGTATAAACTCAAAGAATATGTATTCATTTACCATTTTATAGGAGCAAAATGTTTTTAAATGTTTTCCACATATTTTTATCTTCTTATTGTATAAAATGAATTAATTAATTGAATTGAATTTTTGGCGCCAAAAGTCATTATATAAGGTAGATTATTTCAACTAATGTTGGTTCTGAGGAAGTCTGTTACGGACAGATGAAAGCGCTAAACCTGTTCACTTGATTGTTTTATTTGACTGTATTACATGTGCTGTTTTCGCTAAATTTAGCTTTCGTTTGTGGATTAAACCTGTGTTTTATAATACACATCTTTGGTGGATTATTAGTGTGAAGGAAGAAGTTCTATTCGAGCCTGAAGCAGCAGAGGTCGGTCACTTGTATTTTGGTTACAACTCTCATTTTGCAGCTAAGCCATGATAAAGGAAACAATTATCATCCCAGGGATAAAATTTCCAAAGGGGATAGTCTAGAGTTGCTCTTTTATCTTATTCCTAACCCATTAAATTGTCTACTTAACAGATTGTCATGGTTAAAATTTCACTCTCTGACAACAACAGTTTAGTGAAATGACAACAGCAGTTCAGTGAAATGCATTTTCAGTCATTTGAATTTTCAGCGAAATGATTGGAGTGAAGTGAAATTCAATGAAATGAGATTCAACGAAACAAAGTAGACCTTTGTGTGTGTGTGTGTGTAATTAATATTTATATATATATATATATATATATATATATATATATATATATCTGTATATGTGTGTGTGTGTATACATTACTTATCTGTTTCATGATGTAAACAATCACAAGCTTAAACCCTGGAATTCAGTAAACTCCTTGTAAACTTCACTCGAAGCCTACACGGAGTTTACATGTTAAAACGAGGAGCAGCAGTGCTAATCGCATATTCATGGAACTCATCATGCTTACACAAATACAAGCAAGATTTCATGGCCAGCAGCAGTGCTACTGCTGCTTGGAAACCATGCAGAGCAGCATAGGCACAAAAACAAGAAGAATTCTAGTTTCCCTATGGACAAACCTGCTCCTCAAGATTGCACGGGCAGCCACAATGACTACCAGGGGTGAAAATCCTACAACAGCAGCAGTAAATACATCAAAAAGAAAAGTGTACTGAGTGCAGTGTACACTGCAACATTTATTTGCTGAATGAAATAATGGAGGTAGGGTAAATAGCAAGGGCAAGTACAAGGGAATGTACACTGGGCAGGGGATGTGTGTGAATGTATGCAGAATTCCACGACAAGTCAGCAGCATAAAGTTAAGCACATATGTAGATAGCACAGCACGTACTGCTGTTTACATCATCCCTCTCCACCTCTTAGCACAAGAAATCTGGCCAAAGCCCGACAAAATGAAGGTCCAAAAATAGGGACATATTTTAAATATTGCTCTTATAAACTTAGAAAGTTGCTAGAGTAACAGGATTTGTTTTGACATACATTTTCAGATGGATATAAAGTCTGAAACTCAAATTTGTCATTATTTAGTGATTTTAGTCCTCCGATCATGCCACCGATTTGCCAAAAAAACACAAATTTTATGAGGAACAGGCCAAAAATATGGACATTCTCAAAAATCTGCACAGTTGAGAGGTATGGTTTACATCTCCTGTGTGACTATATCAACACACATGATAGTATATATGTGATAGTCACACAAGGTTACACATTATTGGAGGTGAATGTTTGTGATATAAACATCACTGATGTGCTCACTGGAGAGGACATTTAGTAAGGGCGGTATATACAATAGAGGGCATGTGCACAGTCTGAATATCTTCAAAATGACTTCCTTGAATATGTCTGATGTGTCACTTCAGTTTTCAACCAATCAGGAACACTTGGCAACAGACTCCTGGACAGATGTAGACAGAAACGGGCACACCCATGGACACTTTTAAAATGTTATGATCACTAATCTGCAACTTTGAAATAATATGTGAATGTAACTTATTATTCGTGTTCTGCAGTAACAGATCTCTACAACTATAATGATTATCAGTATTTGAAAAGGGGAATTTCCCCATCCCCTCACCTAAAATGACCAATTTTTGGAATGATTAAGAGAAAGAGTATTAAAGCTGGATTTAAATTTAGAGCCAGTTGAGAGGTTTGCTTGATACACAAATCACAATCCCCTCCTACAAGAATCAAACCCATGCTATCATTGTCACTGAGCTGTGTATTTATTGGTTACAATGCAGAAAGACATATCATATAATCATCTATTAGAACACCTTGAAGGAAAGTATGCACTGTCAAGTCCTAATGGATATAAATCCCAAATAATAGTTCTGTGTGGCCTATCAGATGCAAATGTGATGCACTTGACTATAGCATCCCTGGCTGACATAGGTATTAGCATACTACTATGAGTAGATTCCCTAAACACAGCTGGGTACTGCATGCTTCTGCCACTTGTAATAGGAATGGATATTGTCTGAAGCATCTGCAATTGATATGTGAATTAAGAAGTGATCATGTGTAACGAATGATACAGAAGTATGTGATGCTGATGGCAATGCATCAACTATGCCCATATGTACAGAAGGTACAGCAGAGCAAAGTCATGTGTCAGTGAAGCTGTCACTGTAATATTGTACACATACCATATGATACATTGAGTATCCTCTATAAGTACATGTCAAACCTCAGCATGTGCCACACGTTCTCTGTCCCCCTGGCATTGCCAGTAAAAATGTCATGCTGCCATGAAATCCTGAAATACATCCATATGAGTTTATGCAAACTATCAAGTAGTAATACTGATATGATGCAGTAATATGTCTGTGACACAATACCATCATAGTACAGCTGCAGCTGTGCTACAACTGGACTTCAGGTGATACATCACCTTCAAATAAAACTTTGGGTATGAATCACGTGCAACACAGTTGAACTGCTAACGTCATACAGCTATACCTATTTCCCATCATTACATCAGTTGTACATTGTATGTTTATCAGTGGAAATGTGTGGGTAAGGGCCGTGACACCATATATGGTCATGTTACAACTCCCAAGGCTGCAAGTGAATCTCAACATGTCATATGATTGAGTATATAACAGCATTACAACATGTCGATGAACCCAGGCAAATGTGCTCATTTTATCAGTATGACATAATATTACTGTATGTCAGATAACATTTCTAGGTATAAACATGCACACCTGTGCCATACTGCAACTGTCACTGTGATAGTTGAATGAGACCTATGTAGAATGTTGATATACTCTACTACAAGATCACATGCCTTAGTAAGGCAGCAATATACATAAAATCATCCAATGTCAACAGTCCTCAGGAGTCATATTACTGCAGCTGTTATGGAAGGAACATATAACCAAATGGCAGCAGCTGCCAACAGTAAAGTAGCCGCAATCACATACTGTAATATACTGCTGTAGTGCTGCAGTATATCCACACCTCAACATAGCACATGTTGGTGACAACATTGAAAGGTGCAATTTTCACAGGGTCATAGGACATTAGTACATTAATAGCCAAGAACACATAAAATCCCAGCCAGTATTCTAGAATTTATAGCCAAATCACTATATCTATGTAGTGGAAATTAGTAGAGGTTTGTGTGCATGTGTGTATCTGTTTGATTTTATTACAGACTGCCTCTGTCCATATGTGACGTGCACCACCCCATGACAGAATTAGCAATCACACATTCAGTGGTCTGGAGACAACTTTCAGAGGGTCATTGAGTGGTTCTGCTTCACAATGCATGTATGCATCTTTGCGATGATGACATCCTCAGTGTTGCACAGAAAGTTTGTTATGTGGACTGAGGGAAAAAGGGATGTTAGATTCAGGAGGCTATGTAAAAGGTTCTCCTGAGTGGGAGTAAAATGAAACGAGATTCCAAACAGCATATAATAAATGTAATTTATCACAAATCACATACCCACCAGTTGACTGAGGTCAGCTTCAAACACCATACCTATGCAGGTATGAAATCTGGATTCCATACAACTTGAGTGGCACCATCACAGATGTCAGTCTTTAATAGTGGCAGCATTGTGAAGCAGAACCACTTTATAGGGGATGACATAGCAGTGTATGCTGAGAAGAAGATATTTGGGAGGAGTGTCTGACTTAGTTATGGAAGTGCATCTGGGTTTAAAATTGTCTCCAGACTGATAGCTGAATGAACACACTATCAAGTTGACTGCTGTGTGATTAGAGCATCAACCTATCTGGTTACACAAGCTTGAGAACACAGTATTTAATACTCACGCCAATGTAGACATCTGATTTTAACATTGTCAGAGTGCACTTTGTAGGGGATGGCATCATCAGCATATGCTGAAAAGATGGTTTGGTATAAGTGTCTGACGTAGCTGTGGACTCGCATCCCAGTGATAAATTGTCTCAAAACTGGTAGATGAATGAACATGTACACACACAAACACTCACTCAAGTTGACTGCTTTGAGATTAGAACCCCTAAGCATATAATTACACAAGTTGCAGAACACAGTATTTAATGTTAGTGCCACTGCACAAGTCTGTCTTTAACAGTGTCAGAGTGCACTTTATAGGGATGACATTGTGAATGTATGCTGAAAAGATGATGATTGGAAGGAGTGTCTACCATAGCTCTGGACTCTCATCCCAATGTAAAATTGTCTCCAGACTAGTAACTGAACACACACACACACACACACACACACACACACACACACACACACACACACACACACACAGACATGCTACCTTTCTAATTACACAAGTTAGAGAACACCATATTTAATACTTGCACTACTGCAGATGACTTACTTTAACACTGTCACAGTGCACTTTTTTGGCAATGACATCATCAGGGTATGCTGAGATGAGTATGTTGGAAGGGCTGTATGAAATTGTTATGGAGCGTGTTGCAGTGTAAAAATATTTTCTGAATGATACTTGAGTGAGGACAGCAGGAGCCTAACTCATGTTCTTCTGACAATGCACACACTGCTCAGACAGAGACGCACACACACACACACACACACAAGCTGACTGATGGGAGAATAGAACCCTTACTTATCCAATTACACCAGAGAGAGAACACAGTACTTAATGCTCATGCCACCACAGAAATCTGATTTTAATAGTGTCACTGTACACTTTATAGAGGATGACATCATCAGATTATGTTGAGAAGTGCAAGTTGGAAGGGCTGTATAAAATTACTGTGGAGTCATGAAGCAGTGTAAAAGTATCTTCTGAATGTGACTTGAGTAAGGATGGCAGGACCTGGACTCATGCTCTTGAACTCATGAACTTCTGACTATAGACACACCCAATAAGACACAGATACACACAGACGTTAACTGCTGAGAAGAGTAGAACTCTTACCTATCTACTCCCAAGCTAGATAACACAATACATAAAGTTCACACCACTGCAGAAGTCTGATTTTTTAACCCTGTCAGAGTGCACTTTATAGAGGATGACATCATCATAGTGTCATACATAACATATACTGTTATGAAACTTGGTGCGAATTCAGGAGTTGTGATATGACTGTGTGAGTGCAAATTTACATCCTGGCAATCTAGGTGAAAGAAACTGCCATGAATGGATATAGCAGGAGTGAGACAGATATATACCTGTTTCTCAGGATGTCGTGTAGATCACACACACACACACACACACACACACACACACACACACACACACACACACACACACACACATACACATACACATACAAACAAGCACACACTTTAGAAGCACCAGTAATGCAATGATGAAGGTTTATCTGCATTAATACAAGTTAATGACAATATCAGTGGGATATGATCTTTGATGACGAATGTCCAGTGTCACTATAAACCAGCACCAAATGTAACAATGCAGTTATGCTCTGTAATTCTGGAGTCTGTCTGATAGTAGCCCAAGTCCTGATATATCATTTGCAAGTGCATTTCTGCAGGGCACACATGAATTTCAGAAAGTATGTGTTCAGTCAAGCACACGTCACTATCATACTTGTGTATTTATGAATGCATTTGCATGTATTGGAGGACTACCACCCAGTAACCTGAGTTAGACATGCTAAGCACCACAAATTTTATCATTGAGAAGCTGATTTGCATAAATGATGTCAAAATGTTAGCACATGCGTGATTTGAATTTCAGGAATTGAACTTGGACTTGTGAAGTAGTAGTGCTACTGGTTCTTACTGTCAAATTGTGCACACATAGGGACATACATCAACTGACCTGATTGAGGTTAACTGCAAAATGCATCTGTTTCATGTGTCAAGCTTGCAAGATATATTATGGGAGAAATTACTGGCATCTAGTATGATGTGCATGCTGCAGTCTATCTTTGCAATGTATTGTCCAAAGTTTTCTTCCATAAATAACTGTTGGCCTTGCCTTCCCCGTCTGCACAATGTTAAGTGTTCAGCAGATGGTTTTCTCTGTTTAAGGAAAACAATGAAAAATGTAATGTAGTACACCTCCCTTCACGCAAAGAAGCTCAGTAGTGATGCGCAGCCATCAGCTCTTTGGACAGTAATGAGTGTAGAAAATACACCTGCTCCCTAGCTTTCTCTGTGGCACAGGATATAAGAGCAGTGAGCTCCTGATCAGAGCATAAGTGAGCCAGGGTTCAAGTTCAGGTGATTCTTTTTTTTTTTTTTTTTTTTTAATACAGATTTTTTTACAAATGGTGTGAGGATGTAATTAGCTAAGTAAATGTGAGGAGGACGGCAAATGTGACCATCAATGACTACATTAAAGTATGTGTCTTCCCCAGATTGTATTGGTAATTTTTTGCAGGCCTCATTACAAATCACAAGTTAATTGTGTATACAGCTTGCTTCAAATGACAAGGGGAGGTACATCTTTTGAAATGATTAATATGACTCATCAGATATGCTAATTATTTGTGTAAGACCGGGTATCCTGAAAAGTGTGTGCAGTATACTTCACAGTAAGGACAGTTTCCGCATCATATTTGATGAACATTTCATCCATCATCTTAATAAAGTTGCTACAGTATATTCTGAAAGAGACAGAGAAGGTGATGACAGAACCAGGCTGTAGAGGAGATAGGAGGTACTGTCCTGGCACCTTCATGGACATCCTAATGGTGTACTGGTATGACTTATCTTCTCAGTCAGAATATGTCCTGCTCTGTAGCATGAATTACATGACATAAGGAAAGAGGGGATTTAGAATTACAGCAATTAATGCATCCATATACATCTGTTTGAAGGAGATGAGACATCTGAAATATAATGGTGCCATGTGGGATTTGATTTTTGACAATTATATCAATTGTGGCTCAACTTACAGTTAATTGATATGCAGACATATTATACTTATATAAGAGAAAGGGTAAATGGATGGATAGGCAACAGATACACAGGAAAGAGACATCTGAAAACAGTCCATAAGAGCAACCCCTTACTGCTGGGTTATAAGCCTTGACAAGTTGCAAATGCATGTTTATACATCTGGTCATCAGCTGAACATGACACAAAGGGAATCCTGCAGCAGATTGTGATACCTTGCATAGTAGAAGAGTACAGATAAGCTATGGAATCAAGGTAGT
The DNA here is from genome assembly GCF_019279795.1 of Protopterus annectens. Taxonomy (NCBI): domain Eukaryota; kingdom Metazoa; phylum Chordata; order Ceratodontiformes; family Protopteridae; genus Protopterus; species Protopterus annectens. The sequence continues at coordinate 489,551,105 of NC_056751.1, forward strand.
ATGTTGGTATTATCCATCAGCAGAGTCGTGATGGGTGTAAAGGCTTATGGCAAGCAGAGCAAGATTGGATAAATAGCTCATAGCTGTGGGGATGGATGTCACTACATATACTCTTTTTTGGCCAGTATTCTGTATATCTCCATGAGAACTTATAGCTGTGTTAAATGTTAAGATGTGGGTGATAAATATATCATTGACATATGATATCACAATAAGATCTGATGTGAAATGTGCCTGGAATTGAACCCTAGATGCTATGGGGGGAAAAAAATTAAGCCAAGTGATTTATGTCAAGACTCCATATAGGAAGTTGCATTTTGTTACATCCAGCAGTCTAAGAGCTGTCAGTATAACTGTTTCAGAGTAGGGACTGTAATGTACTTTAAACTCTCTGTTCCTCTAGTGCAGTGATGTTAAGCAGTATTGCATAGAGATGACTGTACTAGTTTGGCCAAATGCAAAACTCACCAGGTTTTCCCATAGGAAATGAAGAGACATTCACCACTGCTTGGCATACATGTGAGATAACAAACTCCTCGCAAATGCAGAGGCAAAAACTGTAGTCTTTTTATGGGCCATTTCTGGCCATTTGTGCTGTGTGTTATTTATTTATTTATTTATTTAATTTTTGGACCAGATTAAACTTGCAAAAATGGGGATTATATGAAAGTTGTAAAATTGGGTGACAAGCAGAGGGAAGAACAAAGGGGAATCAATACAAGAATTTGCAGGGTGGAATTAGGAAAGAGCCATAGCTATCCCCTTCTTCAGTACAGTAATGTGCACATGTAGACAAAAACTGATGAATTTGGACAGTCACCACAACACAGGTAGGTGACAACAATGCAGTGATGTTGTATAGGCATTTGGACCAAATCAAGTGTTTCGAGAAGACAGATATGCAAAGTGGAGGACTATGTATGGGACAATATTTTTTTGTGGAACAGCTGCCGATTTTGTTTTTTTTTTTTTTTTTTTTTTTTTTTTTGCATTTCAAAAAGAGAAAAATGTTAGGGAAGGGGCCTAGAAATGTGAGGGGTCAGGCAAGAAGGATAAGTGAGGAAGCAGGGTTAGACAAACAGGATAGACAAGACAGACACAAGGATGGTGATAGACACAAAATGTTTGGGGGACATCATGTTTCGGGATAGGTAGGGGACATTGGAGGCACATGCATGTCAAGGAGTGGGAACAGTGAGGATCTAGTCCTCACAGAACTGTCATCGCTATCCTCTTCCTCAGGTGTCTGTGGGATTGCTTGACATGCAAGTCTCTTTTCCATTTTAATGAGCAACTTCTGCAGGTGGCTGATGCAGGCACCAAGGCCAGTTTATATAAGATCATGCAGCATCCCTGGAAGCTTCTGTTGGGTGACATAATCACCACTTCTACTGGTTCTCCCAGAGGGTGCCACTGCTTCGCCAGTTGGGACAATGATACTTGATGAAAATGGACCAGGTAGGGCAGGGGTTGTGTAGGCTGTACTGCCAGGTTGCATTCCAGAGGTGCTGAGTGTTGGTGCTGCAGCCAGTGGGGGGTTGGCAGCCTGAGCTTCAACAATTGACCCTTACCTGTGCTGAAATGTGGTTATTTATTTATTTTTTTAAAGTTATGAAACCAGAATGGTGTGATTCCATGTACCCCCCCCCCCAAACAAAAAGAGATGAGGTGAGAGAAATAAGAAAAGAGATGATTAGACCCATAATATATCACATTCATGCTTTATTGTAATAAATTATTGTAATAAATATCCTTTTATTTTTATACTTATTACTTTTCCAGTCTTAAAATGATTGTGAATTGTTCCAAGTAGTCTTTGAAATATGCACATATTCCATAAATGCTTTTAAAAATACAGATTAACTTAATATGGCATTAAAACCAGTATTGCTGCATTTCAAATTTAAAAGTGATACTTGCTGAATGTTACTTGTGGGAATTAAACCCACATAATCTGAATACATGCCTAATACAATTACAAAGAGCTACAGAAGAAAGCATGCAAGCTTGTTGTTAAATTTAAGATCTGGATAGTGAAGTTGATGCTGATCTATGGAATCACAATATTTTCTACAGTCAGGGTCAGTTGTGCTGCAGACATGCGCCTTGCCTTTCTGAGTTGTGACACTCTATCAGCATGTTCCTTCCTGTTTGCTGTGATTTCTTCTGCAGCTGCAAAATAAAGATTTAGAGAAAAAAAAGACAGGAACATCTTGTGTACACAAGTCTTATCTACACCATTGCATATCATTTCAAGCTGCCCGTGGTGGTGGTGGTGGTGGGGGTGTTTTAGCAATTTGTACCTGCTTGTGTCACTTAAACTCAATGTAGTGGTGCCTACACTGCTCCCCAGTGTGTGGTATGCCAGTCGCACTAGAGACAGCCTTGGCTGCTCCAAGCCTCAGCTTTGTACTGAAACTGGGTAGAGCCCCCCTGCAGCAGTCTCCAGCTTCCAAAAAGGGGAACAAAAATTAAAACAAAAAAATATACAGCTCTGGATTTGAACCATCAGACTATTGCACTTATACAACACAGTTGTAGTGGGGTTATCTCTATTTGCCACAAACGCAGCTTTACAATGCCAATCAAATAATGTGCATACAAGCAATTCCTATTTCATAACCAGTATTAAACATTTCATAGAGTTGGACATTCTTAGTGGATTGTAAATGTGTAAATAACATATTTGGTGGAATGAGTGATCATACAATATTTATGATTATGTTTGCAAAACTGCAGATCTGCCTTCTCTTTTTATTTTGGGAATCCCTCCCTTATCTCTGCTTTACTATCACACATGCAATCTGTAGTGCATATTCTCTCATTTTTTTAATTCAAGGTGTGATACAAATATGTGACAGTCAACAACAGTTTTCTGCAAAGGCAGGAAACTGTGCTATTATGCCAAGGAGATATATGTGTGGGGTGTTTGTTTTTGTTTAAAAATTCACTGCAGTTAGTTCCACACTTTGTAAGCATATCCTTGCTGACATTCCCACTTCATTGAAGGTTGTATGTGCATTACTGTCTTTTGCTTCAGTCAGAATAATTCACACTTACAGACCAAGAGCAACTAACAATGTTCTAGAGGTTATGCTATGTTTGCTTGTGCTACACAAAGTCAAAAGTTTGGTATTCGGCACTTATAATGACTGCACACCTCATTGCATCTTCAGAGTACTCAGAGGTCTAAATCTACACAGAAAGGTTAGCGTGTAGCTAGTGGACTTGAAGGGGAGGGGACTGTTTTCTATCATACTTCTTGCTCCGCCTTTTTAGAATGTATGGAAGAGTACACTTTTCAGACTGTTTTTTCTATAGTAGATGTTTCAGCTGCATGGGCCAGGTTATTTGTTAAACCACAAAAGTATATATTAGAGATGTCAGTCATGTCAAATATTGAAAGCATTGCTAGACAACTCGCACACTTTCTACTTGACTACATTTACAAGTACCAGTTATGCAGTTATATGCCATTCATTCATGTTTTTACACATGTAATGTTCTAGTATAGTTTTCACACTTAAATTAATTGTACTTCAGTTACAACTGTTGTTATTCAGGGATGACTGATGTTACCAGTGCACAGCCATTAAATGGGGAAGTAAAGGCTGTTAGCATTGCCTGGGGACAGTTGTACTCTATGAAAGTGCATGGGATGGAAAATGTACCCCAGTTGGTCAACATGTGCACAATTTGTTGCCTCTTGGCCAGGGTGAGGGCATATTGTACATGCTTACATCTACGTACACCTACAGCATCTGGGGTTTCTCCCTCGGACTCCTCACTTGCATGTGGATGTGGTGAACATACCAGTGGTGCTGGAATGTGTGCTTCTACCCCTTGGTGTTCCTGCTGCAGCTGCTTTTGCAGGATGATATTGTGTAGGATAGCACAGACTGTGATTATCTTGCCACAGGTACTGGGATTGAACTGCAGGACCCCCCCAGATGTATCTAGATACTGAAACCGTGACTTCAGGAGTCTAAACACGTGCTCTATGATGTTTCTTGTTCACCCGTGTGCCTCATTATAGCAGTCCTCTGTGAGTGTGTGTACATTTGTGATGGGCGCCATCATCCATGGTTCCAGTGCATACCCTGCATTCCCCAGTAAATAGGCTTGGAGGACATCATCCCTGGAAAACCTCTGGTAGAGCAGTGAGGTGTGTCAGATATGGGAGTCATGGTAACTGCCAGCTTTGCCAGCACACACATTCAGGATGATTCTCCTGGCATTACACAAGACCTGGTGGTTAAGGGAGTGAAACCCCCTTCTGTTGATATAGACCCTTCTTTGTTCTTCAGGTGGTGATTTGATTTCAATGTGTGTGCAGTCTGTGGCTCCCAGGACTTCAGGGAAGTGTGCTATGGGGTACCACTCCTGCATAGTTCTAGCGCTGTTGTGGGGGTACAGGAGAAATATGTATAGCCACTGGTATGTGTAGCATAGCATTTAGGAATTGGTGTACAGTTCTGAATGTTCATGCCTGTGACACCACCAAAATGTCCCCTCTGAGTCTCTGAGATGCTCCTGTAGCATTACACATAACGTGGCAGTTAATGGAATAGAACCCCTTTCTGTTGATGTAGACCCTTCCCTGTTCCCCTGGTGGTGGTCTTATCTTAATGTGTGTGTCTATGCCATGCAAGACTTCAAGAAAGTGTGCTATGGAGTAAATATCCTGCATAGTTCTAGCTCTTTCCTCAGGGGATTGGTCAGAATATAAGTAATAACTGACATGCTGTAACATAGCGTTCATTATTTGGTGTAGGATACTGATTGCTGTGACACCACCAGCATGTCCCCTGTTGGTCATTGAAAGGTTCCTGTAGCTAATATTCGAAGTGATCCACATTCCATGGTCTCGACTGGTATGGGTTCCTCTTGGTTTGCCATTGGTCTCAGATGCAGACAACACTGGTTGAAGTGGTGTCTCTCTCTATGCGCCCTGTAGCATTCTACTATTTCCACTTTAAACAGACCATGAGAAGTTAAATGGGGTCTACCCTACTCCTAGGTCTATCATCATAAGCAGCATAAAGGTGAGCCTGTTGCACAAAGCCATGCAGATGAGAAGTCCCTAAATTCTTCCTTTCATGTGTATTTTTTGTGGCTGTATTCCAAAAGGTTTTGGAGTACAGTGCAGATGGCTACACAAAATGTAATGGTTCCTTTACAGCTTGCTGAATAGCTCCACCATCTTGGCTCGGTTGACTAGCGTATAATTTAGCTGCTTATGCACTCATTAGAATGCCACAATATTTATCTTGAGTGTGTGGCTCCACACTTCATATAGACCTACTTTCTGAATGCAAATTAGTGTGCTATTGTGTGCACATCACTCTACAATGCAAAAATGGCATTACCGAATTGTGTAGGGTTTATTGAATTCAGCCCAAAGTCTTTCTACACTGAAAGAACTTTCAGTACCCACCCCTGCACTGACCAGTTTTTATGTATACCATATCTATAGTCACACAACCATTGAGAAAATAGTCTGCTGCTAGTGTGATATAGTACTGGCAATGATTTTATAAGAGAGAAAACAGTGAATGCATGGTAGCTTGTCTGTTAGTAGTTTTCAAGTTAGACTCTCATTCATTTTAAACTCAGCCACCTGTAGAAAGATAAGATGTGCATTTTTGTGCATCCTACTTACTTTCACATCAAGAGATAATAGTGTTTGAATGTTTTTGTTGTGCAAAGTAACATTAAGATTTAATGTTTTGCTTGTCCTTTGCACACACGGAAAAAATGTAAAGTCATTCTACTGATGTATAAAAACAAATCCAGCAGTTACTGTCAAGCGAGCAAGGAACATAATGTCCGAAATGCATAACGTTTCCTACATTGTATGATGTTGATTGTGCTTCTTTAATTAAAATAAGCTATAAGGGCTGGAAATTTGTTCTTTGTGATTCACAGCAGGGGGTGGGGGATGATTTATAGCAGCAGAGTGTGAAAGGCAACTACAAGCAGAAACTGAAAACACATACTCATGCTCTCTCTCTCCCTCTCTCTCTATGTGTGTGTGTGTGTGTACGTATATATATGTGTATATATATATATATATATATATATATATATATATATATATATATATATATATATATATACACACACACACACACACACACACACACACACACACACACACACACACACACATATGGATCTATTGAATGTCTAAACATTAAGCAGCAAAATAGCAAGCCACAAACATCAATTTTTAAAATAATGAAACCAACAAGGCCACAAAAACATTAATTTTCCAGGGTGAAACCTGCTGCACTCCCACATCCCCACTATTTATATATACTATTTTACCAAACACACTGATTATGGGGGATTTCAATTATCCCACCATCAAGTGGGAAACCTACTCCAGCCCAAACTCACTAGCACAAATGTTCCTTGACTTTCTAAATTCAAATGCCCTAGAGCAAATTGTCCATACCCTCACAAAAGGAACAAGCATCCTAGATCTGGTCCTCACCAACATGTCAAACAGGTGCACTTCTGCAACTGTTGAACCCTTGTTAGTTTAAGCTGACCACCAATCAGTCAACTTTGAATTGACACTAACACCAGCACTTTACCAAGGCAAACTATACCCTCCTAGGTGAAGGTATAAATGCATTCTAAGCTGAAAGTGGTACCTACACCGAAGCTTACACTAAAGCCCTGTACAATCACTTGCATAAGTTTATAAACTTGGCTGTACCAGATATTATCAAAGCCAGAACCCCAAGTAAAATCAAGCTGCTTTGGTGGACTTCCCTCATCTACAAACTCTACAATAAACGCAAAAAGTTGCTGTCCAAGAAAACAAAGGCAAGGCCCCAACAATAGAAAAACACCATCCTCATCCTTAACAAGCAAATAAGACAACTTTTCAAATTCTCCAAGAGCTCCTTTGAGTGAAACCTAGCAAGAACTGCCAAGGATAACCATAAGGCCATTTACAGCTATGTAGATAACCTAAAGGGTAGGACCCAAGCATGTGCAGAACTGGTGGCTAACAGTATCACACACACTGATCTCACAGGGATAGCGAACTTGTTAGCTGATAGCTTTGGTAAAAATTTCACTCCCTTATCCCCTCCTAACATACAACAACCCCCCCACCTTACATATCTGAAGAGCAGGTCCTCAAAGCCCTGTCCAAGGCAAAGAACACGGCCTCTATGGGACCAAATGACATCCCAGGCTGTCTTCTAAGGCTAAAACATGAACTAGCATCACCACTAATTACCCTTTTCAATCATAGCCTAACCACAGGCTTTGTTCCCATGGAATGCAGAACAGCTACAGTTATTCCCCTTCAGAATGGTGGCCTAGCAGCAGACCCCGGGGAATTACAGACCCATAAGTCTGACCAGCCTCATCTGTAAGGTAATGGAACATATCATTATGGATCTCATAAATAAAGACATAGGTGACCTCCAAACCCTGGATCCTACCCGATTTGGCTTTGTGAAGGGCAGATCCTGCCTGTTAAATCTGGTGGATTTCATTGAAAGTGTGACCAAGGACAATGATGAGGGCATATCTGTGCACACAGCATACCTCGACTTGGCAAAGGATTTTGACACAATTGCACATTCAGGCATTACTGATAAACTTAGCAAACTGAATGTAAAGTAAACCCCTTCATTATAAGATGGGTTGCCAACTGGCTCACAAACCGGACACTCACTATTAAAGTAGGTGACTCAACATCAGCCAGCAGACCTGCTACTAGAGGGGTGCTGCAGGGTCAATGCTGGGACCCCTTCTTTTTGGTATATACTTCTCAGACATTCAGGTCAAAACTAAAGGGTTGTGGCTGACCAAGTATGGAGATAACTGCAAACTAGGTGCGATTATTGAATCCCCAAATGATGTCAGTATACTCCAGGATGGTCTCACACAGACCAACAACTGGTGTATTAGTCACAGTCTGAAACTGAATGCAAAGAAATTCATCATCATTCCCTTTGTCACAAGCAATGTCCCTTCACACTATATATCAATAACAAAACGCTAAGTACCCATGAAGTTGTAAGGGACATAGGATCACAGGTTGACCACAACCTCAACTTCGACCACCACATATCTGCCGTTGTAAGGAAAGCTTTCCACTTTGCTCACTTGATTAGTAAGAGCACTACCTCAAGAGCAAAAGAAGTTATTGCCCCCCCCCTCTACTTGGCACTTATCCGACCCAATAATTGAGTAAAATGCCCTATTTGGTATGTATTGTACTAAGCATCTACAGCAATTATAGAGACCTCAAAAGTTTCTACCAAAGAAGATCAAGGGCTTCCAGCATGTGCCTTACGGACCAACTAAAATCCCTGTCACTATACTCCTTATCATATAGAATTCTTGGGCGAGACTTATGCCTGGCCTACAGAGCAACCCAAGACCCATACCTAATGAACTTACTCCATATCTCTAAATCAAATGGGTCTACGGCTACCCATTCCAGGGACTTAAATATGGCCTGCAACTTAAAAAGGACATGCTGGAGGGACATATTTATCTCCCAGTAATTGCCACATCTTTGGAACAGGCTGCCAATTCATGTGAAACAGAACACCTCTATGACACTGTTCAAAAGAAACCTGGATGAGTGGATGGGGCACTATAAGTTCTTATCAGGATAGTGCCACAGCTGGGTCTATATTACAAAATCGAAAAGTGATGTAATCGAACAACATTTACATTGAAAATGCCATTTATCGAAGTCACACTTGTGGGGGGAGCACCCCCCCCCCCGCTAATTATATATACCAACTCTGAGGTCGCACTACAGTGAGGAAAGGACAAATTTTCCAGTCTTCACTATACCGTGATCTCATTATAAACAGCTCAATGAATGGCAGTTCAATGTAAAGTGCAGTTCAATTAAATCACTTTTCAATATTGTGATGTAGACCCCCCCACAGCCCTCCTGGGCATGGACAGTCATCACTAAATTCAATTTGGAGTATTGACTAGTACCTGTACTGTATTACATTGGGTTGAAACAGCTAGAGTTAAAATGACCTCTGGGTCGATAGCCTAGTAATCTTCTATGACCCTACTAAATCCAAGAATACATTACATTCTCATTGTCTTCTATTATGCTATGTTTTTGAATACGATGTTTGAGGCCAGATATTTTGCCACTCGATGTTTTAAGCCTTCAGTTAAGTGACAATGAACACACACACACACACATTTATAATGTACATGTATATATAATATATATACATTTATATATATTATATATATATATATATATATATATATATATATATATATATATATATATACATACAGATATATATATATATATATATATATATATATATATATATATATATATATATATATATATATATATATATAAAAATCCAGCAAACAGCACAATTAACAAAGCCAGGGCCAGCCGATATCTAGTCCCAGTATGCCTTCAGCATATGTATCAAATGCTGAACAAAAGCATAGATGAAAAAATTCAGCGTAGTTCAAATGCAGAAAACAATTCCAGTGACTCAGTTTAACAGCTTGCCAGCATTTCAGTAGATGTGCGTAAAGAACATGCTCCAAGATGAATAGCTAAAAGTATGGACAAAATACAAAACAAAACTGTGTTTGGACAGTCTCTCTTTCATCTGTCATATCGTTTTTCCGACATAGAAATTGTCGCATGCTAGGCAAGTGGCTAGGTATATGACATTCTTTGTAGTGCAATCTGCATAAAAAATACTAACATATCTCTTTTTAGTAACAGATTGCACTACAAAGAATGTCACTTGCCTAGCATGCGACAATTTCTATGTCGGAAAAACGATACGACAGATGAAAGAGAGACTGTCCAAACACATCAGTGATATAAGACTTGAAGACTATAAAAATCCCTTGGCCAAGCATATTAGAGATAATGAAGGACATAGTTTTGTATTTAGAGCTTTACATATCATATATATTTCAAAGAGAGGGGGTGATGTGAATAATAGACTTGAACAAGAAGAAATGCTTTGGATAGGGAAACTGAGAGCACATCAAAAACCTGGGCTCAATACAGCTTTCCCTATGAAACCCGCCCTGAAAGGGCGGAGATTGAAGAGACATCTATGACACATCAAAATGAAGCTAGCTGTTCATTGGTTGAAAGTATTTTAAAAATCAGATACTTGTGAGACACAAGTTATATGGATCTGAGGAAGGGTTGTTTGGAGTAACCCAAAAGCGCTTATCCCTCTACAGTTTTATTGTTTTTATTTCTGCAAGCTGAATAAATGTGTCTATACTTTTAGCTATTCATCTTGGAGCATGTTCTTTATGCACATCTACTGAAATGCTGGCAAGCTGTTAAACTGAGTCATTGGAATTGTTTTCATCATTTGAACTACGCTGAATGTTTTCATCTATGCTTTTGTTCAGCATTTGATACATATGCTGAAGGCATACTGGGACTAGATATCGGCTGGCCCTGGCTTTGTTAATTGTGCTATTTGCTGGATTTTTGATATTTTATTACAGCACACTCCTGAGTTCCGGACTTATTTTGTTTGGAGATATATATATATATATATATATATATATATATATATATATATATATATATATATATATATATATATTTGTGTGTATGTATAAGATGTAGAGATATATAGATACATACATTTTATCAAATGTCTGTTTTGTTGAAGATTACTAAGGGGGTGGTGACTAAGGGAGCTCAATGGTCAAAATGTCATGACTGTGTTCCTTTGAAAGAGGCATTTTGGGTGTGAAGTGGGTGATAGTGTTTGTGCATGCATTTGAGAGTTAGGGTTATGGTGAAGAATAGAAGCTGTATGTTTTGTGGTAGTGCGGGTATTTTGGTGTTAGGATCAGAGTTAGGTACAAACCCGCATGTCACCTGGTGGATAGCCAACTGAGTCACAGATAGGAACAAGGAAGTTAAAATTGTGTAATCCGCCTCTACAAAGAGGCCAATCACAAGCGAGTCCCTCCGGGATTGGTCTTTGGACTGCTGCTTTTTGGAATTTGCTTCTCTGAAGTCAAGGCCAGTGTCAGTGGTCTCTGGCTGACTACATTTGCACATGATTGCAAATTAGGAGCTGTCATTGAATCTCACACCGACACAAATGTTCTCAAGGAAGGACTGACACAGGCAAGCAACTGGTGTCAGAAGTATAGACTAAAACTAAATGCCAAGAAATGCATAATAGTATCCTTTGGGAAGTCATTCATCCCTGGTAACTATCATATTGACAACACACCTATTAGAGTTGACCCAGTATAGTGAGGAAGTCATTCTATGTTGCCCAACTTATAAACAAAGGTATGGAATATAGGTTAAAAGCAGTCATTATTCCACTGTATTTGCATTCATCACACCTGTCATTGAGTACAAGGTTCCTTTTGGTATGTACCTAACCAAGGATATCCAACAGTTGGAATGTTCACAGAGTTTTCTCACTAAAAGAATATAGTGCGTAAGTAAAATGCCCTGTGCAGACTGCTTCAAGTCCCCTTCCCTGTATTCTGTCTCCTACAGGCTGTTGAGGGGAGGTCTTTGCCTGGCCTACAGGCATTGTCAGACCACACTCTGATGGATCTCCTGCATATCCATGAAACAAACAGCACCAGAATTACACATTCTGAAAACTTAAACCTTGACTGTGATATAAATAGGGCCAGCTGGAGATATAAATAGGGCCAGCTGGAGAGATGGGTATGTAACCTTGAGACTACCCAATTTCTGGAACAGGCTCCCCATCTATATGAAGTAGAGTTCCTCCCTAACCCAATTCAAGTGTAATTTGGACAGTTGAATGGGGAACAGGAAATTCATCCCTGGCTTGGCACCTATGTATCTAATTGACATGGGCAACTTGTAAATGGTTCATCTCCTTTGTCCTTGCTTATAAATGTATCATCTACCAAGCCACTGCTTAGACTTATCAGTGGTACCAGAACTTTGGGATTTGTTGTCCAGCTGAGGACAAGGAAAGACAAAAAAATTGGAGGAACCGGAACTAACAGACAAACCGGTCTCGGAGATAGTAAATTATGGTTTTTCTTCTATGGAAATCAGCCCATGTCTTTCCACAGGTACTATTTTTATTACTACATATTTTGGATTTAAAATTTACAATTTTACTGATTTGATTGTTGGCCCTGAACATCATAAACTGCTTTTTTTAAAGGTTTTAATTTTATAGTTTCCGCTGTGGCTAACACTAAGGATACACTTTTAGACCTGAAACTCTTTGCTCATAAGTTGAATTTCAACATCTTACAATTTAAAAGGAAAAGCACAGCTAACCCCCCCCCCCCCCACCCACATCCAGTGATTAATATGTTTGAAAAAGCCTGAGAGAAAGAGATTCTAGAGTTATTAAACAAGAGAAACAAAAGGGACTCATTGGCCATGTTGATTTTGGGAAATATGAATGATAGAAGCATAAGATGCATGAACCCTGATATGGGAGCAGGTCTTGTTATTTTGGATTGGCATGACTACACAGGACATTTTCACAGTTTATTAAATGATGAGCAGGTCTACAGTGTGGTTTACATCAACAAGATTAATGTGGCCTATGGCTCAAGATGAATTACTTTTTGAGAAAATTTCTCAGGGGCTTTATGACTTTTTAGGGTAGATCTTTGGTATTCCTAAGATCCATTCTAACACCTTGAATTTACCCTTACACCCCTTAGATGGTGCCCGGGTTTCAGTAACAGAACCTATTGCTAAATTCTTTGATTTGAAACTTAAAATCTTGTTCATTAGATTCACATACATCATTTGGGATTTTTGGGTTTTGCTTAACAAACTGAGAAGCATTGATTTTAAAATCACATATATCTTTGCAATGTGTGACCTACAGAATTTGGTTACTGTCATTCTCCATGACATGGGGTTGGATTGCTTTGGGGACATTGTACTAAAATATATCTTTTTTAATGAAACTGACATGCAACTGATATTGAATTTGGTTACTGTCATTCTCCATGACATGGGGTTGGATTGCTTTGGGGACATTGTACTAAAATATATCTTTTTTAATGAAACTGACATGCAACTGATATTGATTTCATAGACATCATCCTTAACAATATTTTTTTAGCCTTTGACGGAGAGATTTCAAACAGGAGCTAGGTGTTGCAATGGGGGCAGCATGCACCCCACCCTTGTTTGCTAAAGCAGTTTTGTAGTGGTGTATTAGTATTTAACCTCTCTATGTTCAGCAAATGCATCAGGTATTATAGATACCTATATGATTTATTGATAATTTGGGGTGGTACAATGATGGAATTTAAAGACGTTTTGAATTGTTTACGAAACAGTACCAGTTTTTTGAAGTTTACTTCCTCTACAAATTCCAAATGAATTAAGTTTTTGGATGTGCAGATTATAAAGAGAGATTTACAGGAAGCCCACCCTCTGTTATGCTTTTCTTTCATTCAATAGCTGCCACCCCTTTCAACAAAAGAAAGGGTTGAAAAAAGTCAACTCATTAGGACTTTGTTTGACATTGGATGACAATGTTTGCCTGCAGCAGTTTGATGTTTTGAAATCAATGTTTTCTGACAGAGAGTATCTGTCTTCTCTGTTAGAACAACTGCAGGACAAGGTGTGGGCTGAAAGAAATGGTAGATACTTGCCTATTATTTGTAATGGTCTTAAATGAATGATGGACGTTGTGCCATGCAATAGAGGTACTTTTTTTTTCGAACAATGCCAAGATGGTCCTTCACTGTTTTCTTGATGTCAAGGACATCCAATATATTTTGCAAAAAAATTGGTTCTTACTACAACATGGTGATGACACAAAAAGGTATTTTTTAAGTCTCCCCAGATTCACATTTAAGAATAAGATCAATATCAAATCCCTGTTGAAAAAACAGTCAAGGAACATTTGGGCTGCCGAAGACCACGAGATGTGGTCATTGTGAACAGTCCCCATTTATCAATACTGGCTATGATGGTGTATGGTCAGGCAAGATCAACCAAATCAACAGTGGTGGCAAATTTAATTGTTTTTCAGAACAAATGTTTTTTTTCACTACTTGCAATACATGCCCTGCTTTATTACATAGGTAAAATCAAGAATCCCTTGAACAAAAGAATATACCAACACTTATACAGCATTCAGCACAATGAAAACAAAAGTGCCTTGGCAATGCTCTCCTATACTTGCCTGGGATTTAATAAATTAAAATTTCTTGTTCTTGAACAATTACAGGTTCCTTCCTTTTTCGAAGCCTGGCAAAATCAGTTGTTGCACCAGTAAATATTTTGGCAGTTGAAATTTGATGCAGCCAGTATTCCTGGTTTACATGACAACATTTCCATTTGTAGTGAGAGAAGAGCCACTATTGTATAATTTTGTTTTTTTTTTTTTAACTTTTTTACAATTTTTTAATATTTATTATTTGTGTATATGTATGAATTTTGTAGCAGTATAGTTATTGTGTACATCTCTTTATGGATCCAAAAAAAAAGCAATTAGTGGGCTTGCATTTGATTAGTTTGTTTGAGTGGGTGTGTTAACTCATTTGATACATTCAGGTTTTTTAAGTTTTGTTATGTGTTAGGCTTCTTCAGAACTGCAAATGTATCATTTGTCCAAAGACCCTAATCGTGTATATTGTGTTTGAATAAAGCAGTTATTTTCTTGTAATTTGGCTTCCTGGATGCTGTTTACAGTTTTTGTTTGAATATTTAGTTCCAGTTCTTGGATGCACTCGAGTGGTGTTACATTGCCAAATCTACAAACCAGCACCACCTTCTTTTAAGATGTCATATCAGGGGGCAGAGTACACCTACCTAGTCCAGGTGCTACACCAGTATCAGTAATGTGAAGGATAAATGCTACACCCAGGACTGGTAATAGTACGATTCAGAGACATTCTACATTATCTAATCAATCTTTCAGCTGAACCATGGTAGTCACTAAAGATGTCTGACCCAGAGCACCAGATAAAACTCTTTCATAGATGGAATTTTAAGAGTGTGCTAACTCATTATATCTGAGTTACACCACCAGGTGCTTCTGTAGTTAAGACATACTGATGATTCTAGGTATCGAATATTGCTTGTTCATACTTGCATCAATAATTACAAAACATGCTATGTACAACATATTTCATCTTAAAGCTTGCACAGTAGCAAACTCAACTGCATTAATATTTGACCTTTATCTAATGCAGGTAAATAAATATTAACTGTTGTTTTTTATGATATTAATTTATATAGATATAATTTTCATATTTTTCTAAATATTTCAACAACCATGTAACATACACAGAACTCCTTAGCCTCATATGAAAGCTCTCAGCTGGATGAAGAAAATTCTGCTGAAAGTATGTGTGCAACTTAAGTGGTTGCTGAGATATTGTAAGTTCTTTTACAAAATATCATAAATGTAATAATTATTGTGTTTACTGTGACTTATAAAATTCAGTTCAAGACATAGAACCTAAAGAATATTACCACTGTAAAAAGAGTTTGTGCTGAAGAGTTTGACATTTGCACTTCTTTATTATACAATGCCATCTCAGCAAACATGAGAAACGTGCACGCTGACTGGCCAATCCAACCAGCGTGCACATTGTAAATCCAAACTAACCGAAGTAAAAAGTGCGGCCCCTAACGTATCATGCACCCACGACTACAGTCTATACAATTCAAAAGCTAAAATGTCCTCATAATAATTTCTTCATTAACAAAAAGACAAGTCCTCAAGTCACTGTAACTGTTACATTTCAGACATTCACATAAGTCGTGATGAGCTGACAGCAACCACATACTTTTGCCTACTGCTCTGTTAATGTAATCAGTGGAATGTAGTGTCCCTGTTCTTTTTATGTTAAGGCATGTATGTATAGACATTCTTGTAGCCCTCAGCCGGTGTTGAATACTTTTTTGCTGCACCCTTTTTTTTATTCCTTTTAACAAAATTGTATTTGCCATTGAATCTGTATTTTGTGCGCAGTCAGAAATGTGTGTATTTGCGGGGGGGGGGGGGGGCATTGGTTGTTTATGTATTACTGTGTGCGAGCACGGACTCTCTGTGTACGCTCTGTACTTGAAAAAAAGTCTAATGACAAGTAATCTTATAATTTGACAATGCCTATGAAAATCACTTTATCAATATTATAAAGTGTGGGCAATAAAGAAGTCATAATGTACAGCTTTTAATTGTTTTACAGTAGTCTAAACTGTAGAACTTATCTTTTCATTTAAGCCACTTTTGAATGATGAAACCAATTTTTTTTGCCATTCATGCTACTACTGGGTTATTTAATCGGCTTTAAAATCTAGTTGCTACTTCTCTATAGGCATGACAACACTGAATTTGTGCTTATATATTGAAAGTGAGCTTTAGCACCGTGTGTGTGTTGTGGAGGGGGGGGGGGGTCTGCGTATGGCCACATCTTGTTTTTTTACTTTGCTTTAAAACTTTTTTTAATAACCACGCATAATGTCTTGGTATATAATGCTATTTTACATCTAGCTGTGGACTATTTTATCTCCCAAAAAGTGGAAGAATACAAAGTAAAGCAAACAGAAACCTAAACAACAACAACACAAAGATACCACAACACACTAACACCATTGTATAATAGCAATAACCCATGGCTGGGTGTGGGTAATGCTGGATTTACACACGGTTGGCATGGTTTGGTCATGAGGGCAAGCAATAACCCACAGCTGGGTAATGCTGGATTTACACACGGTTGGTGTGGTTTGGTCATGAGGGCAAAACATGACCAAACCACGCCAACCGTGTGTAAATCCAGCATTACCCACACCCAGCCGTGGGTTATTGCTATAGTAACCCCTGTAATCCCAGATATATGAACATTTGTTTAAAATTGGAGGACATACAGTAATTTGACTCTGTTAAAAGGCTTAGGCTCCACCCATTGGAAGTTGCAGTGCAAACCTCTACAGCTCCAGTGGAGTGAATGGGTTAAGATGGGTTACAGGTTTTAGAGTTGTGCTTAATAGTGCAGCCCATTTTCTTTAAATGTCTCCACTCAATCCTCTGAGTAGCAAATGTTGACTTAGAATAAAACCCAACTAAGTATACATAGCTATTGACCCAGGTGACTGAGAGAAACTATCTGTATTCAGCTCAACCTGTAGCTTGTCATTGTTACTACATGCTTGTATATGTGCTAGAAATGACAATAAGCTTCAGTGTTTAATGGCACTAAATTGAAACTATACATTGGTGTGCTCTGCCAAAATATAAATATTTTTTTTTTTTTTTTTTGTGGATCTAGACTTATGGTCATTGCTGCACTGAGAGCAACCTTCTGCAATGCAGCCTAAGGATCCATGGAGGCCTTTTATGGAAATGGACATATAATAACTGCATGAGGTAATATCCTCCTTAAAGCATGAAAGCTTTAACATATTCTACCTCAAGCACTGCAGCTTTCACTGTCTGGTCCAAAATGTTGCCACAGATAGATAAATCTCCCACATAAACACGCGTTTTCCAGCTTGTACCAACTCTGCACAGATCCTCGTGGTGGCCTGCAGAGTGATCCAAGCAGCAGAGAGCTAAAAGAGTGACTTTCTACCAGATATAAGTATTTTTTGTGGCTTTCCCACTGTTATTACGCTAGCGACTGCATTTCGCCTGTTTTACTGCTACTTTAAGTGATTTCTGCATTTTACACTGTTTATTGCACTTTAAGTTACTAATTGTTGCAAATTGTTTCTGTAGGCTACACACTAAAGTGCGCTAGCCGATTTACAGCATTTATAGCATTTACTGTCTGTCTTTTTCCTTATCTCTGTAATAAAACAAAAAAATCTCGTTTTCCCACTTTACTGAACTAGAGTAGTCCAGTTTCAGAGTTGCTGATCCCTGGGCTTTGTTTTTAGTTCCTGTTACTGATCCATTGCCTTATTAGGAAGGAGGGAAGTTTCTTTGCTTACCAGTGGGAGTGGGTAGCACTGAGCGGCCTATTTGTCCGATTTGGTGAAGTTTCAGCCAGAAACTAGTAGTCCATTGGTCGTTTTGGGCCAATTCCTAGCTCCCTTCAGCCCCCTGCTATAAAACACGCTAAACTGTACTGCTGATCTAACCAGCATATCCTATAACTGAAAAGTTCATCTCTACTTGATTCCCAAGTAGACTATTCTCTATCTGTAAAGCCTAGCACTTACTCCTACAGTACTTGCACCTTGATAAAGCACTCTTATTATAGATAGTACCCCACCAGCCTAAAACCCACTTCCCCGAGTCCTTTGAAAGTTCTTTATCTACTACTTCTAGTATGTCGAGGGATCAGTTGCTAGTGTCCTCTCCAGCTCAACTGGTGAACCTGGGAATATTGAGGCAATGTTACAATTGCCTCATGTACACAGACAATCCTCTCCTTCTCCCACAAAACACAAATACATGCGTGAGATGCAACTATACGGCCAAACTGGAGGCTGAGCTCTCTCAACATAGGACTGGCAAGACCAGACAGGAGGAGAAGGTAACCACACACAATACATACCCAGTCACACATGGTACCATCACAACTTCAAATCATACACATACTCACACAAAGACATACTCGGAGGCTCTGATCTAAAATTTACCAAAACAGCAGAGGCCACCAAAGCAGACACCCAAACAACTACCACCTCACGACCCAACACATGCAACACATAGACCACACAGTCAGAGTGTCAAACAGTCACAGCCCTTAAGGCCAAACAAAATGCCAGGCACACTTGTCATTGGTGATTCCATAGTCAGACACACTGACGTCCCGCTCACCAGACTGAGTAAGGAGAAGGTCACAGTAAGCTGCCTGTCGGGCTAGAATCCGCCACATAACGCAAGCACTCAGGTCTCTCAACAGCAGGTACAAGTACGACTCAGTCATTGTCCACGCTGGTGTCAACGACCTGAGATGTACCTCCTTGGACTACATGAAAGGGACGTCGAGGAGCTCTCTGATTATGTAGCCCAGGCAGGTATGACCCTGACCTTGAGCAGTATCCTACCTTCACCTAGAATGATGCCACAATACAGTGATAAGATGATCAGCTTTAATAATTGGCTTAAATTCTGGTGTCATTCAAAGGGGATCCAATGTCTGTCTACCTGGGATGACATGCTGGACAAGCCACGCTGCCATAAGGGACGGCTTGCACCTGTCACCCTGGGCTTCGGATATTGGCAAAGGCTCTTACCACCCCCATAGTGCCTTTTTAGGCAAGGCTCAAATTCTAAACCTACCACCCTAGAACACCAAAAGGAAAAAAACTAAGGGTAATGCTGCTCAATGCCAGAAGTCTCAATCTCAAGATACACGCACTCGAGGCCCTTCTCAATATGGAGAACATCGATGTCTGTGCTGTGACAGAAACCTGGTTCAAGGCTCCTGAGAGCACCCCAGCACTAACAGGTTTCACCTCATATCATGCGTTCCGCCCCAAAATCCGGACAACACCAAGAAAGGAGGGGGGGGTGTCCATATTCATAAAGGACACCCACACCTCAAGGTTGGTGGCAACGCACGATGCATCGGAGACCATCCAGGTGCAATTAACCATAGGCAAGACTGCTCTGCAATTTGTAGCATGTTACAGGCCACCCTCTCAAACTCAGGAACCTCACATGGCCTTCCTGAAAACATTGGAGGGATAAATGTATCTCCAAACACCATCATACTAGGTGACTTCAACTACCCTAATATAGACTGGGAACACTACTCAAGCCCGAACACTCTAACCCAAAGATTCCTGGAGTTCATAAACTCAAATGCCATGGAACAACTAGTCACCATCCCCACAAGAGGTGAAAACATACTTGATCTCATCATCACGAACATGGGATCAAAATGTTCAACACCGAAGTATACCCCTCACTGGTGAGATCAGATCATAAACTAATCTCGCTGGAGGTCCTCATCCCGCCCCACCTGAAACAAAAAAGACCACAGTGAAAAACTTCTCAAAAGCCGATTTCACACTTCTAAAAACTAGTGTGGTCTCCTTTAAGGCCCTTGAGCCAGTGGTAAACATTACTCAAACCGCTGAATCACTTACAAATGCCTTCTACCAGCACCTACAGGACTGCATGGATCAGGCAATCCCAAACAAAACTAAGACTCTCTGTACCAAAGGCAAGCGTCCAGTCTGGTGGACCCCAGCCATAAACAAGCTCTACAACAAAAGGAGGAAGCTACTACAAGATAGAGCAAAATCCTTGAAAGGTAAGACACCTTTGATCATTATAAGTAAAAACTAAGAGCTCTCATAAAATCATCAAAGGCAAATTTTGAGAGAAAAATCGCCAAGGACTCTAAAGACAATCATAAGGCCTTCTTTAGCTATGTTAGAAACCTAGGAGGAAACTCCCAGATATGCTCAGAATTAGTTCAAAATGATGTGAAAATTACTGAACCTACACACATTGCTAACATACTGGCTGACAGGTTCAGTGCAAACTTCTCCCCCCCAAAAGGAGAGATATCTATTCCAGAGGATTGTAGCCCCCAAACATCTCCAACGCCCAGGTGAGAACTGCCCTCACTAAGGCAAAAACACAGCATCCATGGGACCGGATGGTGTCCCCGGCTGTGTGCTTCATGAACTCAACGAGGAATTAAACCCACAGTTAGGACAGCTGTTTAATCTTAGCCTCACCTCAGGATACGCACCCAAGGAGTGGCGACGGCGACTGTGGTCCCACTTCATAAGGGCGGTGCCTCCACAGACCCTGGAAATTACCGCCCATTAGCTTGACAAGCCTTATCTGCAAAGCCATGGAGAGGATCATAATGGAACTCATAAATAAAGACATAGGGAACTTGCAGACTTTGGATCCAACCCAGTTTGGCTTTGTCAAAGGCAGATCCTGCCTCTTAAACTTGGTTGACTTTTCAAGACAGTCACCAAGGCCATTGATGAGGGAAAGGCAGTCCATACAGCCTACCTCGACCTGGCAAAGGCCTTCGACACAATACCCCACTCAGGTATCATCGAAAAACTCATCAGCTTGAATGTAAACCCATACATCACAAGATGGGTTGCAAACTGGCTAAGCGACAGAACCCACAGGGTCAGAGTTGCTGGAGCCATGTCAGACTCAAAGCCTGTCACAAGTGGTGTCCCACAGGGCTCAGTCCTGGGTCCACTCTTGTTCGGCATCTACTTTTCTGAAGTACAAGCAAACACAGGAGGGTTATGGCTGACAAAGTTTGCAGATGACTGCAAACTGGGCCATAGTCGAAAACACATCTGACACAGATATCCTCCAGAAGGGCCTCACAGAAACGGATAACTGGTGCCAGAGCCATGGCCTGAAGTTAAACGCCAAAAAATGCATAGTCATACCCTTCGGGCAAAACAAGGTTACCCCTAGCTACCATATAGGTGACAATCCACTGGGCACAGAAAAAGTCATCAGGGATCTGGGGACCCAAGTTGACAGTAGTCTTCGTTTGACACTCATGTTGCTAAAGTAGTTAGGAAAACCTTCTATATCGCCCACCTGATCATGAAGGGATTCACATCTAGATCAAGGGAGGTCATCGGCCCCCTGTACTCATCACTCATTAGACCTATGATTGAGTACAATGCCCGCTCGAATGTATCTGACCAGACACCTGATGCAGCTTGAAAGGCCCCAAAAGTTCCTCACCAAAAGGATAAACGGTCTCAAAAATATGTCTTATGCTGCCCGACTGAAAGAACTCCAGCTTTATTCAGTCTCATACCGCTTGCTCAGAGGTGACCTGTGCCTGACATATAAGGCCATGTCAAACCCAGATTTGATGAATATGCTTCACCTCAAAAACTCTAGATCCCTCAGAACCACAAGGGCGGGAGACTTAAACCTTGACACGGTTATAAATAGAACGTGCTGGAGGGACAGATTCATCACCCAGAGACTCCCTATGCTGTGGAACAAAATCCCGGTACATGTGAGGCAGAGCACCTCGCTGGCCTTGTTCAAGAGGAATCTTGACCAATGGATGGGAGATCGCAGATATACCCCAGGGATTACTTCAGTGTCACTGCTTGACAGAGGCACAGAAAAATGATAGGCATAGTTTTTATTCAAACTAAAGGGGTGGCGAAAGCCACATAACTATGGGCTAGGCTTATAAATGCCCTTGGGCAGATAGCCTAGTATGAACCTATGAACCTATGAACCTATATGGTCATGCAAGCAAGAAATGTAGCGGAATAAGAGTGACATGTCCTTACATTTAGGTAGGTTCATAGGTAGATACTAGGCTATCTGCCCTAGGGCATTTATAAGCCTAGCCAGAGTGTATTTGGCTTCCGCCTCCCTATTAGATTAGCCTACTGTGCCTCTGTAAAGTAGGTCACAGATGGTACCCTTTTAAGATTAGTTTACTGTGCCTCTGTCTAGCAGGGACACAGAAGAGATCCCAGGGGTGAATTTGCGATTTCCCATCCACGTGTCCAGATTTCGCTTGAAGAGGGTCAGCGAGGGGCTATGTCTAACATGAATTGGGATTCTATTCCAGAGTGAGGGGAGCCTCTGGCAAATGAATCTGTCCCTCCAGCATGTCCTGTTTATTTTTGTGCTGAGGTTTAGGTCCCTGGAACGTGTAGCTCAAAGGGACTTGGATTTTTTGAGGTGGAGCATGTCCATTAATTCTGTGTTTGACATGGCTTTGTACGTCCGGCATAGATCGCCTCTGAGTAGGTGGTAAGCAACTGAGTAGAGCTGGAGTTTCTTTAGTCGAGCTGCATAGGACATTTGTTTGTAGCCCATGATCCTCTTGGTGAGGTACTTTTGGGGTCTCTCCAGTTGCTGCAGGTGTCGGGTAAGGTACATCCCAAAAGGGGCATTGTATTCAATTATGGGCCTGATGAGTGATGAGTACAGGGGCACAATGACCTCTCTTGATCTAGATGCGAACCCTTTCGTGATAAGGTGGGCTATATAGAAGGTCTTTCTAACCACTTTGGCAATGCGATTATCAAAGGAGAGATTACTACCTACTTTGGTCCCCAAATCTCTAATTACTTATTCCGTACTTAATGGATTACCACCTATGTGGTAATTTGTGGGCACCTTGTTTTTCCCAAAGGGGATGACTATGCACTTTTTAGCATTTAGCTTAAGACAGTGGCTCTGGTACCAAGCATCCGTCTCTGTGAGACCCTTTTGGAGGATGCTTGTGTCAGCTGGAGATTCGATTATGGCCCACAGTTTGCAGTCATCTGTGAATTTTGTCAGTCATAATCCCACCGTGTTAGCCTGAACCTCAGAGAAGTATATACCGAACAAGAGAGGTCCCAGAACTGAGCCCTGTGGGATGCCACTTGTAACTGGTTTGGATTCGGACATGGCACCTGAGATTCTGACCATGTGGGTTCTATCTCTGAGTCAGTTTGCAACCCATCTTGTGATATAGGGTTTGATATTTAAGCTGGTAAGCTTATTTATGATGCCCGAGTGGGGTATTGTGTCGAAGGCTTTTGCAAGGTCCAGGTAGGCTGTGTGGACTATCTTGCCCTCATCTATGGCTTTGGTAACTGTTTCAAAGAAATCAACTAGGTTTAAGAGGCAAGATCTGCCTTTAACAAAGCCGAATTGGGTAGGGTCCAGTATCTGGAGGCTCCCAATGTCTTTGTTTATGAGTTCCATGATAATATACTCCATAGCTTTACAGACCAGACTAGTCAGGCTTATGGGGCGATAGTTTCTGGGGTCTGTTGTGGCACCACCTTTGTGGAGTGGGACCACTGCAGCTGAACACCATTCTTTGGGTACATATCCTGTAGTAAGGCTAAGTTTGAACAGTGACTTAATGTGAGGGTTTAGTTCTTCTTGGAGCTTGTGTAAGACACAGCTTGGGACACCATCTGGTCCCATAGATGCTGTGTTTTTTGCTTTGGAGAGGGCAGCTTTCACCTGTGCATCTGTGATGTCAGGGAGGTTACATTCAGTTGGGATAGGCATTTGCTCCTTTGGGAGGGAAGGGGGAGAGAAGTTTGCACTGAATCTGTCTGCCAGGATGTTGGCTATGTCTGTAGGTTCGGTATATTTTGTACCGTTATGCAACAATTCAGAGCATATCTGGGAGTTTCCGCCCATGTTCCTGACATAACTAAAGAAGGCCTTATGATTATCTTTAGTGTCTAGGGCAATTTTTCTTTCGAAACTAGCCTTTGATGATTTTATGAGGGATCAAAGTTTCTTGGTAATACTGATCAGAGATGCCTTCCCTTTTTGGGATTTTGCTCTGTCATGTAGTAGCTTCCTCCTTCTGTTGTATAGCTTATTTATGGCCAGGGTCCACCAGACCAGTCTCCTGTTTTTGGAGGAGTGAGTCTTGGTTTTATTTGGGATAGCACAATCCATGCATTCCTGCAGGTGCTCATAGAATGCATTTGTAAAGGATTCTGTGGATTGGGCTGTATTATCCTCTGGCCCAGGGGCTTTGAAGGATTCCACCTCAGTCTTGAGAAGTGCAAAGTTGGCTTTTGAGAAATTCTTTACAGTGATTTCCTTGGCTGGGGGTGGGGACGGGATATGGATGTCCAGGGAAATGTGTTTATGGTTTGATCTTACCAATGAGGGGTTTACCTCTGGTGTGGAACATAGAGTCCCCATGTTGGTGATGACCATGTCCAATATGTTGTTCCTTCTTGTGGGAGTGGTGTCCAGTTGTTCCATTGTGTTAGAGTTTATAAATTCAAGGAACCGTTGGGCGAGGGTGTTTGGGCTTGAGTAGTTTTTCCATTCGATGTTTGGGTAGTTGAAGTCACCCAATAACATAGTGTTTGGAGAGACCTTCGTATTCTCCAGTGTTCTCAGGAATGCCAAGTGGGGTTCCTGTAATAGTGAGGGTGTTCTGTAGCAGGCTACAAACTGAAAGGCAGTTTTGCCTGCTGTTACTTGCACATGGATGGTTTCTGATGCTTTGTGCAGTGCCACTAACCTGGAGGTGTAGGTATATTTGATGAATATAGATACTCCCCCACCTTTTGTGCTTCGGTCCAGGTTTTGGGGCTGAAACGCATGGTATGAGTTATAACCTGGTAGTGCTGGGGTGCTCTCAGGTGCCTTGAACCAGGTTTCTGTTACTGCACAGACATCGATTTTCTCCATACTGAGGAGAGCCTCGAGTGCATGCATCTTGAGGTTTAGACTTCTGGCATTGAGTAGCATTACCTTTAGTTTTTTTATCCTTGGGTTGTCTATGGAGGTGGGTTTGTCCTTTGAGCCTTGCCTAAAAAAGGCACTATGGGGGTGGCAAGAGCCTTGGCCGATATACAAAAGCCTAAGGGTGACAGGTGCAAGCCGTCCCTAGCGAAGCAACGTGGCTTGTTGAGCATGTCATCCCAGGCTGACAGACACTGGATCCCCTTTGAATGACACCAATACTTTAGCCAATTGTTGAAACTGATCATTTTTTCTTTATACTGTGGCATCATTCTTGGTGAGGCAAGATGCTACTCAAGGTCAGGGTCATATCAGCCTGGGCTACATGGTCAGAGAGCTCCTCCATGTCTCTTTTCATGTAGTCCAGGGAGGTACGTCTCTGGTCATTCACACCATCATGGACAATGACGGAGTCATACTTGTACTTACTTTGGAGTGACCTGAGTGCTTGCATTATGTGGCAGATCCTGGCACCTGACAGGCAGCTTACAGTGACCTTCTCCTTGTTCAGTGTGGTGAGCGGGACGTCAGTGTGCCGGACAATAGAGTCCCCTATAACAAGTGTATTTGGTGTGTTGTTTGGCCTTAAGGGCTGTGACTGTGAGGCACACTGATTTTGTGAGATATGTGATTCATGCGTATTGTTGAGGGGTGGCTGTTGCTTGGATATCTGCTTAGGAGGTCTTTGCTGTTTAGGCAGATTTTTATTTAGAGCCTCCGAGTATGTTTTTGTGTGTTTATGTGTTGGGTATGCAGATGCAATAGGTCTGTGTGAGACTGGATTTGTGGTGTGGGTGATTACCCTTTCCTCCTGACTGACTGTGCCAGTCTTGGGTTGAGAGTGCTCTGCCTCCAGTTTGGCTGTGTTAACTGCATCTCTCACATGTATTAGAGTTTGTTGGAAGGAGGAGAGGGTTGTCTGTGTACATAAGGCAGTTGTAACATTGCCTCAAAATTCCCAGATTCACCAACTGGACTGGACAGTAAACCTGAAACTGACCCTTGGACATACCAGATTAGTATAGGGAACTGTTTTTTCACTGATCAGATTAGGGAAGGGAACTGATTTTTCACTTGATCAGGAAGGACCAATCGGGAGCCTAATACTTATGAGAAGTCAAGGAGGGTGTAGTGCTTTAGGTAGTTAGTGTTTCCTTATAAGAGCTGAGCAAGTGCAGGGCTTTAGAAAGAGAATAGAGTGATTACTTTGAGAGTTTGAACAGTTCTAAGGGAAAAAGTGAAGGGCAGACTTTGTGGAGCCTGGAATACTTTAAACCTGTTTAGGCGGCGCTGCCTGACGCTGCTCAGTGCGCAAAACCACGCAAAAAGAGAGTTGTAGGGTTTTAAGAGAGAGAGCTCAAGGAGTTTAGAATTGACCCAAAATGGCCAATAAAACTACAGCTTCTAGGTAGTAACCACTCCTCCAGGGACAGGCAGACTGTTCAGTGTTAACCACTCCCAGTGGTGAACACAGAGACCTCCATTTAGCCCAAGCAAGCACTGGCCTTCTAGAAATTTCCAAACAGCTTAGAACAGCAAATCTGTAACTGAACTTTCTTAACTTTCAGAAAGTGGGAAAAAAGCAAGATTTTTTTTTTTTCTTTTTGTTGTAGTTTAAAGGTAGCAGAGATACACAAGCAGCAAAATAATCACAACAGTGCAATAAATGACCCCACACTTGAGTGCTAGGCCAAAATCAGGTAAAATGCAGTTTTTAGAGAAAAAAATGATTTTTAATTAAGTGCAACACAGGAAATGCAGTAAACAGGCTCTAGATGTGTTCCAAGTACTGTTGCTGTTACAGATATAAACTTTAGCAAGCCGGAAAATGCCAAAAAGTAGGCGGCAAAGCAGTAAAACTTAACAAAAAAATCAGAAGAAAATACTTAAAATCACAAAAGTGGTTCCTTTTCTTCTCTCAGCGTTTTCTCCCCTTGGTAGGTGCTTTAGCAACAACTAGGAAGCCTGAAAAGACGCCAAAACCATGAGGCAGCCGGGTTTTAAGAGAGAGAGATCAAGGAGTTTAGAATTGACCCAAAATGGCCAATAAAACTACAGCTTCTTGGTAGTAACCACTCCTCCAGGGACAGGCAGGCTGTTCAGTGTTAACCACTCCCACTGGTGAACACAGAGACTTCCATTTAGCCCAAGCAAGCACTGACCTTCTAGAAACTTCCAAACAGTTCAGAACAACAAATCTGTAACTGAACTTTTTTAACTTTCATAAAGTGTTAAAAAAAGCAAGATTTTTTTTTTTTTTTTTTTTTTGTAGTTTAAAGGTAGCAGAGATACACAAGCAGCAAAATAATCACAACAGTGCAATAAATGACCCCGCACTTGATTGCTAGGCCAAAAATCAGGTAAAATGCAGTTTTAGAGAAAAAATGTATTTGTTTGGTGTAAAATTATTATGTGTGAATGAATGGTGGGAGAAAGATGCAAAGTATTTGAGGGTACTGATTGTGAATGTTTAATCAAAAAGGTCTATTTGACATGGTGATCATTCTGTCTGACCATGAGAGCAGAGGATAAAAAGAGTCCGAGATACACATTTACATAGTGTTTGGCCAGAATGATTGTTTTGTATGCAGCTAATCCCTTTTTTATTTTTTATTTATTCTGTTATCCATTTATATGTAACCACCTTTCCAAATTTCATCTATTTGTGTGTGCGTGTGCGTGTGTGTGTGTTTGGTTGCGTGCATGTGGGCGTGCAAACACATATGTATATGTGTATGTATGTAGAAGACACAGACACACACACAATTGTTTCTTTTTCATTTAGGGTTTCTGGTTTGTATTTCCTCCTCATTATTCCTGAGCAATATCTTTGTAAGAAAAGAGAAATAATAGTTGTTTGTCTGCTAATTTATTCACCATCTACCTTGTCATTTGCATTCCACGTTAGGGATAACGTGAGGTACAAATTCGTGCCTAGATCCATAAAGAGATGTACGTCTGTCTAATGGGAGAAACATTCAAAATAAAAAAGTAAGAAATGCAAGAATCGGACTTCATGAAAGAAGCAGTTCAGGCTGGAGAAAGACTAGAGCCAGTTATTTCTGAGGTTCTCAGGCTATGGTGTGACTCTTTCACTCACAGAGTTTCGGGGTGTTAGAAGATGTTTGATGTATAGAAAAATTAAGGAATTCCAGGGCAGAATATAAGAGCTACAAAAGGCAGTAGACTATTCTAGTGAAAAAGGGCAGAGATTATTCAGTTGGAAGTGCTAGGGTAGTGAAAGGCAGATAACACTGAAAGAGGTTATTGGAGACATATAGGCAAGTGGATGGAATAAACTACATTGAAAAGAGAAAGTGGGAAGCAGATCCAGGAGTGAGAGGATAAGGATAAGGTGAAGGAAGTCAAATGTAGTCTAGAATGCAGTACCAGTTAATAACGAGTTACACAGACAAACGTGGCATTGCAGAAGGCAGGGCCACATGGAGAACAGAATGGATGTATATGATCAATTGATTTTTATTTATGTAGCTATGAACCTAACCACTCTGCAATAAAAACGTGCAATGCAAATAATGCAATGATGGATCACATAAGTGTATTAAATCTCAAAGTAATACAAGGGTACTTAGCTGTTAAAATGCACCTAAAAACTTCTGAATTTAATATGTCTTGAGGCACTTCCTGAAGATAAACAGTGTTATGCATTCATGAAGCTACTATAGTAACAAACCCCAGAGGTCCAACGCTTGATGAGAAGCAAGTTTTGAACCCAAAGAGCTCATGCCTAAACCCAGGGATCACAAGTCATACTTAGTAAAGCGAGAGCTCAGGAAAACCAGTGAGGCACAAAAAAACACATTTAAACATGTAGGACCCTGGTCATAGAGGGACTTGAGAACCATCCTTAAACATTAAAAGTATTTCTGTGTTTGACAGAGATCTAGTGACGTAAATGTGGAAAATATGTAGACCTGCTTTAATATGGCTGCATTTCTAGGCCCATGGAAATTGAATACTGTATTTATTTTGAAAAAAAACTATATGTATGTGAGCCCTTATATTACAAAACCTCCTGAAATCCCTGAAATGGGATTTGCCTCTGTAATTACTTTATCAATGTATTATATAGTCTGGAAAAGAACATATAACATTTACTACAGCTAATATAACAAATGTAAGATAATTTCATTTTAACTGGTAAATAAACTTGCTGCTTTAATTTTGACCACTAGGTGTTATTTCAGTACTCATGACTTGTCAATTCTGAAACTCTTTTGGACTGAAGTCTTCAGCTTTATGATTTACTTGAACTTGGCAATTCTTTAACATCTTGAAACCAGTATTACATATTCTCTGTGACAAGAACCATACTAATTTTGAGATAGCAATCTCTTAACTACATTTTTACAACTATATGTGTCATGAAACATATTTACCATATA
Source organism: Protopterus annectens (assembly GCF_019279795.1). Lineage (NCBI taxonomy): Eukaryota > Metazoa > Chordata > Ceratodontiformes > Protopteridae > Protopterus > Protopterus annectens. The sequence continues at coordinate 489,580,677 of NC_056751.1, forward strand.
CTGTATTGTTTTTGTTGTTGCCTCACAGCAAGAGGTTCTCCTGTTCGATTCCCGGCTGGAGTGCTGGGAGTGCCTTCTGTGTGGAGTCTGCATGTCCTCCCCGTGGTTGGGTGGGCGTTCGAAAGACATGTGTAAATGGGCGTGCCTTCGTTGAAGGTTGAACATTGAGCTGGCACCTCGGCATTCATGAAAATCTACTGCCAATCATTAGCGGAGTTCCGCTGTGGCGACCCCTAACAGGGAAAAGCCGAAAGACAACAACACCTGTATTTTTTCTGTAAATATTTAGCCAAATTAAAGTGTTAAATAATAATCCTGTTCATTTACCTCTTAAATCTCTCTGTGCTGTAATAGTATAAATGAAGTTTGGCAACAAATTAAGGTGTCCCCGGACATCTTCATGGGGAGTAGGTTGATATTAGAGGGAGATAAGTGGGTTGGGGAGGTGAAAGGGTTAAGGGGAGGCAGGGGTGGTTGGGAGGAAATGAGATAAGGATTGGGAGGGGATTAAGAGGATTAGTTTAGTGTAGCTGGGTTAAGCAAGCACATTTTGGTGTGAACTTGTTAGGGCAGGTTCTATGTCCGAGATGACCTGTAGGTAATGGAGTGGTCAGGTAGGCCTTAGGAAGTTTTTCTGTTGAAGAGGTGGGTAATTCTTACTAACAAGAGTTTAAGGTATGCTTGGTTATGTCTGGGAGGCTTAGTAGTAAATTATTAAATTATTTGTTTATTTATTTATTTGCTTATTTAGTTAATTATTCTCCTCATGGAATATTATAAAAACAATAAATGTTGTGTGGTATATTTGAGGAAGTGTAGGGCTGTTCGCTTTTGGGGTGGGCCTTCTGGTTGATAGCATAATAATGTAATTTACCAGGTATTGCAGTTGTGGCAAAGTAGGGACAATGCGTTACATTTTAAGAGAATACTCCTGTTGGGCTAATGTAAAATCCATTGTATTGTGAGATTTAGATCCAGGGTTTGCATAGGGATGCAGTTGTTCACGTTGGCTTCATGCACAGGGCTTCTTGAATGGTGAACCGTTGCCTCTGCATAGTTGGTGTGGTCTTAGCAGCTGTTTTTGGCAGCCTATCGTGTTGCTGATGGTTACTGTGGGGTACTTGCTAGATGTGCTTCCCACTGGGTGGAAGGAATAGGGAGGTTGCTTTCAGTGATTCCACAGCATGTGCGTTTACAATTAGGGGATTGTCTTGACATTCCAGGTTGGGATTGCTTTTCGTGGGCTTTGGGGGGTGCGTACGAGTGATGGCCTGGGGTGGTGCTTGCTTGTGGTGTACCTGGCTGTTGGGGGCTACAGAGTATATAAAAAAAAAATTAAGCCAGCCCTCCATGGTTCAGTCTTTCCTTCATGGCAGTCAACAGTTCAGAATATTGCATTGCTTTGGCGAACGTAATCCAATACCGATTGTCAACTCCTGTTGCAAGTGATCACTAGCTGAGTTTGCATGGACTGTGGTTGCAGTTGTTTGCTGGATTTGGCCATGTGGTTGTGTCTGCTTGGCACTTGTTGTGGAGGACTGTGCAGCCTGTTTTTTTTTTTTTTTAAGGCATACGAAACAGTTACAGGGTTTGCTGCTATTGTTACAAATATTTAATCCGAAGAGGCTGAAGATAATGTGTCAAGCAATGGAATGATAAATCAGTACAGAATGCTTAATAGTGAATAGCAATACATGTAAAGGAGAAAATTGAACCATGAATGAAAAATGTTAGATACTCTAGAGGCATTGTTTGGATGCAACAGGAAAGACACTTACCATTTGTACATGGCTTTCAAGCCAGGTGAATAAGTATTAAATATAGAAAACAGGATGGGAAAGCAGATTGCTTTATAAGAAATTGGTGGCACATGCCATATATTGACTTCGAATTTACCACAAGAAATATCATTCAGAGAAATTGGGGAGGAGTATTTGAGGTTTTGGATTAACTGACACGTTAGGGCCATCCCCTAAAATTCTATACAGAAGGGGTAAGAACATCAAAAACATTTTGAAAGAAACAGGAAATGAGATAGTATGACATTTAAAAAAAAAATGTGTTGTCTCTTCAAGGAAGGTAGGTTCATCAACGAGACAACCAACATTATTATAAATAAAGATGGCCGTTTTCCGGGCTGCGAGTCTGGTGGGGGAAGAGTTAGCCTGTGCATGTGTAGTGTAGTGTAGGTGCTTGGAGGAGAGAAAAAAAAAAAAACATTCGCCTAGTTGTTCCTAGGCTGTTGATTTGTCTGCTTTCTTACATGTGAGGTTATCTGGCGTTTGAGTGACTGCAAGTATTTCAGGCACTTACGATGGGCTCCTGCCATTTTAATAAGGTAACCTTTAATATTTTATGGGCTTGTCATTGCAAAAGGAAAAACATACTTTTCTTAAATGGAGAAACAAATGAAGAGATGCAGATTCATCTAAAACTCTGTAAATGTGGGGTGAGAAGAGGGACATGAGTTCTGAAACTAGTAACACAATCTGAAATGCATCTAAGCCACAGAGGCAGGTCAGTCAAGAATAAAGAGTAACTACAGTCACTGTGGTTTCTTGGGTTTTGATTCTCTTGGTATGAAGGCAGGACTACACTTGTGCCATTAGCACCTACATTTTAAAGCGTCTTACCCAGTAAGCATAGCAGAAGTTAATGACCACACAACCAATACATTGTTCCAGGCTAATATAAGACTATTTCCAAAGTAAATAGTTATCCAACAATGAACTCATGTATGCCTTTCTGGAATTACTACATTGATAATTGGGGGAGGCAGGAGTTAAGGATTAATACCATGGGAGATGACACATAAATTACTACTGGGGCAGCCTGCTTTACTTTCCACCTGCAGAAATGAAGGGAGAGGACTGGAAGGTGGAAGCAGTTATGTATTTATACCATTTTCTCAAGATGAGCTAATACTTATAACTTTAATGGATATTGAGGGGTCCTTTCATGGGTGGGGGTTTAGTTTTAACTTGCTCGACTGGTAGATAAATTTATCTGGGGTATTTGATAGCGTCATGGGAAGTATAGTTTCAGTTATGGCGGCTTTGTCATAGATGAGTGGTGGTGGTGGTACATTCCTTCCGGGTTGACAGGTTAGGTTGTCCGTGAAGATGTCATGGAATGTGTGTTATGTATTTTGGGATGATTTACATGTCTTTTTCTTTCTTGCAGATGGGGTCTTGGAACGTTGCAGCTGTAATTTGGAATAGGTGGGTATACGGTGGAGCCTTCTTTTATATATTAGAGGGTTTACTTTTGTCCTTTTCTTGTAGATGGTGGTGTGCTAAGGACTAGTTGTGGTGATGCACAGTGAATTTGCAGATGATGGAAGTGGTGGTGAACGAGGAGATTACACACAAGTGGGCAACAATTATTGATGGAAGTAAGTGGATTTCAAAGTTGTTGAGTTTGGTAGAGGATTTACACTGCTAGTCAGGGTAGGACCGGCATTTGGGTTTCTGATCTCAAAGTTAATTGGTTGCACAATTTGTGCTATTAACCATTCAGTGTGTTAGATTAATATTGACAGTTGTCCCTGCTTTTGGGCTTTTGCATTCAATAGTAAAAGGGAGCAACAGCCATTGGTCATAGGTAACAGTTTGGATTCCTGCAGTGGGCTTTATGAGGTTACAGGTAATGCATTTTATTTAGTGCTCATTAAGGCATGTCAATGTGTATGGGGTTCAGGTAGGTGGAGTGGAGTCGAGTCACAGCACTCTTAGTTTCATAGGAAGTTATTAGGCTACCGGCTTGGGGATGGTGACAAGCAAAAGAAGTTCGGCTCTTTTTCTGCGGGTAGCACTTATCACTCTTGTCCAAAGGGATATGAGTCATAGTAAAAAAAAAAAGGGGGGGGGGTGGTACCATACTTTGATACAGATTTGGGCAAATACTTGATGGGGTCACAGAGGTCCTTGTCAGTGCCTCCATGCTGAGTAATTATTGGTGTGTGTGCACACTGAATTTATTGTGGTTTTCTTTTCTTTGCAGATTGTTGAAGTGCAGAAGGCATCATGAGGTGCCTTGAAAAGGGGATTTGAAAGGTGATGTTTTGATAGGATGGATGTCTTACCACTGGAATGAGGCACAAGAAGGATCTGAGTAATCACATTAGTAGGGCATGTTAGAGCTCTGTGTTTAACTAGTGGGAGCTGATTATTGCATTGGTATAGGGGGCAAGTAAGGAAGAGGTAGGTAGGGGGGGCCAAGGAGAAAACTGTCAGGGACAGTTTATAGGGAGTGTGGGGATCACAGAGGATGAGTAGAGTCACGACATTCAAAGGAGCACAGGAACTTATGGCTGTTGCAAGTCAGTGAAGTTCAATTCTTGCTTTCTTGGAACCTTGGGGTGATTGTGTTAACTCATCTAGTTGTTTGAACTGTATGAGGGGTCAAGGGACAATGAGGTTTGACAGGATGCTGAAGTTTGTTCCTAACGGGTGGTATCTTCTGGGTGACAAATTTGTCCCTTGAGTAGGTAGCGTTAATGTTACATACCAGGTTAAGGCTTTACAAAATAGCACAAGGATCATTTCACTGGGGGGTTGGGGTGAATTTTATAGAGAGGGTTTTAAGAAGCATGATAGATGGCTGTGTTGTGGTAGTTTTAGAAACTGAGTGTATGGTTACAGGGGAGTTGGAAGGCTTAAAGGAAGCTTGGTTGCAGTACAAGCAGTTGTAGGACAGGTCTTAATTACCTACTAGTGGTATAGGTAACTTAACCCCGCGGTAGTGGTGCTGTGGTAGCATTGTCGCCTCACAGCAAGACATTGTCCTGTTCGATTCTCAGCTAGAGCATCTTCTGTGTGGAGGTATGTGTGAATGAGAGTGCCTTCGTTGAAGGTTGTGCATCAGGGCTGGTAACTCGGCACGTAAAAATCCACTACCAAACATTAGCGGACCGGAGTTCCGCTGTGGCGACCCCTAACCAGGATAAGCCAAAAGACCCAACAAGTGGTATAATTTACTTAAGGAAAGAGTTTTCGAGGGGAAAGGCCAGGGACAAACAGGGGTTAAAAATAGTTTGGTAATGAGTGAATTGGGGGTGTTTATGGCTGGGAACATAGAGTATTTTATTGCTGAGTATAGGTTAGTTTTCAGGCTCTAGGTCAAGGGGTGCTGGTCTAAGGTTAGATTATTCCCTACGGTAATTGAGTGTTGCACATCCAGACTGGGGTAATTGGTGAACTAAGGTGATATGCTACAGTTGACAGGGGCCTGGGTGTGAGACTTGTTGCCAGTTGTTTTGACTAGGTGTCAATTTGAGTTCAAGGGGTTATAGTTTGTGTTGGGTACATTGAATGATGTTTGGCTTGACTTTTCTCTTTATGGGAAGTAAGGTTTTGAACAATTTTGGGTAGAAGGGAGGGGAACAGCCTGGTCAGGCTGGTTGGCAGAGAAGAGGGATAGGCTTGTCCTCTTCTGTTACCCCTCTGGTGTCTGGATGTTCATTTCAAGGATCTGGGGAAAGGAAAATTAGTAGTTGGAGGAAGCTTGCTGAATGGATAAGTAAGCTGAGGTAAGGATGGTGCTTATTTGTTGGAAGGTAATTCAATGAATGGTGTATGAAGTGAGTCGGGACGCTGCTTCATAAGTAAAGTAAGAGAGCAGAGGTATGGACCCTGCTTGTTGGGCAGGGTGAGTAGGTATGCTGCCCTGGTGTATGAAGTGAGATGGGACGCTGCTTCATAAGTAAATAAGTGAGCAGAGGTATGGACCCTGCTTGTTGGACAGGGTGAGTAGATACGCTGCCCCGATTAACATTAAAGGATGGTGCTTCATAAGTAAAGTAAGTGAGCAGAGGTATAGACGCTACTTACTGGGGCAGGGTGAGTAGGTATGCTGCCCTGATTAACATTACAAGGAGGTTATGTTGTGTATAGAATCAATTATATGATGAATAGTTGTAATTAATGAATATGGTGAACAAAGCTATGTTATGAAATTAATAAAGGTCATCAAATGTCATTCGGTGTGATGTGTTTATTGAAGGGACAGGGACAAGTACATTTGCTAGAATGCACATCTTCTGCATTCCAGATCTGTGTCTTTGCATATCCTGTCAGCGTCCTTTTAATTTTCTGTCTAATGCACAATGATCATTATGTAATGTGCAGTTTATTCTGTAACAAATTTAAGCCTGACCTGTCCTGCTTAGAATATATTGATTAACTATTATTACTTATTATTTAGGTAATTATATAACTTGCTTTTTTAGGCCTGTTACAAATAATTGTCACTTTACCCTTAAAGCTAATGGCTGAACAATGTGAGCCGTCATGTAATTCTGTAAAGTCTGTTCTGATTACATATATGTATACTATTTATGAATGTTGTAGTAACTGTCTAGCAATGCTGTTAGGTATGCATTATAGTGACCATCTGAAATAGCTATATATGAATGCTTTGTTCTGAAAATTAACTAAGACTGATGCTAATTAACACAAGCTATGGTATGCAATTTTCTTTATGCTCCCCTGAAGTCTGGGTATCATTTACATTCGTGTTCTCTGTATCAGATTGTTCAGTTTCTGCAGGATTGTTGTTTTCTATATTAGACAGAACCATTTCTGCAGGAGGATTTCGTGTCAACCTCTGCACTCTAAGAAAAAATTAGTTGGTTGATTCTAGAGATATATGAAATCTTTCAGCAGCACCTCAGTTAATGGGCTAATGAAGTTTGTTCTTTAGTAGGCGGCTACCCCTTTGTTATTTTTTCAGTTATTTTCTTTGGCCTGGACATAGACTATAGCTCAGTGTCATACAAACAGATCTCTCACAGAAAGAACAGTGTTTGATCAAAGACTGTGGCTACACAATTTTTGTACTCTGCAACAAACCGCACTGAGCAGCTGCATTACAGTCCAATAGGAGCTCGCTAAGGTAGAGTCTGTTATACTTGGTCAAGTACAGGACTTTATATACTATATCTACATTTGGAGGAGTAAGGCATACAAATGGGAGGAGCAGAGTGTGAAAGCATCAGAATATTGGGGATGGCTTGTAGGACTCGGCTCAGTTAAAGCACAGGAATGAAGGTTACGAACATAGACAGTGAAGACGGCTAGAGTTGGCGTAACTTGAAGTGGGATAGGTTCCAGCTAGGAGAGGTGGTAGTATCATCAGGAAGTGATAGATCAAGGCTTTGGTTACTGGGCATTAGAAGCTTTTGTAATGGACCAAAGGTAGGCCAGGTTAAAGGCAAACCAGTCTTAGGGCAAAACAATTGTATGATATTGGAGTGGTAACCACGGTAATTTCAAGGCTTAAGGTGAGGACATCAGTTGCTGTATATGTATACACTAATGATTTACTTGTCATAGAAGACAGATGATGTGTTATCAAGTTGGACTGGGGAAGCATATGAAAAAATCCAGGATAGCAGTTTTGAAGTAAAAGACATGTTATTTATGCTAACAGACTGTCGTCTAAGGATGTAGAATATTGTGGCCAGTCACTAGGCAAGGGAGAAGCTTTCAAATGGCAAAGAGTTATTATGCCTTCTCTTTTGTGACCTAATTTTACATTTAGTTGGATTTTAATTTTTCATGTCCTGGAACATGTCCAGATATTAGGGAGCTGTTATTGATCACAACATAGTCTGCCCCTGCTAATAGTTTCTCATTATGCTTTATCGATCTTTTTCTCAAGAATTAGTCCTGCTTGAGTTGTATTCCTAAATTGATTTAACTCATGATGCACATTTTATGTTCATAATTCTTATGTGACATTTTGAGCAGTGTATTAAAACATGGTTCTTCCCAAATCTTTACCAGTTGGAGTAAATTATTGGTCCATTTAATTCATGCTGAAAATTCTGAATAAAAAATAGATAAGATGATTGCTGAGATATCAAGGGTTTTGGAAAATGATTATCTGCATGTACATAGTTTATTATAAAACTGAGACTTCTGACTTAGAAAGTGTATTAAAGTGCAACTGTTAATCTCTTTTTAAGGAATGTGTTGGAAAAATGGTAACTTGATTGTGACATGTACAGTATGATAATTGTTATGCTCCATAATTGGGGGTTGGGATTTTGTTACAGTGTTGTTACACACACTTCTAATATACGGTCTTAACTATGTAAAATAAAATAAAATATAGTGGTCTTGTAGTGCATGGAACAAAGTGATTATGCTCTATTTGGAAAAAAACAAACCAGTTAAGTGCTAAATTGGCGTGAAGCCCAACCATATCAATGTTATGCACCCCCCACTGCTAAAATTGTTAAGGTCAGGTCTTCTCTAAGCAGTAAAATCTGCCTGTACTGACCAGCAAAGGACAGCGACTGAACAAATATTTGTTTCTTCCTACTGACCCCAGGAATAAGGTGTCCTTACCTCAAATAAACTTAGAAATTCACAGGAAAAATAGTATATGTATTTATCTTAATTTTCTGAAGGATACCAACTTTAAAACTCAAATGTATGTCAATATTTAGTGACTTCAGTCATCAGTGGTTTGACCAAAAACACTGATTTTATGGGGAACAGACCAAACATATGATGCAATAGTTCTGCAAAAATCTGGACAGCTGAGAAGCGAATGTAAATGTAAAGGACTGTAATACACTTCCTTTCTAGCCAGCCAGCAAAACACTTAGCATTTTTTTTTCTATTTTACTGTAATTAGCAGTACATGGACTACATGAAGCTCTGTGCTTTATAAAGAATTATGATCTTGTCACCGTTCGTAACCTAATATTATGTGTTATCAACATATATGCCAAAATTCACCTATTAAGCTTTGCTCTCGAGGTAAATTTCTTGGCAAGTATGTCTCAAACACACGTTAAGCAGTTATGACTGGTAACCAGATCCTAATCTTCTATGTTTTAGCTATTTATTTATTTTATTTTAAATTTGTTTACCGGGACAGGCCGACTAGATACATGCCCATTTTCAGCACAGGCCCGGGGAGAAAAGCTCCACATAGTCAAACATACAAAAGGTTTCACAAGACGTTAGAAAACAATTAGAATATATACATATATAAAAAAGTGGTAATATACCTTATGTACATTGGTTTTGAAGTGTTCCCTAGTAGGTACTCACAGTTCTCATGGACAGACACAATTACAAGTAAGATTGTAACTCACAGTTAGTCCCTAGTAGGGACTCACAGTTCTCATGGACAGATGCAATTACAAGATTGGATACATAGCATGGTGATGTAGTTAGATGACTTTGAAAGCCAGCAAATCACTTAAGCATTTTTTTTCTATTTTACTGTAATTAGCAGTACATGGAGTACATGAAGCTCTGTGCTTTATAAAGAATTATGATCTTGTCACCATTCATAACCTAATATTATGTGTTATCAACATATATGCCAAAATTCACCTCTTAAGCTTTGCTCTCGAGGTGAATTTCTTGGCAAGTATGTCTCAAACACACATTAAGCAGTTATGACTGGTAACCAGATCCTAATCTTCTATGTTTTAGCAAGGTTCATATAAGAACATTACTGTTAGTGAGGCTTATAATCCCACAAATATGACAGCTACCAACGAGCAGTATCAGAAATCTTTGGCAGATGTAGCACACACATACATACTTTTAAGGTGTTTCTTCAGATATCTTAAAGCAAAATATGTAGGTTCATTAGTCTTACACTGTCTGTTTTTAACAAAAGACAAATAGCATTCTCTCTAGTAAATAACACTCCCGCTCCAAAGCTCCAATCTTTATAAACTGTTAAAAGTGAATCTCTTTCCATTTTCACTGGCAGACTTTCAATTCAGCACTCTTAATATAATCTTAGATCCATCCATCCAAATGATTTATCTTTTTCATGTTCCTCATAATAAAATTTCCTTTAGTGATCATATATGGTCTATCATAACCTCTATCCTTTGGAAATCACTCCCTACCTACCCGAAGAGTAATGAATCCTGCTGTATTTTTTGTAAAGAAACAAAAAAAAAATCAATTATTAAAAATAACAAAATGCAAAGACTTTCTAGATGATACTCCACTATGACCTCTCTCACCTTTTTCTACTTCATAGCACATCCACACAAAAGTACACACAGAAATGTATAATAATAAAACATTTCTTCATAGAACATCAGCTGGGTATAACAACCCTGTGTTTCTTATGCTTAGTCAAACACTCTGCTTATGCTATGCTGACGAGGTCATAACAATGCCAAAATATGCATATCCATAGCTAGTGGGGTTTGGCTTTATTGGCCTGAAATTGTCCATTAAAACGACTTCAAATGTAAAAGTCATGGGCAATCAGAATCGCCATATAACTGAAACACCTGATGTTCATAAGGGTCATTTGCATATATATCCCATGTGCCTCTGTTACTGGAGGTTTGGGAGGTCACTCATTGGAAGTTCTAGCTTGGCTAGAGTTTTCATTTATTTTTTTTTTTTCTGATTGTTTTTTCAGTGTGACCTTTTAACTCTTTGTTTTAATTTGTTATTTGGGATATTTTGCAGTCACCCTAATGATGATGATAATTGTTTTAACCTAATAAGTTTGATATTTTAAATTTAAACTTTCTACAGCTGATATTGATTTTGTTTGTATTTATTTTATGTTGTATATACTATACATTCCATTCTACAAGTATTTTATCTGGGTATATTTTTGTCCTATTGTTTCAACTGTATGATGTTATGATGCTGTTATGCGTTTGTTATTTACTCCAAGATGGACTCTGAAAAAGTCCATATGGATCAGTGCTCTACCCTGATTAACAAATGCAAATTAATAGATAATAGAAAGTTTACTAAGTAATGCTTTATGTAACTCATTGAAACAAACCCGTAACTATTGCTTCTTGGACAATGGAAGTCTGTATATTGCTGCATTATATGACAATTTATTTCATTGTTATAAATAATTTTCTCTTTGCCAAGTTTCATGATGATGCATTTGCTTATATTAATGCTAAGGTTATTAGTTCTGTACCAGGACAGTCTTGCAGAATTTCCACATTTCAGGTATGCTGCACAATATGCTTTCTGACATTAACAGATATGCATTGGCCATACAGCTCAATAGCAGAGAATGTTTATAAAATATATATTTACTACATAGCAACCTAAAAAAGTCGTTGCTACCTTTCAAAGAAAAGAACAGTCTGGATGGAGGGTTTATAAGCTGCCATTAAGTGAATGTGATCACAACTGATTTATGACATCATAAACTTTTAAGTTGTTGCATGATTTTTTCTTTGTTAATTTAGCATACACAGATCTAGCCCTGTACAAGTTGATGCTCAGGGTAGCTGTCCTTTCTCAGAATTGTTATTACTTTATGATTAGATCACATATTTCATTGATATAAATCAGTATTGCACAATGTCCAGCCCTGGGGCCAAATTTGGCCCGCCACGCAACGCCATCCGGCAAATGTTGCTCATTGTAGAACATAATTTATCATATATGATGGCAAAATGTATTTAGTTTTCCTGACATGACAGCATATGAGTCATGGAACTGGGAAACATATGATGCTTTAATGTCAAGGAATTGCCAATAATTATTTGCTGTTTTAATGATGATGATAACAAAGTTTGTCATCCAATCTTCCAACACTGCAGGCTTTTCTAGTCAGTGCTGACTTACTGACTGGAAAGCACAATTCTGTCCTGTCTTGTTTGAAAGAGGTAAAACCCACAGTTGTTAATATGTAATATCTCTGCCACATGGTTAGGCCTTTTCAGTGACGCTGGTGTCAAAGCTTTACTTTCACCAGTGGAAGAACTACTATCAGAGGCCAAGGCTATCTTGTCGACCTGCACTGTTAGTCCCTGCGTCAGTGGAACACTAAAGTGCTTTCAGCTACACTAGTGTATGTTAGAGTTGCATTTAATCTGTCCTCCAAACTGAAGACCGTTTCCCCTTTCACAGTATGCGTGCACACTACTGGTCCCCACCCCCCATTTCTCTCTTTCTATAGTACTCCTAGGTCAATTACTTAAAACTATTTTCTCTTGGAAAAAAGTTTAACTATGTACCTGCAGCCCATACTTCTTTTGTTTTTCCCAGCAGAAGTGGTGGTCCCGTTCACCACTCTGTACTAGATTAGTAGTATAACATTTGTAGTTATTAGGTAAATACTGCACCACATTGACCTGCAATTAACTTAGCTTGGTTTTCCTGTTTTTAGCAGCTGGCTTAGTCCAGTTTTTCTGACTTTCAACTTTGTGTCTATCCCTTCCCCCACCTTGAACACGGACACCTCCACACCCACTTCTGCTTAATTACAGAGGTATCAAAAAGCCTGATGTAGAAAGGCACCATCTTTTGATTTAGCTTTTCTGCCTTGCTTCATAGGAATCCCCAGTAGTGTGCTTGCATGCAAGTACTACCTGCTATTGTTTTTGACTCTTACTGCTGTTTTTGAGAAGTGTCACACATGGTATATATTTTTGTCATGCATATTTCTGGTTGGTAACAGCTCTGTCTGGTCACTTGTTTTCTAGAGTTGCATTTCAAGAGCATTTTTGTTATTTTTTCCTTTACTCTATTTGCCCTGCATATGAGTGTTTTTGTTGTGCCAGAATATAATTATATTTATAGCATATTGTGACTTTAAATAACAGATAAAAAGCTACTTTATTCAATAATGTGAATACTGTCACCTGCTATGTGTACTTTTAGATGGGTAACCTGTTTGGCAATTAAAGTTGAAGTTATTGTAACCTCCGAGGGATACAACTAACTCTGTGTATCTGCATAACATCACTGCATATGAGGAAACTAAGGTGGTATCTATAAAGCCTATGGTGTCAATATTCTCAAGACCTAGAAACAATGATTCCCATCATACCTTGTCTATGCCTAGAGTTCCTTTGGTGGGCACAGGCTTGCCACAAAAACAAGGGACTACCTTTCACACCACCCCCTGCCACCCAAACCCTAACAACAAATGCATTAGACTATGCATGGGGGGGCTCACCTGGCAGAGAAGTGCATTCTGAGCAAACGGAGCCCAAGTCAAATGCACCTGCATATCAATCAAAAAGAAATGTTAGCTGTACAGAATGCTCTGACAGCCACATTCTTCCAGGACAACTAATGGTAAAGACGGACAACACCACTGTTATGTGGTACATAAACAAGCAGGGGGTACACATTCTTACCCCCTCTGCAGACTAGCCATGGCATTGTGGAACATAGCCTTGACCTACCAAGTGCACCTACAAACTCAATTCCTGCCAGGAAAATTAAATTCACTGACAGATGGACTAAGCAGAAACCTCATGGACCCACACAAGTGGAAACTGGAACCAAGGATTTTCAACATGTTGACAAGCAAATGGGGGAGCCCAGATATAGACCGGTTTGCCTCTGCACAGAACTACCAATTGGACAAATTTTGCACAAGGACTCCCCACAAACAAGCCTGGAAAGTCTATGCTCTGTCCTTCAGCTGGAAAAACCTATCAGTCTATGCCTTCCCCCCTCTGCCTCTGCTCTCCAAAGTACTACTAAAAATCAAACAGGACAAACCAAGGATGATTTTGATTGCTCCAGACTGGCCGCACCAACACTGGTACCCCCTCATGCGCAGTGTGTCATGGTTATCTCCATGGCACCTGCCTCAGACTCCTTCCCTGCTGTCTCAGCAGGAGAACCAGATTCTACACCCTCAGCTTCTAACACTGAACCTTGCAGCCTGGCTAATTACTTAATCTCTCATTTACCATCCATCAGCAAACCTGTGATGGATATCATTTTAGAGGCAAGGAGGCCTAGTACTAGAAATTCTTATGCTGAAAAATGGAAAAGATTCTTTGCTTGGAACCAATGTCAAGGGATGAGCACAGCAGCGCTCAATTTACTTCAGATTTTACAATACTTAACTGAGATGCTTCACAAGGGCCTGTCTTTTTCCTCCATTAAAATCCACTCCTCAGCCATTTCAGCTCATTATAACACAGAACATCCCCTCTTCTCTCATCCACTGCTCAAGCAGTTTCTCAGAGGGGCCAAAAGTTTCAGACCACCCAGGAGAGCTCCAACCCCAGCCTGGGACCTTAACTTTGTCTTGGAGAAACTCACTCTACCTCCTTTCGAGCCATCTGCTACTGCAGACTTAAAATTTCTTTTTTGAAAAACAGCTTTCCTTTTAGCAATCACTTCAGATAGAAGGGTATCTGAAGTACAGCCCCTTATGGCAGTGGAGCCTTTCATCATCTTTCATGCGGGCAGGGTGTCCGTCAGAACCAATCCATCCTTCATGCCCAAGGTGGTATCCAGTGTGGCTCTTAATCAGTCCATTCATTTGCCAACCTTCTTTCCCAATCCACAGAATAAAGGGGAACGGATTCTGCATTCCTTAGATATGCACAGACAACTTAGATTCTACTTGGACAGGACTAAACCTCAAAGGAAATCTGAAAAACTGCTCGTGGCATTTGCTGCAGGGGCAGAGGGGAAGGCTATTTCAAAGCAAACCATTTCTAAATGGATAAGCCATTGCATTCATTTCTGTTATAAGCACCATGGAAAACCTATCCCCAGGGGATCAGACTTCACTCCACCAGGGCTGCATCTACCTCTGCAGTCTTTCCCAGATGTGTCCCTACCAGGGACATCTTAGAAGCTGCTACCTGGAGTTCTGTACGTACTTTCACCAAGCATTATCATTTGTCAATTTTCTCTAAATCCAGAGCTGGCTTTGCCACTGCAGTCTTGCAGGGCCTTATAGCTGGCCCTAATGCTATCTAAATTCCTCCTCCCAACCATAGCTTTGGGAATCTACCCAAATGTAATGACTGCAACAGTGAAACATTAAGAACATAGTACAGTTGTGTACACTGCAGCCCTGGTTACCCTCCCTCCAGCCCTCTAACTTCTCTTGGCTATACCTCTACTTTCCTTTACTATGCTTAAAAACCTTTTTTGGTGTATTTACTTTTTTGTTGGAGGTATATCTTTGTACTTCTTCCCATTAGGGGGGCACCTGCCATCTGGGGCAAGAAAAACTGATGTAATGGCATCAGCTGCATGTTTTATGCCCCTGACATCATGGAAGAAGGGACAGCAATCGACGCAGGACCCAAGACTTTGTTAATCAGGCTGACTGAGGGCTCCCTGCAAGCAGATAACCCAAATGTAATGACTGCAACAGTGAATACACTCAAACATCTACATTTATGGTAAGTGTACACAACTGTACTTTTTTCCCTATGAAGTGCTGGTCCTTTTCACCACTCTGTACTAGATTAGTAGTATAATATTTGTAGTTATTAGGTAAATACTGCACCACATTGACCTGCGATTAACTTAGTTTGGTTTTCTTGTTTTCTTTTTAGCAGCTGGCTTAGTCCAGTTCTTCTGACTCTCAACCTTGCATTACTTTGTGTCTATCCCTTTCCCCACCTTGAACCCGCACACCTCCACACCCACTCCTGCTTAATTACTGAGGTATCAAAAAGCCTGATATAGAAAGGCACCATCTTTTGACTGAGCTTTTCTGCCTTGCTTTATAGGAATCGCCAGTACTGTGCTCACATTTAAGTACTACCTGCTATTGTTTTTGTTTGTGACTCTTACTGCTGTTTTTGAGAAGTGTCACACATGGTATGTATTTTTCGTCTTGCATATTTCTGGTTGGTAACAGCTCTATCTGGTCACTTGTTTTCTGGAGTTGCAGTTCAAGAGTGTTTTTGTTATTTTTTCCTTTACTCTATTTTCCCGGCATATGAATGTTTTTGTTGTGCCAGAATAGAATTGTATTTATAGCATATTGTGACTTTAAATAACAGGTAAAAATCCTGCTTTATTGAATAATATGAATACTGTCACCTGCTGTGTACTTTTAGATCAGGAACATGTTTAGCAATTAGAGTAGAAGTTATTGCAACCTCCGAGGGATCCAACTGAATCTGTGTATCTTATCTGCATAACATCACTGTTATTTCTCACTGTTAGCTGGAGAATGTAGCATCTTAGTAGTTACTTGTTTCTGTAGCACACCACTGATTACTGACTTTTAGTGCAGAATGTTAAATTGTGTGTAGCACCTTAGTAGTTACTTGTTTCTGTAGCACACCACTGATTACTGACTTTTAGTGCAGAATGTTACATTGTGTGTAGCACCTTAGTAGTTACTTGTTTCTGTAGCACACCACTGATTACTGACTTTTAGTGCAGAATGTTACATTGTGTGTAGCACCTTAGTAGTTACTTGTTTCTGTAGCACACCACTGATTACTGACTTTTAGTGCAGAATGTTAAATTGTGTGTAGCATCTTAGAAGTTACTTGTGTTTCTGTAGCATGCCACTGTTGTTCCTGGCTTTTAGTGGAGAATGCTAAATAGTGTGCAGCAGCTTAGTAGTTACTATTTTTGCCTTCATAACCTTTATAACAATACATAATAGTGTAGTGTATGTTATAATAGCTTGGAATCAACTGCAGTTACCTTTTTGTTTTTCTTTTCTCTGCTATCCTTGCATTTTGTGTTGTTCATAGAATTGTGCTGTTTCTTACAAGGTATGCTGCTCCACCCCTGCATTCTCTATCTCAGTTACTTGGTAATCAGAGTGTTTTAAAATGTCAGACCTAATATTTACCTCCTTTTCCTTTTTACTTCCAGTCCCCTCAGCAAAAGTTACATCCTGTGTCTTGGCCAACCTCCAATCAACCCAAGGCTGTCTTGTTGCCCACACTGTGAGACCCTGCATTGGTAGAACACTAAAGTGCTTTCAGCTGACTAGTGAATGTTAGAGTTGCATTTAATCTGTCCTCCAAACTGAAGACTGTTTCCCCTTTCACTGTACCTGTGCAGACTACTGGTCCCCCCCCACCCCCCATTTCTCTCTCTCTATAGTACTCCTAGGTCAATTACTTAAAACTAATTTCTCTTGGAAAAAGTTTACCTATGTACCTGCAGCCCATACTTTTTTTGTTTTTCCCTGCAGAACTGGTGGTCCTTTTCACCACTCTGTACTGGATTATTAGTATAACATTTGTAGTTATTAGGTAAACACTGCACCACACTGACCTGCAATTAACTTAGCTTGGTTTTCCTGTTTGATTTTTAGCAGCTGGCTTAGTCCAGTTTTTCTGGATCTCAGCCTTGCTTTACTTTGTGTCTATCCCTTCCCCCACCTTGAACCTGCACACCTCCCCACCCACTCCTGCTTAATTACAGAGGTATCAAAAAGCCTGATATAGAAAGGCACCATCTTTTGACTTAGCTTTTCTGCCTTGCGTCATAGGAATCCCCAGTAGTGTGCATACATGCAAGCTGCCCACTGCCCTCTAGGTGGCTCCATACTAATAGTGCATCCAAGTGCCCCACCTGCCCACTAGGTGGCTCTATACTATTAGCTTTAGGGTCTCTAAATCCCTTTACCTCTTCTTCATTAAATCCCCCTAACACAGTTCTTTTTTTATTGTTCTCTCTCACACTGTGGTTCCAGTATAACCATAGAAATATTTTCTTATATCACTCTGCTATAATCCAACTTATTTTTTAAGCCTCTTACCGTCTTATACATCTCAACTCACTTACCTTCAGACTTCAGCACTCCACTGATAGTTCTCTTCGATATTCTTCTTCTTTTAGCTCTACCCACTCCATTCGCACTGCGGGCTCACTCCGCTCCCATACCCTGCCCCCAATTCCCACCTGCCCCTAGGTGTCC
The DNA here is from genome assembly GCF_019279795.1 of Protopterus annectens. NCBI lineage: Eukaryota > Metazoa > Chordata > Ceratodontiformes > Protopteridae > Protopterus > Protopterus annectens. The sequence continues at coordinate 489,598,314 of NC_056751.1, forward strand.
TACACTTATTATCACCTTGCCACTCCCCTTTATCTGGCACCAGTCCCACACATCAGAATTAATCAGTATTAACCAATCACTCACAGGACCCAGCCCTATTACTCCAACTCTCCAGTCTCTCACTATATGCTAATTATAAACAGCCCAACTCCATTTTAAACGAGCATTACTCAAATACCCCTACAATGCCTCCACATACTTTTAATAAATCTTCAAACTCAAAGCCTATTTACTGCCTAATACCCTCACTTATAATTCTCTGTCTTCTTACAGTCTATGAATACCAACCCTTCCCTGGCACCCACATCCCAAGAACCCAAACCAGTACTACTAATCAGCCACATGATTCTAACCAACCACTACCCCACCTCTCATCAAACTCTTCTAATGCAAATTCTCAACATCCTATCCGTGCTTCATATATTAATCATAGAACTAAATACTACCAAAAACACTTATTAAAACTCCAGAAACTTGCTATTAGATTACTACCTAACCTCATAGTGAATGGTGACATCCACCCTAACCCAGGTCTAACCCCACCTGCTACTATCAGCCACACAAATAACACCCATACTAGCCTACAAAACTCAAATAATGCCCCCAACTAAACTCCTAGTGTGTCTCCTAAACATTAGAAGTATAAACAAGAAAATTCACTACTTACATGCCTTCCTAGATGTCCACTCCCCTGATATACTATGCCTTACCGAGACCTGACTCAAGCCTACTACCATTGATAATGAGATTATACCCCCAGGGTACAATATAGTAAGACTTGATTGCATCTCTAAGAAAGGAAGGGGGTAGCCATCTTGTATAAATACACTCTGGAAGTATCCAAAACTAGTACACCAAATGCCTTGTTTTCGAACAATGCAGAAATACTCATCACAAAGGTCCAATTCAACAAACGCAAATATGTAAACATTGCATGTATCTATATTCTTCCAGGTGACAACACAAATACCTTGGAGGGCATACTCTAATGGCTCTCCACTAACTGCCCCCAAGAATCTATTATTCTCGGGATGTTAATATCGACTGGAATGCTTGCTCTACAGACTTACCGTCCACCCATAAAAAATTTGCATGGCTTCTCCCAGATGATATCTTCCCCAGCCAGAATCAATAAGCCTAACAAAAAAGAAAGTATCCTAGACTGGATATTAATAAACAACCTACCCCAGATATATAAAACAGGCACCCTTCCTGAGGACTTTAGTGATCATTTCCTGACCTATATAATCAGGAAAAGAAATGACATCCCTCAACAATCTTCCTTTAAAACCATTAGAAGATGTAAGAACTTTATTCAGACTAAATTTTAGAATGAACTTAACACATGTGACTGGTCCAACCTATGGCTACTTCCACTAGATGAAGCGGTCTCATACTTTAACTCTACATTTCTTGCTATCCTGGAAAACCATGCTCCCCCACACACTATCAGAACGAATAACAAAATAGCACCATGAATGTCCAATGATACAAGGCAAAAAATTATTAGCAGAAACAAGGCGTGGACCTCCTGGAGAACCACTAAGTCCCCAAAAGACCACCTTATATATAAACAGCATAGAAACGATGCAAAAAAGTCTATTATGCTAGACAAAAGGAATTACTACTGTAATCTGCAACAAAAGCACCAAAATCTCCCACAGCAATTCTGGTCAGGCATAAACAAATTTCTCCACCCAGGCCAATCAACTACCCCTACCCCCTTAACTACCCTCCAACAGCCTCCTAAATTGTTGCTAACACCTTTAACACTTTCTTTACAGAAACTGTGCAATCCCTAGCCAGTAAGCTATCTCCCTATACCCAAGTACCACCAACCCCACACCTGATAATAAGATCCCCTTTAAGCTTGCTGTGCAATCCCTAGCCAGTAAGCTATCTCCCTATACCCAAATTCCACCAACCCCATACCTGATAATTAAGATCCCCTTTAAGCTTGATCCAATACCAACATCTTTTATTAAGTCCCTATTTAAAAAACTGAAACCCACCACCCTTTCAGCAGACCTACTACCTGCAGAATATCTCCAAAAAGGCCCTAATGAAATAGCATACCCCATATCAATTGTAATCAATAGACATATCCACAAAGCCTATATCTCCCACATCTGGAAAATCTCCCACATTGTTCGTCTTCATAAAGGGAGAGATTCCACTGAACTTTCAAATTATAGGCCTATAGCCATTCTGTCTCCCTTGACTAAAATAATGGAAAAATGTATCCACAAGCAATGTCTTCCCTATCTGAATCAAAACACTCTCCTAGCCCCCTCCCAGCACAGATTTAGACCTTGTCATAGTACAACCACAGCCCTTCTCTCCTTCTCCCATACAATAAATCAAAACCATAATGACAACAAGCTCTCCTCAGCCCTCTTCCTTGGTCTATCCAAGGCATTTGATATGGCAAATCACCAGCTACTTTTAAACACATTAAAATCACTCTCCATAGATAACTTACCTGGTTTCATTCTTACCTAAGTGACAGACAACAAGCTGTACTATGGAGGAATAACCTACCATCTCTTTAACCAGTCACCCTTGGAGTCCCACAAGGATCTATATTAGGTTCCCTCCTATTCTCCATATTCATTAATGACCTGTACGAAGTCATCCCTGATGCAACTTGTATTCAGTATGCAGATGACTCAACCCTAATCTGCTCTGCCACCTCTCCCACAGATTTACAATCCTTGTCCCAAATCACTTTCAACAAAGTAGAGAACTGGCTCACTGGTCGCCAACTACTATTAAACCCAAATAAAACCAAACTATTACTCTTCTCCCCCACTTGCAAGGTCCCCTCATCACCTTTCACCATAATATCTAACAATGGTACCATAATTTCCTCAGAGCCTAGTACTAAACTACTGGGAGTGATCATCGACAACAACCTCAAGTTTGATGCTCACATAGACAAAACTATTAAAACAGTTAATAAAAAATTAGGCTCTTTATACAGGATTAAACCATTCCTAACCCCATCTGCTAGAACTGTTGTTGTCTGTATACATCTGCTATCAACCCTTCTTTATGCCCCATCTATCTTCGTAAACCTAAGCAAATCAAACCTCAATAAATTAACTAGGTGCTACAATAACATTGCCAGATTTGCCACAGGATCAGCTTATAGAACCCATCACTGCCTTAACCTTCAATCATTAGATTAGCTTGAACTACCCTATCAACTGCAATATGACCAACTAATAGTTGTTCACAAAATCCTCTACCAACCAGACAGTCCACCCATACTGAAAAAAAATGATTACCCCCTACAGTAACCTAAAATCCCTTTGCTCTTCCAAAACATTGCAAACTGTTAAAATCAACAATTCAGCTGGTGAATCACTATTCTCCAACTCTGCTAGTAAAAACTGGAACCTACTTCCTGCTGAACTCACCACTGACCCTTCCTTATCCCAATTCAAAAAATCCCTTAGGAAATGCATACAAATGCTGTGGCTTTGTCCCTGTACAAACCCTGACTAACCCCCACTCAAACATAATTCATAAATGAGAACCTCATTACAGGAATAAAACTCTGATTCTCTAACTATTTAAAATTCTGTGCATCACCCACCTACTAGAAAGATTTAAAGTTAACACCACCATGTATGATAACCACCTTTAATATGTGTTTTCCTTTTTCAGATGAAAACCTTAACTATTTCTTTCTCCGCTACTTGCTTCCAACCTTTGTTGTGTGTATGTGAGAAAAATCATGTATTTGTGTGTACATATCGTTAAACAAATCTCAGTTTTGTGATAACTCACTGTAATAATTTTACTGTATTTACACTTGTTTTTGTACATTTGGAGCTTTTCTCCTCGGGCCTCTGCTGAAAATGGACCTGTATTCAGTCGGACTTTCCCGGTTAACAAATGTAAAATAAATAAATAAAATGTGCAGTGCCACATTAATTCTAGTGGACAAAGGCAGCAGAAATTAAAAGACTTTGTTCTAGTTGCAAGCATCAATACTTTGAAGGTTAATAGAAATGTTATTAGATGGCTGAAACCTGCGAATGTTATTAGCAGAAGACTGAAACAATGGTCAACTCTTAAGTCAAACATTGTCTGCAGAAAATATCTCTCAACCTGCAGACTTTGTAAATAAGAATAAAAGCCATTGAAAAGTAGGTACATACAGCCAAAAATATGGCCATCTAATAAACCTAAAATTTGAATGCCAAAGAGTATGTAACTCTTCTCATTTCCAGCAGAAATGTAGACTAATTGTCAGAAAATCATGTTAAAAAAATTTTGAAAATAAAAGCACATTTTCAAAGAGACAGTATAAAATCTGTAGAACTTAATGAACTGCTTTGCAAAACTGTGAGACAGTCATTTATTTTGTTTCTGAAAAAGGGATATGAAATATGTGTGTCCTCTTTCCTTAAATTATTAGTGACACTGTTATGTTTGTCCTCTTACTTTAAATTATTGGTTTCACTAGTATATTGGTCATATAGTGTTGTTTTCTGCGTACTAGGATTCAGAAAATTGTGTGAACAGGTAAATCCACCCTGAAAATAGGGACATACCTTCAGTGATGGGTATATCATGTGCGGGGTTAAATCAGGCCAGAAAATAGGATCATTTCTCAAAACAAGAAAACATGAGTGGTCTGCTGTAGAACCAAGATCTGAAAAAATGAGCTCAGCTTGTGATAACTTGAAGAATCACAAGCTTTACATAACGTTTGTATTTTTAAAACATACAGTGGAAAGTTTTATCAATGCTCAACATACATCTTCAGAACCATGAATGTCAACTGCTGATGACGGCATATCAGTGTGAATAAATGAATGCAGCAGTAGGCTGGCAGACTATAGAAATCTGCATCTGCTGTCTGGCTTTTTAAAGACAATGATGTATTTGTCACAGGTGATGCTGTTTTCTGCTTAACTCTGAGCAATGTAGTGGCTATATTTACATACACACATGCATACCCACACCTACATTGTAGAGGGTTTGATTCTGATCTCTGGATATTGGCTAGATTTTTAATAGTCCAGTATTAAGCTATAAACAGTTTGTCTGACAGCTGTAAAAGAATGGAAAAAACATAGAGTTGGGGAATGTGCTCTTTCCTTGTGAACTGTGCGATCTCAGAAATAGAATAAATAAGAAGGAGGAGGTGTGGAGACACAGCCACCCTGCAAAAGCATTGTTTTATTATTTGCATGTTCTGAGGATTAGCCTTGGAGCATGCACAGAAGCATGTCAGTGTTTGCTTGTTGATGTGTGTTGACATAAGTGATGCTGTAGCAGCCATTTGATGATGGTTGCTTAAATACGTGTGTGTGTGTGTGTGTGTGTGTGTGTGTGTGTGTGTGTGTGTGTGTGTGTGTGTGTGTGTGTGTGTATGTGTGTATGTATCTGTATCTATATCTCACTGAAATTACACTTTATCAAACACCAAAAAGCCGACTCTACTATAGCAGAAGTGCAGTTCAATGAAACCCCACCTTCGTGAATCGCACTTAATCAAAATGTAAAAACACAGAAATATATACTGCAAACACATTTTTCCAGGGAGGCAGGCCCACCTGCACCCCCCCCCCCATGTGGGGGTGCATCCCCCACATCCCTGATACTTATATATACTAACTCCAAGATCGCACTAAAGTGGAGAAAAGGGTATATTTCCATATCCTCACTGTACGGCAGTCTATATCATCAAGTTACAACTGCAGTATAGGTTCAACTCCCATTACACATATCAATAGTAAGGAAAAAGCACAGCATCTCTTCTGCTGAAAGATCATGGAACTGCTGACCATTGCTTATTAAAGTGTTGTTTGCAAAAGTGAGTATTCATTGAACTGCACTTTTGTTATAGTGGATTCAGCTTTTTGGTGTTAGCTAAAGTGTATATATATATATATATATATATATATATATATATATATATATATATATATATATATTATGAATACAACAACGAGCAGCACTGAGACCATGGCCAGGGCAGGTTTGTTCCACTACCACTTCTCAACACAAAAGTTTGTTTGTTTGTTGCAACACCTACAGGTGTTTGCTCTACATACAAAAAAGCTCAGCAAGACACTTGGTTGAGCAGCCATAAGATAAATGTTTCAAATGCATTGTCTTCCCAAGCACAACATATATAATCAGCTCTACTTGAGTATCGGCAAGTGTAGTTCACCTTCGTTACCATAGACGACAACTGCATTCATTAAAACCATCAAGTATTTATTCACATTGAACAATAACTTAAAAATAAAAACAAAAATAAAAAACAAACTATTGGGAAGACATGCCAGCCTTTCCCAGGTGTGTGTGTGTGTGTGTGTGTGTAAATCAAACCTCAAATAGTGTGTGTGTCAGCTGCTTGGGCAGGGACACAACACACTGGTTGGACAGAGGGTGCTGGAGGTCTTGGCATGGTCACTCATCTAAGATCCCAACTCTATATCTTTGCCAGTGGGGAGTCTTATTGGGGATCTGGAGGAAAAGGAAGAAACCAGCCTCGGACTGACTTTGGTCACTGTGTGCTCTTAAGGGAAATTGCAGTTGATACAGAGAGCTGCACCTGGAAATACTGTGTTGTGTACTTGTCATCCTGTCAGTGAACATCCCCCACTGTTGCCAGTGGTGAGGATAGAGGCTCCTTGAATACTCGTCCAGTGGAGGGTCATCACATTTGGTGGCAATGGTGGGATATCCACATCACATTTGGTTGGCAGTAGTGTGATCACCACATCACATGTGTCGGTTCAGTGGGATATTAAACTCCTGTAGCTTGTAAGCAGAAGGTGTTTTCACTCTCAAGCAGCCACACAGTAGACATTCAGAGTTTCATATTACAATAGGTTTATTTTTTTTTGTAAGCTTAGTTTGTCAGGTAGAGCAGGCAGGGTAGTCAGTAGAGGCAAGTTGACAAGGAGCCAGTTGGCTAAGATGTGCCAAACCAAAGAACTGCTGCATGCCAACCTGTCTAAAGCAGAAATGATTCCAGCCTTAGCCACAGCTGTATCATGGACCAACAACCAGGAGGACAACCAGACTGGCCTTAGGGATTTAAAACTCTCAGAGAATGGACAGTTTAATTTTGCCTCAGATGACTTAAAAATCCATCTGGAATGAAAGACACTTGAACTGGAGGCCAAACAGTTGGAACTAGAATCAGCAGAGAGACTGCTGCAAGTGGAGGCTGAAGAAAAGTTGAAACAGATGGCATTAGAATCAGCAGAGAGACTGCTGCAGTTGTAGGCTGAAGAAAAGTTGAAACATACGGCATTAGAATCAGCAGAGACAGAGACATCTGGAAGCCAAAGAAAATTAGGAAACTGTGGCATTTGGAGGCTGAATAAAGCAAGAGACTGTGAAGTTTGGAGTTTGAAGAAACTGAGACAGATGCAACAAGAAAAGGAGATACTGACTCTTTGCCAGGGTCCTATAGAGGTAATGAGGAAGGGAGTAACCAAACCCCAGAAGATATTAAGGTCAGTAAATTTCTTCTATAATGTACAGAGAGTGATAAGTTTGATAGTTTTATTCATATGTTTGAAAGGGTTTGTAAACAGTATAATGTTGACCAAGAGCTCTGAGTATGGTTTATGACCTCCTTACTCCATGGTAAAGCTGTAACTGCTGTTTCTAAATTGTCTGATACTGATTGCCTAAATTATAATTCAGTAGAAATTGTTTATTAGAGTTCAAACACCAAAGGCATGCACGTTGTCCAACTGGCAATAAAACGCTAGGCAGGAAAAATCACTGTAATGTCTCCACAAATCAAAAACGAATCTTTACGATAAAAATTCTTTTATTGGAACCAAACGTAGTGAGCGCTTTCGCCAACAGGCTTCATCAGACTATCAAAAGACATAATATTACATTTATTTAAATACTGTCACTTGAAACCCCATTGGTCACCTACAACACCTGGTGACCTACGTAATAACTTCTAAAGTGCTCATTTCTTAAAAAGATTCTAGCATAAAATCAACCATAAATGCTTTAACAGACATTAATGCATTTCATTATTTAACTGAAATAAATAGTTTCAAATCACGATCAATACCAACATATATAGAAAAAATTGATTGAATGCGATCCTGTCTTAACATGTAAATGCTGCTTCATGTATCATGTTTGCAGCAATTAATTGCAAACTAAAATAGAAATTAATAAAAAGTTTGCTTGCGTTATCACAGTCTAGTTCCATGAATAATACTAGGTATCGCATTCCTTAGATAGTAAAACATAAAACCACATCTTGCAATTTGAAATAAAACAAGTAATAAGCAGCATTATGTGGATAGTACATATGATGTCTAATACACAAACGCTAAAATGACCAATAATGAACACATTTACGTTCCTATCTGCCTTAAAAATATATATATATACTAGCACCTTACCTATATGAAAAACTAATAGTTCACACAGTCTAAAAACAATATAAAATGCTACAGTTGTCCTCATTTCAAACTATGGTGGTTATTCTGTCGGCCCATGCGCATGTGCATCAGGTAAAGGCTGAGATAATATACAGAGTAAATTTATATGTTCTATAAAGTGTACTCAATTATTATTCTCATACTAATGGTAAGTAAGTAAAGGAAGTGATGGCCTATAACCCAGAACAAAAAGAACGGGGAGGTGAAGGGATGAACAATGTATGTGAGATCGGGGATGAGGTGGAATAATAAATAAAGTGCAATATACATGTCCAGATGTGAATAATATTAAACAAGATCTGAAAATCCTTCAGTTTTCTAAAAATCCTTCTATTTTTTATTATTTATTATTTATTGTTTTTTCAAAAGTCCTTTTATTTTTTAAAAATTCTTCTGTTTTTTAAAAAAGGTTTTATTTGCACTTTATCATTTAATCCAGGTGGTATATCCGATCTCAACCTAATTATCCACCTGGTCTCACTTTCCAGGGTCCTATTTATAATATCTCCCCCTCTGATACCTTGTTTCAATTCCTGTATAACATAGAAAGTAAATCGATGACTACTTCCTGCCTCCTTATAATGTCTGGACAGTGCATTAATGTCTGATCCTATCCTTACTTGATAATTATGTTCTCTAATTTGCTCCTTTAACATCCGGTTAGTCTTACCAATATAATAACTTGAGCATACCTTGCATATAGCAAGGTATACCACATTACTAGTTTCACAATTTGTATGAGTAAGAAAGGTAAACTTCCGTGATGTTTTAGGATGTACAAATTCTGTATCTTGATGGTTGCATTTACCACAGGGCAGTGTATTGGATTGACTCACATTGCCCCGGTCTGTAGTTAAAGTATATTTAGGCCTACACAGTAATCTCTTTAAACTGGGATGATTTCTATAAATCATTCTGGGTTTAGGACCCACTATTTCCCCTATTTCTTTGTCAGAGAGTAGTATATCCCAGTGCTTACCTAATACATTCACAAGTTCAGCACTGTTGTTACTATAAAAGGTAATGGCTTTAACTATATCTTCATTTTGCCTTGGTATCTGTGGATATTCCTCCTGGTCCATAAAGAATGGTCTAGCCCTACCCATTCTCATGGTTTCTGTTTCCCTGATAACATCATTGATCTTCCTATGGCAAGGCAAAATGAAGATATAGTTAAAGCCATTACCTTTTATAGTAACAACAGTGCTGAACTTGTGAATGTATTAGGTAAGCACTGGGATATACTACTCTCTGACAAAGAAATAGGGGAAATAGTGGGTCCTAAACACAGAATGATTTATAGAAATCATCCCAGTTTAAAGAGATTACTGTGTAGGCCTAAATATACTTTAACTACAGACCGGGGCAATGTGAGTCAATCCAATACACTGCCCTGTGGTAAATGCAACCAGTGTAGTTATATTAATCAAGATACAGAATTTGTACATCCTAAAACATCACGGAAGTTTACCTTTCTTACTCATACAAATTGTGAAACTAGAAATGTGGTATACCTTGCTATATGCAAGGTATGCTCAAGTTATTATATTGGTAAGACTAACCGGATGTTAAAGGAGCGAATTAGAGAACATAATTATCAAGTAAGGATAGGATCAGACATTAATGCACTGTCCAGACATTATAAGGAGGCAGGAAGTAGTCATCGATTTACTTTCTATGTTATACAGGAATTGAAACAAGGTATCAGAGGGGGAGATATTATAAATAGGACCCTGGAAAGTGAGACCAGGTGGATAATTAGGTTGAGATCGGATATACCACCTGGATTAAATGATAAAGTGCAAATAAAACCTTTTTTAAAAAACAGAAGAATTTTTAAAAAATAAAAGGACTTTTGAAAAAACAATAAATAATAAATAATAAAAAATAGAAGGATTTTTAGAAAACTGAAGGATTTTCAGATCTTGTTTAATATTATTCACATCTGGACATGTATATTGCACTTTATTTATTATTCCACCTCATCCCCGATCTCACATACATTGTTCATCCCTTCACCTCCCCGTTCTTTTTGTTCTGGGTTATAGGCCATCACTTCCTTTACTTACTTACCATTAGTATGAGAATAATAATTGAGTACACTTTATAGAACATATAAATTTACTCTGTATATTATCTCAGCCTTTACCTGATGCACATGCGCATGGGCCGACAGAATAACCACCATAGTTTGAAATGAGGACAACTGTAGCATTTTATATTGTTTTTAGACTGTGTGAACTATTAGTTTTTCATATAGGTAAGGTGCTAGTATATATATATATTTTTAAGGCAGATAGGAACGTAAATGTGTTCATTATTGGTCATTTTAGCGTTTGTGTATTAGACATCATATGTACTATCCACATAATGCTGCTTATTACTTGTTTTATTTCAAATTGCAAGATGTGGTTTTATGTTTTACTATCTAAGGAATGCGATACCTAGTATTATTCATGGAACTAGACTGTGATAACGCAAGCAAACTTTTTATTAATTTCTATTTTAGTTTGCAATTAATTGCTGCAAACATGATACATGAAGCAGCATTTACATGTTAAGACAGGATCGCATTCAATCAATTTTTTCTATATATGTTGGTATTGATCGTGATTTGAAACTATTTATTTCAGTTAAATAATGAAATGCATTAATGTCTGTTAAAGCATTTATGGTTGATTTTATGCTAGAATCTTTTTAAGAAATGAGCACTTTAGAAGTTATTACGTAGGTCACCAGGTGTTGTAGGTGACCAATGGGGTTTCAAGTGACAGTATTTAAATAAATGTAATATTATGTCTTTTGATAGTCTGATGAAGCCTGTTGGCGAAAGCGCTCACTACGTTTGGTTCCAATAAAAGAATTTTTATCGTAAAGATTCGTTTTTGATTTGTGGAGACATTACAGTGATTTTTCCTGCCTAGCGTTTTATTGCCAGTTGGACAACGTGCATGCCTTTGGTGTTTGAAGTTTACTACATTTTTTGCACGCTGTTCTTTGCCTCCGTTTATTGTCTGATCCGCATTGGATTTGGTATATTTGTTTATTAGAGTGTTTTAATTTAAAACCTTAAGCTTACAGAAAAAAAAAGTTTTGTGAGTATAGACACAAGGCAGGCAAAGTATGTGTAAACATATTGCTGAACTAAGCACCTATTTTCATAGGTGGGTGAGTGGATGTTGGTCACCACTTTTGAAGGGCTGGCAGAACATTTGGTGAGGGAGTATGCCCTTTGCATTTTGCCTAACAACATGAGAATCTGGTTGGCAGATAGGGAATGCAGTACCACAGATGAGCTGTGGAAAAAAGGGAGACCTATTCCTAGCAAGCAGGGCATCACTGCACAGGAAAGGGATACCGAGTGCTGCACATGGGTATAAGGGAATCCATGGTGGGGAGCCTAAACCCCAACAGAGTCTGCCAGTAGCAGAAAAAGCCACTATTTCAGGTACATGGCTAGGATCAAGGGTTAATTGTTTTAAATGTAACCAGTGGGGCTATGTAGCATATAGATGTCCACTGAGGCAAGGTGGGGAACAAAAGGTAGGGGAATTAGTAAGTCAGAATGACAAGAGTGTCAGCAGTAAGTTGTCTGGAGACAAAAAGGGTACCAAAATACCACCAAAGATTGTATCCTGTCTTAGTAGATGAGAAACAAGCCACTGCTAAGAGAGACAGTCTCTGACCAAATCATTGTAAAACCTGCAATAGATAAAATGAAGCACTACTTGCTTGGCTGGTCTACTTCAGTCAGAGAGCTTTAGGAGGGACCCCATTCAAATACCTTTGGCTAGGGTTCACCTTGACTGGCAGGGTGAAAAAGGAAGCAAGCAAGTAGGTGTGTTTGAGGATATCCCTGCAGATGCCCTGATAGGGAATGATTTTGATAGTGCAGTACCTTGGGCACATGCAGTTACATGCAGTCAGGCTTGTGCACATGCAGTTACATGCAGTCAGGCTTGTGCACATGCAGTTACATGCAGTCAGGCTTGTGCACATGCAGTTACATGCAGTCAGGCTTGGAGACAAGCATGTGGATCTGGTAGCCTGGGTGGGGGGACCCAGACAAGACCACACACTTGAAGCCAGGATTGGTAAGGTAGTTACTTCAGAGAGGGAGCTACCCTATAGCAGTGAGACTGAAGATGAGCCACAGTTGCTGGTGGGTACTGATGTTCCCTTGGACAGCATGACTGCAAGGGCAGAATTGAGTAGTAGTACCCAGGCTGACAGCGAGGCATCCCTGTCAGAGGATACCAGACTTCCTGTGTGAACAGGAGAAGGGAAGGGTTACAAAGAGATAGTTGAAACAGGCTCAGTTCTCAGACCCTACATTACAAGGCTTAAGGTAGGTAGCCAGGGAGGTGTCTGAATCTCAAGGAAAGGGGGAATCTGTATACTAGAACAAGGAGTTACTGCATAGACATTGACCCTGAGGGAGGGCTAAAGGGTGAGGTAATACAGCCATTGGTAGTGCCCAAAGCCTTACATTTGGCACTTCTAGCCCTAGTCCATGGCATTCCCTTTGCAGGTCATATGGGCATAAAGCATACTAAGAGATGTATTATGCAGAACTTTTATTAGCCTGGGATTTTCATGGGATGTAAGAGGGTTCTGCTGGACCTGTGAATAGTGCCAAAAGGGGGCAAGGCAGGACACAAGGTGAAAGCTCCTTTGATGCCATTGCGTATGATTGAGGAGCTGTTTCAGAGGGTAGCTTTGGATATTGTGGGGCCTCTGAGTATCCCAAGATCCACACGGAAGAAGTATATCCTAGTGGTAGTAGATTATGCTACTAGATACACTGAAGTGGTGGTTCTGTCCTCCATAGAGGCAGAAAAGGTGGCAAATGCTTTGTTAGAGATTTTCATTAGGGTAAGTTTCCCGAAAGCCACACTGACTGACAGAGGTTCTGATTTTATGTCAGACCTGCTGGTTTGTCTGTGGGAGTGCTGTGGGGTGAAGCACCTAAAGGCCATGCCCTACCCCCCCCCCAGTCTAATATTTTGGTGGAGAGGTTAAACTTTACACTAAAGACCATGCTATGGGCATTTGCAGACCAGTTTAAGAGAGAGTGGAAAAATATTTTCCTCATCTGTTGTTTGCTTACATAGAGGTGTCCCAGAAATCCACAGGTGTTTCACCCTTTGAGTTGCTGTATTGAGCATAGGATGAGGGGACCTCTAGACTTGATTCATGACAAGCAGGAAGTTGAGTGTGAATCCCACAAGGAGTCTATTGTGGCAAATGCCCTAAATCTTATAGACTCTGGGAAATCATGTGCTTGGCCCAGGAGAGCCTTGCATAAGCCCAACAGTAGAAAAAGGTGTGGTATGACAGGAATGCTCCAGTTATAGTGTGTGCTGTGGGACAGCGAGTTATTGTCCTAATTCCTGTCAGTCACAATAAGCTGCAGGGGGCTTGGGAGGGTCCCTTCAAAGTGGTAAGGAAGGTCAGTGATGTCAACTACATGGTAGAACTCCTAGGCAGGAGCACAAACTGTACCATGTTCACATGATGAAACCTTACCATGATAGGGAGGCCCTGGTGCTTAGTGTTTACAGTAGGAGGCAGGAGGATTTTGAAGGGGATATATGGCTACAGGGAGCCAACCAACAAAATCCAAAATTACTATGGTGGAGTCTAATGTTGCAGGCATATTACAGGGCATGCAGCACTGTACTGGGGTCAGCAATGCTAAGACAGCTGAAATCTCAAGACAGGGAATGGGGTATTGTATTCCCAGATAGGCTCATTCCTCTCAAGCAGTGTTTTTCAAGGGTAACTTGAAAAACTAGCTTGAGTCTTCGAAGAGGGGAAGAAGTTTGACAAAAGGAGATACTGCCAGCTCAACTAGCTGGAATTTTGTAAATAATTATATGTCATTGGTGAATATCAAAATGATTTATACAAGATACTTGTGTTCTATATGTTTAAGAAATGCACATCATGTGTATATCTAACTGCTTTGTACAGATGTTTGTGTTGAAAAGGTATTTGTAAAAGTGCTGTGTTTAAAATATATCCACACTGTGCCCTACTGGAAGAGAACAGAAATGTACATGCCCTTTTGTAGCTGTTTAGATGTATTTAATTTAACAGTGGAAAGTGGGATGCAGGAGGTTAACCTCAGTCTGGTAAACTTTAGAAAAATATCCAAAATTACATTACTGGCTCTCAAGTTCTCAATGCAGCTAGAGACAGAGTCTGTGGTAGGAAGTTTTCTGTATTGCCCTTGGAGGGAACTAGTTGTTAATTTTGAAGCATGAAGGAATACAATTGTTTTATGACTTCCAGTATTTGAGGAAAACACATTGTCTGTATATTTTTCAGGCAGATGCTAACTTCTACCAGCTTCTAGCAAAAGGGGTTTTGGCCTGGGGAATAAAAGTCAGATGAAAAATGATGTCATTCTGCAAGCTATCCCAGCAGTAGTATTTTAGATATTAATTTGAGAAGTCTCTTACTGGCACAGAGCATTCTGTATTCGGTCTTGGACCTGACAAGAATCATTCACTACAACATCAACATCTGTCTTGCTCTAATGAAATAAGTTTCTAGGGAACAGTTTAAATCTCTTAGATACAGTCAGGAATATAGTAAAGCTTAGTTTAGATGTTTTTTCTTTATTTGTGTGAGCCTGTACTGCAATGTTATATTAAATATTTCCAGGGGTTTTGAACTTTTGTGTTACTGTGAATATATATTTAGTATTGTATTGTTCTTTTCTTATTTATTTTTAAATATATTTAAACTTTTCATTGTGGATGATCTGTGTAGAGATATTTAGGTTCTGAGAATACTTGCATATTTATTTTGTGACACTGTGTGGGCCACTCCTAATAGCCTTTCTCTTGGTCAAACTATCATTTGTATTAGTATTAATATTGCACAGTAAGATTGGACACCCTTTGTTAAGGGCTCTAAATTAGCTGATAAGGAGTGACTGGTAGAAGTAATAACTAACTTGTAGTCTGGGCAGAAGGGGTCTTAGCTATTAAACCTTTGCCAGCCTTTCCCAGGTGTGTGTGTGTGTGTGCATGTGCGTGTGTATCTGAAAGAGTGCATGTGTAAGCTACTTGTGCAGGGACACAAAGCACAGGTTGGACAGAGAGGGTGCTGGAGGTCTTGGCTTCATCACTCATCTGAGATCACAATTTTGTAGCTGTGCCAGTGAGGACTCTTACTGGGGATTTGGAGAAAGATGGAGGAAAGCAGTCCTATACTGACTGTCGTCTGTATGGGCTCTTAAGGGAAATTGCATTTGATGCAGAGAACTGCATCTGGAAATACTATGTTGTGTACTTGTCATCCTCTCAGTAAACATCCCCAACTGATGTTGCCAGTGGTGAGGACTGAGGCTCCTTGATTACAGGGCCAGTGGACAGTCGTCATATATGTATATGTCTGTGTGTATTTATTATATATATATATATATATATATATATATATATATATATATATATATATATATATATCAATACAGGACTCAACTGTTTGACTGATAATTTTTGATCAATGCAGACACATGGTCGACAGGTATGTGAGATTGACAATTCCTGGGTAGGGGGATTTTCCCCAAGGATTGTGCAAAAGCATTTGTAGTCAATTTGTCAAACTCTGTAGTAATCCCTGTATCATGTGCAGAATATGTTGCCATTTTTAATTTCAGCATTTTCACATTTGGATTCTGTGTGTTAGACTAGGTATCCCATATAGACAAATAGATAGTTAAATATATCATTAACATTGAAGTGGACATTGTTGGCACAATAAGAAAAAATGACTTTTAAAAGAAAGTTGTAGCTTTTTATACTGCATTGCTGCACAAAATGCTAAGTAATATCAAACTTTTTGTGTCTAATTTCTATCAGGTATGAGTTGCATTAAATGCTGTTATAATAACCAGACTGTAGGTCAGGAGTATATATTTAGTAGAGAAATTTAAATTGAACTGTTTGAGGTACTGTGATTAATATTTAGATAAGGTGCTGTCACTAGGATTTTAAGAGACATTTATATTTAATAGTTTATTGTACTGTTATGCTGTCTGCAGATCATAAAATAAAACACTGTTCTTGAATTACAATTTGCTGTGCAATTAGAACATATTCAAAGGCAACTTAAATTTTGATGTTTATGGCATTGAACATATTCAGATAGCTGTATTAGAAATACGTATTTAATATAATTATTTAAATGTAGGAGTTATGGTGCTATTTGCAGATCATAAAATGTTGAATTACCAATTTATTATAATGTACTTAATAGCTGTATAGTTGTCATAGCAGTGGATACTTCAAAAAGACATTAAGTTTAATTGTTTATTGTATTTTTTAAATATTATAAATTAAAGTATTTAACATGAATTACATGTTGGTAAGTTTTCATTGAAGAATCTGTTAACAAAATATAGTACGCACTATAGGGTATAACCAAAAGGAATTGCAATAAAACCTAATGCAGTTTTTTTTTTCGGGTTGGAAAAAAACTGAGTATACTAGTAGATGTAGTCTGCTCAGGATTTAGTAAGATATCTTACTTGAAAAATGGGGTGGGGGGGTGGTTGGAGTTTATGCTAGGACAAAGTATGAGGAAGTGAATTGATGGATGCGTGAAGTTTAGGACATAGTGGGCTATAAGTGAAAAATGATGATACCAAAACCATGAGAGAGGGCTTAAGTCCTTAGTCCAAAAAGTCTACAGTATGCTTGTTTTAAACATAGCATAAGCAAGACAGGAGAGGGTTAGTATCTTTGCCAAAACTGGTTTCACTGCTAGTGGTAGTTTCATTTTTTTTTTTTTCACGAGGTTGGTATATATAAGTTTAGGGGGAGTGAGGTGTGTCCTCTTACATGTGGTGGTGAATGGGTCTTGAATCCCTGAAAAAAAGTGTGTGTCTTATGTTCAATGACACTAGTTTTGGCAAATGATTGATTTATTTGCATTAATTGAAACTGCTATCAGTGAGTTTACATGTATCTGGATTATTACATTTCTTAACATGCCTTGCAGTTCTTATCTTTGGATTTCACTCTTTTTATATTCTTTTGTTTTATTTTGTTTATGCAAAATCCCTAGGTTATAGGCATTTGATGCCTTTTAATACATATCAATTTATGGTACTTCTCAAGGTATAAGGCTTAAATAGTCATCAGGAAGACTGCTCTTTAAATAGGTGGTTATACATTATGATTTTTTGTGTTTTATGGAAACATATTTGCTTCATTTCCCCATTTGATCAGTACAAACATATGCTGCGAATTTGGACTAACATGTACATCTGTGACTGAGGAATGTAGATCCCAGGACAATTATTAAATATAAGAAGGACGTTTCCCCAGTGTTTCATGCAAATTTCTTTAAGGAATATGAAAATCACTTCAGGCTCCCTTAAAAATAAGCCATAAATGTAGTGGAACTAAGTCAGTCAGCAAAACATAAATGTATATAATCTGTGGATCCCTATCAGTTGATCAAGTTTTCAGAAACTCAAAATTCATGTGGTCGAGACCATATGATCAAGTTTTTGAAAACTCAAAGCTTTTGAATGGAGATCGTGATAGTGTGGATCGGGAAATTTACCCTTTACTTCACTGTTGTGTGATCTCGAAGTTGGTATATATAATTTGCAGGGGGTATGGGGGTGCAGGAGGGCTTGCCCCCATGCATAAATGTAAAAAAAAAAGTAGATTTTATTTTTTGATGCTGGAGTTTTCAGAAACTTGATGATATGGTCTGGAGGACTGTATGAATTTTGAGTTTCTGAAAACTTCTGACATAGACCCATATACATACATACACACATATATATAAATATATATATATATACATACATATACATATATATACATACATACACACATATATATAAATATATATATATATATATATATATATATATATATATATATATATATATATATATATGTGTGTGTGTGTGTGTGTGTGTGTGTTTACATTTATTCATATATGGGTATGTGTCACAAAACTGAAAGCTCAAAAGTCTGAACACCAGCATATGTAAAATTCAAACTATCAAAAATGGGAATTTGTCCCTCCCTTCTCCACTGTTGTGCAATCTTGGAGTTTGTGTATAAATTAGCAGTTGGAGTGCTGTGGGTGGCTATCCCCCCTTCATTAAAATGTTTTTTTGATATTCTGAGTTTTAAATATTTTGCTTTTCAGTCTTTAGAACTTTTAATCTTATGACATAGACCCATATATATATATATATATATATATATATATATATATATATATATATGTGTATACACACACTCACTCACTCACTCATACATATATGTGTGTGGGTGTATAACACAATTTCAGTGCTACAGTCATCACTGTTTTATAACAAAATAAAACATTCTAGCGGAGACAAAACAAACCTTTTAGACAAAATCATGTTTGTTCTGGAAAAACAGAGACAATTCAGAAGTCCACTGTGGCAAGGACAGACTTTAATCTTCAACAGAAGGTTTTACTGTCTGTTGAAAATCTGGTCGATTTTTTATCCATGCTTGCATAGAAAAGGAACGACAATGGAGCTGTGGCAATCAGGGCTGCTACAATATTTAAACTTAGTCTGAGACTGCATAAACTGTGAATAACATCCGTTGAAGTTTCCTGAGTTTTCTTTCCCTAACAGCAGGTTATATTTTAGAGAAATGTGCATGTATAAAATGTATTCATTCCAATTTCAGTTAATTATTAGAGATGCTTAACAAATTGCTATTTTACTGACTGTAGACTGGTGAACTTAACTAATTATATCAAGTGTATATTTTTGTTTTTAACTATGAAAGTACACAATCTGATAATAACTGAATGAGAAAAAAATTTGTGGCTTCACTGCTTCACCGGTTTACGTATTATGTTTTATCAGATTTTCATGGAAAAACACCCCCAGCAATCCTGAGATTGTTATGAATTCTTGTGTCATATCTGAGGGCTATGAAGAGGTATTGCTTTTTTTGACAAATAAAACAAATGATACTGTGCTGTGACTGTTAGAATAACTCACCCGAGATGCTTCAATTAGGGATGGGAATTTGAAATTCCTTGTCAAAATTACACCCTCAGGGACAGTAATAAGATGTGATATATATCTGAATGACTGTATGTGTGTGGGTGTGTTTCTGTGCACTATAGCCATCATAAACAGATTATGAGGTGGGACTTCAAAGTTATTTTTATGTAATAATTCTCCATGAAAACATGCTAGTCAAATATAATTTTCCTACTTTAAACAAATCTAGAGCACTGAAATCAAATGCAAAAAGCAAAGAAAGTGGATGAAAGGAAGCTTCATTAGTACTAGGATGTCAGTTCTTGTTTTCTGACGTGCAGGATGGAAGTTGAATGATTTACCGTTTACAGTACACTGCATAGCAAAGCTACGCAGACAAGCCTAAAAAATATAAACAAGCTATAGACAGCAGAAGCATAACATACCAGAAGACTGATTGTTGAACTTAAATTACACATGTGAAATATACAGCATGGTAAAACAATAATTATGACAAAGTCCACCAGAAGCAGAAAATATACTGCTCATAACTTTTCTGTATACTGAGACATGCATTTTTAAGCAACTGTAATAACTTATGCTCTGTTTCAAATCTGCCATTTAAAATACAAAACAAAGCAAGCTATGAGGAACAACTGTCCATTTTCTCTAGTAAAAGCAAAGAACAAGTGGAGTCATACTTCATCCATATGAGAAGATGCATAGAAGTTGTAAGTGTTCTGATAAGAGAGTGGTCACTATTTCCATAGTTTCATGAATATATAACACTAGACTGAAAGACTCAAAATATGTTGTTCGTGTTTCACTGTTGCAGTCATCATATTTGGGTTATCCCTGCCAGGGTAGCCCACGGCCGGCCCAAATACCAGAGATTTAGTATTTCTGCATTGGTTGCTGTTGCTTGAGGACTGACGTCAGGTCAGCAGTAGTATAAAGTAAGGCAACCAATGCCATTACATCAGTCTTTCTTGCCATGGAGCCCAAAGCAAAAGCAGTTTGCACGAGTGCCGGTCGGCCACTACCTGAGTTTCTTCTACCAAACTGAAGTTGAAGTCTTCTAAAGCTAAGTACCCCATTGGGATCCTTTTTTTCTTGCACTAACAGATGTCAGAAAAAGTTAATTGTCTCGCCTGTGGAAAACAGATATCACACCGAGACTTCCACTCTTACTGCGTCACTTGTTTAGGCCCAGACCACGACATCTCTCATTGTCGCTTCTGTGCTTTATTCAACATCAGAATTATCCATTGTCTGGCCCTTATTGTAGCCAGATATTTTCACTTGCAGCCCTCGAATTCTGATATGGCTTTATTAAGCCATCCAACAGCAGATCGTCCAAAAAAATGTAAAGATAAAGATAGACACAAACAGTACAGGTCCAAACCTACCAACAGTGCTTTCGTTAAGCTAGTCGTCAGTTTTCTGGTCCTCAGTGAGGTGCTTTTGCAGCCCCTGATGCCTGCTTCTGTTTATTCGGAGGCCACTACCGAGACCCTTTCGGAGTTCGGTATGCTGCAAAACTCCTGTTCGACTAAGGATTCTGCTGTCGTCTCAACCTAGGATGGGTCCGGAGCCACTGAGCAGGCACCGGCTTCTGAGGAAGTCCTATACACTACCAAATCTTGACACAAACCGATGTCTTCTTTCCTGACTACCATTCTTTCAAAAACTACTGAGTTTCTTAGGCCCAGGGTATGAACCACACCCAAGAAACCGACTAACCACTCTCAGGCACCTGCTACCTTGCCTCCAGTCTCAAATGCTTAAAATGGTAGAAGACCTTATCATGCTGATCTGTGGAAGCCAAGCTACCCCCTCCAAAGGAAAAAGAGATATGTTCACTGTAGTTCTGTCTGAACAAGAGTCGAATGAATCTGATGCATCTGAATATGAAGACTTGCAACCCCTCTCCACTTATGAGGATTCTGATGCAGAGGATTCCATTCCTTCAGCCTCTCCCCCAGAGGATTTTTCCTTTGGGGAAACCCTCCATACCTTAAAGGAGCATTTCTAATGGGAGAGTCAGGACTATCCTTTGTCTAAAAAGAGACTCAATGAATTCCTGGATCTACCACAACACAGACCTTTGGCCATCCCCCAGTCCTGGATTTTGTGGGGGATGTTTTCCTCGAATTGAGCTTGACTCCTGACACTCTTTCTCCTGCTCACAGAAAACCAGGCAAGTACTATAGTGTCCCTGACTCCCACAAATATCTTTTTAAAAATCCTACAGCTGACCCTGAGGTTATAGGTTCATAGTTTGTTACTAGGCTACCGGCCCTAGGGCCTATACAAGCCTAGCCATAACAATTCCCTGGCTATTTCTTCCCACACTATTTACTTCCCTGGACCCCTGTCTAGCAGGGCGACTGACGTGATCCCCAGAGTGAATTTCCTTTCTCCCATCCAATCTTCAGGGTTCCTTTTGAAGAGTGCCAAAGAGGCACGCTGCTTGACATGTATGGGCAGTCTATTCCACAGTCTGGGGAGTCTCTCGGTCAGGAACCTATCCCTCCAGCATGTTTTGTTTATTGTGATGACAAGATTTAGATCTCTGGAGCATGTGGCTCTGAGGGATTGGAATTTCTTCAAGTGTAGCATGTCCAACAGCTCTGGGTTTGACATGGCCTTGTATGTTAAGCAGACATCGCCCCTGAGTAGACGATATGAGACAGAGTATAGCTGGAGTTTTTTTAAGGTGGTCAGCATAGGGCATCTGCTTTAGGCCTGTGATTATTTTTCTGAGGTATTTCTGTGGTCTTTCCAGTTGTTGCAGATGTCTTGAGAGGTTCATACCAAACGGGGTGTTGTATTCTATAATGGGTCTAATGAGGGATGAGTACAGTGGGACAATGACCTCCTTTTTTCTGGATGAAAAGCCCTTATTTCTCAAGGGCCAAAAGTAATTAAAGCAACCTTTACTAAGAATCCCACCCCCTCAGACAGGGATTCCCAAGCTTTGGACAGATTGGGTAAGAAAGTATACACCTCAGCTACTCTTCCTATCAGGGCACTAAATTGTCAGTTCCATATGCTGAAATGTCAGCAACATATCTTGGAACTCCTTAAACAAAAAAAAAAATATTTTCCTGCTTGGGCAGAATCTAAAGAATTACAAGAGTTAATGCATTCTGCAACTCAAGTAACTAAACACATATTGCACTGTGGTTTTGATGCCCTAGAAGCTTCTTGCAGGGCAGCAGTCACTGGTTTGGTCATTAGAAGGCATGCATGGCTTAAGGAACAGCCAGATCATGTGAAATCTAAATTGCTGGATGTCCCATTGCACAAAAATCAGTTGTTTGGCACTAAGGCAGAACAGGTCTTAAAAAAGATGGAAGAAAAAGCAAAATCTATGCAAACAGTTAAGGATTTCTTGCATGTCCAGCCCCCTAGCTTCAGCAGGCATTGTCCCTCCAAGCACTGGTCCTTTACTGCTCCCAGTAAACAAGCCCAGCCTAGACCTGGTGGAAGCAGACCCCCCCCCCCCAGTTAGCAGCCCCAGGGAATGCAGAGATCTAAGCAGTGGACTACCTCCACTTCAAAACCAGGGACTTCTAAGCCTCCCCCTTATTCTAAAAGCTCACAGTGACTCAGCTCCTCCACTCCCTCCCTCTGCCCACCTTCACTTACCCTAGGAGGAAAACTATCCTTTCACTGAAGCACCTGCACCACCATTACCAACGACCACTGGTTTCTGAACATTGTGTCTCAGGGATACAAATTTTCCTTCCACACCCTTCCAACACCAACAGTGTTCCCATGTCTACTGCCAAATCATTGGGCAGAGGCTCAAAAGAAAATCCTTTCCCTGCTCTCTATGAGGGCAGTAGAGCATGTTCCTGCAAAACAGATAGGCCAAGGTTTCTACTCCTGACTTTTTCTGGTGCCCAAAAAAAGGGCACCTGGCATCCCATCCTTGATCTCTCCATTCTCAACACCTGCCTGGTGATTCCAAAGTTCAAAATGCTTACCCTCCTGCAGCTGCTATCCATGCTGTCCAAGGACACTTGGCTAGCCACTCTAGATCTAAAAGAGGCCTACCTCCACATTCCTATTAGGAAATCATGCAGGAGATATCTCCGCTTAAGGGCAGGATCTCATGACTTTCAGTTATCTGTGCTTCCCTTTGGCTTATCTACTGCTCCCAGAGTTTTCACAAAATGTCTGGCTCTGGCCATTGCCTTATGCAGACAAAGAAATATTCAGATTTACCCATACTTAGACAACTGTCTTATTCAGGCAGACAGACAGGAGAAGCTGTTCAAGCACCTGGCCTTTGTAAAGAACCTACTGACCTCCCTAGGGTATACAATCAGCAAAAATAAATCCAAACAGGTGCCAACCCAAATAATAATCTTCCTGGGAGCAAGTCTGGACACAGCTTCCCAGATGGCATACATTACTCCAGAGAAACAAATTTTCCTAACAACCTTCTTCTCTCAACTAGCCACCAGGCAAGCTCTGGGGTTCATATCATCTTGCATACTACTCATTCCATATGCCAGTCTGCGTATGAGGAAAGAGAGGTTGGCATAATGGTTAAGGTGCTTACCTTAGAAACACAAGGTGCTGGGTTTGATTCTGACATGGGGTAATTGGCTAGGCTTAAAATGGCCCATAAGGGCAGTTAGCCTAGTACTAACCTATGAACCTAAAGAGCCTTTGGTGCTAACACTCTCAAGACCTGGAAACTCTTCTACATATAATTCCTTGCCTCAAAAAAAAAAAAAAAAAAATTTCTTTGGTGGGCAACAACATTCTCCCACAGCAAGGGAATACCTTTCTCCCAGCCCCCTGCCACCCAGACCCTCACCACAGATGCATCAGACTACACTTGGGGTGCACACCTGGATGTCTGGTGCAAACAGGGCCAATGGAGCCCACAGCAAATCCATCTGCACATCAATCAAAATGAGATGATGGCTGTGCAGTATGCCTTGATAGCTTTCAAGCCCCTTCTCTCTACAGGACTTCTCATGATCAAAACAGACAACACCACTGTGATGTGGTACATAAACAAGCAGGAAGGGACACACTGCTACCCTCTATGAGGCAGGCCATGAGCCTTTGGCAACCAGCCTCTGCCATGCAACACCTGTTAGCACAATTCCTACCAGGCTCTCTCAACTCTCTGGCAGACCAATTAAGCAGAAATCTTCTGGACCCACACAAGTGGAAACTCAACAGAAGTACCTTCACCCTAATAACTCAGAAATGGGGAACCCGAGGGTTGACCTCTTTGCCTCCTACACCAACCTTCATCTCAGCAAATTCTGCACCAGGGAGCAGCACAGCATGGCTTGGAAAGTGGATGCCCTGTCCTTCCCCTGGGTCACTCTATTGGTCTATGCTTTTCCTCCCCTACCTCTCATCTCCAGGGTACTGCTCAAGATAAGGGAGGAAAAACCAAAGGGCCATTCTCATAGCTCCAGACTGGCCCTGCCAGCCCTGGTACCCCTTGCTGTGCAGCCTGTCTGTCTTCCTCAGATTCCAAACTTTCTGACCCAGAGGGAAGGGGAGTTCTTGCATCCCCAATTGCAGACACTCTGTTTGGCAGCTTGGCTTATTCCCTAACCCCGAACCAATCTACCAACCTCAGCAAACAGGTTCTGGATGTTATCCATGAGGTCAGATGTCCTAGCACTAGAAAGTCTTATGCTGATAAATGGATAAGGTTCTGCACCTGGATCCAGGCTAAGGGAGCCAATATGGCACAGCCCTCCCGCCCCCTCATCCTGGATTACCTATCTGACCTACTACACAGTGGCCTCTCTTTCTATTCTATAAAAATTCACGCCTCTGCTATTTCTGCTCATTTTTCCACTGAGCAGCCCCTTTTCTTACACCCTTTGATCAAACAGTTCCTAAGAGGGGCTAACAATTTGAGGCCACCCAGAAGGTCGGCAACAGCAGCTTGGGAACTTAACTTTGTATTGGAAAAGCTCACCATGCCCCCTTTCAAACCAGCTTCTTCTGAAGAGCTAAAATTTCTCTCCTGGAAGACAGCATTCCTTCTGGCCATCACTTCAGCCAGGAGAGTCTCTGAGCTGCAAGCACTCATGGCTGTGGGACCCTTCATCATCTCTCATGCAGACAGGGTATCCCTCAGAGCTAACCCATCCTTCATGCCCAAGGTGGTGTCCAGTGTGGTTCTCAACCAATCCGTTCATTTGCCCACCTTTTTTCCTAATCCCCAGAGCAAGGGGGAAAGGATTATTCACTCTCTAGATGTGCACCGACAGCTCAGATTCTATTTAGACAGGACTGTATCCTTCAGAAAGTCTGATCAATTGCTGGTTAGCCAAAGGCAAAGCCATCTCCAAACAGACCATTTCCAAATGGATAGCACACTGCATCCATTTCCTCTGCAAGCAGCATGGAAAGTCTCCCCCCGAGGGGGTCAGGACACACTCCACCAGAGCAGCCTCCACTTCTGCAGCTTTCCTCAGAGGATTAATCACCAGGGGCATCCTGGAGGCTGCCACCTGGACATCTTTTCACACTTTTACCAAGCATTACCACATGCCTCACTTATTCTAATCCAGGGCAGAGTTTGCCTCTGTAGTCTTGCAGGGCATCCTAGCCAGCCCCTAGTTTCACTGACTGCCTCCATCCTTTTCCTCAGCTTTGGGAATCAACCCAAATGTGATGACTGCAACAGTGAAACACGAAGAACATAGTACAGTCGTGTACACTTACCATAAATGTAGATGTTTGAGTGTATTCACTGTTGCAGTCTTGGTCCCTCCATCCCCCTTTACTTCTCTTTCTCCTTTTATTACCATTCTAACTTGTTCTCCTTTCCTTTCAAGTGACATATTGGTATTTATTTTACATTGGTGGGGTTTCTTCCACCAGACCATGGCCTCAAGTTTGGGGGCACCTGTCAGGTAAGGGCAAGAAAAACTGATGTAATGGTGTTGGCTGCCTTACTTTATACTACTGATGACTTGACGTCAGTCCTCAAGCGACAGCAACCGATGCAAAAATACTAAGTCTCTGATATTTGGGCCACCCGAGGGCTACCCTGGCAGGGATGACCCAAATGTGACGACTGCAACAGTGAATGCACTCTAATATCTACATTTATGGTAAGTGTACACAACTGTACTTTTTAATTTTAACTAATTTGTTAAGTAAGCAAATTAATGGCTACTTTGTAAAACCTTTTTAGATATGTATAGATTGATAGATAGCTGTGTGTATTTTGAGAGTAGTTAATTGACTACTGTGTTTTGAGGAAGATGAAAGAAAATGAATGTGCAAGTAAAAAATTGCACAAGCAAGGAGAAAACATGCAACTGTTAGCAGATGTCTTCAATGAACGTCATGCCTCTGAGACAGAAAACTAGAGCACTCAACTACTATGTTACCCCTTTTAAAGTAACTCTGGGCAAATCCAGGTTATAAAATGTGCCCATTACATGATTTGTAGTCCCTCTAAAGACTTGTATAGCACACTGCAGAATTTTCTAAACAATGATAAAATGTATGTGTATTAGATATGGACTGTTTTCTTGAAACAAAACAGAAAATTTAAAATAACTTTGACAAACAAGAGCAAAGTATTGTATGTCTTTATTTTACTAAAAAGTGTACCTTGTGAGTAGCTTATGGTGAATTTGCCTGTGTACATGTCATTTGTTGTGCTTGTAACTTACTGTATATCTTTATCAATCTGTCTATTTCTCTGTTTATTTTCACATGAGAGTGGTCCATGTATTGTTGCATTGCATAAGTGGCTTGTTGAGATGGAGTCTGTTGATGGCACAAGATATGGAGAGCAGAAAAGTATTTTCTGTTCATGAGGCATTCCCATAACAACAATTTACTATAAAATGTACCTTTTAGAGCAAATTTAATAAAGAATTGTCTAGATACATTCTTCTTTTTCTTCATATTCTGTTGATTAATTTCTTGAAACTCTGGTACAGTCTGAATCATTGAAAGTGTTTGTATGTTTTTAGTTAAAGTAATTCATGGGTTCTTCCATTTGATTCTTGGCTGGAGCGCCTTCTGTGTGGAGTCTGCATGTCCTCCCCGTGGTCGAGTAGCGTTCGAAAGATGTGTGAATGGGCATGCCTTCGTTGAAGGTTGGGTGTCACGCTGGCACCTTGGCACCATAAAAATCTACTGCCAATCATTAGCGGACCGGAGTTCTGCTGTGGCGACCCCTAACTGGGAAAAGCTGAAAGAACAACAACATCAAGCAGAAAACAATTTCAACAGCTTAGCATGCAGAACAACTCCAGTAAACAACTTTAGGCTGCATCTGGGTCTATCTGGTTTGAGAAGACTCTTCAGAATAAGAACTGTATCATTTATACCTTTTTGATCATTCCACCATCTAGTTGCTCACCATATAAATGCTAAACTATAATTCTTTCAGAGGTATATACAAGGCTAATGATTGCTTGGGTCTTTATATGCCTAATCATGCAACCTGACCCAACTGTGTCTCCATGTAACATGGGCATCTATTTCAAGGATTATGTTACATTGGATGTTGGTGAATTTTTTGGGAAGGGGTATGTTAGTTATGGAATTTTTACTGCTGGCCACTGTCAATCAGAGACATGGGGGCTAGACTGGGTAAAATTATGTTTTCCCATACAATGGTCAAGATTAGTCTGGAATAATGTTAGGGATTTACTCTGATTAATATGGATGAGTGTGGTGATCCTTTGAGACACACATCTGATTGCCAACATGTTCTATTTATGTTGCAAGCAAAGTTTAAATCCTTGTATCTAGTGTTTCTGGTACAACTCATTTTGCAGATGTGTAAAAGGTTCATAAGGGCTGGATCTGAGGATGCCTTATATGCCAAGCATTGATCACCTCTCAGTAACCTGTATGAGACAGAATATAGAGGGTTTAAGGTGGTCTGTATAGGGCAATGTGTTATAAACTTGGATTTTCTTGTTGAGAAATGTCTGTGGGCACTTCAGCTGTCACATATGCCTGATCAGGTACATGCTGAAGGGGGCATTGTACTCAATGATGGGTCTAATAAGGGCTGAGTAAAGTGGTACTATAATTTCCTTGGACCTGGATGCCATAGTCTTATTTATAAGTTGGGCAACATAGAATTATTTTCTTACTATCTTGGCTACGTATTGGTTAAAGGCCAGATTACTGTCTACATATGTTCTCAGATCCCTTACTACTGGGTCAACTCTTAGGGGTAAAATATAAATAGAATAGTTAACCTAGGTAAACATATTCCCAAAAGGCACTATAATGCACTTCTTGCCATTGAGTTTTAATCCATGGCTTTGGCACCGGTCATTTGTCTATGTTAGACCCTCTTTCAGGATGTTAGTATTATGACAGAATCCATGACGACTTCCAATTTGCATTCATTTGCAAACTCATTGAGCCATGATTGCACATTAATGCTGACATCAGAGAAGTAGATGTGAAACAGGAGCAAGCCCAGCACTGTGCCCTGATGTGCTCCACTCGTTATTTGCCTTTTATAGAAGTTCTCTCACCAGTACTGACTCCTTGCATTCTATCTGTGGGCCAACTGCCAATCCAGAGAGTTATTTAGGGATTTATGCCTAGTTTGTTGGGTTAGTCAACAATACCTGAGTGGGTTATTGCATGAAATGCCTTCACCAAGCCAATGTAGGTGTGATTCACTATGTTCCCCTTATCCATTGCCTTGATGACTTTCTCAAAGGTTAAGTAGGCATGACCTGCCTTTGACAAAGCAAAACTGTGATTGAGTCAGTGTCTGCAGGTTGCCAATGTCTTTGTTGATCATTTCCATAATAATTCATTCCATGGCTTTAAATATTAGACTAGTTAGACTAATGGGTCTGTAGTTTAATGTGTAGGTTGATGGTCCACCGTTGTGAAGAAAGATAACTGTTGCAGTCCTCCATTCACACGGTAAGTAGATTTTTTCAGACTATAGATGAAGTGTCTCAAATGGTCCTGATTGGTCATGTTTCAAGCTATTTAGGAGGCAAGCCGGGATATTGGCTGGCCCCTTGAGACTGTGTTTTTGGCCTTAGCGAGTGCCACCATGACTTGCTCCTTAATAATTGTTGGGGTTATGCGAGTAGAGATTCAAAAAGGGAGGCCAGTGGAAAATATTGGGTGAAGTAAGAGCTGAATTTCTCAATCAGTAGATGCACTATGTTGCTGTATTCAATGAAGGCAGTACCATTTACAATCAGAAGTCTGAAGCAGCCTAAAAAGGAGAGCACAATAGTATAAAACTATCAAGGGCAGGATTCAATAAACCCTACACTGCTCTCTAAAACCACCTACCACACTGATTTCTTTTCAATAAGCAATTGTACCCACTGTTGGCCATAGTGGTGCAATAGTTAGTGCTGTCACCTCAAAGCAAGACGTTCTTCAGACTGCTTTGATCTTTATGTGTGCAGTCTATGGCACCCAAGACTTCAGGAATATATGCTATGGGATTGAAATTCTGTATAGTTCTAGTCCTTTTCTCAAGGGTATGAGGGAATTATATGTAGTCATTGACATGCTGCATCATAGCATTGAGGTACTGATGTAGGATCCTGCATGCTGATGCCTATGACACCCCCAACATATCCCCTTTGGTTCACTGAAAGGTACCAGTAGCTAATATTCTAAGTGCTACACAAACCTTGGTCCCCATAGGTAGGTCTCAGTTGAGGACATCAAAGCTTGCAGAGTTCCTGGAGTGTGCTTTTATCGACCCTGTAGTGCTCCACCAGTTCCACCTCAGGTAGTCCATTAAAAGTTGAATGGGGTCTAAATACCCTTCTACTCCTTCTCTGTGGTTTATCATCAGCTGCAGCAGCATAGTTACACAAACATATGTAGAAGAGCAGCAGCAGACCCTAACATTCTTTCCATCCAGTGACGTTTATGGGGATATATACCAATAGGTTTTGGGATACAAGGCAGAAGGCTACACTTAGTGTATAGGATTGCTTTATAGCTTGTTGAATAGTACTTGAGTACTCTAGTAATGATCCAAGGAAACTGATGAGGAACATCTTTAAAAGGCAGTTTATAAGGGCAGCCCAAATGACATCCCTGTCCCCTGATATGGTTGATGAAATTGAATATATAAGCTCCCTATTCAGTCAGAGGGGGTATCCCAGATATATGTTGGATAATGTTAAGAAGTATGTTATTAATGAATGGGGTAAAAAATACCCACCTATTTTAGGAAAGGAATTAGTTAAGAAAACATCTACTTGTATCAATGACACTGACACAACTTATCAAAGAGCTTGTACTTTGGAATATACCCCCTATGTTAATCAAGTAAAGCAGATATTAAATAGCAATTAGAGCATTCTTATGGCGGACAATTAAATCAGGAATATAGTAGGTGAAACATCTTTATTTGTCTACAAAATGGGCTGTAACATTGAGAAATTTGGAGCAGGGTAACATCATCAGGGAAATAGGTGAACAGACCAAACACAAGAGGAGGTGTGGTAGTTGCAGACAATGTCCTGCTATTTTAGAAGAAGAGGGTGTCATCTTAGAAAACGTTAATAGAACAAAGATTACATTTAGGCAAGGGAATTGTTATTCTAAGTAAGTTATATATATATGGCCAAGTGCATGACATGTCCCAGTTACTATATAGGCAAAACAGAGATATCCCTCAGAAAAAGATTTTATGACCATCTATATAATATAAGAAGGAAATATAGTAACAATGCTCTATATAGACATGTGGACAAGAATGGGGACAGCCATTTTTTTAACTTTGCCATATTAGAACAGTTTAGATTAGGCCATCAAGGGGGCAAGTTCAAGGCAATGTTAGGGTATAGGGAGGTTAAGTGGCAATTATTAACAGATGCCTCAAATATGCCCGGTTTAAATGACCACATTACTATTAAACCTATCCTACAATTGCAGGTATAGGTATAGTTTGTGTGTGGGTTTATTTATTTTGTATTGTCTATTTTTTAGGCCCTATAAAGTCCATAAGGAGGTACATAAAGTGAGACTATTATATGATTATAAATGGATTTTTCTATATGATGTTGATGTGCATGGTTAGGGGTAGCTAGTATTTTATTAGTGTATATACACATGGAATTTAGAGTTTGAACTAAACATTCATTTGATTTTACAAGTACATGAGTTTTTTTATTATATTACAGTATTGTTTATATGAATTTAGTTCATGGTCACTTTAAATTGAGCAATGGTTTTATTAATTAGTATTTTTAGCACCGAAAAATGAGTATTTAAATGATTAAGTGTTAAGTGTATTCTGATGAAATCCACATTAGTGTGGATGAAAGTGCTAAATCTGTGTTTCTATAATAAAGAAGAGTCAATTTTATTTCTGTTTGTTTGACTCTTCCTGGTGGATTCCATTTTTTGGCATTTATTTGCCTAATTTTCTCTTTACTTGAAGTCAGGTGTGTACCAAAGAAGACTGAATGCTGTAATTAAATCAAAAGGTGCTTCAACAAAGTATTAGTTTAAGGGTGTGCGCACACAACAAAGTATTAGTTTAAGGGTGTGCCCACTTATGCAACCAGCATATTGTATGTTTTTTTATTTTTTTATATCCTCCCCCCCCCCCAACAGATTTTTTTGTTTTTCAATTGAATTGTACAGGGTATAGGTCACATTAAAGGTGGAAAAGTTTTGAACTGATTTATTGTGGTGTCTTTTTTATATTTATATCCACTGTTGGTGTGTGTGTGTGTGTGTGTGTGTGTGTGTGTGTGTGTGTGTGTGTGTATATATATATATATATATATATATATATATATGTATGTGTGTGTGTGTGTGTGTAAGAAAGCATTCTCTTTTAAATTTAATAGCTTGAAGAACTTGAAGGGTTTTTTTTTTAATGCTAGAGTGTATTCCATCCATTCATCCACAATCCCCTTTTACCATTTTTGCACATGTGATCAGGATGTCACTTCAGCATTGACAATTGTGTTTAAAAGTTCCTGTCAAATGTCCAAAAGAATGGAATTTTGAACAAGTACTAACAAAGTCATGTCTGTTGCTGGAACTATTTTACTTTTCTTAAAGCAAACTAAATTTCTTACAATAACATGGTCACACAAGGACGGGTTTCTGTCGTGTTTTTTGCTGACTTATAGATGAACGTTTATATAGTATAATGTTATGTTATATCCGATGTTAACCAGACCACATCCACTTCATTCTGGAACCATCCTGCACTTCTCTTTTTCCATCCTTTACCTCACAGTCTATGTGCCATGCTCCTTCTATGGTTACTTAGTTAAATAGCTCTTCCTGAACAGTTACAGCAATGAGAGTTCATGCACTCTGACAAAATACTGTAGCTTTACATTTGGACAAAAATCTTTTCTTCCTGTCATTGTTTTCATTTTAAGCTATTTTATCCTAAAATGTTCATCAGACTGTTTTTTGTGATGATGGCCTCATTTTGTTTTTTTCATGCATTTGTGTAGCTGTTCACAATTTCTTTGTTAATTTAATGCATTGCAGAAAAAAATCTTCATCATCTCTTACTGCTCACTTTGCTCATAAAATTTTGTCCTTCAGTTATAGTCTGTATTTAAGACAGATGTGCCTGCTTTTGATCCATTATATCCAAGATTTATTGCCTTTTATCACCTAAAGTGATAGCCATGGTGAGTTTTATTTTAATTTATAAGATGTTCCTTTAAGTTTTGTTTTCTTATTACATTTTACTTTTCTTCAGAATCACTTAAGGTTAAGGTCCTGTGAAAAGCATTTATTTTAAACTGGATTACTGTGCATCAGCTTTTTGGTTCTTTATGGCAACTATATGTTGGCAGCTGCAGAATATATGTAAATGTCTTGGAAATAGGCCATCCTCTAAAATGCACTTCATAATTTAATCTTTGTCAGCATAAAAGCCTTGTTTTTATGAGCAAGTTGTCTAAACAGTTTATAGCTGATTTGAACCCTGTCTTATTCTTTCCTCCATCAGAAGGTACAATGTCCATCACTCTCGTCTTGAAATGCTTTCAGTCTGTATTTTTTCCATTTAGATCTTAAAATTAGCATCCCAGTAATACAATAGCTAATTCACATCTTTGTAAATTGGAATTGTCATTCTCTTCTTGCGAGTCGTATCTTATTTTGTAGAACTATTGCAATGTCTGCGGTATGATTACTTATGTTTATTGAGAGAGAATATACTTTGACCTTGCCCATATTTTATGCACACTTGAACAAACTGAATAATTTTCTTTTTTTAAGGTACTTGCAATATATTATATATATAGTATGCACAGCAAAAGGAAATTTAACATTATGACTGAAAAAAAAAAATAAACTAAGTCAGTGGATTTCTAGTGCTATTACAGACCAAGAAGTAATATGCCATTTTGGCTCTTTTGAGCTACAACATTTCAATTCCAACTGAAAAAAATACCTTCATTTTTTTATTGAATGCCGTCAGATATATTGGCTCATTCAGATTTCAGCATGAGTAAAATTAGTTCCAATTACTTTGTAAATATCCATATCTACTAATTGTGCAAATGCATTGATGTCTAAGCATCCATGGTGCATGTACAAGTGATGTCCAGAACTGGAAAATGCAGATACTTCACCAGCTGTAATGGGGCCCTTCTAAAACCACACTTAGCAGTTGAACTAAAGCCACTTAAAATACTGGAGTAGTCGTTCTTCCCTCATTATATGTAATTTGCATATCAGGAAAATGATCACCTAAAGCAAAGTAGGCTTCAGTAAAGTGTATTTTTACAAGCTTGTTGAAAGTAAATTGTATGGGACACTAAGGGAAGGTGCAGAGCTATAGCAGTAACAGCTAATTGTTGTTCTGTTTGTTGGCTTTATGAAGGGCCAGTATGGGTAGTTTCAATGATTTGCTGAATAGTTTGCAACACTTTGAAGACTGTATTATATAGCTGTTTATTACAACTGAATAATGGGATTGTCCCATTTACATCAAAAACTCAGGTGGAAAATTCTATCACTATACATAGAATTTGACAAAAAAATTGTTGAAAAAATACAGTATGCAAATGCAAGCACATATTAAACTGTTAATAGTTCTAGCACATGGTTTCTACTTAAGTGCTCATAAGACAAGACCTTGAGATCTATTGCTTCTGATCTTTTGCTCATGTTGTATCTGCATAGACATCTTGTATACAAGTAATGTTTTCTTTAACTGTGTGTATAGCCTTAGTCTATAGACTGCAATCACAGTAACGGGAGGGGCAGGAGGCTAAAATTCTACTTTATCATGCATATTGTTGTCTTGCTATTGATTTGTGGAATCTCAGATTTTATATAAACGAGTTATTGAAACTTATTCATGCCAATAAATTGACAGTGGTTCTGCTGATTGTAAAGCAACCAAAAAGTTTAGATTAATGCACTTTCAGCAAAAATAAATAAAAAAAAAAAACTTTTTTGCAACCTCTGTGTAGGGGCGAGGCACCCATTACACCACCAAATTAAGTATACCTACTCTGAGGTTGCACAGTAGAGAAAAGAGAATCCTTCACTCTCACAGAAAGTACTTTTGGTTAAACTGTTTTGGTCTGATTTTCACTCCTCCAAATTACCTTCACTAGAATGACATGTTCCTGAGTGCAACATCTCTAGAATGAAACTTGCTTGGTTACAAAACCTCATTTTTGGGGCTTTATATATGGTCTGTGCTTCACTGAGTTTGGATATGAGCACTCACATTCTTGAGGTAATACTGCCATGCATTTTACACATGACCAGCTTAGTCTGGAAGGATCATAGGGGAGGCTGTTGTTAATACAGTCACATGCCATTTATAGGCACATCCGGTGAACTTTGTAAAACTGAACATTTGAGTGTTCACAGTGGTATTGGTAAATTTTAAAATCAGTGGTAATGTCACACAATATATTATTCTATTGGGACCACAAAAAGACAAGTGAAAAGTAATGCCTGAGAGGATGGGGATTATTGGGAAATGAAGTAATGATGCTTAAAACTGCAGTTATGATCTCTGCAAGTCCACTGCTTCATAGGGTATATGATGTTTTTTTTTTTAACTGGTATAAAAAATTGTCCGTTTATATTATTTTAGAGTTGCTTAATGGTATCTGTTAAAATAATAATACAACTACAAATTCTTTTCATACCAAATGTTTATCACGTTTTCTGTTTATCCTTTTCTTTGGAGCTTATAAATACCAGTTGTATATTTTGTTTTCTGAAAATGATGCATCAGAAAATGACTGTATGATTATTTCAAACACAACTATGCAGTGACAGTTTGTGGACTCTCAAATTTGGTTTGAAAGTTTGGTGATGAATATTAAGTTTTTATATTGTGGGTCTTTGTTAATGAAAAGTGCATCAGACATACACCATTTTTGTGGTACGTTTTTAGTTCATAAGATACCCATAACTTCTCAGATTTTTGACATTTTTATCCTCATATTCAGCATACTATGTGAGTCATCATCATGCAATTGCCATTATGCTTTTCATTTCAACCACGTCTGTCACAATCTGATAGCGTGAAAGACATTTTTAGGCAAATTTCTGCGTGGTTCATGAGATGGGTAATCACACACACACAGTCTAATATGAAAATGCTAAGAAAGAGTGAATGGGGGATTCCAAGATGGTGGCTAACAAGGAGGCACACTTCACAGACAGCTCCTGGCTGGGAATTAAAATCTAAACCAATCTTGGCTTAAACAGGTCTCAAAACCCAGCAGAAATCAAGAAATCTAAAAATATACTGGATACTAAACCATATTTTCAGAAGATTTTGCAAAAAGAAAAAAAAAATCACAGTATTTTATATTTATCTGTAAGATCACATTTGCTGACAGGAGAACGTATGTAACAGTACAGACTTTACTGAAAATCTGCAGTTTCTGCAAAGAAAATAAAAAATATCAATTGTAGTAATATGGATTCAATGGAAGCACAAACTACAAAAACAAACTTTCACAATTAAGCGCTCCTGAGAAAGAAGTAAGTACAAAAAAACAAAGAACTGCAAAGCTGCAAACAGAGAAGCAGACTCCCAAAATGGCAACTGAACAATCTTTCTTATCTCTGCAGCAAGAAAGAAAATCTTTTTCTACAAAACTGAATGCCTTTGGTAATACCTTAGACCAAATGTCATCCAGACTGCAGAAAAACAAGGAGAAAGCTCTAGAAAATGAATACAAGATAGAGGAAATAAAAAAAAGTATCATTGCCTCTGGAAAAACAATATCTGAACTGCAACAAAAATTATTAGACTTAGAAGCAAGGTCCAGAAGAAACAATGTGCTTATCAGAGGCATCCCTGAATCATATGAGCAAACTTCTCGGCATGCTGCAATAACAGAAAGATTTGAACTATTCCTGGATAAAATGTGGCAGTACAAAGCTTTGTAATAGAGTGGTTCCATAGAGCACTAAGAAAATTCCAAGCAATTAATGCTCCAAGACAAGTATATGTGAGATTACTGAATGCAGCTCATGCCAACATGGTTTTACAAGCAGGCAAAATAAAAAAAAAAAACAAATCATGTGGAAAGGAAATATAATAACAGTTGCACAAGATCTACCATTAATAATCAAACAACAGAGACAAATTCTTTCACCGTTTTGTGCATATTTGATAAAGAACAAAATAAAGTTCCAAATGAAGTATCCTGCTTCACTGCATTTCCAGTTTAAGGGTTCTGCATACCAAATAAAAAACAAAGATGAAGCAAACTCAACCTTCTTGAAAGTATTTAATGAAATCCCTCCAAAATAACAAGGGAAAAGTAAGTACATTTGTTCTACTACTGTAAGCATTTCTAGTGCATCTATGGTACAAAAACATTTAATTCCGACGAAATAATGATGTCACTTTTGTTTTAAACATTATTTTAGTAGTTTCTGATGTAACCTTACCTTAAAATACAAGAACAACACTTTAAAAGCTTTATTTTCCATTTCAGCATTCTAAAAGCTGTTTTTCCAGGAAGCGGAGTCACAGCAAGCATCCCGTGACCTTTGACCTCACACCAAAAATGTAAATAAGTCATCAGTGATGTCAGAGCCAAAATCCATGCTATGGTAGCCTAGAAATCACAAAAAGAAGCAAATACAAGGTAAAAGCAAAGCTATATCTTCCACAGCTTGTATACATTGGAAACCAGGAAGTAAAATCAAGCTGCAAGGCTGTAAATCGAGAGACTGCTTTTTTCTTCAAGAATAAGAACTTTACATGGCTTAAATTCCACAGAGGTACTGTAATCTTTGTATCTTAATGCATGCAAGCCTTTAAAGACAGTCTTAATTGCAAAATAATTCTGAAGCACTAACAATCTAGCAGATACAAAGGATGGAAGCAGTATTAAGTAAGAACTGTTTAAGAAGCTGTGATTTAAAAGATCCTTGCAGTGAAGAAAAGGGAATAGGAAGAAAAAAAAATAAGAAAATATATATAAAAAAGAAAAAATAGCTTATGAAAAAGGGGTTAAAATAATATGAAACGGTTGACACATTATTGTTAACAAAATGTATATATGCTCTTTCATGATATATCTTTTTTTTTGTGAACTAATATCAGTTACTAGAGGAAAAGTATAGTGTTTATACATGATTCATGCTAAGTAAAGCATATTGTGAAGACGCATTTGTATGTGTAATTCCACATACATAGTATTACTGAGGAAACAAAAGAAGTTTTGAAAGCACAAATTACAATTGTAATATATTTACTTAACAGTATATGTACTAGCAACGTCAGCTAATAAATAAAAATAAGCTATTAATATCTGAAATAGCTGGGAAACTTGGAATATAGAAGTGTAAACATTAACTACCCTAGTGCCTACTTGGGTTAAGAACACACAAGTTATTTTAGTTAGGTTGCTGTCTGGGGAGTGTCTACCCTGGAAATGTGTGATGTTTTTTGGAATGCATAATAACTATTGTATTATAGTTAAATCTGTAGATAAGGATTGTTTTTTTTTTAATTTCAGAATGTTGTTTACACTTCTTGTTTATTGGATAATCTTTTCTCTTTCAGAGATTAGGAGTAAGTGGTTAGGCACCAAGGAAAGTTTGAAAGAGGAATATGTCACCTTAATCTTATATCTAACTATTTCTCAGTACATAGTAAAATGTGCGCAAAGTGCTCCAACAAGATTCAAAATAAAATACATAGATATCTCAGATATAAATAGAACAAAATAGTATTCTCATAAAATGGTTAATATAGCCTCATGGAATGTAAATGGCCTACAGGACACTAAAAAGAAAAATCTAGTCCTGCATCTCATTTATAATTCAAGAACTGATATAACCTTTCTGCAGGAAAAACACATGACTATGGAACAATGGGACAAGGGTACTGAAAAAAATTCTAAATGGATTAAGAAAATAATAGCAGCTGGAGACAGTACTTCAGCGAGAGGTACAGCTATAATAATCAAGAAGTCACATGATGGGTAATATCATTAATTATAACTACGATTTTAAAGGAAGATGGTGCTATTTTACAACCTTACTGCCAACTCACAAGAATCCTGTATTACTGTGCAATGTTTATGGGCCATGTAACTACCAACTCCATTTCTTAATTGAATTATATAATTTGCCAAATAAACATCCAAATCACTCAATTATAATTGGGGGGGACTGGAATATAACTATTAATCCACTAAAAGATAGGTCAAATAAAAATCATACTCAACCTCTCCAAGCCACAACATTCCTATCAGAACTAATTGAGGACTTCAGCTTAATAGATCCATTTGAACTAAACAATACAGTCACTCAAGGTACCAGATACACTTATTTTTCCCCATATCATAAAACCTGGTCTAGGATTGACATATTTTTGATTTCTCAAGGCTTGGCACATCATGAAGTGAGCTATAACACAGAACCTAGATCTTTATCAGATCACTCTAAAATAAATCTAAAAATAACACATAACAAGGTGGGGTATAAATTACACAATACAGCAAACTGGACATTAAATACAAATTTGCTGAAAATTAAAGAGGTAGAACAAGAGATTATTAAATCTCTAATGCAATTAAATAAAGATTTTTTAAATGGCGAGATTCCTCTGGACATTCAGTAGGCATCCTTTATAGTTACGGCTAGGGGTACTTTCATCCAAAAGGCATCATATCTTAAAAAACAAAGAGGAGAAAATATAGAGCAATTAGAAAACAAGCTAAGACTGCTTGAAACTGAGCTACAAAAAAAAAATGGTAATCCTACAATTGAGAAGCAAATAGCAAGCTTACAGAAACAATTAAATGAGATTATAACACAACAATTCTCATTTACAGAACTCAGAATACTACATAAATATGCAGAATGGGTACAAACACCTTCAAAAATGTTAGCAAGAATTATCAACATAAAGAACCCTCATTGTAAAATACAAGAAATAAAATATAAAGACAAGACGTATAGATCTGATATTGAAATAATTGGGGTTTTTGAAGAAATATTTCAAAACATATATGGCCCACAAGAGTATATTAATGAGAACCTATTTCAATCCTTTGCAAATAACTTAGAATTTCCTAAGGTTAATGAATCCTAAGCCAAAAACCTTAAAATCTTAACAGAAGAGGAAATTAGTAGGGCTATTGATAAAATAAAACCTGGAAAAGCTCCTGGCCCCGATGGATATGTGGCAGAATTCTATAGACACATTAAGTCTCAAGTCACACCAATACTTTTAAAACTACACAACTATATTATACAAGTTGGGATATCAGACCTATATATAAACAACTCCAAACTGTGCTCATTCCAAAACCAACTACAGATCCCACAAACCCAAATAATTATAGACCTATAGCTTTGATTAATCTGGACATTAAGATTTTCTCAACAATTATAGCTCAAAGAATACAGAAGGTAGCTCCAGGCATAATATCACTGGAACAACTAGGTTTTATGAGTCATAGACAAGTTAAGGATAACACAATAACTATAGACCCTCTAACCCATTTATGTGCTAAGGACAAATCCCTGAAATATGCATTATCAGTCGACGCAACAAAAGCCTTTGACAGAGTAAATCAGATTTTTTTTTTACTTTTTATACTGTATAAATTTGGATTCCCTAAGGAATATATTAAAATGATCAAAACATTATATACTAAAGCAACTACTACCCTTTATATTAATAAGAAAACTTCTAAACCAATACAAATAGTTAACAGAACAAGACAAGGTTGCTCACTTTCACCATATTTGTTTAATCTGTATATAGAAACACTACTACTGCAAATTACTCAGAGAACATACCATCATCTTATCTATGTCTCCAACACCCAGTTTAAATACACAGCATTTGCGGATGATTTTAATATCTACTTTCACTATCCAAATACTGATTTAAATAAAATACTATCATCTATAGATACTTTTTCCATGGTATCCAACTATGAGACTAATCCCAGGAAATCAATCATATATCCAATTAATCCAATAGGACATAGTTTCACTTTCCGGAGACTAAACTCAAAGTGCAGTACACTCTGAAATATTTGGGTATAAACTTTTGTCATGTACAAGCAGAGTTGTTCACTAACAATATTGGTAAAACATGATACAATATAGTTCAGAATATGAATAAATGGGAAAAACTTAAATTATCTACCTTATCAAAAGCCTCAGTTATAAAAATTAACATTCTGCCTAACATTTTATATCATCTCAATGCCATTTGTATAAAAATACCAGTTACTTTCTTCAACAAAATGAAAGTTGGACTGGCAAAATTCATATGGTACCCAAAGTGTACGAGAATTAGCTATGATAAGCTAATACCCACAAAAGAAAAAGGTGGCCTAGGCCTTCCTGACTTTCAGTTATACTATGAAATTATCAATGCAAGCTATATTGTACAGATAGCGAATTATGACCCAGTAGGAAATACATGGTATCCATTATGGATCGTATTACTACAAAGGGACATAACACAATATAAAGTCAGTCCAAAATCGATTCCCTTTATAAAACAGGAAACTCTTAAAACAATAAAATTCTTCCAATATTAATTAATTAACTCTGAATTTTTTTAAAAAAACTACTGATTTCAGTAAACTTAAAAGATACAATTACTCTCCGGCAACCAATTCACAATAATCCAGATATAAAACTAGCAAACAATATGATAAATCTGAACAACTTTCCTTTAATAAAAATTATACAGTTCGGGATTTTTATCAAAGAAGAAATCTTTCATTGGAAGATATCACAAACTTAGTCAAAGTTAGTAAAAAATATAACCTGATAATTAAACAAATCATATATCTAGTAAATATTCTAACCAAAGATATCAAAGTAGTCGAGCAAGAAGTCAAGTTAGCACAACAAATTATAAAAATGCTATTAAGTAAAAAGAAAATTATATCAAACACGTATAAATTGATAACAACTATTAAATACCAAAACACTATCATCTTTTCAAAATTTTGGGATTGGAAGGACACCACCATAACAGATGAGCAAAAGGAAGTAGCTATCAAAAACGCTATAAAACTGACACCATATAAAAAGTTAATATATACACATCTCATGATTTTTAACAATGCATACTTCACGCCTGTTCATCTTAAAAAATTTAACCCATTTAAGTCACCATATTGTCCCTTTTGCCCAAATAAAGAAGCAGACATACTTCATATATTCTGGAGCTGTAAAACAGTAAATAAGCTATGGTGTTCACTTATAATTCTATTAGAGAAATAAGGATACTCAAAATTTATGCTCTCATGGCAAACAGCTATACTCCATTTATTTAAGGGTAATATTAACAAGTTATCTAAACATATCATAATAACACTTTGCACTCTGAGGAAAGCTTATATAGCAGAAAACTGGATTGAGAGATCAAAATTAACCTGGTTAGAATACAAAGGCGTTGCAAAAATCGCATATTAGCCAAAAAACTATATACAAAAAGTCAGAGAAATCAAATATATTATCAAGAGTACTGTAAAACATTAATTGAAATACTCTCTTAATAGTCTGGAATAGTCTGTGTATTTTAAGGATAGTAAACATTACTGCTGGAATCAAACCTGCTACTAAAGGAACTGCAATACATTAATTGATATCTTGTCATGAATAGTATGTAAATACTGTGTGCATAAGAAATGTAAGCACAACACTCTGATGAGATTAGCAACCAAAATAAGTAAGGTGACATATATGTATATGTTTTTTTTTTAGTAGAATAGAATGTTATCATATTATAGGCTGATGTTATGCATATATTATAGCTCACAGTACTAAAGTTGGTATAATAAATATGCCATATGAAAAACTTTTAGACAAACTTATAATTTAATTATATCAGTGTGATAATACATTGGTTTTCTACAAAATATGAATGTTATTAGCATAATAGGCAATAACTATCATTACATGTTTATGAATGTACAATGTAACATCAACTGTACCATATGTAATTGTCTTGTTATTCTTTTTGTTTTGTTTTTATACCAGAAAAGTTTTCAATAAAAAGATATTTGACAAAAAAAAGAAAGAATGAATGATTGTTTAATATTACATAAAATGATTAATTATTTGTCATCAAGTAATTCAAATTCCTTATATGTTGGTTATGGATCCCTACCTTGGCTTCTCAGAGTATGAAGAAAATTGAGCAGTAAAACAGCATCAAGTTATACATGCACAAGAACATACAAAGCCACCATGGCACTGTTGGATAATTCAGTTGCATTTAGCATTCAGTGCTAAACAGACCCCATTTCACACTAGTCTTCTTTGAAAAATCCTTTCACAAATGTGTTCTTGCTTCCTGAGCAAGCTGCCTGACTCCCTTACAGAAAGTGAGGATGTCACAGCATTTAGAAAAAAAAAAGCTAAAGTCATATCTGCAGGATAAACACAAATGTAACTGCTACAGAAAAATTGACTAAAGCTTGAACCAACATCAGGGATACATGGGAAAAATGGGAAAAACTTAAATTATCTACCTTATCAAAAGCCTCAATTATAAAAATTAACATTCTGAAAAAGTCATCAGTCAGACCATACTAAGCATATTGATTGGTTAGGTTTCCAACTTCTGTAAACATCAACTCATTCTGTGTATGTTGCTGGGTATAACACGCAACACTTTACTTCCTTCCCTTTTATCTCCTGGTTCTTTTTCCTAATTGCATTTTAATCTTTATTAGCTAAGGTTTGTCTCTTTCCCAAGAACTTTGCTTCATTCCATATTTACTTCCAGCATATTGTAATGACATATAAATGAGTACATTTGTTCTGCTTCTGTTATTGGCATCATTTATAGTATATTGTTAGTGCCAATAGCTGTATGCAAGACCTTAAACTGAAAAGAAATCTAAGATGCTGAAACTTTAAATACCACCCTGCCCAATACTTCTCAAGTATACCCCACCTTGAGGAAGGCCCCCCACCCTGTCCTAAAATCGTGCTCCTCATAGTTCCATATTGAAAATTCTGGCCCAATTCCATTTTAGATATGCAAATTAAAATTTAGCTAGCTTACCAGACACCTAAACCAGTGACCTTAGAGTACCCCTGATCCTATGATTATCGGACTCCACCCCACCTGTGAAAACCCCAATCTCACCTTAAACAATCCTCTTCCCGGATTACAATGTCTGAACATGCCTCTCCTTCAACTTGCCCATACTATACCTTGACAGACTCCAACCATGCTGTGTCATCATTAGCACAGACTTATGATTACCTGCTAACCCCTTGTGCTCCACTCCTGCAATCAAAACATACAATCAACATCTATTACCGTCCAAAACCATTTCTGACATGGTATGGACCACTGCTCACAGTGCAGTCCTTCTGGGATCTCATTGTGCACCACTCAGGAGACCGAGACATCCATTGCAACAGCTTCTATAAGATTTCGAGCTCCGTCACCTCCGGTCACCAACTAATGTCAACTCAATTTCCATTCTGCGATAAAACAAAAACAGAATAAGTATCTCGACTTTACAATACAAGAACTGAAACAAAACAATTCCCCAAACCCTATCTTTTTGTATTGTAGAGTTAAGACATGGTTGCCAGGGCAAAAGTGTATCATACAGCAGGTTATGTGCCTTGCAAGAGAACCACAATATGACAAGAGACTTTACTAACTGGGCAAATCTAATACAGTCACAATAGGTATATTAAATTTATAAGTCATCTTTATTATTCTTGAAAAGTCTTATATCATATATCTATATACAATTATGATAAGTGCAGCCTATCAAGTTAGTAAGTAGTTAAACAATCATAATGCAAAATATGGAAGTCTACAAAA
Organism: Protopterus annectens; assembly: GCF_019279795.1. NCBI lineage: Eukaryota > Metazoa > Chordata > Ceratodontiformes > Protopteridae > Protopterus > Protopterus annectens. Next base: position 489,643,072 of record NC_056751.1, read on the forward strand.
TGTGCATCTTTTTATAGGTAGCAAATTTCTGCAGACAAGTTTAGCTATATGACACATTTTAATTGCATGCAATGACCTTGTTCTGTAACCTCTGTGTCTTGGGAAATCCACACACTGCTTCAATCAAACCAACGATGGCTAGCAACAAGCTTGTAATTATACAAGTGAAAGCGCTTAACCCATTTTGGAGTTTGGATTTATTAAATGGTTTTACAATACTGTTATTGTCCGAGATTTACATTTGTTTAGAAAACGTTATTTTGTGCTGCTAGCCATCATTGGTTTGATTGAAGCAGTGTGTGGATTTCCCAAGAAACAGAGGTCTGTTTGAGTTGCAGTGGATTTTGGTGTTTTTACTTCTTAGTCGTTCCATTGTTCGCACAGGTGGTTTTGTTCTGTAACCTGTATTAGTTCAAGAAAATATATCCATCATTTCAAGTACACCAGCAAAGACTTACTTTCAAATTCTTCCCTTCAAACCTAGAACAACATCCTGGGCACACCACATACCAGGTGCCCATCCACAGTCCACAATCATTTTAGTCCCACCGTGAAAATGTATGAATTCAGGAACAGTGTTCAGTCCTGACAGAATAACCTTCACAAGAAGCCGGCACCTAGCTCTATATCAGTTTTGCCTCAGCTACTAAATTAGATCTCAGGAGGAAAAAATAAATAAATAAATTATATATATATATATATATATATATATATATATATATATATATATATAATCCGTCAATATGTTCAAAGTTTCACTACTTTGAACCCCATCTCACCGAGTCCACTTGTTCGAAGTAGTGAAACTTCAAACATTGACATCAGCAGTCACACTACAGCGCGGAATGGGAATATTCCCTTTTCCTCGCTGCAGTGCGATCTCGGAGTTGGTATATTTAAGTAGGGGGGTGTGGGGGGTTTTGCCCCCCTGCAAAAACATGTTTTAGTGCTTTTTTTTTGGGGGGGGGTAGCCCAGGGAACTAGACTTTAGTGAAAGTGTACTTTCATTTAAGTGGACTTTCGCTGAAGTGTAGGGTCTATTGCTTTATTTCAAAGAAGTGTATTTTTGATGTAGAGCAGTAGACTCATATATGTATATATGTGTATATATGTATAAATATATATATATATATATATATATATATATATATATATATATATATATATATATAAAATAATAATGAGCTGTCCTCTATTCAATCTACTCTGCAACAGTTCTCACACTAAGAGCAGAATAAGCTCTTATCTGCCATCTATCATGAACATGAAACATAACAATTAGTGTTTACATGACGACTGACCATCCAGCCTTCAGCTGCATTTCTCAGACAGAGAAAATTCCCTCGACGTCTCTATTTACATATGACGCTGACTCTTAACATCAAAACTTTGTCAGTCCTTGCAACTGTAGCATGGTCAGCTATCCCAAATACTAACAAACTCAATTGCCCGATCACTGATACTACATATGCGTGGCAACAGCAGTCCCACCAACTTGCTCAAAGCCTGCAGCTTCACTGAGAAATTGCATCAAACTCAGATACCTCCCAATGGTAGACTACCCCACTAGAAAATCTCACGCTTGAGTGAAAGCCCCAAAACCACTACAACTAACGAGAGAACCGCACTGAACAATAAATAACTGACATAAGATGAAAGCACATCCTCTCTAATTTAAGGCTTTTTTTTTTTGCACTGCAACCACTGTCACCATGATGCTCTCAAGCCTGTCAAAGCAATCAATGTGCATCACAGAAGTCCAACCCAGATCAGGACTAACAAGACAGCAGCTGCATGTCATTACTTAGTGACTTAGATCCTCCGATTGACCCACCAGTTTGCTGAAACCACACACTTCATAAGCAACCAACCATATAAGGCAATTCCAAACACACGGCGAACAACTGTACCATTGAGAGGTATACCTAATTGGACCATCGTAATCACACCAAAGGACACAACTCCATGAACCAATCACAAAACATTCTATTAAAATAAGAATAGTTGCCAGAAATGTACATGTGTTATCACGTCAAACATCCAATCATAATTCAGCCTCTAAGAAATAAACCCCCTTAACTCCGTTGGGTTCCCAATGGAACATCTGTTACAAACTCACAGACAAAAGCAGTTTGATCTTGTCACTAAACTTTAATTCGCTGCAGCTGATGGTGTTTAGACATTCTAGCTTCTGTAAAGCAAACTTACTTCTCAGCTAACAAGGCTTTACCAAGTGTAAATTTGATCTACTCCTCCCACACTAGCCACAGATGCCTGACACCTTGCATTCCTCGCCTCTGCATCTTCTTTAAAAGGGATGAAGCAAGGAACTCCTATTTAATGGCTTCAATCTTTTGGTATAGTTGACCCCTAAAGGGGACTACTCATCTCACTCTAATATTCTCTATAATTGAGAAAAGGCTCCACTCCAATGAGTCGCATAGCCAGGAATGAAAATAAATAAATACATAAAAAGGTACAAAGGCCCAAGATAAGGGACAATTTTAAGTATTGCCGCTTCACCTAACCGTTTACTGTAAACTACTTAATAAAAGCAGACAGAACTTAACAGCGCATGCACAACCTGTAGCCCTTATTCGCAGACAAGTTTATGATGATCCTCCTAGTAATAAAGCAGCCCCTTCTACCATGACAACATGCCTGTGCAAACTTAAATCTGCTCTGAAAACAATCTATTTTAAATATAGAAGTATGACACTATTGTTTTATGAAGGTAAGCAGTACTGTCAGCCTGAATTGCTTACCAGGACATTAATGTGTAGACCATGTGATACCCAAGTGCCTGCAAATGCGCAGAAAAACAATGCCCCATAGCCCCCAAAAAACTCACGGGGAACCCTAAAACAAAGCCACCAATAAGTTAACTGAGGAGAAAAGGCAAACTCAAAAGAAAAAGAGAACAACCAGGGTGTAGTCCGGACACCATAATTAAATGGTCAGAACCTGCAACCTTTACCATTGAGAGTCAGTCAGGGGAGGAAGAGTGATGCTACTAACTCACCTATGTGGTTTTAAGTACATGGCCATTCAATTTTGTCTTTACCGAAGTGCAGTGATTTAAGTCCCCCAGGGCGGCCATGGTTGTGCAGCGGTTAGCAATGTTGCCTCACGGCAAGAGGTTCCTGGTTCGATTCTCAGCTGGGATACCTTCTGTGTGGAGTCTGCATGTCCTCCCTGTGGTCACGTGGGTTTCCTCCAGGTGCTCCAGTTTCCTCCCACATCCCAAGGACATGCAGTAGGTGGATTGGACACTCTAAATTGGGCCTAGGTGTGAGTGTGTGTGCCTTCTGTGGAAAGTTGGGCGCCGGGCTGGCAACTCAACACCGTTAAAAACTCCATTGCCAATCATGAGTGGACAGATGATCTGCTGTGGTGAGCCCTAACCGGGAAAAGCCAAAAGAAGAAGAAGAAGTGATTTAAGTCCCCCGCACAGCTATGCGTATATCACATCTACTTGCCATAACTAACCAATCATTTATAACCAGCCACCTTTACATTTGAGACAACAAGATGATGACTCTTACCCCAAAGGTAAAGTCAGAAAACTAATTTTGGCTTTTGAGAAATAACCACAGCATACTAGTTTGGAATATGAGGCATTATTAGAGAAAGGAATACCTTTTTATGCCCGCCTAAAGGATTAACCACAGGGAGATAAAACTTAAACTCTGCCCTACCCAATGTATAGCCCTAAACTTGGAAGCCTGCCTCAATGAAAGAAAAAAAAAAACGTAACACCACCATACCTCATTACTATTAGCCCAAGGCCTACCTATACCCTGAAGTACCAACCGGTCATCAAGGACATGGTACTTGCTGTCACAAGTTCATGCCAAAATGTAATTGCTTACCTGGCTACACTTGCCTAAACCCCTTAAACCCCTCACCATCCTTATCTCATTTCCTCTCAATCATCCCTCCCTCCATTTAACCCTTTCACCTCCTCAACCCAACTAACTCCCACTAATATATCATATCAACCCCTCTTGAAGATGTCCCAGGACAATTTGGTTTGTTGCCAAACCTCATTTTCCTCAGTAGTGCAATCTCAGAGATGGTATATATAACTTGCTGTTCCTCCTAGAAATAGTTCATTGGCTTCCATATGGCACAGTTTGACTTGTACATGATCTGTTTACTTACAAACTCCAGTTTATTGGTTGCTCTGTCCAGCTTGGTCAGAGATTTAATGTTAAATAGGTACATACAACCTGTGCTCTTTTTAAGGCCGACATATTGTAACCATACGTAGAATAAAAAGGAAGAAGAGGGCTTTACTTTTCCTAAATAATTGAAGGTCAAGGAAGCCTTCAGGCTAGACACGTTAAAGATTAGGATGGAGCTGTTCTTCAATTTAATAATTAAATGTAGTCATGGAGTCATTTATACATTAAGAACATGACCTACTACTTAAATAAGGATCACCTTTAATCTTTACTTATTTCCATCACATCTGAGAGCCTTACATTTTGAGCATTGTTTGCTTATTTAATTACTTCACTGATTATCTTTGTTTTCCTGTTTTGATTATTTCACAATGCAAATTCTGTCATTGCTACATCTTTGTATATGTTTGCATTATGTATATTTGGATGTTTTTTGTGTCTGGGCTGTGGCCAAAGGGGTTGCTCTAGGCCATGTCATTCCTTTTGTTATCAAATGAACAAAAAAGCAGCTTGCTGAGAGGCATGCAGTTTGTGTTAAATTTCAGAGTTTTTTTGTTACCATGCATATGTCTTTGGGCTACAAGACATTTGCATTTCATTATTTTAATTCTTTTTGCAATGTGCAATATTATTAAAATCACCATTTTGTACTAAATATATGAAATAATATAAGAACCCCTTATGAGACAAATGACTATAATCGCCAATAGACTTGACACTTATATTTTGTAAATCTTTCAATTGCAAACTCTTTTAGGATTTGTTTTTCAGGCAGGATGATGCCTACATCACTAGCACACACATTGATCATTCTGTTTTCTGCACTCTTTGCTACAAGATCCAGATTCATTCATATTTATTATAGATTGACAAGACATACATGCAAATGGATTTCTGACAAGATTTTTCACAGTAACCCTAGCCACAAAAAAAAAAATAAATTAATACAATTCAAATTTTGTGTAGATGCTCTTTGTGTTATTAAAATGTAGTACATCTAAGCTCAGTATCTGTTTGCAGACATACATCCACAGCCATATACTGTTGATGCTGGTCATAACTGCAGTTTATATGTTCATTTATTTACCTACAAATAAGGCATCATGCGATCACATAACTGGTCAGAACATTACTTATGATTGTGCTCTTAACCAACACTATCTTGAACTATGTCAGGGTGTTTACTTGTTAGACAAGAAATCACAAAGACTAAATGAATTCAAGTACAATTTTACATCAATCCACTGAGCCAGGTTTCCCCCTTCTGACCTCATAACTCAGGCAAAAGCACACTGCAGCCAACTATCATTTTATAAATAATTTAATATTGCCATGAAAGACATAATGTTAGAGAACAAGATGAATAATTCCTTGGAACTGAAATAATTTCTGTGAGGGAAAATCACTGAGCACCAGAGGAGCATAAACAGCTGTAGGAGGTACATCAATAAAAGCAAAGCAGACATTTCCATTATTTCCCTGTCTCCCTGAAGAGAGGACCACCTTCAAACTGACACTTCTAACCTTCACTTTGCTGTATTTTACAACATTTAAAGAGAAGCAGAGCGCTGCTTTTTATCAACTGTGACTAACCCTGCAGTATTCTACAAACAATTGCATTGATGTCCTCTTTTCAAGACAAGGGTAAGGAAGGCACCTTCTTTAGTCGTGTCTGCACTGTGCTAAATATCTGAAAGTATATACAGAAATAAATATCAAAACTGCACAAAATATGCTTTGCAATTTAAGAGAAAAATGTCATCTTTGACAGCCATTGTTACATCAATGTGACACTTTCTCGTAAATAAATTTTTCTTTAGAAAAAAGCCATTAATCTTTACATTATTACTTAAACTCTGATTTTGAAAATACACTTATTACAAGGTTGGGCTGTTGTTTGGCTGTCAGGCAGCAATAAGATATGTTGCATTTTGGTGACTTAAGTGCTGCATCAATGAGCAAGCATGCAATGTGCATCCCACATTCATTGCTTGTCAGAATAAACTAATGATATTAAAACTGATAAAATATTTAGGATTCAGTAATTTCTGTAATATAGGAAAACCAGCATGAAAAATATTGTCAACAATGATGACTAGATAAGGTTTAACTTGTTGATATATGTGTGTGCGTGTGTATGTGTTTGTATATATATATATATATATATATATATATATATATATATATATATATATATATATATATATGTGTGTATATGTATATATATATATATATATATATGGTTCCCATTCAGAAGCCTGAAACATCATAAGCATGAAAATCAAAATCCTGAAACCAAAAGCCTGAAAATTCAGAATCCTGAAAACTCAAAATCCTGAAAGCCCAAAATCCTGAAACTCAAAATCCTGAAAACACAAATAATGCTAATATGTCACTATAAAGACACTAATATCTACCAACTGACCCTGACCCTAACCCTAACCCTAAGGTCCGTCACTATCGCACACTCACCTGACCCGCGCCCTAAACCTAACTCACTTAAACTGCCCCTAACCCCAATATTTGTCACTATTGCATACATGCCTAACCTGCGCCCTAACCCTAACTCACTTAAACCGCCCCTAACCCTAAAATAAAACCAACCGCACACTTACCTGACCCCAACGCATGACCTAACACCACAGGGCTAACAATAGCAAAGCCACAATGACATCAGTATGTCTATTTTGTGTTTTCAGGATTTTGAGTTTCAGGATTTTGGTCTTTCAGGATTTAGAGTTTTCAGGATTCTGAATTTTCAGGCTTTTGGTTTCAGGATTTTAATTTTCAGGCTTATGATGTTTCAGGCTTCTGAATGGGAACCATATATATATATATAAATAAGAGAGATGGAAAAAGAAATTAGGACATCAGAGAATGGGATAGTGTAGACATGTGAAGGATATAAAATATTTAATTACACCAGCCTGAACATAACAGAGAGTTATTTTAACTTGTTCAAAAAAGGTTTGAAATTTGTCCCTGGGAAGAGAACTGACCCAGCTGATATCTTAACAGAATTCAAAGTTTTTAAAAGAAAATTAAATGTAAACCTTCTGTTTAAAGAGAAAAGTAAAGGAAATGAAATTCAAACTGAGAATACTATAGATATACTAAAAAGAAAAAGTGTATTTAACCCCCCTCTCCTCCTCGTCATGGCCACTTTTCAAAAGGTATGTAATAATGGCATACATCAGGTGTTGAAAAATCAAAAAAAGAAATGCCAGAATTTAACTAGAGAAGAAATTGATTTAATGAAGCTGCATAGAAGATACAGAAACGTAAGAATTAATGAAGCCTGATAAAGGTGGTGATACTGTTTTAGTGGACAAAATGGCTTATATAAGCAGTATGAACGCAATTCTGAGTGACAGAATTATGAAAGGGTTTCCGTTAATGAAATTAATTTAGCAAAAAAGAGAATGTATTTATTCTTACAGTACTCATTATTACAAGGGACTATTGATGACAAAATATACAATTTTTGCATAATGAAAACACAGTAATACCCATATTTTTTGGAATCCCCAAAGTGCATAAAAGTATAGAGAAACCACCATACATGTTAATAGTCTCAGCACATAAATCAGTAACATATTCATTAGGAGTTTTAATTGGGACCCACTAGAATGTGCTCAGATATTGAATTTTATGAGGCAGACATTGTTAAATTGTTGACAATGTTCACAGAAAGGAGATATCCTATAGATTTATTAAACAAACTGATTGTGGAAGTTAAGGAGGGGTGGGGTGCTAGATATAAATCCCTGCCAAGAAGCAAGAACCATTGAAAAATTTAAGTAAATTTCTGTTTAAAACTGATGCATATTTAAATGCTATGACCATCCCTTATAGGCCTTATTCAAAAGACATAAGGAACAGCGTTACTAGAAATTTGGCAATGTTCAGAATTTACAATGAGATATATAGTATAGTAGGAGACAAGCCATTATTTGTGAACAAAACAGGCCACAGTTTGAAATTTTGGTATGAGTACCCTGCAAAATTAGATTCTGATTATCTTAATAAAAGCACCAGAAAGTGTGGGATGTGTAATATCTGCCCTTATATTTTAGAACAGAACTAGTTATATTTGACATCACTGGACATGATTTTGAGACATGGAGATGGAAATTGTAACACATTAGGGGTAGTCTACATTGCACTTAAGTTACCTGGCACTTGCGCGCTAAAGCAATTATATAAGTCAGCACTAAAAATTAAAAGCACTACACCCTCACTCCCCACTGTCGCTTGTTTTCAATTATTAAGGAATTCCCAATATTACTTTAGCATGTCCAAAGGTCAGTTGTCAATCTCCTCTCCGTTCCAGCTGGTGAATCTGGGAATCTTGAGGCAATGTTACAACTGCCTCATGTACACAGACAACCCTCTCCTCCTCCCAACAAATTCCAACACATGTGAGAGATGCAACCATATAGCCAAACTGGAGGCTAAGCTCTCTCAACTCAGTACTGGCATAACCAGTCAGGAGGAGGAGAAGGAAACCACACTCACTACAATTCCAGTCTCACATAGACCTACCACGACAGCAAACCAAACACATAATCACACAAAAACATACTCGGAGGCTCTAAATAAAGATCTGCCTAAGCAGCAGAGACCTCCAAAGCAGACACCCAAGCAACCGCTACCCCAAAACAAAACACGTGCAACACATATCTCACAAAGCCAGTGTGCCGAACAGTCACAGCCCTTAAGACTAAACAACTCACCTGATACACTTGTAATAGGTGACTCTATCATCAGGCACACTGACGTCCCGCTCACCAGGCTGAACAAGGAGAGGGTCACGGTGAGCAGCCTGTCGGGCGCTAGGATCCGCCACATAACGCAAGCACTCAGGTCACTTCAAGGCAAGTACGAATATGACTCAGTCATTGTCCATGCTGGTGTGAATGACCTGAGACGTACCTCCCTGGACTACATGAAAAGAGACATAAAGGAGCACTCTGAGCATGTAGCCCAGGCCGGTATGACCCTGACCTTGAGTAGCATCTTACCCTCACCAAGAATGATGCCAAAATATGAAGACAAGATGACCAATTTCAACAATTGGCTTAAGTACTGGTGTCATTCAAGGGGATCCAATGCCTGTCAGCTTGGGATGATATGCTCGACAAGCCACGATGCTTCGCTAGGGACGGCTTGCACCTGTCACCCCTGGGCTTTCAGATATTGGCAAAGGCTCTTGCTACCCCCATAGTGCCTTTTTTAGGCAAGGCTCAAAAGACAAACCCACCTCCATAGGTATCACAAGGGATAAGAAACTAAGAGTAATGCTACTCAATGCCAGAAGTCTAAACCTCAAGATGCACGTACTCGAAAATCTCCTTAGCATGGAGAACATCGATATCTGTGCAGTAACAGAAACCTGGTTCAGGGCTCCCGTGAGCACCCCAGCACTACCAGGTTATACCTCATACCATGCTTTTCGGCCCCAAAACTTGGACCGAACCACAAAAGGAGGGGGAGTATCGATATTCATCAAAGATGCCCACACCTCCAGGTTGGTGGCAAAGCACGAAGCATCAGAGACTATCCATGTGCAACTAACAGTGGGTAAAACTGCCTTCCAGTTTATAGCCTGCTACAGACCACCCTCCCAAACCCAGGAACCCCACTCAGCCTTTCTGAGAACACTGGAAAATATGAAGGTCTCTCCAAACACCATTATATTGGGCGACTTCAACTACCCAAACATAGACTGGGAGCATTACTCTAGCTCCAACACCCTAGCGAAAGGTTCCTAGAATTTATAAACTCAAATGCTATGGAACAACTTGTTACCACTCCCACAAGAGGGGAAAACATACTGGACCTGATCATCACCAACATGGGGACTCTATGCTCCAGACCAGAAGTGTATCCCTCACTGGTAAGATCAGACCATAAACTAATCTCACTGGATATTCACATCCCGACCCCACCCCCTGCCCAGAAAACCACAGTGAAAAACTTCTCTAAAGCAAATTTCACACTCCTCAAAACCAAGGTGGAATCCTTCAAAGCCCCCGGGCCTGTGGAAATTACGGCCCAGACCGCAGAATCCTTATAAACACATTCTATGAACACCTTCAGGAATGCATGGATCATGCGATCCCAAATAAAACCAAGACCCAATCCTCCAAAGGCAGACATTCTGTCTGGTGGACCCCAGCCATAAACAAACTATACAATAGAAGGAGGAAGCTACTAAACGATAGAGCAAAATCCCAAAAAGGGAAGGCATCACTGATCAGTATTAGCAAAAAACTATGGGCACTCATAAAATTGTCTAAGGCCAGCTTCGAGAGAAAAATTGCACAGGACACTAAGGATAATCACAAGGCTTTCTTTAGTTATGTTAGGAACCTGGGTGGTAATTCCCAAATATGCTCAGAATTAGTCCAAAATGACAAAAAATACACTGAACCCACAGACATTGCCAACATCCTAGCTGACAGGTTCAGCGCAAACCCCCCCCTCCCCACCAAAAGGGCAAATATCTATCCCGGCAGAGTGCTGCCCCCCTGACATCTCAGATGCTCAGGTAAGAGCCGCCCTCTCCAAAGCAAAAAACACAGCATCAATGGGACCAGACGGTGTCCCGGGCTGCGTCCTACATGAACTCCAAGCATAAAACTACTGTTCAATCTCAGCCTTGCTACAGGATATGTGCCCAAAGAGTGGCGTACAGCAACAGTGGCCCTCTCCATAAAGGTGGTGCCTCAACGGATCCTGGAAACTATCGCCCCATAAGCCTGACTAGCTTGGTCTGCAAAGCTATGGAAAGGATCATCATGGACCTCATAAATAAAGATATTGGGGACCTACAGACACTGGATCCTACCCAGTTCGGCTTTGTTAAGGGCAGATCCTGCCTCTTAAACCTGGTTGATTTCTTTGAAACAGTCACCAAGGCCATTGACGAGGGGAAGGTGGTCCACACAGCCTACCTGGACCTTGCAAAAGCCTTCGATACAATACCCCACTCGGGCATTATAGATAAGCTCACCAGCTTAAATATAAACCCCTATGTCACTAGATGGACTGCAAACTGGCTCAAGGACAGAACCCACATGGTTAGAATTGCTGGAGCCTTGTCAGACTCCAAACCAGTAACAAGCGGTGTCCCACAAGGCTCAGTCCTGGGACCTCTCTTGTTCGGTATATATTTCTCGGAGGTACAGGCCAACACAGAAGGACTGTGGCTGACTAAGTTCGCAGATGACTGCAAACTGGGCACCATAATCGACTCTCCAGCCGACACAAGCATCCTCCAAAAGGGCCTCATAGAAACAGACAACTGGTGCCAGAGCCATGGCCTCAAGCTAAATGCCAAAAAGTGTATAGTCATCCCCTTTGGGAAAAACAAAGTGCCCACAAATTACCACATAGGTGGTAATCCATTAAGTACAGTAGAAGTAATTAGGGACCTGGGGACCCAAGTTGATAGCAATCTCTCATTTGACAACCACGTGGCCAAAGTGGTTAGAAAAACATTTTATACAGCCCACCTAATCATGAAGAGATTCACATCTAGATCAGGGGAGGTCATCGTGCCTCTTTACTCATCCCTCATCAGGCCCATAATTGAGTACAATGCCCCTTTTGGGATGTACCTTGCCAGATACCTGCAGCAACTGGAAAGACCCCAAAAGTACCTCACCAAGAGGATCAAAGGGCTCAAACAGATGCCATATGCTGCCCGGTTAAAGAAACTCCAGCTCTACTCAGTGGCATACCGGCTATTCAGAGGCGATCTCTGCCTGATGTATAAAGCCATGTCCAACCCGGAATTAATGGACATGCTGCACCTCAGAAAATCCAAATCCCATCAAGCTACGCGCTCGAGAGACTTGAACCTCAGCACTGAAGTAAATAGGACATGCTGGAGGGACAGATTCATAACCCAGAGGCTCCCTTCACTCTGGAATAAAATCCCAGTCCAGGTTAGGCAGAGTCCCTCATTGACTCTCTTCAAGAGGAATCTTGATGAGTGGATGGGAGATCGTAGGTTTACCCCGGGTATCACTTCTGTGTCACTGTTAGACAGAGGCACAGTATACTAACCTCGAAAAAGGGCATAGCAAAATAAATTTAAAATGGGTGGCGAAAGCCAAACACATTCTGGCTAGGCTTATAAATGCCCTAGGGCAGATAGCCTAGTATGAACCTATGAACCTAAATATGTACCCAGTGTGATAGTTACTACATTAGGCAAAATAGAAAGAGTCTTTAAAAAGCAAATTTACGAACACTTAAATGCAATTAAAACCAAAAATTAAAACAACACACTTTACAGGCACGCATTAAATTTTGACAGGTGCAGAGGTTTTAAGTTTGAGATTTTGGACAAAGTTGTACACAAACCACTCAGGCTGCTACTCGTTGAAACACACTGTTTATTAAAACGCTCAAAATAAAACACATTTTTCGTCTAAACAAGATGGTTAGACTTCTCCAGAATTACAGACAAAAAATATCAGTTAAAATTCAAATGCTGTATTTATAAACTCATTTGAAATTCCCCACCAAAATTCATGGCAACAATATATCTTAAAGGTATATTTCATCAACCAAAAATGACAGCAGAAATTTAATTCATTAATCTTGACATCTTAATGTAATACTTGTAATTTATAACAGAGCTACTGCAGCAACCCTCATATTTCCACTTTAAAAACATTTACCTAAAAAAATAAGTAAATATTTGCCTAAAAAATAATATAATAATAATAAACAACTACTGAATGAGTATTTTAAATACTCTGTTTATAACTTAGTTTAAAGCTTACATGATTGAATATATTAGTTATGTTAATGCATTCACCTCATTATAGTTATTCATCAAAGTTTCCTCGGTGAACCACATTATTCTAAATAATATAAAAAATATAAAAGAATTAAGATAATTTTAATTCTGATTATGTTAACCATTATGTTGAAGTGTAATTTAAAGACACAGCAATCATATTGAGTGACATAACGGCAAATCAAACGAATGTCCATCAAAACATAACGAGCACGACCAGATAGATGTATGCACTCATCATGTTTTGATGTACATTCGTTTGATTTGCCGTTATGTCACTCAATATGATTGCTGTGTCTTTAAATTACACTTCAGCATAATGGTTAACATAATCTGAATTAAAATTATTTTAATTCTTTTATATTTTTTATATTATTTAGAATAATGTGGTTCACCGAGGAAACTTTGATGAATAAGTATAATGAGGTGAATGCATTAACATAACTAATATATTCATTCATATAAGCTTTAAACAAAGTTATAAACACAGTATTTAAAATACTCATTCAGTAGTTGTTTATTATTATATTATTTTTTAGGCAAATATTTACTTATTTTTTAGGTAAATGTTTTTAAAGTGGAAATATGAGGGTTGCTGCAGTAGCGCTGTTATAAATTACAAGTATTACATTAAGATGTCAAGATTAATGAATTAAATTTCTGCTGTCATTTTTGGTTGATGAAATATACCTTTAAGATATATTGTTGCCGTGAATTTTTGCGGAGAATTTCAAATGAGTTTATAAATACAGCATTTGAATTTTAACCAATATTTTTTGTCTGTAATTCTGAAGAAGTCTAACCATCTTGTTTAGACGAAAAACATGTTTTATTTTGAGCGTTTTAACAAACAGTGTGTTTCAACGAGTAGCAGCCCGAGCGGTTTGTGTACATTTTGGACAAAGTTGACAAGCAAAATAAGAATCATGTGGGAAATGGATCAGGAAAGGAAAGAATTGGAGTGACAGTAAAAATGTAATGCCGCCATTTTAGCAGGATTCAATGTATATATATATACTATGCCTGTGTTAAAAATGAAAGCATTAGATGTATGAGAATTGTATGCAATGTTATATTAAGTGCTTTATTCAATATGTTTCAAACACTTGTCAACATTTTGTATGGTGTTTATTTACATTTTTCCAATAATATTAATAATAATGAAATGTTCATAAAAATAACAGTTTTATTTAGTTTAGATTCATATGATTATTCTTTTAAAAGTTTCAGATTTCTAAGATGAATGTCCATTTAAGAATACATTTTCAAACAGTGCACTTGTAATCACACCATTCTGAAAGGGCTGACTTTGGAAGCTAAGCAGGGTCGGGCCTCATTAGTTTTTGGATGCGAGACTGCCTGGTAACACCAGGAGTTTTATTTATAAGTCTTGTTGTAGTTGTTATTATATAGTGATGAAGAAGCTGCTTTACCATAAGCTAGCTAGCTATCATAAGCTAGCTATACCACTTTCTGATGATGATCTTGCTGGCATTAGTTTTTCACTCCTCATTTAGTCCTGCTGTGGCCCTAGCACCTCCTTGGGAAATGACTTCCAGCTTATTGCCATGCATTTCAGGACAAGATTTTTGTCCTCATTAATAATGCTTTGGGTAGGCACTGAAGGAGAATTCAGAAGCCCTTCTTTATGGGATTGTTATGGTTGACTGATCGCCCTTTTTGTGTTCAAATTTGTCTTCAGAACAATTTTGAGCTCTCAGGATAGTGATGCCAGACCACTCATGCCTGTCTTCACATGAAGTGCCTTAATGATCACTCAGTTCTGAAAAATGTCAGCTTTGGTTTCTTTTCTGTGGAAGCTGTTTTTAAGAGAGATTTTGTTTCCAAACAGCTTAATTGTAGGTGGTTTGTCCATTGAAGTACAAACTACCTTTATTGGGTCTGCACAGATGGTCTTTTTTTAAAAATAATCCTGTAGCATTTTCCTTTTTCAGCTTTTAGCACAAATCCAGAAGGCCACAACACCAAAAGTTCCTTCGTGTGGACAAGGGATGCCCATTCTCTGGACAGATAATGGCAATGGTGTATGTCAGTATATTGAGCTGTTTCTCAGTTTTCCTGGTTTAATCAGCATTGCTCGGCTCCCAGCTTCAGAATGTTAGCTGTTGTGTAATTTATTCTCCCTCTTTCCATGGCTTGTTTTCATGTGCTGTTGCTAGGGAAATGTCTGCAGGGCCCTGGCTTGAGTATGGCCTACCACCCGAATGCACACTCCTTCAGAATTTTGAGGCAAAAGACAACAGGATGCTTGTGTTTGAATTGATTACCTTAAAACTCTTTGCGTGCTTGCAGTAATGTGGAAAGCCCTTTGTGGAGAAGCTTTTATACTGCTCCCTTTCCACCACAGCATGCTCTGTTTTTTCTTCAGGAAAATTTTGTTTTGTTATCAAAACAAGACCTTGAATCAACAGTCTACTGAAGTCTTCCAACCGTCATATTTTAGTCAGTATAAATAAGTATACTGCAGTCCTCCCATGTCTGTTGAGCAGATAGCGGCAGTTAGTTTAGTGCAACTCGGTTTGCTTGACTTTCATGTATTTAGCAGTAGCTTTTAAATTGGAAGTGAAAAATATTAAAATACATACCTAAACTTCAGAATATACAATGAGTTGATCTCTCCCTCAAACTAAATATCCAACGTTGCACTAATCCATCAGAGCCCCCCTTACCCCCCAAAGATGTTAGTTTTCTGTGGAAATCTGTTTTGTATATTTCGTAGGAACCATAAGCTGTAGATGCATGGAGCATTTGCTGCTCTGTGGCTAGATGCAGTGACTACAGTGTAGGTTTCCTTTATGGTAGCGTGTGTGAGTATATATTCACATCGTTTCACTTCATATTAACGAAATGCTGAAATATCGAAATTCAGCATTTCGACAGTATAGAGCCGAAACTATCACAACACCCACACTTCACAATCATGAAACCAAAACATCGAACATATACAACAAAGCACACAACACACAAACCATAACACCCACACCACAAAACAATTAAATACAACAAAACACCACACAGACACACACCTATGCCCCCCCACTTATACAAACTAACTTTGATATCACACAAACAGTAAAGAAAAAAATAATCACACACAGCCAACACACATTCATACCTCCACCTCCCTACACTAACCCACTCATACAAGTTAGAAAAACACTCATGCACATTCACTCACCTTAAACTGCAGACACCATCCCAGCCAAACACTTCCGCTACATAGCATACATGCATAAGAGCGAATTCGACATAGTCCTATTCGCTGTTAAGCACTTTCGTTATTTTGAAGTTTTGACTTCATGGACACAAATTTCTGAAATTCGGTATTTCAGCAATTCATGTTTATGAAATGAAACCATTCACATATATTGCTGTATTTTTATTTTTATATTAATTCATTTATGCAGTTTATGCACATTATTTAATGTACCTTTAAGAAACCACAGACCTTGGAATGATTATTTAATTAAGACTTATTAATCATGGGGTAATCATTAGGCCCACTCCTATTCCATTTTCATTAATGACCTACACTTAGCAATTCCTCAAGCCACCTGTATTCAGTACACGTACAACTCAACAATAATATGCTCAGCCACTTCTCCATCTGAACTACAGTCCGTAACCCGAAAGGCATTCAATACAGTAGAACAATGTTTTTTACACCGCTGCCTCCTCTTAAACCCCCAAAAAACAAAACTTTTGCTTTTTACTCCAACCTGCAAGTCCACCCCAGGAAATTTTATACTCATATTTAATAATTGCACTCTCATATCTCCTGACCCAACCACCAAACTCTTAGGAATAACAATAGATAGCAACCTTAACTTTGATACTCATGTTAACAACACAATAAAAACAGTCAACAAGAAATTGAGGTCCCTCTATAGAATCAAACCTTTCCTTACACCATTAGCCAGAACCTCTATAGCCCATACTCAATCTCCACACTCCTCTATGCTTCATCTATATATGCTAATCTCTCAAAAAATAACCTCAACAAACTGGCAATGTCCTATAATAATATTGCTAGATTTGCCACTGGATCTCCTTTTAGAACTATCATTGTCTTAATCGAAAGCAGCTAGGATGGCTAGAGTTTCAAAATCAGCTTCAATTTCACCAGCTTGCTGTTGCCCATAAGGCCCTCTATCAACCCACCAATACTCCAATACTCTCTAGTCTCATTACCCCTTACAACAATCTTAAAAACGTACTTTCCTCAAATAAACTACTTGTTTGTACAAGAAGATCCAACAACTTGGCAGGAGACTCTTTGTTCTCTAACACTGTTGGAAAGCACTGGAACCTACTGCCCACTGAACTTTTATCACTGTCTTCAATAACACTTTTTAAACATAAACTAAAATTATATCTTAGAACACATTGGTTATGCCCCTGTACTAACCCTGACCAACTCATTTTCTTTATACTAATGGATACTCTTCACCTTTTACTCTTCTGTACTAACTCCAGACTTATCCTTAAAGAACCAAAGAGACCATGATCTTGCAATTTAAATCAATGTATATAGGAACATCTTTTTATGTACAAAACCTTTTTAGTGTTTGTTATAAGTATTGTATTTTTATTAACATCGGCTGTGTTATGGCTTGTACTGTGGCAACATTCTATTTGTAATTGTGTGTGTTGCAGCTTATCTCCCCAGGCCTCTACTGAAAATGGACATGTATCCAGTTAGACTAGCCCGGTCAACAATGTAAAATAAAATAAATAAATAAAATAAAAAATAGGGTATAAAATGGGATGAGAGCTAAAAGATGGCAGGTTTTGAAGAAGTCCAAATGTTTTGTTAGGATGAAAACACTAAACTTGCTCTCGTGTTTCACTTTATTTTATTTTTTGCTGGTGTTAAAGTTCTGCTTTAATGGACTTTGGACCATTCATTGTTGGATTTCCTTTCATCGCTGGTAGATTTATAATATGGGAATATAACAACAGCTGGTGTCTTTTTGTGGCTATTAGATTAAACTTGATTTAAAATAGGTTCATAGGTCGGTACTAGGTTATAGGCCCTAGGGCCTATACAAGCCTAGCCATAACAATTCCTTAGGTATTACTTCCTTGGTTCCCTGTCTAACAGGGCGATTGAAGTGATCTCTGGGGTGAATTTCCTATCTCCCATCCAATTGTCATTGTTCTTTTTGAAGAGGGCCAAAGTGGAGCTCAGCTTCACATGTATGGGCAGTCAATTCCAGAGTATGGGGAGTCTCTGGGTCAGGAACCTATCCCTCTAGCATGTTTTGTTCATTGTGATGACCAAGTTTACATCCCTGGAGCGTGTGGCTCTGAGGGATTGGGATTTCTTTAAGTGTAGCATGTTCAACAGCTCTGTGTTTGACATGACCTTGTATGTTAAGAAGAGATCACCTCTGAGCAGGTGATATGCGACTGAGTATAGCTGGAATTTTTTTAGATGGTCAGCATAGGGCATCTGTTTTAGGCTTGTGATTCTTTTAATGAGGTATTTCAGTGGCCTTTCCAGTTGTTGCAGATGTCTTGTGAGGTACATACCAAATGGGGCATTGCATTCTATAATGGGTCTAATGAGGGATGAGTACAGTGGGACAATGACTTCCTTTTTTCTGGATGAAAAGCCCTTAATGATGAGGTGTGCCACATAAAAGGATTTCCTGACTGTTGTGGCTATGTGGTTATCGAAGGTAAGACCACTGTCCACTTGTTTCCCTAAGTCCCTTATCACACTTTTGGTGTTTAGTGTACTGCCACTTATATGGTAATTCATGGGTACATGTTTTTCCCAAAGGGGATAACTATACATTTCTTGGTATTGAGCTTGAGCCCATGGCTCTAGCACCAAGCATCTGTTTCTGTAAGGCCCTTTTGTAGAATATCCACATAATTTGGGGATTCAATAATGGCTCTCAGTTTGCAGTCATCTGCAAACTTTGTTAGCCAGAGTCCCTTAGTGCTGGCTTGTACTTCAGAGAAGTAAATGCCAAACAAGAGCGGTCCCAGGACTGAACCCTTAGGTACTCCACTTGTCACTTGTCTGGAGCTGGATTTTGAGTCAGCTACTTTTACAGTGTGGGTTCTGTCAGTAAGCCAGTTGGCAACCCAGTGAGTGACGTAGGGATTAAAGCCCAACTTAGTAAGTTTATCTATGATTCCAGAGTGGGGGATGGTGTCAATGGCTTGGTGAGGTCCATATAGGCTGTGTGGACTGCCTACCACTCATCCACGGCTCTGGATATTGATTCGAAGAAGTCAATCAAGTTGAGGAGACAAGATCGGCCCATTACAAAACCAAACTGGGTGGGGTCCAGTTTTAGAAGGTTGCCAATGTCTTTGTTTATAAGTTCCATGATAATGCTTTCCATGGCTTTGCAGATCAGGCTCATCAGACTGATGAGACGATAGTTCCAGGTATCCAAGGTGGATCCCCCCTTGTAGAGTGGGATAACTGTAGATGTGCGCTACTCATTGGGCACGAAGCCTGAGGTGAGGATATGATTAAACATGACACTTAGGTGAGGTGCCAGTTCATTTTGTAGTTCATGTAGTACACAGCCCGGGATGTTGTCTGGTCCCATGGATGCTGTATTCTTAGCTTTGAAGAGTGCGTTTTTTACCTGTGTGGCCATGATTACCAGAATTTGGCAATCTTTTGGTATTGAGCTGGGCCTTTTAGGAGGTGAGAGGGGGGTGAATTTGGCAATGAATCATTCTGCCAGGATATTGGCAATATCCTTGGGATCAGTATATTTAATGCCTTTCTGTTGTAGCTCAGAACAGATATGAGCATTGCCATTTAGATTCTTCACATATCTTTAGAATGCCTTGTAGTTGTCCTGGAATCTTTGGCAATTTTATTTTCATAACTAGCTTTGGAGGATTTTATGAGGCGTCTCAGCTTCTTACTGAGGCTGGTAAGGGCGTATTTTGTATCCTGGGATTTTCCTATTTTCTGCAACAGTTTCTTCCTTCTGTTGTATAGTTTGTTTATGGCAGCGGACCATCAGATTGGCTTCTTTTTTTTTTGGAGGAGAGCATCTTGGTTCTATTTGGAATGGCACGATTCATGCATGAGTGGATGTGCTCATACAGTGCCTTAGTGTAGGATTCAGCAGTCAAACTTTCAGTTCCTGTCTGCATGGGTGTCATGAAGTTTGCCACTTCTGACTTGAGTAGCATGAAGTTAGCTTTGGAGAAGTTTTTTTATGGAGGTTTCCCTACTGTGGGATAGGGGTGGGATGTGGACGTCAAGGGTGATTAGCTTATGGTCAGACCTGACCAACGAGGGGGTGACCACTGGTGTGGAGCATCAGTCTCCCATGTTGGTAATGACCAGGCCTAGGATATTTGAGCCCCTGGTGGGACTATGGATTAGCTGATCCAGGACATTGGAATTTATGAATTCCAAGAACCATTAGGATAAGGTGTTGGTGCCTGAATAATTTTCTCAATTAAAGGCAGGGTAGTTGAAATCACCCAGTATTAGAGTGTTTGGTTGTATCTTAATATTTTGCAGTATGTTTAGAAAGGTGTAATGAGAATCTTGGGGCATGGTGGGGGATGTGTAGCAAGCTACAATTTGGATTGCAGTCTTACTTAGTATTAGTTGTACCTGTAGAATTTCAGATGCATTGTGTTGGGCAACTAGCCTGGAGGTGTAAATATCCTTGGTGAATATGGACACTCCTCTGCCTTTAGTGTTTCGGTCCTGGTTTGGTGGCCGAAAAGTGTGGTAAGAGTTGCAGCTTGGGATTGCAGAGGTGCTCTCTGGAGCCTTGAACCAGGTCTCAGTTACTGCACAGATATCGATGTTCTCCATTTTTAGAAGTGCCTTGAGAGAGTGCATTTTGAGGTTTAGACTTCTAGCATCAAGTAGCATTACCTTCATATTTTGCATGCTTATATCTGTTATGGTGGTGGTTTTGTCCTTTGAGCCTTCCCTAAAAAAGGCACTATAGGGGTGGCAAGAGCCTTAGCCAGTAACCTGAATCCCTGGGGCGACAGGTGGCAGACCATCTCTGGCAAAGCATCGTGGTCTGTCGATCATGTCATCCCAGCAGGCAGATACTGGATCACCTTTGAATGACACCAGAAACTTAGCCAATTGTTGAAATCAATCATTTTTTCCTTATACTGTGGTATCATTCTGGGCGAGGGCAGGATGCTACTTAGGGCTAGAGTCATACCTACCTGGGCCACATGATCTGAGAGCTCTTCCATGTCTCTTTTCATGTAATCCAGGGAGGTACGTCTCAAGTCATTCACTCCAACATGGACAATGACAGAGTCATATTTGTACTTGTTGTGGAGTGATTTGAGTGCATGCGTGATGTGGTGGATCCTGGCACCCGACAGGCAGCTGACTGCAATTTTGTTCAGCCTGGTGAGTGGGACATCAGTGTGCCTGACTATACAGTCACCTATGACTAAAGTGTTGGGCACGTTCAGTCTTGGATTACAGTGAGTCTATTCAAAAGACAATTTCTGTATTATATGTACTGTTGAAACAATTTGTTTGCTATTTGCTGCTTAAACACTGTGAGCTGTTTTTAGTTTTATTGGTTTATTTTTGTTTTCACAGAAGGTTTCCTTTTGAATTGAGAGTGAAAAAAGGCCAAATGATTATGTTGTCAGTCATATGCCAGGTCAAGGACAAGGCCACAGTAACAGCCAGCTGAATTGGTAAACTTTCTCTCTCCAAATTAAACATTAGCAGTTTATCCTTAAAGATTAGTAATCATTCCCAAACAAGATGAGAGATATATTGCCTCCAGTGTATTTTGGATATGAACCCAGGGTCACCTTACAGTGGACTATGTCTAGTAAACCAAGGTTGGTTTTATTTAAAAGAAATGTTGCCAGTAGAAGTGCAATGATGTATAATGGACATACCCCTGAAATACCTAATCACAGAGCTCAAACAACTCAAAGAATAATATAACAGGCGATGAACATTATGCAGAATATACAAAATGGCAAATATATGAACAGTAGTTTTAACAAGAACGCGTGATATAAAGTGCAGCAAGATTTTTTTGATGGTTGGCACCAGGCCTTCATGAAGAAAGAGGAGCAATGCTCTTGAACAGTTTGCAGTTTTAACAGATAGACATATTTACAATCTGGCTTAGAGAAAGACACATGAAATGGAGGATATAGTAATTTGAGAGATGGCAGTTAACAAAGAAGATTAAGGCTATGAGATGTGAATGAATTATTTCCTGTAGCTCATGACTTGATTCTCTCAGCATCCTTATGTGCAATGATGAGTAATTCACTTAACCAGTCAGGAGCAACTGGAAAATTGGGTTAGGCTTCTCTGATATCCTGGATCACAAGTAGTAACTGCTTATGAGAGTAGTTTAAGCATAAAGAATTGTGAGGATGAAGATTTGACAGATGTGTTTTTTCATAACATGAAAGCAAACTGAAGAAGTGAGCACCCCTTAGTAGTGCATCACATGAATGATATTGTGGTCACTGGTTCAGTGTACTCCTATGGGGATTTTCATATTTTCAGTTACAGTGAGATCGAACCCTCAGTCACCCATTCTGAATCATTTCAAAAGGGATTTACTTTTGTACCCAGTAGACCTTTGTCTGTGGCCAATATGGTTTTGGACACAAAACTATTTGTCAGGACCTTTAATTTGGAGATAGTAGTGTTTCTCATGTTAATTACCAGCTTAAGAAAAAGAGCATTTTTAATCCACACACACACCCTGTTCTTTCCGATTTCGAAGCCTTGGTTGAGAGAGATATTCGCAAAAACTTTTGTGTAAATCGCAATAACATTATTCCTACAGTAACCTAACCAAGAATGAAAGGGAATTGGTTTTGGACATCAGTAGGAATAGTATAATCCGGGTTATGAAGCCGGATAAGGGGGGTGGGGTGGTTCTTATGAAAGATTGGATTTACACTGGAAAAATGTTGGAGATGCTTCACAGGGACAGCAAATACCAGAAGTATCCAAGGAATGAAATTAATCTGGCTTTTTAGAACCTAGATTTGATTTTCGAGGATAATTTGTTTCAAGGGGCCATTGAAAGCAGTTAAATGATTTTTTGTGGGTTCCTAAACCCGTGATTTCTGGTATTTTCGAGATCCCGAAGACTCACAAAGATGCCAAAACCTCCCCCTTAAGACCTATAGTCTTCTCCACTGGTTCTAATACTCAACCGCTGGCTTTGTATGTGGACAATAAATTAAAACCTTTTTACGGGTTATTTCACCACATTTTAATAGATTCATGTGACTTTTTGACTAAGTTTATAGATGTTGAATTTAATGCTGATTATATTTTCCTTATGATGGACATCAAAAACTTGCTTAGTGTCATTCCTCATGACACATGATTAGCTTGGTTCGAGAAGGTCATTATGGGTTTTGATTTTCTATCCTCCCTGGAATTTTGTTTAGTTTTAGAAAACATGGAATTGGTTATTAAGAACAATTTCCTGTTTTTCCAGGGTGGATATTATAAGCAGACTTGGGGGGGTAGATAAGTGAGATTTTTGTGCCCCCATATTTGCGAATATAATTTTACTATATTGGGAACAACACTTTCTGTTTACCTCACCTTATTATGAGCACATTAGTTGCTGCTTCCATTACCTGGATGATATATTTATTATGTGGAAGGGACCAAAGGAAATTATTGGTTCCTTTCTGGATTTTATCAACCACACCACTTAATTTTTTTAGAATTTACATCCATTGTGGTGAAGAATGCATTACATTTCTTGGATGCACACATTTGGAAAGATTTGAGGTAGAACAAATATGTTTCCTCCTTGTACCACAAAAATCATTTTCCAACTCATACCTCCATTTTAAAAGCCAACGTCCATATTTCCAAAACAGAAACATTGTCAAAGGGCAGATGGTCAGAGCAACTCACATGACCATGCTTAGGGAGGACTTGATATTTGAACTAAAATACATAGGAGAGCTCTTTGTTAGATGAGGATACCCTGAAACCTTAGTGGCATGCATTACCGATAGTATCTTACAGGAGTGGGGAGTGAGATGTATTCTAATTTTATCTCTTGACAATGATGAGGGTTATGCCAAGGGAGTGGCACTTGTTGTGCAATCCAGGCAGGGGGATGTCGTGAACCCCTAAGCTGCTAAAGAAACCTATTTCATAATGGATTTTCACCGAGATACTTTATGAAAAATATTATACAAATTATTGGGATATTTTTTCTAGTATGCCCAGCAGTCTTGATATTTTCTCCAGGAAGCTGAAATTTAGTTTGAGGAGGAGGCAGAATTTAATGAATGCAGGAATGAGCCCAACAGTGTATAAGTCCACAGCCTACACCAAAAAATACACTATCACGGCTTGGATTCCCTCACAAAGTTCTTTATTTGAACAATTCCACACACTTTAAAAGATTGAGCGCTTTCTTCCCTATGCCAAGGGATTTCATCAGAATCTGTGTCTAATACTATTATCCCCCTTTATATACTCTATAACAATGATGACATCACTAATTAACCACTAAAAAATTGTATTTAAAGTGCACCATACTTCAATTTATAACCTTCTATTATAAAAAGCTTAAAACATTCTATTAAAATACATAACAGTTCCCTAAAAAACATCTTTTATTCACATATATTCCATTCCATTTTCCACCCTTTACTCTACTTCCATTTAAAATTGTATTTCATAAACTCCACTTTTTTACACAACATAGGCTTGATGGATATTATTTCATTTAACCCTGGGGTTTGGCTTGCTTGTAGCTTAATTTGCCATCTTGTTTCTCTTTCTTCTATATGGCTTCTATAATCCCCACCCCTAGGGTTTTGTGACACTTTTTCTAAAATGCCAAAACTAAACTCTTTAAAATTCAGGCAGATTGTGGAATGCCTATATATGGCATTATTAACATTCTTAGTAGATATTTGGTATGTGTGTTCAAATATCCTGTCCCTCAATCGTCTTTCAGTTTTACCTACATAAACACTGAGGCAGGATTTACACATAGCCAAATATACTACTCCTGTAGTCTGACAGTTTTCCTTTTCAAATCTAACTGTAGTTCTTAATGAGTTGTTAATGGTAATGTTCTCTTTTGTACAAATATACCTCCATTGAGAACAATTTCCAAATTTTGTAGTGCCATACCTACCCTTATTTTTTGTGACCATTTCAAAAGTCTTTTTTAAATTAGGGCCTATTTTGTACTTCTTTTTCTCAGTTTCAGTTAAAACAGCAAGAGAAAATACTAACACAACCGGTGCAGAAGGGTTTGCAACCGCAGCGGCAGACCCAGAAGTCCAATTTAGGTGTCAAGAGGAAAAACAGCAGCCTGGAAGTTTACAATAAAGTGAGCAGACGCTCGTACAAATGACAAGAGGTGTACTGTAAACCTTTCGAATCTACTATTAACTGAAGCACAATTAACAATTTTAAGTAAGGGACTGAAATCCATCACTAATACAACAGATGATATAGTCCAGGCTATAACGGACTTGAAATTGTTTTTGCGACAAGTCAGTTTAAAGCTAATTTTCAAAGATAATTGTATGTCTATGCCAGTGTGTAAACAGTTGAGTGGTTTTTCAGCAGTTCTGTGTCCTATGCTATCTGCTTACTCCAATATTGTTGAGCCTGAATTGAGACTTTACTATAGGAAAAAAAGTAGGAGTAAACTGTACAATTTAACATATTCTGAATATGTAGCTATGAAAGAATTGCAAGGATATGACGATATAGTAATTAAGCGGGCTGATAAAGGGGGAGCAGTGGTCATAATGGAAAAGGATGCCTATATGATGAATTTTAAAAATATTTTGAATGAAGCATGTACCTTTAGAAAAATTACTTTTAGTGAAGTTCAGAGACATATAACTGAGATGAATATAATAATATATGAATTACAACTCAATAATGATGTAAGCATAGATTTGTTTAACTATTTTAAGTGTACCATGTCCTAGGGTGCCACAAATTTATGGTATCCCTAAGATACACAAAAGCCTCATGGATCCACCGCTGAGACCTATAGTCTCAGGGGGTGGTTAGGTAACTGAACCCATCTCTAAATACTTACATACAATATTAGGGAAATATTTGGGAGGATGTTCTACGGTATTGAAAGATACTAATAACTTCCTGCATGATTTGTACAACTGGCAACTAAATTATGGAGGGGAAAATTATATTATGGAATCTTTGGATATCACTTCACTATTTACTGTCATTCCTAATGATTATGGACTCAATGCCATTCATGATTTCCTGAATAATGAAGTTAAAATGTATGGTAGGGAGATTGAAAATGTTTGTACCCTACTTGAAACAGTGCTAACAAATAATATTTTTATATTTGATAAAGAACCGTATTTGCAGCTTACAGGTATAGCAATGGGTACTCCCACAGCTAACACCTATGCCAATTTGGTACTATATGAGTGGGAAAAATGTGTTATACTTAGTGATGTGAATGGAATGAATGAGAATGTTAGATTTTACAAGAGGTTTGTAGATGATTGTTTTATGATTTGGAGTGGTTCTCTATCAGATTTAAATAGTTATGTGCAATACCTTAATGACTCTACTGAGTTTCTGAGGTTTAAAATGATAGCATCAGATCAAAGCATAAACTATTTGGATGTACATTTATATAGGAATGAGAATAGATTGGAGTCCATGATATATAGAAAAGAAGTAGATGCCTCTAAATACATTAATAGAGACAGTACGCATACGTTCAAAGGGGTATTGAAAGCGCAACTAATAAGAACAAGTAAACTGAATACCGTATATAGTAACTTCAAATAATAGGCTATTGTAATTATCCAAGATTTTGAAAGAAATGGGTACCTGAGATATATTATAGATAGAGTCTATGAGGAAGTATTAAAGGGAAGAGAGAATAGGTATAAACCAGTTCTTAGTAGAGGAATAGAGAGACATGATACATCGGCACGTGGGGATAATAAAGTAGTAAGATATCTTACTACATAAAATCTTAATACGAGCAATGTACGAGATATAATAGAGAAAAATTGGCCTATCTTAATGGCTATGCCTGAGATAAGATCAATAGTAGGTGATAGACCCAGTTATGCTTATAGGAATTCTGAAATCTTAAAACAAAAGCTTTGTTATAAAGATTTTAAAGAAAAAAGTAGGTATACACAAAAAGGGACTGGGACAAGAAAATGCTATAACTGTACTTGTTGCAATGATTTGTTTGAGGGTGACAGTACTTATATACATCCAACGAGTGGGGAAGTTTTCACCATGGGAGCCTTGACAAGCTGTAATGTAACCCAGGTGGTTTATTTAGCTACCTGCATGGCATGTACATCATTCTATGTGGGTAAGACCACCAGATAATTAAGGGAAAGGATAATAGAGCATAAGTCGGATATAAGAAGGAATATATTAACAAACGCATTAAGTAAACATATTATTGATGAGGATGAAAGGCATAGATTTAAATTTAGAGTTATATGTACAGTTGAGATGGGTGTAAGGAAGAGTGATATGAATAATGTGTTAGAATTGAAAGAATTTGAATGGATTATTAGAAAAAGTGGAGAGAGAAAGTTTAATTTTAATTTCGCAAATGAATAGTAATTGTTTTATGATAACATTGTATTGAATATAAATGTATGTGTATATGTTTGTTTATTGTAAAAATAATATATGTTTACTATTCTATATAGTTTAATATGTTTTTAGATTTTTTTTTAATTTTTAAATGTTTTACATTTAGTATACCCTTAGATAGTAAAACTTTGCTCCGAGTGCCTCTTTAAAAATTAATTGTTTAGAATGATAAGCTGGCTGAAGCATGTGATTTAATTGTATCTCCTTTTTAAATGTTGAGAAAATATAGTTACTATGTACTGATGAAGGGTGTAGACCTGAAAGCTTTATAATAAAGTGTTTGGTGTGTCAAGTGTTCATCCATGTACAATGTAATCATATAATTAGTCATTTATTGCGATAGGGTTTCCCAGATTTCCAAACTTTTCAGTCCATCTCACAATGACCACAGCAACCCAGTAAAGGAATTTAGTTTATATTGTGTTCAACACAACCTTTACATTTCAGCCCCTTCTCTAAGTTTGTTAATGTAAATTAGAATGAGAACACAGATTAAGAGAGAAATCATATCTTTGTCTTAGAACTCGGCTCTCGCACCACCATCAAATTACAGAATAGTACCTAGAGTTCTGCTGCCATTATGCTGGTCCATTGGTCATTTTCCTGATCGCTTACTTATTGGTCATGAGCAAGACCTCAAGATGCTTAACGTCTTCCTAATGGCATACCTGTTGTCAGAGAGTAATTCAATTTTTACCTGGGGAAGAAATGATCCCTGATGTTAAGGTGCTCTCTGGTAAGACATTTCACCCTCAGCAGTGAACTGCTCCCTTTTGTGTTAAAGGTCACAGTCAATTGTAGCCAAGAGGAAATCATTATATGCAAACAATAAAGATGCAACCCTTGTGTCTTCAAAATGAATAGTTTTTAAAGCTCATTGATATCCTGAAAAGGAGGTAAGAAGTACCCTTGTAGGATTCCTCTTGCCTGCTTTGATCCCACTCAAATTGACTCTTAAAATACTGACAAAGCTCTAGAATCTGTAGTGACTTCCAAGATGGCTGCACAATGATCGACATCTTAATTTTGGCTCTAACTGCATGAAAAAAGAAACTGATAGATAAGGGCCAGTACATTTTTCAGTTTTAGTAAATTAAGATACTGGCTAGTAAGTAAACTGCCTTGATGACAACAAAGAAGAATCTTAGCCTGAAAAAAAGGTCAACAAGAAAATGTGAAAAGATAAAGAGAAAACACTG
Source organism: Protopterus annectens (assembly GCF_019279795.1). Classification (NCBI taxonomy): domain Eukaryota; kingdom Metazoa; phylum Chordata; order Ceratodontiformes; family Protopteridae; genus Protopterus; species Protopterus annectens. The sequence goes on from NC_056751.1 coordinate 489,671,932, forward strand.
ACTGCTAAGAATCCTGCAGGTGCTCAGCTAAAAGCAGCTTAAGCTCAAGCACTGGTGCAAGACATAGCTTCCAGTAATCTAGAGGAAAAAATCAAATGTGCTCAGAGCTTACTAAAATAAACAAAACCTTGAAGGAGTATATCAACTCAGATAACAAAAGGATGGATTCAGATGATCTGATAAAACTGCAAAAATAAGAGATCAAAACAAAGAAAAGGCTGGCTGAGTATGAGATTGCTCGAGAAGAGCTGTTTCAAACAATTGTAGAGTTAGGGGGGAGAACATGCATGGAAAACCTGAGATTTTCTGCTGTACCAGAGAAACTGGAAGGCACAGATGGTATTAATTTTAACAAATCACAAGCAAGCAACTGGACTGATATTGCACAGCAGGATTTGTTAATTTAAGTCACATCATGTGTGTGCTCCAAATCTGTCCATGTGAAAGCAGACAAGACCTGTATTAGTAACAATGCAATCAACCAGCAGACAAAGTTGATCCTGACAAACCTCTGGCAGAAGGGCAAAGTATTAAAACTTGTAGACAGTAGAACTTTTGTGGGAAATGATTATTCACTACATACCAAGCAGAAGAAAAGCAAATTTATCTTATAAGTCATAAAGTACTGGGAGCCCGGTGTGAGATTCAAGCTGCTGTACCCAGCTCTCTTCAGAACATTTTTTTTTCTTGGAGGATTAAATTATATATTATGCAGAAAAACAAATGTTTATCAAACAAAAAGAAGGGGATTATGCTGACATGTATTTATGGTCCACCTAAAACTGCTATTATGGAGTTTAAGAATTTTTTTTGAGAAATAATCAGCTTTCAGTAGGGAATATTTCTTATAGGTGGGGACTGGAATTTGATTTGCAACAGACAGGATGCATCTTCCCTAGAGAAAGTATAACAAAAATTGTAGATTTCTAAAGAATTTTATGAAAATATTCGGTATGGAAAACGTGAATTTAGTAGTAACAGCTCAGAGAATTTACATATTATTTCACAGGCTACAATAACTGGGCTAGACAGGACAGAAACTGTATTTCACAGGAACATGTGCATTTAACTATTTCAGATCATGTACAAATAACAACTAAGATAAAAATGTAGGGTAATAAAGTAAAACTGAATCACTGTCCCTTTCCCACCTACCTGTTAAAGAGAGGAATTTAAGTGATGAGTAGTACAAATTATTTGAGAGTTATTAGGGAATATAGAAATTTCTTTCAAAGTTATAGCTGGTGAGTGAGATAAAATGAAAGTAGAGTTTAAAAACAGGGTAGAAATAAAAAAAAATAGAGATATGGTTAAGAAGTATAACAATTATTGTATATTTTAGTCTGGTGTGCAGTCTGTTTGTTCTGTAGCTGCCAATGTTTTTTTATTTTAATTATTTAGAGGGGCTGACAAAAGTTAAAGTATTGCAGAATAAAGGTAATCTCGCAGAACAAGAAGAGTTGAAACTACAGAGTGCTAAAGAAAAAATAAGGGAGTATCTGGACATTATGCAAGAATGTAGAAAGATTGCTGTAAATCAAGTCTTTTGATAACTCCAGAGCACTAAAACTTTTAGCACAATGACTAAGGCAACAGAAAGAGCAAGGGATTGTTGCCAGTATTAGGGAGCCTATAACAAGAAAAATAAAAAGAGCTCTTGTAGAGGTATTACAGATCTTCCAGAAATGTTAAGATAATGTGTATAAAGGAGTGAAATGTGGAAATTAAGAAAGAACTCAAATGGAAATATTTATGGAAGACTTAAGTATGCCAAGGTTATAAGGAGATGAGGCTCAACAAGTAAATGTTAAGAGTGGAGGAGAAGAGATAAAAATGGTAACGTAAAATCAATCTGCAGGCAAGTCTCTTGGAATAGATGGGATTCCTGTGAAAATTTGGAAGCTAGGAGGGAAAAAAGTGATAAAGATCAGGAAGGTTTTGTTTAATAGTATTTTAGAAGGAGGAAAAGAAAACATCCTGGAAGAAAGCTGTGGTGGATGCAGTACCCAAGGATAGTAAAAATCCATCAGATCCAGCTTCATGTAGGCCTATTTCTATTTTAAACAATATTTATTAAGTGCTTATGTCTATAACAGCTAAAAGACTGGCAAACGTGTTGCCAAAATAGATAGATATGGATCATTGTGGTTAAATGGAGGGAAGGGAGACATTTGACAACATTACTTGAACAATGATGACACAGAGCGAAGCAGAATAAAAGAAAATACCACTGCTGTCAGAGTGTCATGATGCAGAGAAAGCATTTGACAGAGCAAGCAGGGATTTTCTGAATAAGGCAAGCATTTACATTGTCTGATGCAATAACAATGTTAATTAGAAGGATACATGAGCGATCAGATACCAAAAATTTAAGTGGGAGGGCTCCTCTCTCTCAAATTTTGTCTAAACAGTAGAACCAGGTAGGGCTGTCCTCTTTACCCTTTGTTATTTCCTTTAACATTTTAGAAATTGGCATAGAAAATAACTGACTCAAAAATTAAAGTATATAATTGGTAGGTAATCAAGAAAAGTTGGCTTTATTTGCAGATAATATTATTTTGTACTTGATAAAAGCAGTAAATGACATTTTTCAGTGCTGTAGAACTTCTTGAGACAAAAAGCCATGGTGGCGCAGCGGTAGCATTGTTGCTTCACAGCAAGAGGTTCTCTCATTCAATTCTTGGCTGTAGCGCCTTCTGTGTGGAGTCTGCATGTCCTGTCTGCAGTCGAGTGGCATTTGAAAGACATGCGTGAATGGGCGTGCCTTCGCTGAAGGTTGGGTGTTGGGCTGGCACCTCGGCAACATAAAAATCTACTGCCAATCATTAGTGGACCGGAGTTCCACTGTGGCGACCCCTAACCTGGAAAAGCCAAAAGAAGAAGAAGAAGAAGAACTTCTTGAGACAATCTCAGGTCTTTTAGAGATATAAAATTAATTACGACAAAACAAAGATTATCGCTACAAACTATGTACCCATGCATTAGTTGGTCCAGCAATGGGATCCGTACAGATCCCAGACCGCACTATCTGCCAAAGCAGAAATCTCTGAACATACTTAACCAAAAGTGCTGTTCACTGAAGGTTGCACTATGGTGCGGTTAAGGGAAAATTCTCTTTTCCTCACTGTAGTGCAATCTTGAAGTGAGAATATAAAAGTAGGGGGTGTGTGGGGGGCACAGCCCCTGACACGATGGTTGCAGGGGGGCTTGCCCCCCTACATAAAAGAAGATTTATTGTTTTTTGTTTTTTTTTTCCTAATGCACATTAACAAAAGCGCTTTCGTTAAAGTGCGTTTTTGTGGATTCGAACTATTGAACTTCCATTCAATAGTCCTAGATCCCCAGCAATACCCATATTTATGAGGACATGATAAAAAGAAGTATTTAGGGAAATGGATTAAAATTTATTTGTTATGGCAGCTGAGGATATGTGGAAGAGACTAAACGACAGATAATATAAAAAGTGAGAAACTGGAAACTCTTATTTGCAGATAAGGATAATAAGATACAAGCAGTGAAAATGCTTTTAGTCCCTTTCGCTTTACACACTCATCAGGCATATTTTATCAAGCAAAAGAACGTTTTTAGACAGTTATTTAATAGGGTTGAATGAATTTATCTGGGAGGGAAAGATGGCAAGGGTCAAGTAGGACAAGGTTACCCTTCCAACAGAACAAGTTGGTTTAGGGTTAACTGATTTGAATGGATATTTTAGAGCTACATTGTTAAGGTTCATATACATAATACAAGCAGAAAGCTATAATTCAAAGAAGAGAAGGATGATGATGAAATGGGGGAAATTACAGAAATAATTAAAGAGGAGGATTTTGAATGCAGATCCTTAAGAAGAATAACAACAGACATACTGAATATTATATTCATAAAGAAGCAGAAAGTATTCAAAGAACTAAGCCAGCACAAGAATAGAGAAATGGGATTTTGCTGATAAGGATGACTGCAATTAGTTAGTTAGTACAGAGAAAAGGCAAGAGGGGACCAGAACTTATTGGGAAAAATGGTAAAGGAAGGAAGGTGTTGGGAGCAAAAAACTAGAGAGAGAAAGGTGATAGAGTGGGAAGAGCTGAAGGAGACATTTGAACTGCAGGCTGGAGCCTGCCTTCCCTCCCAGGAATTGATATCAGTGCATAGGCAAAGTAAAAAGTGAAGTCCCAAGATTGGAAAAACTCCCTTATCAGCCTCAACAAAAAGTTGAGATCCCTCATCAAATCCTCTAAAGCTAGCTATGAAAACAGAATTGCAGCAGATAGTAAAGGCAAACACAAGGCCTTCTATAGTTATGTAAAGAATCTCCATGGCAGTACTCAGATTTGCTCTGAGCTACTGCACAATGGTACCTCCTATACCAAGCCAGCAGATATTGCCAATATACTGGTGAACAGATTCAGTGCTAACTTAAACCCTCTCTCCCCTCCCAAAGGACCTATCACATTAACAGTAGATTGCTAGGCACCCAGTATTACTGCTGCACAGGTTAAAACAGCACTGTCCAAGGCCAAGCATACAGCTTCTATGGTACCTGACAATATCCCTGGTTGTGTTATACATGAACTACAGAGTGAACCGGCATCTCACCTTTGTGCCCTGTTCAATCACAGCCTCACTTCAGGCTTTGTCCCTACCAAATGGCGCACTACGACAGTCATCCTCCTCTACAAAGGAGGGGTGACTACAGATTCTGGGAACTATCGCCCCATTAGCCTGATGAGTCTGATATGCAAAGCTATGAAACACATCAGCATAGACCTAATAAACAAAGGATTTAGGAAATCTCCAAACTCCGGACCCCACAAAGTTTGGTTTTGTGAAGGGTAGATCATGCCTGCTCAAATTGGTCGACTGCTTTGAGTCAGTCACCAGAACTGTGGATGAAGGCAAGGTGGTTCACACAGCCTACCTTGATCTGGCCAAGGCATTTGATACCATTGCCCACTCAGGAATCACAGAAAACATCAGTAAGCTTGACATCAACCCCTATATTGCTAGGTGGGTTGCAAACTGGCTCACAGATAGAACCCACAGTGTGAAAGTAGTTGACTCCCAAGTCAGACTGCAAGCCAGGGTTCAGTTCTGGGTCCTCTCCTGTTTGGTATCTATTTCTCTGAAGTCCAGGCCAACACAAAGAGACTCTAGCTGACAAAGTTGGCAGATGATTGCAAGTTGGGAGCTATTATTAACTCTCCAAGTGATGTTGAAATCCTACAGAAAGGCCTCACTAAGACCTAGGACTGGTGTAAGAGCCATGGCCTTAAACTCAATGCCAAAAAATTTGTTGGCATCCTCTTTGGGAAATACCCAGTTCTCATGAATTACCACACTGATGGTAGTCCACTGACACAGAAGGCTTTATAAGAGATATGGGAACACAGGTTGACAGTGACCTCTCTTTTGACCACCACATTGCCACTGTGGCCAGAACGTCCTTCTATATGGCACATCTTATTACTAAGGGTTTTGCATCCAGGAAGAAAGAGGTCATTATCGCCCTCTACACTTCCCTCATTAGGCCAATCATTGAATACAATGCCCCATTTGGCATGTACCTCACTAGATAACTGCGACAACTGGAGAGGCCACAAAAGTACCTCACAAAGAGGATTCTAGGCCTTGAACACTTTTCCTATATGGATAGACTCAAAAATCACCAACTATTCTCTGTCTCTTATCACCTTCTTAGAGGTGATCTCTGCTTGACTTACAAAGCCATGCCTGACCCAGCTCTGTTAGAAATCCCTCCGCACCACACACTCCAGAGACCACAGTCTCATTACCACAATTAACAGAACATGCTGGAGGGACAGGTTCATAACCCAGAGACTGTCCATGCTATGGAAAAGACTTCCCATACGTGCCAAACAGAGTACCTCACTGGCCCTGTTCAAGAGAAATCTTGATGAGTGGATGGGAAATAGAAAATTCACCCCGGGGATCACTCCAGCAGCTCTACTTGACAGAGGCACTGGGAAATAAGGTCAGGTGGCACAATGCCAGGGTAATCCTATGGGCTAGGCTTGTAAAGGCTCCAGGGCCATTAGCCTAGTACACACCTATGAAGAGAATTGTAAGTGAAAAACCTGCTGTAGAAGAGTTTTTAGTTGAATCTAGAGCAGACACTGTTGTTAGAGATAATTATTAGGGCATATACAATTTTGCATGATAACTAAAGGAATCGATCAAAGGAGGTTAGATAAGACTGGGAAGAGAGATTGGATAAGCAGTTCACAAGGAAATAATAGGAGGTGTATATATATATATATATATATATATATATATATATATATATATATATATATATATGTATATATATATATATGTATATAGCATCTAAGTATGGAACAAAGTCTAGAAGATTTAGGATTTTTCCTTGGAAGTGTTTGCATAGACCTTTTTATACCCCAAGCGGACTCCAAAGAATTTATCCACAGGTAAGATGCCAAATGCTAGAGGTATAATGAAGAAGCAAGGGATAACTAGGAACACAGGTTTTGGGAAAATAATGAGTTGGCAGATTCACAAATACCATACAGAGCACTCATCCAAAATATGGGGTGAGTGAATGGGTGTGTCAAAATAAATGACTTTTTTTTTTGAGCTGTGATTAAAAAAAAATCTGAATTGCCTAGATGTAGTAAGGCCTTGCTATGTTTTATTCTGTTGGCTGCCAAAAAGCAATTACTAGAAAATGGAAATCAAAGTCTAAACCAGCTGTATTTGAAATATTGAATATTGTAACAGAGGTAAAATAACTGGAATTGGGGTCTTTAGAAAAGGGTAGGAGCAAATTACATAGAAAAATAATGGAAGTTGTGGGAAAATACTTGCAGTATAATCCTTTGGAGGTGGCATGAGAGTTCAGGGAATGCAGGAATTGAGCAATTTATGCTATGTTAGAGTGATAATAGTTATACAAAAACACATGTGATGCATGACATTTATTAATAGGATAATGTTAATATGGTTTGTTTTCAGTTTATTCTTGCTATGTCGTGCAAGCCTACAACACTGACTTTTATTTCTGCCAGAAGATTATCAGAGCTGCAAGCTTATATGTTTACAAGCTTTACACTCTATTTTACAAGGAAAATTTCCCCCTCTCTACCAATACTGCATTTATGTTTAAAGTCATTCTCAGGCAATACCTTGAACCAAAAAAAAAAAATCTTTTTTGTTAATGCCCAGCCTACTAGTGTGTGTGGAAAGAATCCGCACATGACTGATCTCAACAGACATTTTTCCCATATCCTACTAGAATGACAACATCAGAAAATTTGGATGACTCTTTGGCCTTTGCTGGCTTTATTAGTTGGTAAACAAACTATTTACAACTAAACCTTCAATGGATTTTCTTGTGGTTCAGTAGATAAGCTCAGATACTTGATATCTGTATCACGAAGATAGGAATACTGGAATATTATAATGGAGATGTGTGGGTCACTTATAACAGTAAATAACTGAATTGGCCCTAGTTCACAATACAGTGTCCTTTCCGTCCACTCTGTTTTCATTTTTTGCTACAATTTATTGGCTAGTCCTAGTGCTGTGCTTACTTTCTGGAATATTTATAGGTTCATAGGTTAGTACTAGGCTATTGGCTCTAGGGCCTATACAAGCCTAGCCAAACAATTCCCCAGATATTTCTTCCCACAATATTTATTTCCCTGGCCCCCTGTCTAGCAGGCTGACTGACGTGATCCCAGGGGTCTTTATAAAACTTTGGCATGTCGACCTGTTTTGGCCACTGTGTTAGTGAGGTGAAATAACATTATCAAAGGAAAGGCCCTGACTGTAGGGAGAAATGATTGTTGTATAACATGAGAATTTGGTGGCTTCTACATTTATAGCTGTGTTGTATCATGTGTGCGCCAACTCATCAGTACGAGAGATTAGTGCTTGCATGGAATTAAGACCTGCTTGCAGGAAGCTGACATTATTGTACTTATATTTTTTAAAAGCCTATTTTTTGTGACTGTGAAACAATTGATTTGAGATGTTATATATTGCATAGCTCCTGAAATCTGAGTAGATATAATGTCGGAGAGGGGTTATGTACACATGCATTATGTAGCCACCAATCACCTACTCTTCATCCAGCGTTTATCTATACTATAATGATAGGGACACCAATCCTCTATATTTCTAGAGAACTTATATCACAAACCAGTTAGCACAGAAAATAAATAGCTTGTTTCTGAATACCAAAAATGTGTTTCAAATATGAGGCTCAGTTCAATAGTTGTAGATAGCAGGAAATAAGACATTGAGATCTGGATGTAATTTCCTCAGCATCAGGTCTAGTTTTTGCATAGAAACTGAATTATGTTGAAAGAAAAAGGCAAGAGAGACAATGTTACATGCCATGGACTTAAAAATACACTGAGGGATCAGGTATGTTCTTGTTTCTCTTTAACTAGTTTGCTAAAATGTCAAACCTACAGGAAGGTCAGTACTATTTAAATAAGAAAGACCACATCAGGTTCTCAGGTGGCATAGTGGTACAATGGATAGTGCTGTCACATAACAGCAAGATGTTTTCTGGTTCAATTCTTGGCTGCCATCTGTGTAAAATCTGCATGTCCTCCCTGTGTTTGCGTGAGTTTCCTCTGGATGCTCTGGTTTCCTACCACATTCCAAAAACAAGCAGTAGGTGAATTGGACACACTTAATTTGCCATAGGTGCAAGTGCATGGTGTGGAAGAACTACTGCTGTAGGACTAGCTACCTGGAAGTGTAAACCCTTGCTCTAAAGGGAGTAATGGGTTGCAGATGGATATATTAAGTTTTGCATCCAACAAACAATCAGTCAGGTTTATGAAACATAAACATAAGTAACTTAGTTTACAAACTTCATGGACAAAGATAATACATTTTCATTAATGGTGCTCAGATTTGACTATACGCTGCTTTCTTCATAGTATCAAAAATGAAATGCTAGTATACGAATAAAGCATTAAACTCCAAGAACATGAAGTCTTATATTTGAATGTCCTGCTAGAATAAATAAAATCTATTGTTTGTAAATTATTTAGCACAACAGATATGCATTTTCTCTGGAATTCTCTGATTTCTACAAATCAATGTATAGATGGGCAGAATTATTCACAGACATTGCAGTATGTTTCCTATGTACCATATATCTTGCATCATGTGCAAAGAGTATAGGAGCACAACTCATAGAAATGCTGCTTTGTAATGGTATTCCACGGTAGGGCTAGTCAACATTTACACCTATGGTACACAAAAAGTGAAGTACTGAAATAGGGAAGTATAGATGGACAGCCTACCACATTAGTACTTTGCACTACTTTTGAATGCGCATGACCTGACAAAATGAACATGAATGGCCTGATAACAGCAATGTCTGCAGGAAAAGTTTGTGTGGGCATGTCTGTGTGTTCCACAGTGAATGTATTAGTGGTTCTCTATGATATCTGTCACAAAGGTAATTTGGGATGGAGATGTTTTCCAAATGCAGAACCAATTGTCCGGAAAAAACACGGTAACTCTCTTCCAAAAAACAGACTCCAGGCAGGTAAGGTTATAAGCGCTTTTGTTCCCTTTATTCACACTCCAAAATGGAACTTCATCAGATACACACACCTTACCCTCTTCCCTCTTTTTTACAACTCATTAAAGTAATTACCCCAATCTAGGGTTGCCACCTTTTCAAATGCCAAAAGTGGGACAATTGTGGTACAAACATCAGATTTTCGGGCCAAAACATACCCACAGCCAGTACAAAGGACAGAACTTCACTTTTTTTGCCTAAATAAAAGCTTATTTTTGTAGCATTTTAGTTGCTTATTCTGTTTCTTATAACATTTAGGTGTTTCAGATACAGAATAACTGTTTTATGCAACTATTGCATAAAATTTAGGAAATAATTTTGCCCTAAAATCTCAGGACATTTGCCGTTTTTGCAATTTATTTGCAGGACACAACTGCCCAAAGAGGGACTGTCCCTCACAGAGTGGGACAGGTGGTAACCCTACCCCAATCAACACATTTTACAGTTCATTAAACTTGCAAATTAATTCCTCCATTTAAAATCCATCGATAGACATTTTTTAAAAAGTATACACATACATTTTCCTCTTCTACTAACCAAACTATAAAACGTATAGGAAAGCATTAAAAACCATCTACTTGATGAAATTATTTATTTATAAATGTAAGCATTCTCCTAATACCATTATTAACCATAAAAGAAGCAGAAGGGAAAACATTGCAGTTCAAATCAGGTCTGCCCTAAGATGCAATAAACTACTTAGTGAAATTCTATCATTGATTCCTGGGAAAAATGTTGCGTTTAATAATACCTGCCAATGTATTTCCCTGTACTGCAAAAAGCTGGACCAATTACCTCCCCTCTCTTCTTTGTACGTTTTCCAGCACACAAAAAAGGAACTTCCTAAAATCCTTACATCCCATACTTTGTATAGGGCATTGTTTTTATCCTGTCTCCTTATTGCATATGTGTGCTGATGTATTCTCTTTTTTAATTTATTCTCCGTTTTTTCTATGTAATATGCACAGCAAGACTGACGCAGGGCTACATACACAACCCCTTTTGTGTTGCAATTGTAATTCCCTGTTACTGAAATTGTTGTTTTGTGACCTTCAATCACTATATTAGTTTTCATATATAAACCTGCACTCCCTACAACCATTACATTTCCTCATTCTTCTGAGTGAAATCCTATTTTTGTTCTTCTTCCTTTCAAATACATTTTTGATGTTAAATCCCCTTCTAAATACTATTTTTGGTTTAATGCCTATTTTTTCTGTCAACCCAAATGCTCCAAAAACACAATTCCAGTTTTTTTCTGTTATTTTACTTATATTTGAACTATCCTGATCATATGTTAATATGCAACAACAACTAGTACCATCTTCTGGTTTGTTCGCTCCTATCAGGCTCTCTGGATTTTTAGTATAGGGGGATAACTCTCATTTCTTCTATCTACTACATATTTTTCTTGAGCCTCTAATAGTCTATTGCGGTACCCTCCTACTCTCAACATATCCTTCAGTTTATCTAGCTATTCTTGAAATGTTTTATCATCTGTTGTCAATCTAGATGTCCTAATCATTTGGCCTTTAACCAAGTTCCTTTTTTGCCAAAAAGGATGATCCCTTTCACAGTGTAAGAACCCATTTCAGTAAGTGGGCTTCCTGTAAATGCAAGAATCATAGCATTTCTTCCCCTTGTTCTTGTATAGATGTAGATCCAAGTAGTTGACCGCTTCATCCTCTATTTTACTAGTGAAGCTTAGAATATTTGTAGAGGAATTTATGTATTCCAAAAATATATCTACCTCTTCTGGCTCACCTTCCCAGAGAATTAGAATATCGTCCAGGAATCTATAATATTTATGGATATTTTTCCTGAACCTGGAACTTAGTACAAATTCAGTTTCCCATTGCCATAGAGTAATATTGGAAAACACTGGGGCTACTGCTGCCCCCATTGCTACCCCCAGGTTTGTTTGAAATATTCTACCTGGAACCAAACAAAGTTGTTTTCCAAAACGGATTCCATGACGGTAGCTAGAACATAAATTTTATCTTCTGAGATCCTAGTTCCTTTCTTTAAGGCTTCCTGAAAGTAGTCCATAGCCTCTTCATGTGGAATACTCAAAAAAAAAAAAAAAAAAAAAAAAAAAAGGTCCTTGACATCTAGACTCACAAATATTATTTTTTCTTTATATTCATTTTCTGCCATACATTTTAATAGGTGGCAGGAATCCTTTAGCACATGCTTCTTGTCCTCAAAGAAACCCTTTAAGTGAAAATCCAGCATTTTTGCAAGGGGTTCTATTTTACTACCCCTACCTGCCATAATTGGTCTCATTGGTGGATCCTCTAACGATTTATGAATTTTGGGGATCCCAAAAAAGGCAGGAATTACTGGGTTTTTCACTTTCAAAATTTCATCTCATCTTCACTGAAACAATATTCTTGAAAAAGTTCTTCTAAGGCCATATCCAAACTTACATTAAAAATATTAATTCCATTCAGTGATGCTACACTGAAATACAAACTGTCATTCAGGTATTTCATCATTCTACTTGTGTAGTCATGATGACTCATTATGACTACACCTCCCCTCTTATATGGCCGCATTATTCGTAGCTCCTGATTCCTCATTATTTCTGTTAATACTTTGTGTTCCTCATTTGTTAAATTTTGTTCCCACTGTCTAGGTCTATTACTTTTTAAACTTCTATAATCTATGTCATTGAGTGAGTCTCTCAAATAAAGCCACTGGTGGTAACAAAGGGGGTTTGTATGTACTCTTTCTTTTTAGCATAGCCCCTTTATCTTCTCTCACTTCACCATTATCAATTACCAATTTTAAATGAATGGCCTTTGCAAACATCTTTAAATCCAAGATTGTCCTGACCATATGGTTTTGTTTTTTAGGGATGAAGCTAAACCCCTTTGTAAATAGTTCACCATGAGTGTCATTAATGGGGATTCTGCTATAGTTATAAATCTTGAGCCCCTTATATTCAAAAACAATGTCACTTTCTTTTTCTATATGTATTTTCTCACAATTATTGTCAATGTTATTACACATTTCCCCTATAAAGTTATTGAAGCTCATATTTGTTGTTAAAGTGTCAGCTTCAAAACTATTCATTTCAAAAAGAACAATGCTTTTATCAGACATATTGGGAGTATTTGCACAGTTTTTATTTTCCTTGTGTTCAACACCTGTTGACTCATTCATTGTTATAATATTAATATTATCATTTTCATTATTTGAATCAAAGACGTTGCTTTTTTAGGTTCATAGGTTGATACTAGGCTATCTGCCCTAGGGCATTTACAAGCCTAGTCAGAGTGTATTTGGCTTTCGCCACCCTTTTAGATTTGTAGACTGTGCCTTTGAATAGTAGGTTACAGAATAGCCACTTTATGGTTAGTTTATTGTGCCTCTGTCTAACAGGGACCCAGAAGTGATCCTGGGGGTATACTTACAATCTCCCATCCACTTGTCAAGATTTCTCTTGTAGAGGGTCAGTGAGGGGCTCTGCCTAACCTGGACTGGGATTTTGTTCCAGAGTGAAGGGAGTCTCTGGGATATGAATCTGTCCCTCCAGCATGTCCTATTTATTTCTGTGTTTAGGTTTAAGTCTCTGGAGTGTGTAGCTCTAAAGGATTTGTATTTCTTGAGGTGGAGCATGTCCATTAATTCTGGGTTGGACATGGCTTTATATGTCAGGCACATATCGCCTCTGAGTAGGCGGTAAGCAACTGAGTAGAGCTGGAGTTTCTTTAGCCTAACTGCATAGGGCATCTGTTTGAGTCCCTTGATCCTCTTGGTGAGGTACATTTGGGGTCTTTCCAGTTGCTGCAGATGCCAGGTAAGGTACATCCCAAATGGGGCATTGTATTCAATTATGGGCCTGATGAGTGATGAATAGAGTGGCACAAAGACCTCTCTTGATCTAGATGTGAAACCTTTTGTGATGAGGTGGGCTATATAGAAGGTCTTTCTCACTGCTTTGGCAACGTGATTGTCAAAGGAGAGATTACTATCTACTTGGGTCCCCAAATCCCTAATTACTTCCTCTGTACTTAATGGATTACCTCCTATGTGACAGGGTGGGAGGGTGGCCTAATGGTTAAGGTGCTTGCCTTACAAACACAAGGTGCAAGGTTTGAGTCTGACAAGGGATTATTGGCTAGGCTTACAATGGCTTGCAAGGGCAATTAGCCTAGTACTAGCCTATGAACCTATGAATCTGTGGGCACTTTGTTTTTCCCAAAGGGGATGACTATGCATTTTTTAGCATTTGGCTTCAGGCAATGGCTTTGGCACCAGTTATCTGTCTCTGTGAGACCCTTTTGGAGGATGCTTGTGTCAGCCAGAGAGTCTATTTTGCCACCCAGTTTGCAGCCATCTGCGAACTTGGTCAGCCATAGTCCTCCTGTGTTTGCCTGTACCTCAGAGAAATAAATACCGAACAAGAGAGGTCCCAGGACTGAACCTTGTGGGACGCCACTTGTGACTGGTTTAGAGTCTGACAAGGCACCTGCAATTTTGACCATGTGGGTTCTATCCCTGAGCCAGTTCACAACCCATCTTGTGACATAGGGGTTGATATTTAAGATAGTGAGCTTATTTATGATTCCTGAGTGGGGTATTGTGTCGAAGGCTTTTGCGAGGTCCAGGTAGGCTGCGTGGACTACCTTCCCTTCGTCTTTGGCCCTGGTAACTGTTTCAAAGAAGTCGACCAGGTTCAAGAGGCAAGATCTGCCTTTAACAAAGCCGAATTGGGTAGGATCCAGTGTCTGAAGGTTTCTGATGTCATTGTTTATGAGTTCTATGATGATACGCTCCATAGCTTTGCAGACCAGGCTAGTCAGGCTTATGGGGCGATAATTTCCAGGGTCTGTTGTGGCACCTCCCTTGTGGAGTGGGACCACCGTTGCTTTATGCCATTCCTTGGGTACATATCCTGTAGTAAGGCTGAGCTTGAACAGTGACTTAATGTGAGTGTTAAGTTCATCTTGTAGCTCTTGTAAGACGCAGCCCAGGACACCGTCCGGTCCCATTGATGCTGTGTTTTTTGCTTTGGAGAGGGCAGCTCTCACCTGTTCATCTGTGATGTCTGGGAGGCTACACTCTGTAAGGATGGAGATTTGCTCTTTTGGGGGGATGTGGGGGAGAAATTTGCACTGAACCTGTCTGCCAGGATGTTGGCAATGTCTGTGGGTTCAGTGTATTTTTTGTCATTTTGCACTAACTCGGAGCATATCTGGGAATTGCCGCCCAGGTTCCTGACATAACTAAAGAAGGCCTTGTGATTGTCTTTAGTATCTTGTGCAAATTTTCTTTCGAAGCTGGCCTTAGATGATTTTATGAGGGATCATAGCTTCTTGCTAGTACTGATCAGAGATGCCTTCCCTTTTTGAGATTTTGCTCTATCATGTAGTAGCTTCCTCCTTTTGTTGTATAGCTTATTTATGGATGGGGTCCACCAGACAGGTCTCCTGCCTTTAGAGGAGTGAGTCTTGGTTTTATTTGGGAAAGCACGATCCATACATTCCTGTAGGTGTCCATAGAATGCGTTTGTAAAGGATTCTGCGGTTTGAGCCATATTTTCCACTGGCCCAGGGGCTTTGAAGGATACCACCTCGGTTTTGAGAAGTGTGAAGTTTCATGCAACCAATGTTTTAAGTTATTAACATTTGGTTCATGCATTTCTAACACTTTCAAGCTGTTCACTTCAAAAAGACAAATACTTTCTTCGGTCGTATTCAGGGCATTTACACAATCTTTACTTTCCATGTGTTCAAAACCAACTGGGCCATCCATCAGAATAATACTGTTAACATTTTCTATATTTAAACCAATACTATTATTTGTTGATGTCATGTAGCTTGTATTTTCTTTGGTTGTATTCAGGGCATTTACACAATTTCGACTTTCCATGTGTTCAGTACCTATTAGGCCATCCATCACAATAATGCTGTTATTAACATTTTCTACATTTAGACCAACACTATTATTTGTTGATGTCAAATAGCTTATATTTTCATTAGAATTGTTAACATTTGGGTCATGCATTCCAAAAAGACCATAGTTTACATCAACCATTTAATTCATTGAATAAAATACACATCCAAAACCATTATTCCTTGCATGGCATGCCTGATAGTCACCTTCCCTTTTGGGTCAGTGTTACTCGTTTTACCCATGTTACTTCCCTTTTGTGTCAGTGTTACTCGTTTTACCCATGTTACTATTATTTTCATTTAAATTATTACCATAGTTATCATCAGACACTTCTACTTCAAATATACTGTTTACCCCAGCATTTTCATTTATGTCTGAAACCGTGACATTGTTTTTGTCCCTTGAATGTCTGTTCTTAGTAGTTACAATCAGTGTCTCTAATTCAAGGCATTCACCCCATTTTTCAACCAAGTTATTGTTAAATAGTTCAAGAGGCCTTACCATTGGTAATATGGTTGTTGTGATGGCGGTCTTCCCCTCCTTCCATTCTGTCTCCTTGTTGTAAATGTCTACTAATGGATTTTAAATGGAGGAATTAATTTGCAAGTTTAATGAACTGTAAAAATGTGTTGATTGGGGTAATTACTTTAATGAGTGGCATAAAAAGAGGGAAGAGAGTAAGGTGTGTGTGTATCTGATGAAGTTCCATTTTGGAGTGTGAATAACGAAAGCCCTTATAACCTTACCTGCCTGGAGTCTGTTTTTTGGAAGAGAGTTACCCTGTGTTTTTTCTGGGAAATTAGTTTGGACCAAATGCAGAACCATAATGCCTACTTATGTAAACATTTTACAGCCTGGATTAGTGTGTTAAGGAGGCTCTAGTTGATATGACACACACACACACACACACACACACACACACACACACACACACACACACACACACACACACACACACACACGTGTGTGTGTCAGCTCATATACAGTAGCTGATGAATGACGCACATAAATTTTATAATTTTATGTCTAAGAGCCCATCAGGAGGTCAGCTGCAATCCTCAGCATATAAATCAGGCAACAGACAATCCCCTAGTCCACTGTTCTACCGACAGTGTGTAGCTGTTTACTGCTAACTATTGTATGGCCTAAAAATGATATGCATGTGAACATGTACATATTCAGAGGATTGTACTAGCAAGACAATTTTGAATAAAAAGATGTCATGTCACACGTGTTGTATTGAAGGTCCCCAGGTCATAATATTACTGGTTTGTTAATTTTGAGAAAATATACACATTAAGTAATATATACATGTGTAGTGATGGATCTTCTGTTTGCATGCTTTGTATGATGTGTAATGAGGGACAACATATAAAGCTCATCTCATACTAAATGGAAATTGCACATTGTTTCTATGCGAGTGCCTTACTTGTGGGTATCATATACTACACATAGCCTACAAACACTGCACAAGCAACCATTGTGTGATGTTGCATTTGTATCAAGCACCACTTTGTCACACTACAGAGTATTTGCATTTCTGCCCTGTTAAATGAGAACGGCAGTGTAGGCTCCCCTTTGCAGTGTTCAGTGTACTGCACAAAAGTGATATGTAGCAAATGGACCAGTGTTGTGCATGTTTCATTGTGTCATCAAATTCTTCCAATTTTATGGCATAAATAAATGTTTTTTCACTGTCTGTGTGGTAGGCATTGTTGTTTCGATGCACTTGCTATGCCAGTCTGTGCAAATGACACGTGTCTGAAGTGCAGTGTAATCTGACCAGCAGGTACAACTGTATACAGCGTAGTGGTGAAAAGACTATTGTGACATACAGACACAACAGATATCTGGCACACAGAACAGACATTTGTAGAGTCTGCATATAACTCAACTAGCCCACTGTAGGAGAAAGAGTGCCTGTCATCTGTATTGGCATTTGCTGTCTGCAGTAGGTGAATGTCTGTGTTCAAAGCTTATTGCAGTGTGATGTTTTTCAAACACTGCATACATAATTAATATAGGGCATCTTAGTATACATCCTGATCTTATGTTGCCACACAATACCTAACACTGCATAATGTTAAGGTACCAAATAACTTTCACACAAGACAGTTCAATAGAAAATAATAACCTCCTTTATTGCACAGAAAGCTATGCACGTGGGAGACTAGAAAATCACGATCTGTCTCACTGAACTACAAGAATCAACATGTTTTATACCCTTTTTCATTAAAAGCAACATTATTGCAACAGTCGTAGAACAGCCACTGACCAATCAGAAATGAACACTACTGCATTAATTTTGTTAAGATCCTTACTGCTTGTTGATGACATTCCATATTAGGCATGAGTTCAAAATTCCATGATAGAACTTTATACTCAGATCTTATACTTTTCTAATACGTTTTAACACTGCCAGTACTTGCTAATATTATACAAAAAAGCAAATCAACAAATATATGCTGAAGGACACTGAAGATTTCATTCTGATTTGAAAACATATTAGAAATTAAATGCATGCACTAACATTTTTTACTTCTCTGTACTTCTCAGTCTTCGCAATAGTACAGTACATTACATTCTGTTACAGACATGCAGTGATTGGGTTATGTGTAGAACAGGAAACATTGCACATCAAGGGAAAAATATGCTCTGATCTCATACTGATTGTGTATAGGCAAAGACATGTCAGTCACAAAACTGACCATATATGTGATCCAGCTTACATTTGATACTATTATACAAGGAGGTTGAATTCTCAGGGTCATTTTGATTTCCTGGTTGTACTTCATGAAAGTCTGCACTTTAGGGTTATTCTAAGACACCTCTTATTACTGCTTATACTTCACATTTGTTGCTGATGACGTATAAAAGAGGGATTTGCATAGCATGTTGTATTGAGTAACAAATCGGTGTCTCTGGGGAATCTCTTGTGTTTTTTGTCTGTGTCCAGTAGGTCACCCCTTATCCCATGCAATAAACTCCCTTCTCTGTCCATTTTCATTTTTGCTGTTTTCTGTTATCTCATGTAACATCCAGCAGTGTTCCCTCCTCATATTTGAGAATCATGGCCAATAGAATTATTTTGCTGCCTGGATTTATGTGCATTCCTGCTTCATACATGGAGTCTAGCAAGCATCTGCTGACAGTTTCTCTCAGTAACTATTTGAAATGTTGAGACCCACTAGAATGAGTCAAAAAATACAGAGAAAGAATGGCCAAATGAGCAGACTTACATATACTAAGTCTGAGATGACATTTCTCAAAATATTCACCTTTCTCTGGAATATGACAATCTCAGAGTTGGTATATTTAAGTTTGGGTGGGGGTGTAGGAGGACTGGCCCCCACATGGGGGAAAATACCACAATATTTCAAAATAATTTATTTCATCTTGTTAGTACCCAAGTAATCATTATATTCTCATACTATGCATGTAACCCTTATAAACTGTCATTTTACTATTACTTTTCTTATGATATATCAGGGCATAATATAAATATGAATTAGAAAAAGGGTCTTTTTTACGTAATGTTGATTTGAATTCAAGAATATAATGATGATTTGGAAGAATGTAAAAATGTAAATGATATGTTTGTGGAAAGAGGGTACTCATTAGGTAATGTAACAACTAAATATGAAGAAGTAACAAAAGAACAAGAAATAAAACATACTCTACACTTAGGTAATGGAAAAGCTGATGAAACTAAAACAAATAATTTTTAAAGCATATATTATGAATTATACTCAAGATATAAACAAGATAAAAGTGATTATTTTGAAAAAAAATAGGGTATTTTTTTCTAAACTGTCAGATTCATTAAATATATTTTCAGTGACTCCCATTGTTGTATATATAAAATAAAATGTAACTTGAAGAATATAGTGGAAAACAAAGGTAGAATGGATTATAGGTTGGGATGTAACCTCCTTGGTAAATATAAATATTGCATGAGTAGGCAATGTGGGCACAAAGCTAACACAGATCATATCAATTTATGAGCACAGAACAAGATTATGCATAGTAAATAATTGGTATTTCTGGCTGACTTCAGAGTTGTGCACTGTTATTTTTGCTTCACTGTATAGTTTTTCAGATCTCTGCTGAAGATGTTTTCCCCTCCCCCTATTTATCTGTGTCTTAAGTTGGTATAACTGGTTTTACATCCTTGTGTGTTATCTGACCATCTCAAGGATTACTTGCATAAAATTAGACCCTTTTAGTAAAAAAGTCTGCATATCATTGCTGGAGCCTTCCTGTGTCCTGACAGAGTGCTCTTCAAACTATCTGGAGATGTACAGAGCTGAGTATATTTTTCTTGCACTTCAGAGTTGTGTACTGGTAATTGTTGTTTGACTAATTTTATATAATTGCTGGCTGATTTCAGAGTTTTGCACTGTTATTTTGGCTTCACTTTATAGTTTTTCAGATCTCTGCTGCAGGTTTTGATTTTCCCATACCCACCCTCCCTATTCCTGTCTTGTTGTTTAAATTTGGAGGCTTTTGCAGTTGCCCGCCCCCACTGTAGATTAGATTTGATCTGGGACACTCCCCCCAGTCCCATCTCTTTACCTCATTCTACCTAATAGACTCCTGCACTTGTTTTTAGTCATTTTTAATTTAATTGCATTTTTTAAACTGTTTGGTCTAACATTGCTACATACTCAAGTGTGCTAGCTTGTATTGCATTTGAATTGTTTTGACTGCTGTTTTAGCTACATTTCTGTATATGTGTGTATATATATATATATATATATATATATATATATATATATATATATATACACACATATATATATATATATATATGTATGTATGTATGTATAAACCTTTCCTGTAACTAGTGTAGTCCAGATTCAGATTTGCAGTATCCAGGACTGTATGTAAGCTTCTGAGCCCCGTCAAGCTTTCTGTGTTGGAGGGAAGCCTTCTAGCTTATCAGTGGGAGTGGTAAGCACTAGGTAACCTATCTACCACATAAGGAGTGGTTCTGGCCCAGAAATTGTAGTTATTGGCCGTTTGGGCAGTTTTTCCATCTCTCTCAACTTTCTGATTTAAAAGCCCACATTTGCACTTGTTTCCCCCCTTTCCTGTAACTAGTTTAGTCCAGATACAGATTCTTAGTTTTAGCACTTCAATTTGCTTATTCGTGATCAGCACTTGTTCAGAACTTGTAAGCACTAAATAACCTATTAATTACTAGAGCACTCAACCTTCCTCATTACCTAGAGGAAAACAGTTTTGGTACTTACTTTCCTCACTTGCTTAGAGAAAAACAGCTCTTGTACTCACTTTCCTCACTTGTCTAGAGGAAAATAGTTTTTTATTCAGGCATATCCAAGGGTCAGCTCCCAGTGTTCTCTCCTGTCTATCTGATGAATCTGGGCATCTTGGGGCAATGTAGAAATTGCCTCATGTACACAGACAACCCACTCCTCCTACCACCCAACTCTACAACCTGTGAGAGATGCACTTATCTAACCAAACTGGAGGTAAAGCTCTCTCCAACCAAGACTGAACTTGACAGTCAGGAGGAGAAGGTAAACACTTGCACCACACCACACTCATCACATAGTTTCACTAAATATACACCACCAAAATCCACACATAGAAAAACAAAAACATTCATGGAGGCTCTCAATAATAAGCTGCTCAAGCAACAGAGACCTCCAAAGCAGAAATGCAAGCAACCTCCACCCCCCAACACAACCCAAATGACACACAGCCCACAGACTCAGTGTGCCACTCAACCACAGCCAATAAGGCAAAACAACGTACCCAACACACTAGTTATAGGTGACTCTATAGTCAGGCACACTGATGTCCCACTCAACAGGCTAAACAAGGAGAAGGTTACTGTCAGCTGCCTGTTGAGTGCCAGGATCTGCCACATAACCCACGCAGTCAGGTCACTCCACAGTAAGTACAAATATGACTGTGCCATTGTCCATGTTGCTTTGAATGACCTAAGATGCACCTTCCTGGACTACATGAAAAGAGACATGGAAGAGCTCTCAGATCTTGTAGCCCAAGCAGGTATGACCCTAGCCCTGAGTAGCATTCTGCCATCACCCAGAATGATGCCGCAGTACAAGGACAAAATGATTGACTTCAACAATTGGCTAAACTTCTGGTGCCATTCTAAAGGGATCTAGTATATGTCTGCCTGGGATGACATGGTCGACAGACCATGATGCTTTGCCAAAGATGGCCTGCACCTGTCACCCCTGGGATTCTGGATACTGGCTAAGGTTCTTGCCGCCCCTATAGTACCTATTTTTGGCAAGGTTCAAATGACGAATTCACCACCGTAACAGGAAGAGGCAAGCAAAAACTGAGGGTGATGCTACTCAATGCTAGAAGTCTAAATATCAAAATGCACTCACTCGAGGCACTCCTTAAAATGGAGAACATTGATATCTGTGCAGTGACTGAGACCTGCTTCAAGACTCCAGAGAGCACCCCTGCATTACCAGGCTATAACTCATACCACACTTTTCGGCCATGTAACCTGGACCGGAACACCAAAGGTGGAGGTGTGTCCATATTCATTAAGGATATCCACACCTCCAGGCTAGTTGCTCAGCATAATGCTGCCGAGGTTATCCAAGTGCAACTAACTCTCGGCAAAACTGCAATCCAAATTGTAGATTGCTGCAGATCACCCACCATGCCCCAGGATTCCCACTCCTCTTTTCTTGATGACCTGAAAAATATTAAGGTTCAACCAAACACCCTAATAATGGGTGATTTCAACTACCCCAACATTAAATGGGAAAACTACTCATGTATCAACTCCTTTGCTCAACGCTTTCAGGAATTCGTAAACTCCAGTGCCCTGGATCAACTTATCCACACCCCCACCAGGGGCAACAATATCCTAGATCTACTCATTACCAACATGAGTGACCGGTGTTCCACACCTGAAGTCAATGCCTCATTGGTCCGATTCGACCATAAGCTAATTTTCCTAGATATCCACATCCTGCCCCCACCCCCCCCCACCCCCATTAAGGAAACCACGGTAAAAAATTTCTCCAAAGCCAACTTCATGCTTCTAAAGACAGACGTGGTGAACTTCATGACACCCATGCAGATAGACAATACAGTTATGACTACTGAATCCTACACAATTGCACTTTATAAGCAATTACATGAGTGCATGGATCGTGCTATCCCAAACAGAACCAAGATGCTATCCTCCAAAAAAAGGAAGCCAATCTGGTGGTCCCCTGCCATAAACAAACTGTACAACAGAAGGAAGAAATTGTTGTAAAAGAGAGTAAAATCCCACAAGTGGAGGAGCTACCTGGTCAGCCTCAGTAAGAAGCTGCGATCCCTGATAAAATGTTCCAAAGCTAGTTACAAAAACAAAACCACCACTGATTCTAAAGACAACCACAAAGCATTCTATAGCTATGTCAAGAATCTGAATGGCAACACTCAGATCTGCTCTGAGTTACAGCACAGTGGCACTAAATATACAGACCCAGCTGATATTGCCAACATCCTGGCAGATAGGTTCAGTGCTAACTTTACCCCCCTCTCACTCCCTAAAGATCCCGTCTCTATACCAGAAGAATGCAAAGTTCCTGTAATCATGGCTGCACAGGTAAAACCACACTCTCCAAAGCCAAGAACACAGTATCCATGGGACCAGACAACATCCCAGCTGCGTTCTACACTAACTATAGAACAAACTGGCACCCCACCTAAGTACCATGTTCAATCATAGCCTCACCTCAGGCTTTGTGCCTGCTGAATGGCGCACAGCAACGGTTATCCCACTGCACAAGGGGGGAGCCTGGTCTGCAAGGCCATGGAATGTATCATCAAGGAACTTATAAACAAAGACATTGGTAATCTCCAAACTCTGGACCCCACCAGGTTCGGGTTTGTAAAAGGCAGATCATTTCTCCTAAACCTGATAGACTTCTTTGAAGCAGTCACCAAAGCCATAGACAAGGGTAAGGTGGTTCACACAGCCTATCTAGCTCTTGCCAAGGCTTTCAACACCATTCCCCACTCTGGAATTATAGATAAACTCACTAAACTAGGTATAAATCCCTATGTCGCAAGATGGGTTGCCAACTGGCTCACCGACAGAACCTACACTGTGAAAATAGCAGACTCCAAATCCGACTTCAGACCAGTGACAAGTGGAGTACCACAGGGTTCAGTCCTGGGTCCTCTCCTGTTTGATATCTACTTCTCTGAAGTACAGGGTAATACAGAAGGTCTTTGGCTAATGAAGTCCGCAGATGACTGCAAACTAGGAGCCATAATCGAAACCCCTAACGATGTGGACATCCTACAAAAGGGCCTCAATGAGACAGATGCCTGGTGTCAAAGCCATGGCCTCAAGCCCAATGCCAAAAAGTGCATTGTCATCCCTTTGGTAAAAACTCTGTACCCATGAGCTACAACATAGATGGTAGTATACTTAATACCGAAAGTGTGATAAGAGACCTTGGGACACAGGTCGACAGTAGTCTCTCCTTTGATAATCACATCGTCACAGTAGTCGGGAAATCCTTCTACATGGCACACCTCATCACAAAAGGTTTCTCATCCAAAAAAAAAGAGGTGATTGTTCCCCTCTACTCATCACTCATTAGACCCATTGCAGAGTACAACGTCTCTTTTGGTATGTACCTCACAAGACATCTACAACAACTGGAAAGGCTGCAGAAATACCTCACAAAGAGGATTACTGGCCTCAAACAGATGTCCTACACAGACCATCTCAAAAAACTCCAGCTTTGCTCCGTCGCATATCACCTACTCAGATATGATCTCTGCCTAACATACAAAGCTATGTCAAACCCAGAGCTGTTGGACATGCTCCACTTAAAGAAATCCCAATCCCTCTGAGCTACACGCTCTAGGGACCTAAAACGTGTCACCACAATAAATAGAACATGCCACAGAGATAGATTCCTGTCCCAGGGACTTCCCATATTCTGCAATAAACTACCTATCTATATCAAAAAAGCTCCTCATTAGCACTCTTCAAGAAAAATCTAGATGATTGGATGGGAAATAGGAAATTCACCTCAGGGATCACCTCTGTGGCTCTGCTCGACAGTGGCACAGGAAAATAATTTTCTTGGGTGGCAAAAGCCAGGGTACCTTTTTGGCTGTGCTTGTATAGGCCCCAGGGCTGATAGCCTAGTACCTACCTATGAACCTATGTAATCATATGTAATCATGTTTAACATGTTGTACTGAACGTCCTTCATTTTACATAGGGAAAACAGAAAGATGATTAAGAAGAAGAATTTATGAATGCATGTATTATATTCAAAAGGGGAATGAAACAAATGCCCTATGTAAATATCAAAATTTAAGTAATAAGGGAAGTTATATGTGTTTTTGCATTAGAAAACGTGCATATAGATCCCAGAGGTGGGCCATGGAAATCAAATATAGCATACTGGGAATTATACTGGCAACTTACCCTAAATGTTAGCAAACCACCCAGTTTAAATGATTGTATATCAATAGCCACTGTTTTAAAATTAAGAGTGGCTAGACTTTGAGATTAGGGTATTATTACAATATTTCCACAATTGAAATGTTAACCTAACACAACATATGTTAAGAGTACATAACATGTACATACCAGAAGCATATAGGAAAATAGTTCCAATAGGCTTAGTTAATTTTTTTAGTTCAATGAATTTTTTTTTGGTTACATGAATTTTTATATATTTTTTGAATTTTAAAATATGTGTTTAGACTTTCAAACAATTATGGTATATTTATATTAAAAATATTGTACATACATATAGGAATTAAGAGTTTTCTTATGTAAAATAATATTTTAATATTAGTTTTATGAGAAAATGTACCTTTAAATTTTAACTCAGTTAATTGTATCAGATGATTTAATTAAGGTAATATATAAAAGGAGGATATTTTTAAGGTATGTATTCATCCTGATGTCTTGAGTTTGTGATGCTTTAAATAATAAAGATAAGTGCATTGTCAGTTTACTGTTTTTTTAGTTCCTTAGTCCACTGGTTTCAGAATTTATCCAAAAATGCAGTATATTTGTTTTTTTAGTTTCCTTTGACTGCATTTGTCCACTCATTGTTGGGTTTTTGAATATCTGAAATAATAAGACCAATGTAACAAAAAGACAAGTCTGTAGGTAACTAGGCATTAGCTTATTTCTGCAAATGTGTTAATATCCATGCAGTACTGCCATTCCATGCCCTCCAGCTCCATCATAAATTTTCCAGCAAAATTGCAAGCACTAATTTCAACAAAGAGTTTTATTTTTTATGATAGCACATGCCCTTTAATAGTTATTGACAGTTGAAGCAGTATTAGGGTAAGGGGGTAGAAACATACTTATTCTTCTTCTGATTTTTAGAAAGAAAGAAAGGCAAAATGTAGTAGGAAGCTCAGAATCAGTCACTGGTTTAGGAATCAATGGAATACCCCCATCATATGCAGTAGAAATATGTGCACAAATCATACAATTGCTAACATTGAGAGTCTGTGCATCGGTATGCAAGGCATCAGGAAAAAAGTATAGGATACCATGCAGGAGCTATTGATCTAATTCTAATCAAATGTCTGTCTCTACTTTTGTCAAAGTCTTATATCTATTAAGAAATGATTCAGTACTTAAAGTTCCAATGGTCACAGAGGATGACATACTTAACTGTTCCAGATGGCAATAGCAGGCAAAGCAAAATGATGATGAAAAGCACAGTAACTGTAGTGATGACTGATCCACAGGAAAAATGAGCATGTTAGGGCAGGACAGGGTTTTGAAAAAACATGTAAACAAGGATGTTGGGTGGGCTGCTCATTGTTCAAATGAAATTGATCATCAAAATGTCATCGAACAAAGGCCTTTATTACAGACGACTTTGAAAATGAAAATTGTCTGAAAAAGACAATGTCCAACTTGGTGTCCAAAAGACAGGACAAGTGTGCTATGTTGGAATTGGAAGCAAGAAAAATGTTCTTGTACTTGAAGAATCACTGGAAGTTGAAGCAGACCAGGAAGAGGTAGCAGAATCATGGATTTTATCTTCTTTAAACTTTAACAAGGGTAACCTAATTGCATTCAGTTATGTAGTTATATAGCAGATGTAGAATCAGGCAAGATAGCAAACAGGTCAAAGTTGGTTCCAGATCTGGTTTGGATGGTAAAATGTCATGGATTGTCATTTCTGAATGCAACAATGTCTTTGTTTTTTTGTCTGGTTCTGTTGGTTCATGTGGTCTGATGTCAGGTAGTGTCTTGGTTATACTTGACACAAAGGAGGTTTTTTTTGACATGCCACACATGGATCCAGGTGGAGTGGCCCTCGGAACAGATGGCAGTAACAGCTGTGAGCAAAACCAAATATGGTCCTTTTTTATCTGAGGCTAAGTGAGCTTCTCCTAGAATTCCCTTTGATATATACAAAGAGTCTGGGATTCAGTTCATGGGGATCCTGCTCTTTTGGTGGTTGGACTGCATGCACAATGACGCTATGGTATTTCTGCAAAAGATACATTCGAGATTTATAATATGAAAGCATGATTTCATCAATATCTTGCAATTCTAAACTTTTAAGGAGGGGTAACACACATTCTCATGGGTCTGCCCATGAAGATTTCATGAGGGGACAGCCTTCACAGGGCAGTGACTGCACTTCAAATACTAAATAAAACTAAAGTCAATACCTCTGGCCATTTAAGACTGGTTTCTTCACATATTGCAGCTAGTCTAAGCTTAGCTCTCCACTGTCGCAAAAGCCATGTATTTTATATATTATGATATATTGTGTATAGGGGACAATGGAACTGTAATTTAATATTTAATACTTTACAAAGCTGCTGTGTTATATAACTAGTAAAATAGAATTCTTAGTCAGACTGGATGTTACAGGGAACACCAAATCTTAGGGATAAGTTCTGACAATAATTTTTTGTTACTGTGTGTGAATAATTCTTAACACATGAAAATGCTTCTACCCATCCAGAATAAAACATTGACTTTCACTAAAGCATATCAAAGTTTCTCCACCTGAAGGAGTTCAGAAGTCCCAATGTAGGGAATAGAAGGATCCCCTAGGCATTTTCAATGATTTGAAAGGTACAGGCATTGATTTATACACATTGGGCCAGATTTATTAACAGCTACACTAGCTGACTATTTAGCATTCATTAAGTACCTCTGCGTGATGTGTAGAGCCACCAAACACAGATGAATGGAAGAATATGCTAATGAAATCATAAAGAGTCAAAATACATGATAATTAACCAATCGAGTGTGTATGTCTTCTTTCGGCTTTTCCCGGTTAGGGGTCGCCACAGCGGAACTCCGGTCCGCTAATGATTGGCAGTAGAGTTTTACATGCTAGCTTGCCGGGCCTAACGCACAATCTTCCATGAAGGAATGCCCGTTCACACATGTCGCCACACAGAAGACGCTCTAACTGAGGATCGAACGGGCAACATCTAACTGTGAGGCGACAACGCTACCGCAGCACCACGACCACAGTACTATAATTAACCAATCCAATATGATGCAGTTATTCAGGAACCTATAAAGCAGTCATGTACACTCAGTGCAACATCTTGTCATGCACACCAAAACTCTTTGGAATACAGGCACAATTACACTTGGGGGGGGGGCAATTTAAGTGTGGTTGCTCTAATTATTATGCTGTATGTGCAACAGGCTTTAAATCAGGGTGCTGATGCTGCCAGACTTTGGCCAAGGAGAAGAGTGTTTAGACCCCATTTGGCTTATCATGAAACAGAAATTATTGAGAGATACAGGGTGGACAGGAAAAAACTGGAGGACATATGCAACCTCTACGACCATCACCTCAGGCCCCAGGGAAATCATGGAGAATCCATTCCAGTGCAAACAAAAGTAAGTGTAACATTACGTATACTACCTGCTGGCACTTTCAGAGACACACAGGAGGATATATTATGGGTATCAATGGCATCAGTCTCTAGAATATTACCTCAGTTTTAAAATGTAATACTACTATATGTAGGGGAGTGTATTTGTTTCCCAGGAAACACACAGGAGAGAGCAAGGACCATGCATGAACTCTAAGCAGTAGCACACTTTCCTGGAGTGTTGGAAGACAGAGATTGCAGACATATAGACCCCACCTGGAGAAAAAGGAAGTAAGTGCATCAACATAAAATGTTTCCATAATGATAAGCGCTTTCATTCTATACATAGAACTTCGTCTGACACCA
The DNA here is from genome assembly GCF_019279795.1 of Protopterus annectens. Classification (NCBI taxonomy): domain Eukaryota; kingdom Metazoa; phylum Chordata; order Ceratodontiformes; family Protopteridae; genus Protopterus; species Protopterus annectens. The sequence goes on from NC_056751.1 coordinate 489,700,652, forward strand.
TTAAAAGTGCTAAAACCATTTAAGTAAACCTCCAATTGTCACATGTTAAAATTATTTAGTGATCTAACCCCTTCCATCTCAGCACTATTTTATAGTGTTCTCTGTCATTTGAACTCAGGAAATTGCAGGCAGTCAAACTATGTCTGACAACATTATTCCTTCCAAACTAGCTCTTCATCTCTGTTGAATCTTTCTTCATAATCCAACACCCGGTCTATCACAGAAAATTTAAAACATATTTTGCCCTTTTCATTTTTGTGGCACTTATTCACATGTTTAGCTAAAGCATGCCTGTCATCACTGGGAAATTAAGACCTTCTTCATAATCCTTAAAATCTTTAAAAAAAATGTTTTTGTTATACATTTTTACAGTAAAAAATAATGTCAGTGACATGTTATCTATCTCTTCCATGACTGAGATGTTTAAATGTGCCAGATGTAATTATTGTAAACATTTGTTGGATGGAAATGCTGTAGAAGTAATATCTAGAAATTTTAATATTGTTTAAAAAATAGCTTTACTTGTAGATCTAGATATGCAGTTTACATTTTTATTTTTGTGGGCTTTGCACTGCTTTTTATATAGGGAAAACTGTAAGGGATTTTCAAGTGAGGGTTTAGGAACACCTACGTGCAGTGCAGAAATTAGATTTGAGCTATGCTTTAACTAAACATGAGAACAAGTGACAAAAATGAAAAGGACAAAACATTTTTTAAATGTTTTTGTGATGGGCCAGGTATTGGATTAGAAGAAAGATTTGATGCAGATGAAGAACTTAAGTGGAGGGAATATTATTGGCAGACAAGGTTGAATGCCTATAATTTCCTGAGTTTAAATGACAGAGAACACTATAAAATAGTGCTGAAATGGAAGGGGTTAATTCACTGAATAATTTTATTTTGCAACCACTTGGAAGTTTACTTAAATGCTTTTAATAATTTTAATGGTATCTGATGAAGTTCTATGTATAGAATGAAAGTGCTTACATTGCGTGAAAAAAGCATAATATTTGTTTTTGTCATTTTTAAGTTTTTATTTGTTTTACTAATGGCTAGTGAAGTTCGTAGAGCTTTTGTTTTGTAATAAAATGTTTCCACTTGATAAATTGTCAAGTTCTCTGTAATGCCCAAGGGATCATCTACAATGTCTGTAGGTAACCCAGGCAATTTTCATGACTCGCAGACATGGCATACTTGTCAACTGTACACCAGGTTTGTTACAAATTACATTCCTCAGGGACATCTAGTAGGGGATGCTGGTTATAGACTGGAGCCCTGGCTCATGACACCGAAGAGTAACCCACTCAACCCCACTGAGGAAGGATACAATTAGACCCACGCTCAAAATAGGAATATTTTAAAACATGTTTTTGCATTGCAGAAATCAAGGTTTTGTTGTCTAGACATGCCAGGAGGTACACTTCAGTAACGTCTAGGCACATCTGCAGACATGTTACATAATACAAAACTCAGGAAACAGCTTTGTCAAGGACAACTAGTGGCTGGACCACAGGCAGGGACAGCAGCAGCAATATCAGGTACAGATGAGGAGTCTGAGGGGGACCCACCAGCTGTAGATGGGGCTGGCAGTTGGAAATGTGCACTGTATGATGACTCTCTGTCTAAGAGGCTAAGAAAAGCACACACGCTCACTAGCTCGTTCAAAGCCTAACAACCCACACACATACAAATATAAAATTGATACTTTATGAACTGTGTAATCTTTGCTTAAACATGTAATGGCTGTGTTCTGATGGCATCAAACATGGATAAGCCCCGGGGACACTATTTGTACCTGCATTAATGACAAGATAAGTGTGGAACCTGTACCAAAAATTAAATATGTTACAGAACTGATTCCTCCCATATGCAAATATGTAATAAGCACCTAATCAGAGCATTTTTCCTAGGATTACAGTTGTGACAGTAATATCTCCTATGTAAGAGTTTTGCTATACTCCCATCCGTATCACAAATAATACTGTACATCAAGCATTTCAATTGACCATCATCTACAGAACATGTTTCAGGTCAATTGTACCCTCATTAGCACAACTATTACAAGAATCAAGACTGCAGTACATTATATACCTCTTAACTGTCCAGATTTTTACAATGTCCAGATATTTGCCTTATATTTTTGGTCTGTCTCTCATAAAATTTGTGGCTTTCTTGTAAACCATTAAGGATTAGAGCCACTAAATAGTGACCTACATCTGAGCTACTTATGTCATAACCTTTGGAATATTTAAAATATCTCCCTGTTTTTGGGCCTTTGTTTCCCCATTATGTTAGGCTTTGTTCAGATTTCTTGCGGTAAGAGATTGAGAGGTATAGTACCTAATATTTCTATTGTTATTATGACAACCCTAACTGAAATATGAGGCTCAACCATTATAGATGTAATCATTCGCAAGTGAATATGAATGAGAATTCAAAAACCTTTTTCTTCTGCAATGCATACTGATAAACCCACACTTGTGAATCTTGTGAATAAGAAGGCATTAGATATCCACTGTGTACATCAGACATATATGCAGCCATAAGTCGACATGTAAAGGGCAGGGCAAAGTCATCATCACTTGCACAGGGTGTGGGGGGTAGGAGGGCAAAGCTGATTCCAAAGAAGTGAGTGTGTGCAAGTAAGAAACATAAGTATCTTCCAAAGTATACAGTATTCAGGTCTGGTAACAACAGGTGCTTATCACTCAACAGTACTATTTAGTTTGTGTAAATATATATATATATATATATATATATATATATATAAGTGGTGTGGGCAAATGGAAAACTGTTTTTTTTTTTTTTTTTTTTTATGTGCGTGTGTGTGTCTGCATGAGCACAATCAAGAACTGTGCTAGCAGGCAGAGCCTAGATTGCCAACTGAGAGCAGTGAATTTTGAGAGCTCCATAAACTAGCATAATAATATAAGAAAATGTTATTATTTTCAAGTTTAAAACATCAGAAATCTATAAATAATCTACTAAACTACATAAATATCAATTTTGGTGGAGATATACAAAAATTTTCCTGTCAAGTAATTTGGAGATATATTGAGTCACTGAATATGAACAACTCAAGGAATTTTCATCCAGATGCTGCTTTGAAAAAAGAATTGCAATTAATGACATCTACCTTACAAGGAAACCTGCATCTAACTCAACAAATACTCCACCTAGATCCATAGTTATAACATTTCTTTCATTTCTGGACAAGGAACTAATATTAAAATGTGCTTGAAGAAAATCACCCTTAAAATACAATCAAAGCCTGATAAGGTTTGACAATGATTATTCTTCCAGAATACTAGAACAAAGGAAAAAAGTCTGGCCAATAATAAAGCTGTTAAAACAAAACAACATTAAAGAGTAGCTGGCCTTTCCAGCCAAGATAAAAATACTTCTGCCAATGAGATGAGAACCTTTAATGACTTAGAAGAAGCTACTATATTCATCAAAAACAACAACATAGTGTCTATCCCAGAAGAAATGGAATGGATGGCCCTTACTCTTAAAAGAAACAAATACTTGGACTGATGCTAGAAAGAAGAAACAAAAAACTGATTCCAAGATAGCTGTCCGAAAAAAATAACCCTTACAACTACATCTCTCAAAGTATCAACTGATATGGTACATCATTTGTCATCTGTTTTTATTTAAAAAAAAGGAGGGTTTCTTAAGCAACTGAGAAACAGTAATGATTTATTCAGAATGTTCAAAGAGTCCAATAATTCTTCACAAACAAAGGTAAGACGAGATGTGTTACAGTTTACATTATATATAAACAAAACAAAGCAACACATGATACAAACATAGAAGATGTTCTTCATGGTTCACTGTTGCAGTCATCACACTTGGGTTATCCTGCCAGGGGTAGCCCTCAGTCTGCCGGAATACCAGAGGCTTAGTATTTCTGCATTGGTTGCTGCTGCTTCAGGACTGACATCAGGTCGTCAGTGGTATAAAAACAGGCAGCCGATGCTATTACATTAGTCTTTCTTGCCAAGGAGCCTGATGCAGAAGCAGTTTGCAAGAGTGCCGGTCTGAAATTGAAGTTGAAGTCTTCTAAAGCTAAGTACCCCTTTGGGGATCCTTTTTTCTTGTTCTAACTGATGTCAGAAAAAGTTAACAATTGTCTCACCTGTGGAAAGCAAATACCACACCAAGATTTCCATTTTTACTGCATCACCTGTTTAGGGCCAGACCATGACGTTCCTCGCTGCTGATTTTGTGCTTTGTTCAATGCCCAAACTATTCATTGTTGGGCCCTTATTGTAGCTAAATACTTTCGCTCATGTTCTCCGTATTCTGAAATGGCTTCGGTAAGCTATCTGACTACCGATCTTCCAAAAAAAAAAGTAAGGACAGAGACGGACCGCACAGGTCCAAAACTGCAGACAACGCTTTCATTAAGCTAGTCGCCAGTTCACAGGTACTCAGTGAGGTTATTTTGCAGCCCCCGCTGCCACTTTGATGGATTCGCAGGCAGCTACTGAGACCCGTTCAGAGTCTGGTATGCCCCGAGACTCTTCTTTGACTATGGAACCTGCGGATGTCTCTACCTTGGATGGGTCTTGAGCTGCTGTGCAGTCACTGGCTTCTGAGGAAGTTCTTCACACCACCGATATTTGACACAAACCAACCTCTTTCGTGTCTTCAGTTCTTTCTAAAACTACCGAGTTTCTAAGGCCCAGAGTACGAGCTACGCCTAAAAAAACAACAACCCAAACTCAAGTGCCTGCTTCCTTGCCGCAATCACAGATGCCTAAAATGGCAGAAGAGCTTATCATGCTGATTAGAGGAAGTCAGCCTTCCCCTGCTAAAAGAAAAGAGACTTGTCCAAAGCAGCTTTATCTGACCAAGAGTCCGATAACTCTGAGGTTTCTAATTATGAAGACATGCCCTTATCTGCTTATGAGGATTCAGATGCAGAGGAATCCATTCCTTCTGACTCTCCTCCAGAGGATTTTTCTATTGGTGAAACCCTACATACTTTGAGAGAGCATTTCCATTGGGAATGCTAGGATTATCCTCAGTCCAAAAAGAGACTGAGGGAAATTTTAGATTTACCAAAACACAGACACTTAGCTATCCCTCCTGTTCTGGATGTTGTGGATGATGTCTTTATGGAATCCAGTCTAATTCCTGATACTTTACCCTCTGCTCCCAGGAAACCTGACAGGTACCACAGAGTCCCTGACTCATACAAATTTCTTTTCAAGAATCCTACTGCTGACCCAGAGGTCATCTCCCAAGGACCTAAAGGAATAAAAGCAACTACAGCTAAGAATCCCACCCCCTTGGACAGGGAATCCTGAGTGTTAGATAAGTTAAAAAAGTATACACCTCTGCAACTCTTGTCATTAGAGCATTAAATTGTCAGTTCCACATGCTGAAATACCAGCAACATACTATGGAACGTATTAAGTAAAAATGACCTACCTTCCCTGACTGTGCAGAAAAGAAAGAATTACAGAAGCTTATGCGTTCTGCAAGCCAAGTCAGCAAGCATATCCTGCAATGTGGGTTTGATGCCCTAGAAGCATCTTGCAGGGCAGCAGTCACAGGTTATGTACTTAGAAGGCATGCCTGGCTTAAGGACAGACCATGTCAAATCAAAATTATTGGACGCACCTTTGAACAAAGACAATCTGTTTGGCACCAAAGCAGAAGAGGTTTTAAAAAAGATGGAAGAAAAAGCTAAGTCTATGCAGACAAAGATGTTTTGCAAGTACAGCCTCCAAGATTCAGTAGGCATTGCCCCTCAAAACATTCATCCTTTCCAGCCCCTTCAAGGCCACCTCCGACTAGACCTAGGGGAAACAGACCCCCCCCAGACAACAGTCTCAGGGTATGCAGGGATCTAAGCAATGGAGTACCTCCACTTCTAAAACAGGGAGTGCTAAGCCACCCCCTTATGGAAAGAATTCACAATGACTTCTCAACTCCTCCCCTCACCTCTGCCCAATTGCTCCTGCCCCTAAGAGGAAAACTTGCCCACCATGCAAAAAACTGGGCCTCTATCACCAATGATCGATGGGTCTTCAACATAGTATCCCAAGGGTGCAAACTTTATTTCTACACGCTGCCAACCCCAAAAGGGTTCCCAGATCTTCCTTCAAATCAGTGGGTAGAGGCACAAAACCAAGTTCAGTCCCTGCTATCCATAAGGGCAATTCACCCTGTTCCTTCAGAACAGATAGGCCAAGGGTTTTATTCCAGACTTTTCCTGGTACCCAGAAAATAGGGCACCTGGCACCCAATCTTAGATCTATCCAACACCTTCCTGGTGGTACCAAAATTCAAAATGCTCACCCTAAAGCAGCTTCTCCCTATGCTGTCCAAAGATGCCTGGTTAGCCACCCTAGACCTAAAGGAGGCCTATCTGCATATCCTAGTCAGGGACTCTTGCAGGAAATATCTATGTTTCAGGGTAGGATCTATGCATTATCAGTTCTCTGCACTTCCCTCCGGCTTATCCACTGCTCCAAGAGTTTTCACAAAATTCATGGCTCCAGCCATTGTCATTTGCAGACAAAAAATATTCAAATTTACCCCATACTTGGACGACTGCCTGATTCAGGCAGACAGGAAAAGCTGTTGCAGCACCTGACATTTGTAAACAACCTTCTAACCTCACTGGAGTACATGATCAATGAAAAGAAATCCAAACTAGTCCCCAGTCAAAAAATTGTATTACTGGGAGCAAGCTTGGACACAGCATCATCGATGGCTTTCCTTACTCCAGAAAAACAAGCCTATCTGACAGGCTACTTCTCTCGAATGGAGGCCAGAACCCAGTTATCCGCAAGGAAAATCCCGCATTCTACTAATTCCATATGCCAGACTGCATAAGAGGAAACTTCAATGGTACTTAAAAAGTCTTTGGTGCCAACATTCTCAGGACCTGGAAACTATCATACTTATGATACCTTGTCTAAGGAAAGAGTTCCTTTGCTGAGTAGCAGCATGCAACCACAACAAGGGTCTTCCCTTTATACAACCCCAAACCACCCAGATCCTAACCACAGAAGCATCAGATTATGCCTGGGGTGCATATCCGGATGGCAGGTGCATTCAGGGCCACTGGAGCCCAAATCAAATTCATCTGCACATCAACCAGAAAGAGATGCTAGCTGTTCAGCATGCTCTAACAGCTTTCAGATCCCTACTCTCTCAGGGACCTATTCTAATCAAAACCCACAACACCACAGTGATGTGGTACATCAACAAGCAGGGGGAAACCCACTCTTACCCACTTTGCAAGTTAGCCATGACCCTTTGGAACATGGCCTCAGCCATGCATATTCACCTGAAAGCCCAATTCCTTCCAGGCAACCAAAACTGTCTGGCAGACAACTTAAGCAGAAATCTCCTAGACCCACATGAGTGGCAATTAAACCACAACACTTTCAGCCTTGTGACCCAGAAATAGGGTACCCCGAAGGCAGACCTATTTGCCTCCATATACAACCACCAACTCAGCAAATTCTGCACCAGGGAACCTCACAGTAAGGCCTGGAAAGTTGATGCCCTGTCCTTCAACTGGGAAAACCTCTCAATCTATGCATGTTACCCCCTTCCTCTTCTTACCAGAGTAATACTCAAAATAAGGGAAGAGAGACCAAGGGCAATCCTGATTGCCCCAGACTGGCCACGCCAGCACTGGTACCTACTACTGCACAGTCTGTCTCCATTGCTCCATGGCACCTCCCACAGATTACAACTCTCCTGACTCAGCAGGAGGGAAAGTTTTTGCATCCACAATTGCACACCCTGAACCTGGCTTATTCCTTGACTTCTCCTCCAGTGGTCAGCTTAAGCATGTTATACGTGAAGCCAGATGACCCAGTGCTAGAAAATCCTATGCTGACAAATGGAAAAGGTATTTATTCCTGGATCCAGACTAAAGGAGCTGACCCAGCACAGCCATCCTTACCTCTCATCCTGGATTACCTAGCAGACCTACTCCACAGGGGCCTTTCCTTCTCTTCCATTACAATCCATGCCTCTGCCATCTCTGCACATTACAGCACTGAGCCACCTCTCTTCTCACACCCTCTCATCAAGCAGTTCCTGAGAGGGGCTAACAACTTAGAGCCACCGAGAAGAACCCCTACCCCTGCTTGAGACCTTAACTTTGTGTTGGAAAAGCTCTCTCTCACACACACACACACACACACACACACACACACACACACACACACACACACACACACACACACGCACCCTTTGAGCCTGCAGCTTTAGCAGAGTTAAAATTCCTTTCTTGGAAAATGGCCTTACTTTTGGCCATCACTTCAGCTAGAAGAGTATCTGAGCTATAAGCACTAATGGCTGTAGAACCCTTCATCATTTTCCAGGCTGACAGGGTCTCCATCAGGACTAACCCAACTTTCATGCCCAAAGTGGTGTCTAGTGTGGCTCTCAACCAATCTATTCATTTTCCCTCCTTTTTCCCTAAACCTCAAAATAAGGGAGAAAGGATCCTGCACTCTTTAGATGTGCACATACAGCTCAGAGTCTTCCTGGATAGGACTAAGCCCTTTAGTAAACCTGACCAGTTACTAGTCAGCTTTGCACCAGGGGCACAGGGCAAGACCTATCAAAACAAACCATCTCCAGATGGATAGCACACTGTATCCATTTCTGTTACAAACACCATGGAAACCACCCCCATAGGGGTCAGAACACATTCCACTAGGGCAACTTTAACCTCTACAGCCTTTCTCAGAGGAGTCCCTACCAGGGACATTCTGAAAGCTGCAACATGGAGTTCTGTTCATTCCTTCACCAAGCATTACCACCTGTCTATTTACTTTTTACTGGTGGTGTTATTCCACCATAGCTTAGCTCCCTATTTGGGGACTCCTGACATTTGGGGCAAGAAAAACGACATTTGGGGCAAGAAAAACTGATGGAATGGCGTTGGCTGCCTGTTTTTATACCACTGACAACCTGACGTCAGTCCTGAAATGACAGCAACCAACACAAAAATACTAAGCCTCTGGTATTTGGGCTGACTGAGGGCTACCCCAGGCAGGATAACCCAAGCGTGATGACTGCAACAGTGAATACACTCATAACATTTACATTTATAGTAAGTGTACACAACTGTACTTTTCTATTCCCCTACTTGAACTCAGTGAATACTTATCTTGTTAGTTTTTCATTGATTTTACTTATAATAATTTAAGTAATTAATTAACAAATTCAACAAGGTACCATTCATCAGAGTTCAGACTCAAATGTAACAAATTAACATCATGTATAATAGCAGTAACAGTAGAGTGTAAAAAAATGCTGTCATGGAGACTAATGCCTTCTTCCGTTAAAGTATGATTTAGAAATGTCATGTATATCCCGGTTAAATAATAGTAGCAAGTTCTTAGTATAAATGTTATCAGTATTCTGTCTAAATATAATTAAAATCAATTATGGCAGGTTGTATAGCTACGAGTGCTGTTTTGATCAATCCTAATATGGTTTGCGTGGATGAAGTCATGTCTGGCAGCTGTTGTATGTTGCCGTTTTCATCAATGGGAAACTGTGGGTTGCGGCTTGAGATCGAGGTTTACTGATGCTTGTGTATTAGGAAGAGAAATTTGGTGTTTTACCCTGGATCCAGGCAAAGGGGGTGGATAAAACTGTGATTTGGGATATTTTGGCAGAGAATAGTTTGTTTATACATCTGCTGAGTGAGAGGTGGGAAGGCTGGAAGAATGTGTTATCTCTTGTTGTGGTGGCTTGTTGGAAGTTTTTTTTTTTTTTTTTCTCTTGATCTGTTTGCTCTCCATTCTTTTCCTGGCTGCTGCCTCATTGAAAGGGAGAGAATTTAGGTTTGAAGTTGCAGTGAAGTGAAGCTTTGCTTCAGGTGCATTGCGAGCCTCTGGTATGCAGTACACAGGCACACTAACAGAAACAGATGTTCCCAAGTTGCTATGGTAATGGAGACAGAATGACAATAATGCTTAATGGCTCAGAGGAGCCTCCAAGATGATTCTCAGCAATTCATTTTTTGGTTTTAAAAAAGTATATATAATAAAGGGGCTGTTTTAAACCACATGTACACATACTGATGGTCTCCCAACACTTCACTTAGCTCACTAAATTGATTAAAAAAAATAATAATATGCGCAATTTTATGTTTAAAATGTATTTTAGTCCAAACACATTAAGGACTTACATAACCGTGGAGTCTGAGATATTGTGAAAGACTAAGAGCACTTGGTCTTGTGCAATACCCTTTGCAATGGTCTGGGTGGTGAGCTTGCTCGGACATGTTGGGCATATGGGGATAGCTGATTCTAGGGATGTTTGGGGTTGCCAGGAATTGCTAGAGAGTAATCAGATTTCCTTCGTGGAAATATCTGTGGGAATTAAAGGTATGTTGAGTGGTTCACTGGCAGAAGGGCCACTGTATGGAACAAGCCGGTAAAATGGAACAGGACAAATATTAGTTTGGATATTTCAAGAACAGCCTGGAGAAACAGCACATAAACTAGTGAATGGTATTCTGGCAAAACTGGATGGGCATTGTTGCTCATGCTTGAAGTACTGATATGTGTGCATGTAAGGATGGAAATATACTAATAACAAATAAGAAACTAGAAGGGTTTCATAATTTAAAGTCTATAGACCATGTAAACATGCTTGGAAGGAGCTAATAAGAATAAGGATTACAGCTTGTGGTCTCGCAAATAACTAAGCAACAGCAAACAAAAAAAAAACACAATAGTTATGTAATGTATGATTTTATTAAGTCTAGACATAAAATATATAATCGTCATATAAGATGAAGCAGTCTACTGAATTTAGATATTAAAGACAGGATTTAATAACATGGGCTTGTATATAACACTACTGTCTATTTATATCTCCAGGTGGGTTTCTGAGGGATTTATTGTTATAAAAATGTGTTATTATTTTTTGTTAGCATACTATTTGATGTTCACTGAAACATGTATAGTAGAAAGTTATACATATATTCATATAATTTAAATTTTACAATATTTTACCTATGTTTCACACTGTATATTTTGCTGTATTTCCAACATTTTACTAGTATCTTCTCATAGTTCTGACTTTATTGAAAGCTTTTATAAGTATGTATTACCCTCCAATATGTTTAAGATATGACATGTTTACATTGTATTTCTGTTAACATAAATGGTTTGAATAATCCTAATAATAGAAGATCTTTAAATATCTCTAGTTAAATAACTCATAATTCATTTTTCTGCAAGAAACTCCTTTATTAGAGGGTGATGTTTCCAAGTTAGAATCTAAATCTTTTTCAAAACTCATTAGTTCTGAACACTCACAAAAAAAGAGGTGTTGCAATACTTTGGAATAACAAATTACCACAAGCTATTTATTTATTTATTATTTATTTATTTATGTTTGTTGACCGGGAGAGTCCAACTGGACACAGGTCTGTTTTCAGCGGAGGCCCGGGGAGAAAAGCTCCACATTATTATTTGCATTATACAGTTAAAAAACATAGCATTTAAATATAGACATTAGTCCAGTTAAGGACGCAAGACAAGAAGAAAACAGATGTAAAACAGCTGTAGAGCATAGTATAATTTTAAAATATGGTGACATATACTAAACATGGTTAAAATGTAGTTGAGATTCATCAGTGAACAATTGATACAAACTGTTTTTGAGTTACATAACAGCCATTAGCAGTTGTTGCTACAACAAGTTAGTATTATGTGGTAGGTAGCTGGGAACATGAGTAGCCAAGCTTGCTAAGAGTAGGTTGTTGATAGGGGGCTGAAAGAGGTAGTGGGTGGAGGGAGTGAATGGTATTGGGGGGGGGAGGTTGCAAGGGTATATCTGGCAAGTTTTGAAGTGTGATTTTAGTAAAGATTTAAAGTGGGTGCAAGAAGTTACAGAGGTAATTGAGGATGGGAGGGAGTTCCAGAGTTTGGCTATAGTGTAGGAGAATAATGCTTCTCCAGCAGAGTTAATGGCTCTTGTGATCTGTAAGAGGTTTTTGTGGCTGGATCTTAGTGGTCTTGTGGTTATGTAGGGTCGGAGCAGATACTGGAGGGATGGGACTTTTAGTGGTTGGTTTATTAGTTTGTGGGCGAGTGTGAGTTGGTACCATTGAAGGAGGTGGGGGAGCTCTAGCCAGCCCAGTTCTGCTAGCGAGAGACAGTGGTGAGTACGGTAGGAAGCTCCTGTGACGAATTTGGCGATTTTGTTGTAGGAGCTTTCGAGCTTATTTAGATCACATTGTCTAAGGTTAGTAGATATTGGAGAGGCATAGAGTAGGGTAGAGATAAGATGAGAATTTGCCACTGAAATTTTAGCTATTTTGGTAAGTAGTTGCTGATTTCTATATAATGCTCCTAGTTTTTTGTGCACTTTTTTAATTGTCGTGGAAATGTGAATGTCAAAGTTCAGTTTATTGTCTATTTGTACTCCTAGTAATTTGGTGTGTTCTGTAGGATGGATGGTGGTGTTGTCTTTTGCTGTGATGTTAAAGTGAGAGCTGTCTAGGGTAAGTTTGGTGGGTTGGAAGATTAGTAATTTTGTTTTGTTTGGGTTGAGTATTAGTTGGGCATTGGACAACCTAAAATTATAGAATCATACAAAGATAATAAAGGTATGGTAGCTTCAGTTGTCAATCTTCACTCTAATTAACATGTACTGGATTCCTGGCTTTGGACAAAGTTTAGCACAACAACATATAGACCATATTCAATTTTCTAAAGGCAATATTATAATAGCTGGTGATTTTTAGGATCATAGGAAGTTACTAGACTAATGGCCCTAGGGCCCTTACAAGTCTAGCCAAGTTTTACCCTTATTTCCACAATCAGCACCAACTGCCCCTGTCCAAGAGGGACACAGGTGGAAGCCCCCTGGGTGAATTTACGGTTATGCATCCAATTGTCCAGACTCTATTTGAAGAGAGGCAATAAGATGCTTTGTTTGACATGAACTGGGAGCTCATTCCAAAGGTGTGGTAACCTTTGGGAGACAAATCTGTCCCTCCAACAGGTTCTATTAATGTCACATACCAGGTTAAGGTCTTTAGAGTGAGTAAACCATGTACCATTTGACTTGTGGATATGCTGCATTTTCAATAGTTCAGATTCTTCCTCTATATAGGTAATAGAAAAGTTTTGAGTTCAGCCAAACTTTTAAAAGAGTTTTCAAATTCCTTTTTATTGAAAGACATTGATAATTACGCTGATCCAGAATCCTTAGTCTATACATTCTTTTCACATATACATAACATGTTCTCAAGAATTGACAAAGTTTTTGTTTCTAATAGTTTAACTGATTCTTTAAGTAATGTGAAAGTTATTTCTTGTCCCGATCATAACTGTATAACCTTTGATATACATATTTATACATGTACTAATTTTCAGATAAAACAAATACCAGCATATATTACTAAATTAAAAGATTTTAACCCCTTCATATTAAAAGAAGTTCATAGTTTTTAGAATTTAACACCAATAGTAATACAGCTGAAATATTTGTCTGGGATGCAATGAAGGCATTTTTCTATGGCATAATAATTGACTGGTATAAAAAATACTTTTATGAGATAAAGATTTAAAGGAGATACAAACTAAGCTTGATATTTTGAAACTTGAGTTATCAAAAAGTCAATTAGAAAAATCTAAATTGGATGAGATAAAGACTCTAAATAAGAAATACCTTGATATCTAAACCATAAAATTATGATTAGTCTTGAAAACATTAACTTTATTAATTTTTCAATAAATTCCAGATCTTTGAATATCTTAACCAATAAAGTAAAAAGATTAAGCAAATTTAATCATATTAAAAATATATATTCACCCCAAAAAGAAAAGAAAGGTATCTAATTTACATGACATATTGAATGAATTTAGAGATTTTTTTCTTAAGCTTAACCAATCTTCTGCACTAATAAATCCAAAGAATGATATTCAAGCATTTATTAATAAAAACACTAAAAAAACTAACAGAAGAACAAACCAAATTATTGGATAGGCAAATTACATTAAAAGACATTCAAGAACAAATTAATTAATTCAAACATAATAAAGCACCTGGTAATGGTGTTATTATCCCAGAAATCTACAAATTTTACCGAATGAAACTCTAATATTACAACTTTTAGTTTGTAATACTATACAAAATAATACCACCCCACCCTCTTGGAAATATACATTCATTTCTCCAATCTTGAAGCCTGAAAAAGACCCTATAAAATGTAATTCATATAGACCTATATAGTTATTAAACACAAACTATAAAATGTTCATATCTATTTATGCAAAGAGGCTCAAAAGTTTCCTTCTCAACTTAGGTTATTTTTTAAGTTTTTTGTTGATTCAATTAATGTTATCAAAAGTTGTTCTATTTATTATGAAACCTGTTTGGCCTTCATCTACTAACTATAGTTAGCTTAGACATAAACTGTGCTTTTGATACAGTTAATTGGAATTATCTGTTTATTCTTCTACAGGAACTTACATACCTATTACTAAAGGGACTAAACAAGGTTGTCCTTTATCTCCTCTTTTATTTAATTTAGTTATGGAACCTTGAGTAAACTTGATTAGAGGAAATAGTAATAGTAAATGTTTTGATATAAGTTTTAATAAAATGTCTAAGATTCAAATGTTTGCAGATGACATTCTGATTACTTTGGGTGGTAAGAACCCAGCTATTCAGGAATTCTTTAAGAATATAGATTATTTTCAAAAAACTCAGATCTTAAATTTAACCACAACAAAACACAAATCGTATTAATTGACCCAAAAATATAATATTCAAAATGAATATACAAAATATATATACCACAGTCTCAGCATATAACATATTTAGGTATAATGATTGCCAGTAATATAAAAGAAATACAAAAACTGAATTTTGATAATAGTTTAAAAGAAATAGACAAACTAATACAAAAATGGTCTGAAATAAAATTCTCAATAGAAGAAAAACTATCAATCATAAAAATTATTCTTTTTCCAAAAATCTTATACATAGTTCAGTCTGTTTCTATTCCTCCACCTTATACAATAATTAAAAAAGTTAACACCATGATTAAAATGTTTCTTTGGTTTCCAATTAAACTCAGGATATCTTTAACATATCATATGTATAGCTGGAATAATGGAGATATTGCATTTCCAAATTTAGAATGTATTCAATTTCCTCAGTTATTAAAACTATTTTGTACCTTATAGATGGTAATTACTCTGCAAAATGGAAATATATTCTTTCTTCATCACAAAACATAAAAAATAATAATGATCTCTTTAAGTTAAATCTAGTAAATAAATTCATATCAAAACAAAAAGAATATTTTATGATTTGCCCTACTCAAAATTGTATATCAAACTATATTAATATTATTTTAAAATCCTTTGAAAATGTCATCTTTAGATTTCAATCATTTGAACATTGGTTATTCATTATTTTCCCCATTGAATATACACAAGAGGTTATTTTCTCTACAAATTTTCATAAAATGTCAATATTTGAACAAGAACATTTCATTTATTGGCATCAAATATTAAAATGTAATGAATTACAATCCATTGATACTTTACTGGTAGAGAATGACCTTGATTCGTCTTTATGGCTTGAATTACAAGAAGCTAGAAACTATATTAAAAATAAATTTGATTTAATACCTTCTTCAGTTAAAAACTTAATTCCCAAACTCATGCAATACTTTATTGTTATCACTCAACAGATTAACTTAATTAAAATTAGCCTTTCAAATATATAAAAAAAAACATCAAATTAGATCTAGATATATTCCCTGATAATTACTGGAAATACTTCTCTGACAATAATGATAACCCTTCAGATAAAGATACATTGAATATTCTTCAATTGGCAGGTACAACTACATCATCACTTAAATGGAGAATCTTTGCCTAGAGATTCTTAAATAGATATTTCTTCACTCCATATAACACAACTAAGATGTATAAAGAAAATATTCTTTGTTGGAGATGCCTGAAGGTTCAGAATGCTGATTGGTCACACATTTCCTATGACTGTGTGCACTTGAAAAAAATTATGGGAAGATATTAATAATTTCTTGCAAGCAATATTTACTGATAACTTTCTTCTAACAAAATCATTCATTTTATTTAATTTCCCAATCCCAACTTGTGTTAAACTAATAAATATTTGATTCTTTGGACTGTTCTGTCCATAGCCTAGAAGGAAATTACTAGAAAATGGAAATCATCAAAAATCCCCTCCTTTCAAAACTTTAAAGATCTTCTCTTGGAGGTATCCAAGTTAGAATCAATGACAATTTAAATCTATATCTAGCAGAAATACAGCAGTGTATATTCAATGGATGAATATAATTGGTTTATTAGAAAATTAATAATTTAAAGGTACTATTATTATATTCACTTGTTTTAACTTTATTCATAGTATAGCGTACATAGTTCATTTTTTTCTGATTTTTTTATATTAGTGTTCTTGTTTTTTATCTTAAATATCAAAAAATATACTCAGTTTTCTGTTAATAATTGCATTCTTAAGAAATTATTTTAATAAAATGTATTTAAAAAAAACAAATAAATGAAAAACATATGACATGTGCAAACTGGATAATAAGTGTCATTCTGCCACATAGAATAAAAACACCAATCCAAGCAAATTTCTTAAAGCAGAAAACAAAATGAAGTAGCCAGTAGAGAAAGCTACTCTGTCAGTTTAAGTAACTCACAGAAAAATATAGATTCACTTTCATCACCCACCAGGGAGTTGCCAACAATGTTTGTAATTTTTGTAGGCCTTGAGTCTTATCAGAAAAGACATGGATATTCTCTGTGTATTTCAGTTAGCACTCAAGAAACGGATTATTCAATGAAAAAAATATATGAAATATGCAGCTTAGGTAACTTAAGCATATATCTTCAATACAGAACAAAAACACCAGGCTAAGCATATATCCTAAAACAGAAAACAAAATAGAGGAGGTAAAACAGTTTAAGCAACTCATAGACAAAAAATAGATTTACTTTCCTCACCCAGCAGGGATTAACCAACAATGCTTGTAGTTTTTGCAGGCCTTGATTCTTATCAGAAAGGACAACACAGATATTGTCTATGTCTTTAAATATCACACAAGAAACAAAAAGAAAGAAGACGCCAATGGGAAAAATGTGAAATGTGCAGCTTAGGTAATTTAAGGGTCTATCTGCCTCACATTGCAAAAACACCAGGTTAAACAGATTTCTTCAAACAGAAAACAAAATGGAGCAGGTAAAAGAGAAAGCAGTTCTATCAGTTTAAGCAACTCGCAGACAAAACAGATTTACTTTCCTCACCCATCACAGAGTCGCTGAGTCACCAACTGATTTTCATTTGTGGTGCAGCAGGAAAAATTTGCAAAAAAATAATAACAAAACAGATAGAGAAATAGTGTGTGGGTAGAAAAATATAAAAAATATCAATGCCATCTCATTTTAACATTTCACATGCAATGCAAATGGACACCTCACTCTGCTAACCTTTAGCACAATAGTTTCCTAATAGACAGATCAATGTTATTGTTATTGTAGAGAGTAGGCAAACAGTTTAAAGAGATGCTCATTTGTAAATATTGCAATAGTATTGTTACTTGATAAAGTAAATTGCAGTTGTGATATATATTGCTAGCATTCATACTTGAGCCATACTTTTCCTGTGCTTCTCTGAGATGTGCCAATCTTTCCTGATGCAAATCAATATTCCTTTCAATCTCATCAGAAGCTTTAAAGAATAGAAGACACAAGAGATAATTAAGGACATCCTTTATGTGTTGGTAGACATGGTATTGTATTGGCTGATGATAGATCATTATACTTACCCATCTCAGGAATGTCAGCAGTTATAAACTTTTCCTTCCCTTGGTGAAAGATGTCCTGCTTGTGCCTTTTAATGCCACTATAATGGTTACAACATTGTTTATCATTGTGTGGAATGAAAGTCGCACTGGTGACAGACTTGGCTAAGCTATTCCAAACCTCAGCCTTGTACTGAGACACAGTATAATCCTGCTATAAAAGCCAATGGCTGTAGCACTTTACATAGATACCAGCAAAGATCCTAGACTCCTCCTGACACAACCTCTGTGCTCTCATCCCCTGCTATATTTTCTCAAGGATATTAGGAAAAATGGCAGGGAATTGGCATCCAATTCCGATCTGTTGTGTACCAGCCTGTGCACAATGATGAACAGCCTTGCCAACTGCATTTGCATGGTAGAAAGCAAACAAATAGCCTGGGGAGAATTTGGGTGCAATTTCTACAAAATGCATTTCAGGTGTGAAACATGGCCGTGAGTATTGGCCATGTGTGATACTCAGTGTATTTACACATAAAATGCTTTTAACAATGAGATATGAGTTGCATTTAAAGTGATATGCTGGCACCTCTGGTTAGGATCTCTGGTATAGTGGATGGTAATCATTCATATGGTGTGGCTACAAACAAATAAGACATAACATTTTCAAATATAATGGTGCCATTCAGTGTTGTTTTTAGACAAATGTATGTAAATTGGGACATAATACATTGTTGGGACATGCATTTTAATTGCTGTGACTGATAGCAACTGGGAACTGAGCCAGAAACAAAAAAGGAAGTTGAACTGTTGTATTCTACTTATGAATTGTAAAAGTCGCAGGTTAAATTATGTTTTCAGTTATAAGTTGTGGTATAACAATTTGAACATGACCAGAGATAGGCCTTATTCTGATATGCCATTATGTGCTGGACTTTGAGTTGTTTTGTTGTTATATTTTGAAACATTTTTTTATTTCTGCAAAACAGATTTTCTTTGCACTAATATGAATGATCTCAGTAAAGCATGTTGAGGAAGACTCCAGATATACTTTAAATGACATACTGTCCTATACACCAAACACTGCTAATGGCAATGAATCATACCTTGCCCCAACATGTATTCTTAACATTATTCATATGCAAGTCTAGTTTGAATTAACTATGATCATTGTTATGCTTAACATACTTCACACAAAGTATAGTTACCTTATTTAGCATTCCTTACACAGAGTCATCTAGCAAATTTCAGTTTAACAGTTGCCAATTGTATTTCCTGTTCAATTACTAATAAAAAATTCACTGACAAAGCTTTTTCTTATCCCATTAGTAAAACAATCCGCAACCTGTATCTGAGCCCTGCATTAGTTTTGCTTTTGGTTAAAACTGCCTGCACTAACACATTGAGCCACAGAGAAAGGAACATAAAAGGTATGTTTTCTGCACTCATTACTGATGTGAGTGCTGATGGTAGTACACTGATGCCAGTCCCATTTGTGTGACTAATTCCTAAGTCTTTGTGCATGCAAAATAATAATCTGAGTTTTTGCTTTGGGAAGTGAAGTATCATTCTCTGATAGTAACTACTTATGGTCAAAAATCTTAAAGCAGTGTGCTGATTTATCCAACTGGTGACTTTATACAAATTATATGCTAATAGTATGGATCACTAATGTCATGGGCACATAAGAAAGATCTACATATGAACCCTGCACCTATTGTATTACTCTAAAATATTGACATTTTTAACAATGTTTGCCAGAGGATATCTTGCATTTCTCTTAGCCCCTCATCATACATTCATGTCATGAGAATTATTGAGGAAGGGGCCATACAGACGTTTACAGGA
This sequence comes from Protopterus annectens, assembly GCF_019279795.1. Classification (NCBI taxonomy): domain Eukaryota; kingdom Metazoa; phylum Chordata; order Ceratodontiformes; family Protopteridae; genus Protopterus; species Protopterus annectens. The sequence continues at coordinate 489,720,321 of NC_056751.1, forward strand.
GGTGATGTTGTACACAGCATATACAAGTAAAATATCCACCAGTGGTAATGAAATGCTCTACTGTCATGCATAAATGTTCTAACATATTATTAGAACTGTGTTGATGAAATATCCATAGTTTGCAAATCATTATGTTCCTGATTTTGCTTCCTCAGACTTTATGCAAAGAAATATTGTAGGTGGGACAGATCAAAGTCATCTTGATTGTCATCCATTCTACACACTTCAATTCTAACAATCGAAACATTTCAAATTGCAAGTGTACTTCATTTTGAAAACACATCAAATTATTTACTGTGAAGACTACATTAAAAGTATCCACTATTTGGATTCAAACCCAGCACTTCTGCTATGCTTCACAGCTTAATTCATTAACACACTGAGTATTCAGTACTGTTCAGAATGCTAAAATATACCAGCATCAGTCTGATTTGTGCTACTGATGACATACTAATTTAATTTTTTGAGTTTTTGCTTTGGAAAGTGAACTATCATTTAGTGATAGTCACTGATGCACAACACCAAACTTTATGCAAAGGATAAAGCCAAATAAATAACTAAATACAAGCTTGAATCAGTGTGATGATTTCTCAACTCTGCGATCATAAATCATTAAAATGGCATTAGGAATCCCTAATTTTACACAATCAGCATGCTCTCTAGAACTGAACCAGCATACCATGGCACTGCTATGAGACATTGACAAGAGTAATGGTTTTTGAAACATCAGTACTGGGATTATAATGCTGACAAAGTCAATCACATGCACTAGGCTTTGTATTTCTAATATTTTATATTTAGGGAGCAATGTACTCCTGTTGTCACAGCTGTACTTTGCCTTTTGTAATGGGATGTTTGTGCAAGTTATGCTACTGAAGCATACTGCAGCACCAACAAATGTTTGCAATGCAAAAGTGTGTTCTTTCTTTTATTTTGTGATCATTATTCACTTTTGATGCATGTGTAGCATTATTATATAACATTATGCAATGATATTGAGCTTTTCTGTTTGTATGCTTAAGTTGTATATACTTGATATGAGTCATAGACCTTTTTCACACAGACATGTTTATTTTTAACAATATCTTAATAAAGGGGGTGTAAAGGTTATTTTCTAAGTCAGTAAATGTAATAAATTTTTTTGTAAGCCTGTCATCTCTCTGACATTACCTCTGTAAGTTTACTTCCCATTAGTAGGAATGTTGATCAGACATGCACAAAACACTCAAAACTAGGCAAAATATTCTGAACTTAGGAACAAAGAAAAAGCAGATCAAATCAGACAAACAAAACCACTATATTTCCCTACAAAGGAAATACAGCAACAGCCTACAAAAATTCTGGGCTGCAGTGAACAACATCCTCCACCCTGGAAAAGCTACTACACCACCACCAAACATTGAAGGCCCTAACCATAATGTATCTTCAAGCTTCAATAACTATTTTACCTCCTCAATCCTGACACTAGTGAGTAGCATGTCACCCACTACCCAACCACCACTCCCAAAATACCAAACTAACCCTCCCCCCTTCTCACTTAAACCAGCACCAACATCAACCATTTAAAAACTCCTAGCAAAACTTAAACCAACCACCCTGCCCACCGAACATCTACCAGCCAAATATCTCCAAATTGCATCCAAGCCCATTGCCTACCCCCATCTCCCTACTTATCAATAGGTCCATTTCCATGGGCACCATACCATTCTTGTGAAAAACCTCCTATGGCATCCCCTTCAACAAGGGTGGCCCCTCCACTGACCTCTCTAGTTACCACCCTATTGAATCTTATCACCCCTATCTCAAATCCTAGAAAAATGTATCCACCACCAGCTTCTCACCCTCCTACTAGCCAACAATCTATTATCTAAAACACAGCATGGTTTCAGACCACCCCATAGCACTAACACAGCCCTTATCAGCTTGTCCAATGCTATAAACTCACACAGGAATCAAGAGAAACTGGTTTCCACCACCTTCCTAGACCTATCCAAGGCATTCAACACAGTTTCCCATAACAGACTCCTTACCTGCATCTCTGAGCTCAGTCTTGATAACCCCTCCCTGCAGTGGTTTAACAGTTACCTAAGCAACCATTCACAATCTGTCAAGTGGGCCAACACCCTAGCCCCCTCACTCCCCATCACATGCGGTGTCCTACAAGGCTTAATCCTAGGCCCCCTTCTCTTTAATATATTTACAAACAATCTCCACCTAGCTGATATTGTTCAGTATGCAGATGATACAACCCTAATATGCTTAGCATCCAACATCCATCTACTACAAAGTAAAGCCCAATAATCCTTCACTGAGATAGACAACTGGCTGAACAACCACCAACTGATACTAAACGCCCCCAAAAAAACACAGTTAATGCTATTCCTCCCAACTAAACACTGCAATCCCACCTTCACCATCCTATCAGCCAATAACACCCTCATCACCTCAGTAGCTGAGGCTAAACTACTAGGTGTCATTGACCAACAGCTTAAATACCCTAAACACATATCCCAAACCATCTCTAAGGTCCATAAAAAACTAGGATGCCTGTATCATAGCAAACAGTTCCTCACCCCCAAGACTAGGTCTACCATAGGCAGAAGTCATCTGCTATCAACATTGCTCTATGCCTGCCCAGTTCTAACCAAAATCAATAAATCTTACCTGAACAATCTCTCCACCTGATACAATAAAATAGCCACATTTGCTGCCAATACTAAATTATGTTCTCACCACTGCCAATCCCTACTTAAGCTGTACTGGCTAGAATTCCCAAACCTACTGCATTACCACCAACTCATCATTACACATCAAATCCTATACCAACCAGAGAGAATCCCTGTCCTGGCTGGCATAGTAAACTTCCAGAATTCCAGCAGGGAACTATGATCAAGCAACAAATCCTTGATCAAGATCAATCCATGCAAGAACAGTTCTGGAGAAGCTCTATTCTCCTATGAGGTTGCTAGAGCATGGAACACTCTCCCACCTGACCTCAGGATACAAACCCTTGCAAACAAATTTAAAAACTACCTGAAAACCCACCTTTATGTTAACCCTCTATACTATTGCAAAGAAACCCCCCTAAATCCCTTCAGTCTACAGGGCAACCGATCTCTGAAGACCTGATTCTTACCTGATACTGCCACCTAGATGACCTGTACTTTTTTGTAAATCTTGCACTATGTACCTACTTCCGAATCCCTCATGTTCTCAGATATTACTTCTACTACTAGACGTGGAATCTCGTAACCATGTCAGAAGTTCTGCTCATGCTTTTTAACTTTAAATGCTGTAAATATAGACATGTCTTCTTAGCATGTTATGCTTCAATTATTGTACTATCATTGTCAATTCTGTGATGATCTGACTGTAATATGTTTGTTTGAATCTTCTATCTTTTTACCTTGCATGCTAACATATTACTGTTTGTATTAAATTTCCCAGAGCTTTTCTCCCCAGGACTCTGCTGAAAATGGACACCTGCTGTCTAGTCAGATTTTATCCTGGTAAAACAAATGTTAAATATAATAAATAAACACTACTGCTAACTGAATACTCACTATTATATTGCTTTGGTGTGTGCATGGCATCGTATAGGTCCTCACAGCATGTTTATCTGCCCATAACCTCAAGCTGATTGAGTGATTCAGGAATGATAATGAACTGACACCTAATTTAAATATACCACATGTCCAAGAAGGTTAATCTACACAATATAAGCACATCCTGGGGCTAAGGAACTTCTGTCTTACTTGGGAAGACTATCTGGATTCCCCAAGTGCTTCAAAATGAAAATGCTGCTTTTTTGACTGATCAGGCTTGCTGAATTTATGTTCCTTGGGGGAGTTGTTTTACAATTCCTGTCGAGGCATGTTATGCTCTTTAAAAATACTGTTTACAGTGTGTCTTTAGTATGTATTGTCAACATTTTGCACAGTTGTATTTGTAGAAAGGTAAAAACTTGACTATGGCAAATATTCTCTACTACTATTCATGATATTTTGTAAACATTTCTCTGAGGATGTGAACACATTTCTAGCTTGACAAGGTTATTTATGTTAAAGTGACGTTTCTGAAACTGCTGTACGGTAATGGTGTTGTATATGCCTGACATGCTTTTATTTCATTAGGAAGGTTGTTTTATTGTCATTGTGGTTGTTGGAAGGATGGGTTATTGTAGGACGTTTTGCTGTTTTATTACTGAAATGAGTTCTGTCTACACTTTGCAGTTTTCTTTTTGTAACAAAGGTATAGCAGTTGCTATTACAAGATCAATGACTTGTATTACTTACAAAATTTTGTCCTGCAAAGATTTACTGAAGACTGTTGATGCATGTCTATCTTGAAAAGCTTGTCTTTGTTTAAAGTGTCTTTTCATAAACTGTTTCATTGTTGTTGCTGTTCTATATTCAGAACATAACAAAATGTGTTTCCCCTCATTAAGTTGTATTATTGTGGGGGTGGGAGTGGAATTTACAGGTATTTGCTAGGTGCCCATATTCATATATAATCTTTATTAACATTTTTTTAATGATGATGCTTTTTGCCCAGTGTAAATCAACATGTAAGCACACAAACTCTGTTAATTTTACTGATAGCAATTTTTTTACTTCATTACAGGGATATGGAACCTAAAACGTCCATGCCACATAAACCAGCATTTTCAGATGCTGAGAATGAGATTATAATTCAGGCCCTCCATCTATGTGGCTGATACATCATAGTGAAAATGTTAGCTGACAGGCCCTTACATGACCAAATCTGGTGGCAGATGGTCAATGATGTGAATGCTGTAGTTTGCCTTGGACGTGATTAAAAGTCTATCCAACATTGTGCCAGTGATACATTTTAAAATGTGACCAGTAGAGCCAGGACTGTTGAATAGTAACAAGATAGCAACTGTGAGTGGGCCTGCTACCAATCACCATTCACTGAGACCCAGGAGTACCAGCCAACTGTAAGGGATCCATGCATGTCAGATGAGATATGCAGTGTCACGATGGATAGGAACATAGGAGATCAAGGTGGAAGATAGCCACTAGGTTTCTACTGCTGATGCTCCAGGTATGCTATTTACATATATAGATGTATATAAATATATATATATATATATATATATATATATATATATATATATATATATATATATATATATATATACATAGATACTGTATATATGCGCACACACGCACATAGGTTCATAGGTAGGTACTAGGCTATCGGCCCAAGAGCCTACGTAAGCCTAGCCAGCAAGGTACCATAGCTTACGCCACCCAAGAAAGTTATTTTCCAGTGCCACTGTCCAGCAGAGACACAGAAGTGATCCCCGGGGTGTATTTCCTATTTCCCATCCACTCATCAAGACTTTTCTTGAAGAGTGCTAATGAAGAACTTTGCTTGACATAGATGGGTAGCTTGTTCCAGAGTATAGGAAGTCTCTGGGACAGGAATCTATCCCTCCAGCGTGTCCTGTTTATTGTGGTGACAAGGTTTAGGTCCCTAGAGCGTGTAGCTTGGAAGGATTGGGATTTCTTTAGGTGTAGCATGTCCAACAGCTCTGGGTTTGACATAGCTTTATATGTTAGGCAGAGATCACCTCAGAGTAGGCGATATGCTATGGAGTAAAGTTGGAATTTTTTGAGGCAGTCAGTGTAGGGCATTTGTTTGAGGCCAGTAATCCTCTTTGTGAGGTACTTCTGTGGCCTTTCCAGCTGCTGCAGAGGTCTTGTGAGGTACATTCCAAAAGGGGCATTGTATTTTATAATGGGTCTAATGAGTGACGAGTAGAGGGGAACAATGACCTCTTTTTTCCTGGATGAGAACCCTTTTATGATGAGGTGTGTCACATAGAAGGACTTCCTGACTACTGGGGTGATGTGACTATCAAAGGAGGGACTACTGTCCACCTGGGTCCCAAGGTCTCTTATCACGCATTTGGTGTTAAGTAGATTGCTGCCTGTGTGGTAGCTCATGGATACAGAGTTGTTACCAAAGGGGATGACTGCACTTTTTGGCATTGAGCTTGAGGCCATGGCTCTGACACCAGGCATCTGTCTCAGTAGGATCTGTAGGATGTCCACATCATTTGAGGACTTGACTATAGCTCCTAGTTTGCAGTCATCTGCGAACTTAGTTAGCCAGAGGCCTTCTATGTTAGCCTGCACTTCAGAGAAGTAGATACCAAATAAAATTGGGTTGGAATTATAATAGTTGTGTCTAAATGTTCAACCTCTGTTTAATGCTTATCATATCTCTATCAGTTTCCATTGTGTTTGCCTATGCGTATCTGAAATTAAGGTTCCATGTCGATCTGCACATGGTATGGGCATACCTATTTTCTTCATTTACATATTGATTATTAAATATTCCTTAGTGAACTGTTTACTTGCACTTGCTTCTGTTATTGTTTTATTCACATTTATATAGCATATTTCTGATCCTCTGTGCTTGTAATTCTCCATTTTTGTTTTGTTTTATTAGCATAATTACATACAGGGCTGCCACTGACCCTGTTTATTAACATAATTACATTAACATAATTACATAGAGGGCTGGCACTGAACCAGTGGACCTCCTTCCACCTGATGGTGGATATCGGTTCCCTCTGATGATGATGGCAGTGATGAATGGGGTTACAGATGGTAAGTCTGACATGGACGATATGGCTTCCACGTCTTCTCACAAGAGTTTAGACACAGTTAGTATGCCTGCACTTACCCATGGCATTGAACCATCAGACACTACTCAGATTAATGAGGAAAAGGTTGATCAAGGTAGTGAGGTTACCTTAGTTGCTTAGCTTGTTGAATCCCACCCTTGCCATCCTAAGGATGGAGTGCAACACAGGGGTATCTGGTGAGTTGTTCAGAGGGAGGCATACTTTCTCCTCACTAATGTTGGTGTGTCAGTAGGTGCCACACAGCATATGTGTAGTACTTTTGTGGACACACAGGCAAGATCCACTGAGGCCACAGAAAGGATAGTTAGGGTACTGCATGTCATACACACTGATGTGCAAGACTGTATGAACTATCCTTGGACCAGCTGAATAACACACTGGATCATGCAGCATCTGTTATGAAACATCTGCTGGAGAAGGTTCAAAATCCACATGACTGAAGTGCTGCTACATTGTCAGATGTTAGTTGATATAGCCATGTAGGATCCATTTTCCATATTGGCACTACTTTCACTGCTCTGTTAGTCCACAACCAGACAGGGTAGACTACGGGGTCATTGCAGTGGACATAGTCTTGAAAAGAGCTCTTCTAGCAGATACGATTCACATTCAGGTAGCAACCTGACTTCTAGCCAGGGTCAAGAAGCTGGCAGTGCATCTCCTAATAGAGGTAGTTTACATGGTCAAGGCCAGCAGTGGTTAAACTGAAGACTCTACCATGCATGGTGCTCACATGTCCAAGATGCCAAGGCATTGTGCTAGCACAAATGCTTTGGCTGTGTTCCTGCAAACTCGAATAGTACACCTCACATTGCCCATGCCACCCTACACACACAAACATACACTCATACACACACGAGCACATATGCATACATACACACTTATAAAAAAAAGATTTGAATTCTTTGCATCTGGTGCTACTGGCCCTGATGGTGCATACTTCAGTTAACCTGATGTCACACTCCCAATTACACACACACTCACAAATTTCTTTTGTATCAGACATGCCTTCTTTAACCACACACCAACCACACCCTTTTCAACTGGAAATGATTGTGCCTTGCCCTTTGTTTATTGCACCCTGTTGAAGTGACGATGATTGTGTCCTGCTGTTTGCATATTTCTTTGTGACTTAGAGATGCTTTTGTCTGATGCACAAAGTAGATAAGTAAAACTTGCATACTGAACTGTTGATATTATCATGGAGTATGTACTCAATTGCATTTTTGTCTTATTCTGCTTAAGTTCTGTGTTATTATTTGTTGTGCTCATAACTGTAGTAGTAGCAGTAGTAGAACAGTACAATTAATGATTTAATGCTTGCTGAGAACCTTGTGCAGAGGATGCTGAGATTACCCTAGGGATTGTTGCTGTGTTTAACTTGAGCCAGTTTTATGTCTGAGTTACAGTAATGAGCAGGTCAAGCACACCTGTTTGGGCTACACATAATTAGTTTCCTGTGCCAGATGGCATATTCTCATTTATGTCATGGCTAGTTATGTTTTATTTTCTATTTTTTGGATGTACAAGTATGTTTGAGCATATGCCTGCATCAGTGATGGTGAAATTGGTAGAACCGCTGTGGCTTTGTTTGACATGAACATGCATTGCATTTATGCATGGACTGTATATGTACTGTATGCAGGGAAAGGCCATAATATATACCCTTTAATAACTTCATAATGTTTATTTTTATGTTGCATATACCACTCATAGGTTACTGATGACATTTCTGCACAGTTGGATGTTTTATCTTACTGAAGTACAGTACTTACATACGAGGGTAATCATTTTACTCTTCATTACAAGTTCTTCACTTATCTTAATGTCCACTCTGGGGTCAAGTTTCACTGATGCTTACAGTATACAGCCACTACATGGGTAAGCAAAGGTTGATAATTTTGGATGCAACATTGTTACTGTTTTTATGTGGTTATTTTCTTTGTTTCTCTTTTCACTTAAGTAGTGAGAGTGTGCATTATTCTGTGCCTCATAGCCAGGGCCATAGCATATTGTACATGCCTCCATCTGTTGGCTCTTCTTCTGACATCTAATCTGTACCTACTGGCTCCGATAACTGTGCTTGTGGTGCTGTGAACTGCAGTGCTTGGCTTTGTTGTCCTTGCTGCTAGTATTTCCTAACAATAATGTTATGAAATAAGGCACAAACTGTCCATAATTTGGCAAAGGTGGCCGAGTCATACAGTCAAGTACCTCTAGGTGTAGTTAGATATCAAAAACATGACTGGCACATGCCAAAGAACATGCTTTATGATATTACTAGTCTGAGCATGTACATCATTGTAACCTTGTTCATTGGAGTTGTGTGGGGTTGTCATGAGTGTCATAAGTCAAGGTTCCCGTGCATAACCTACATCCCTCACTCAAAGTCTTTGTGGGATATTCTCTCTAGAAAAAGTTACAGGTCACAGGTGTGCTATATGTGGGAGTCATGGAAATTTCCAGGGTGACCTGCAGTCACTCGCGACACAAACACACACACACATACACACCACACTGTAGACAATCCCTTCTACATTACAGACCACCTGACAGTTGATAGAGTACTACCTTTTCTTTGCTTATGTACCTCCTTCCCTGTTCACCTGGTGGGGCTGGGCTTTTATTTCAAAGTGTGTACAGTCTATAGGCCCCAGAATCTCACGGAAATGTGGTATAGCATAAACATTTTACATGGTAGTAGCTCCCCCCTCTGGGTTATTTGGAAATCCCATATGCTTCACCAAGTGTTGCAGCATTGCATTGCATTGCATTGAGAAATTGGTGAAATATTCTTGAGGCTGAGGTCTCTGTGGGTCTCTGAAAAGTGTCTGTAACTGGTATACATAATGTTGCACATGCCTTAGTTTCCAGTGGGATGAGTTCTTCACAATTCCTACTGGGCCACAGGTGAGGATATCAGATGTTGACTATTTGTTTTATGGTATCCATGTTCACCCTGTAGCAGTCCATTATCTCATGAAGTCCAACAAGTGCACCATCACCTTGTATTAAAGTCAGTTGCACATACAGATTTATGACAGCAGCAGCAACACCTAAAATTTTCTAAGTATCTTCGTGGCTGTATTCTAAAGACTCTTGGAATTCAGGGCTAAAGGGATCATGACATGTAGGCACACATTTAATACATTCTTAAGTCTGTCCACCATGATGGTTTCTTTCATTAACATGTAATTTTGCTCCTTTCTCCTTCATTAGCATATTTTGCAGCTGAGTGCATAGCTGCTTAATGAATTGCAAATAGATTGCTCATCACTACTCATCACACACAAGAGCTTAGCAGGACGTGTAGACTTTCATGAATCCAGGCTGATTTCTTATAATTTCTTCTGCCTGACTATCAAAAAAGTAAAAAATAACTTTATTATCATATAGATCTACATAGGTGTAGATTAAATGAAATTCCATGCTGTCAGCTCATCATGGGACAGACAAAAAATAAATCACATACATAGAAAGACATTTAAAACAATGTAAAATAATACTACCACCATCAACTCTACATTTAAGTATATAGCTACATATATTCCTAGAAACACACCCTTGTAAAGATACTAAAAACAAATCTAGCAGCAAGGTTCAAGTAACAGTATTGCACATGAACCATGTACTACGTTATGGGTGAACAAGCACATAGTAGTAGCAGCTGAAGAAAAATATATTGCACCTGGGTTAGTAGTATAAATTATAATGGTTGGCTGGGATTAATAAATAATACATAAAATAATAACGCCTAGTGAAAGGGAAGTCCCAACCTCCTGACCAATGATCAGACCTATTGTTGGAGTTAAGAAGTCTGATCACCTTTGGATAAAAAACTGTCTTTGAATCTAGTTGTCCTCCATTGAATACTGCTGTATCTTTTTCCTGATGACAGAGTCATAAATAGACTGGTTGCAAGATGAGTTGAGTCATTTATAGGTTCATAGGTAGATACTAGGCTATCTGCCCTAGGGCATTTATAAGCCTAGCCAGAGTGTATTTGGCTTCCGCCTCCCTATTAGATTAGCCTGCTGTGCCTCTGTAAAGTAGGTCACAGAAGGTACCCTTTTAAGATTAGTTTACTGTACCTTTGTCTAGCAGGGACACAGAAGAGATCCCAGGGGTGAATTTGCGATTTCCCATCCACGCGTCCAGATTTTTCTTGAATAGGATCAGCGAGGGGCTATGTCTAACATGAATTGGGATTCTATTCCAGAGTGAGGGGAGCCTCTGGAAAATGAATCTGTCCCTCCAGCATGTCCTATTTATTTTTGTGCTGAGGTTTAGGTCCTTGGAGTGTGTAGCTCTAAGGGACTTGGATTTTTTGAGGTGGAGCATGTCCATTAATTCTAGGTTTGACATGGCTTTGTACGTCAGGCATAGATCGCCTCTGAGTTGGGCGGTAAGCAACTGAGTAGAGCTGGAGTTTCTTTAGTCGAGCTGCATAGGACAACTGTTTGTAGCCCATGATCCTCTTGGTGAGGTACTTTTGGGGTCTCTCCAGTTGCTGCAGGTGTCGAGTAAGGTACATTCCAAAAGGGGCATTGTATTCAATTATGGGCCTGATGAGTGACGAGTAGAGGGGCACAATGACCTCTCTTGATCTAGATGCAAACCCTTTTGTGATTGGGCTATATAGAAGGTCTTTCTAACCATTTTGGCAACGTGATTATCAAAGGAGAGATTACTATCTACGTTGGTCCCCAAATCTCTAATTACTTCTTCCATATTTAATGGATTACCACCTATGTGGTAATTTGTGGGCACCTTGTTTTTCCCAAAGGGGATGACTATGCACTTTTTAGCATTTAGCTTGAGGCCGTGGCTCTGGCACCAAGCATCCGTCTCTGTGAGACCCTTTTGGAGGATGCTTGTGTCAGCTGGAGATTCAATTATGGCCCCCCACAGTCATCTGCGAACTTTGTCAGTCATAATTCCCCCGTGTTAGCTTGAACCATAGAGAAGTATATACCGAACAAGAGAGGTCCCAGAACTGAGCCCTGTGGGATGCCACTTGTAACTGGTTTGGATTTGCACATGGCACCTGCGATTCTGAACATGTGGGTTCTAACTCTGAGCCAGTTTGCAACCCATCTTGTGATATAGGGGTTGATATTTAAGCTTATTTATGATGCTCGAGTGGGGTATTGTGACGAAGGCTTTTGCGAGGTCCAGGTAGGCTGTGTGGACTACCTTGCCCTCATCTATGGCTTTGGTAACTGTTTCAAAGAAATTAACTAGGTTTACGAGGCAAGATCTGCCCTTAACAAAGCCAAATTGGGTAGGGTCCAGTGTCTGGAGGCTCCCAATGTCTTTGTTTATGAGGTCCATGATAATACACTCCATAGCTTTACAGACCAGACTAGTCAGGCGATAGTTTCCGGGGTCTGTTGTGGCACCACCTTTGTGGAGTGGGACCACTGTAGCTGTACGCCATTCTTTGGGTACATATCCTGTAGTAAGGCTAAGTTTGAACAGTGACTTAATGTGAGGGTTCAGTTCTTTTTGGAGCTCATGTAAGACACAGCCTGGGACACCGTCCGGTCCCATAGATGCTGTGCTTTTTGCTTTGGATGGGGCAGCTTTCACCTGTGCATCTGTGATGTCAGGGAGGTTACATTCAGTTGGGATAGGCATTTGCTCCTTTGGGGGGGAAGGGGGGGAGTTTGAGCTGAATCTGTCTGCTTGCTATGTCTGTAGGTTCGGTATATTTTGTACCGTTATGCAAAAATTCAGAGCATATCTGGGAGTTTCCGCCCGTGTTCCTGACATAACAAAAGAAGGCCTTGTGATTATCTTTAGTGTCTAGGGCAATTTTTCTTTCGAAACTGGCCTTTGATGATTTTATGAGGGATCGAAGTTTCTCGTTAATACTGATCAGAGATGCCTTCCCTTTTTGGGATTTTGCTCTGTCATGTAGTAGCTTCCTCCTTCTGTTGTATAGCTTATTTATGGCCGGGGTCCACCAGACTGGTCTCCTGTTTTTGGAGGAGTGAGTCTTGGTTTTATTTGGGATAGCACAATCCATGCATTCCTGCAGGTGCTCATAGAATGCATTTGTAAAGGATTCTGCGGATTAGGCTGTATTATCCTCTGGTGCATGGGGCTTTGAAGGATTCCACCTCAGTCTTGAGAAGTGCAAAGTTGGCTTTTGAGAAATTCTTTGCAGTGATTTCCTTGGCTGGGGGTGGGGACAGGATATGGATGTCCAGGGAAATTTGTTTATGGTCTGATCTTACCAATGAGGGGTTTACCTCTGGTGTGGAACATAGAGTCCCCATGTTGGCGATGACCAATATGTTGTTCCCTCTTGTGGGAGTGGTGACCAGTTGTTCCATTGCATTAGAGTTTATAAATTCAAGGAACCATTGGGCGAGGGTGTTTGGGCTTGAGTAGTTTTCCCAGTCAATGCTTGGGTAGTTGAAGTCACCCAATAACATAGTGTTTGGAGAGACCTTCATATTCTCCAGTGTTCTCAGGAATGCCAAGTGGGGTTCCTGTAATAGGGTGGGTGTCCTGTAGCAGGCTACAAACTGAAAGGCAGTTTTGCCCGCTGTTAGTTGCACATGGATGGTTTCCGATGCTTTGTGCAGTGCCACTAACCTGGAGGTGTAGGTATCTTTGATGAATATAGATAGTCCCCCTCCTTTTGTGCTTCGGTCCGAGTTTTTGGGCCAAAATGCATGGTATGAGTTATAACCTGGTAGTGCTGGGGTGCTCTCAGGAGCCTTGAACCAGGTTTCTGTTACTGCACAGACATCAATTTTCTCCATACTGAGGAGCGCCTCGAGTGTGTGCATCTTGAGGTTTAGACTTCTGGCATTGAGTAGCATTACCTTTAGTTTTTTTATCCTTGAGTTGTCTATGGAGGTGGGTTTGTCCTTTGAGCGTTGCCTAAAAAAGGCACTATGGGGGTGGCAAGAGCCTTGGCCAGTATACGAAAGCCTAAGGGTGATAGGTGCAAGCCGTCCCTAGCGAAGCAACGTGGCTTGTCGAGCATGTCATCCCAGGCTGACAGACACTGGATCCCCTTTGAATGACACCAATACTTTAGCCAATTGTTGAAACTGATCATTTTGTCTTTATACTGTGGCATCATTCTTGGTGAGGGCAAGATGCTACTCAAGGCCAGGGTCATACCAGCCTGGGCTACATGGTCAGAGAGCTCCTCTATGTCACTTTTCATGTAGTCCAGGGGGGTACGTCTCAGGTCATTCACACCAGCATGGACAATGACAGAGTCATACTTGTACTTGCTTTGGAGTGACCTGAGTGCTTGCATTATGTGGTGGATCCTGGCACCCGACAGGCAGCTTACAGTGACCTTCTCCTTGTTCAGTCTGGTGAGCAGGACGTCAGTGTGCCAGACAATAGAGTCCCCTATAACAAGTGTATTTGGTGTGTTATTTGGCCTTAAGGGCTGTGACTGTGAGACACACTGATTTTGTGAGATATGTGAATCATGGGTATTGTTGAGGGGTGGCTGTTGCTTGGATATCTGCTTAGGAGGTCTTTGCTGTTTAGGAAGATTTTTATTTAGAGCCTCCAAGTATGTTTTTGTGTGTTTATGTGTTGGGTATGCAGATGCAATAGGTCTGTGTGAGACTGGATTTGTGGTGTGGGTGGTTACCTTTTCCTCCTGACTGACTGTGCCAATCTTGGGTTGAGAGAGCTCTGCCTCCAGTTTGGCTGTGTAACTGCATCTCTCACATGTATTAGAGTTTGTTGGAAGGAGGAGATGGTTGTCTGTGTACATAAGGCAGTTGTAACATTGCCTCAAAATTCCCAGATTCACCAGCTGGACTGGAGAGTAAACTTGAAACTGACCCTTGGACATACCAGATTAGTATAGGGAACTGTTTTTTTACTGATAAGATTAGGGAAGGGAACTGATTTTTCACTTGATCAGGAAGGACCAATCGGAAGCCTAATACTAAGGAGGGTTCGGTGCTTTAGTTATTTAGTGTTTTCTTATAAGAGCTGAGCAAGTGCAGGGCTTTAGAAAGAGAATAGAGTGATTACTTTGAGAGTTTGAACAGTTCTAAGGGAAAAAGTGAAGGGCAGACTTTGTGGAGCCTGGAATAGTTTAAACCTATTTAGGCTGCGCTGCCCGATGCTGCTCAGTGTGCAAAACCACTCAAAAAGAGAGTTGTAGGGTTTTAAGAGACAGAGATCAAGGAGTTTAGAATTGACCCAAAATGGCCAATAAAACTACAGCTTCTAGGTAGTAACCACTCCTCCAGGGACAGGCAGGCTGTTCAGTTTTAACCACTCCCACTGGTGAACACAGAGACTTCCCTTTAGCCCAAGCAAGCACTGGCCTTCTAGAAACTTCCAAACAGTTCAGAACAGCAAATCTGTAACTGAACTTTCTTAACTTTCAGAAAGTAGTTAAAAAGCAAGATTTTTAGTTTATTTTTCTTTTTGTTGTAGTTTAAAGGTAGCAGAGATACACAAGCAGCAAAATAATAACAACAGTGCAATAAATGACCCCACACTTGAGTGCTAGGCCAAAATCAAGTAAAATGCAGTTTTTAGAGAAAAAAACGATTTTAAATTAAGTGCAACACAGGAAATGCAGTAAACAGGCTCTAGATGTGTTCCAAGTACTGTTACTGTTACAGATGTAAACTTTAGGAAGCTGGAAAATGCCAAAAAGTAGGCGGCAAAGCAGTAAAACTTAACAAAAAATCAGAAGAAAATACTTAAAATCACAAAAGTGGCTCCTTTTCTTCTCTCAGACTTTTCTCCCCTTGGTAGGTGCTTCAGCAACAACTAGCAAGCCTGAAAAGATGCCAAAACTACGAGGCAGCCGGGTTTTAAGAGAGACAGATCAAGGAGTTTAGAATTGACCCAAAATGGCCAATAAAACTACAGCTTCTAGGTAGTAACCACTCCTCCAGGGACAGGCAGGCTGTTCAGTGTTAACCACTCCCACTGGTGAACACAGAGACTTTCCTTTAGCCCAAGCAAGCACTGGCCTTCTAGAAACTTACAGACAGTTCAGAACAGCAAATCTGTAACTGAACTTTCTTAACTTTCAGAAAGTGGGAAAAAAGCAAGATTTTTTTTTTTTTTTTTTTTTGTAGTTTAAAGGTAGCAGAGATACACAAGCAGCAAAACGGTTAGAACTGTGCAATTTAGTGTTTTGGTGTCTCTCTTTAGGCTCCTTGATGTATAAAGATCCTGGATTGTGGGCAGACTAGTGCCAGTTGTCCTTTCTGCAAATCTCACCACTCTCTGTATGGATTTCTTGTCTGCGACCAAACAGCTCCCATTGCATACCAAAAAAGTGGATGTTAGGATGCTTTCAATTGCTGCTCTGAAAGTGCTGACAATGGTAGTTTCACCTTTTTGAGTTTTCTTAAAAAGTGGATACATTCAGGTGCTTTTTTCACTATGTGGCAGTGTTCCTGGACAATGAGAGATCATCAGAGATATGAACTCCAAGGAATTTGGTACTGCTTTCCGTTTCCACAGTGTCTCCATTGATTAGGAGTGGTGTATGGGGTGTTTGCTTCTTCCTGTAGTTTATAATGATCTGTTTTGTTTTATTTGCATTCAGCTCAAGGTTGTTTCTTGCACACCAGGCAATCAGTGTGTTAACCTCTTTTCTGTATGCACTTTTATTCTCTCTCCTGATGAAACCCACGACTGTGGTATCATCAGAAAACTTGATAATATGATTTGTACTGAAGTTTGCTGTGCAGTCATGGGTTAGGATAGTAAACAATAGGGGGCTGAGAATGCAACCCTGAAGAACAGCTGTGTTGAGTGTTATGCTCCTAGAGGTATTCTTGAATACGCAAACCTTCTGCAGCCTGTTAATCAAAAAGTCCAGGATCCAATTACAGAGGTGTTGCTGATGCTCAGATGTACTAGCTTATTGATCAATTGCATAGGGGCAACTGTGTTAAATGTTGAGCTAAAGTCAATGAATAGCATTCTCAGATAGCTGTCCTTGCTCTGCAGATGCTCAAGAGCAAGATGTAATACAACCACTATTGTATCAGCCATGGATCTGTTTTCTCTGTAAGCAAACTGCAGTGGATCAAAAGCTGATGGTAGTTCTGCAAACAGGTGTTTCTTGACTATTATCTCAAAACATTTCATAACTGTAGATATTAGTGCAACAGCCCTGCAGTTGTTCAAGCTGGAGTGTGAAGATTTTTTGGGTAGAGGGATGATATTCGTTACTTTGTAACATGAAGAGACCTTTGCTAGGCCAAGTGAGGTGTTAAATATATCCGTGAGTACTGTACTCAGTTTGTCTGCACAGCTCTTTAACACCTTATCCTAGATATTATCTGGGCCAGCCACCTTTCTGGGATTGACTTTCTGTAGCATCCTTTTTACTTCCATTGGGCAAAGGCTGAGTACTGCATCATACTGCTCTGTATGTAACCTTTGCACAGTTGTGGTGTTCCTCTTCTCAAGTCTTCCAAAAAAGATATTTAGCCTGTCTAGGAAGTCTGCAGCTCTTGTTTTATAGTCTGTAACTTGTTGTATACCCTGCTACAACCATCTGGTATCCCTCATGTTCTCACAGTGGTTTAGTACCTTCCTCCCATGTTCCCTCTTAGCCTCTTTTATGCCTTTTTTTAGGTTTGCATTGCCAAACTTAAGGCTTCCCTGTCATTTGTCCTGAATGCTGAATTTTATGCCTTCAAAAGATCATATACCTTACTTGTAAGCCATGGCTTTTGGTTAGCTCTTGTGATGATGCTTCTGATCTCAGTGACATCACCAATGCACTTTAGGATGTAAGCCATCACTTCTTCAGTGTAGTCATCTAGGTCAGTGTGCTGCTCTGTTATGGCTGTCTCCTTGAAAATGCTGCAGTTAATGCATTCAAAACAACCCTGGAGAGTTGATAATGCCCCCTCAGTTCAAATCCTGATCTGTTTCACCATGGGTTTCTCCCTGCCCAGAGCAGGGCATGATAGAAAGAACACTGCTTTGTAGGCTTGCTTTATATTGATGTGCACTTTATACAAGGTACTCCTACCCCTTGATGAAAAGTTTACGTGCTGGCAGTAATGAGGGAGTACCGACTTTAGAGCTATTACAGGAGCAAATTCAGAGTGTTTATATTGCATGTTTCAGGTAGACTGGTACAATTTTGTTAGTGCCTTATTTGTGTTAGCAGTAGGTTATATACACCACTGTTATGCAGATTCCATTTAGACTGTCCTGCATTTCCTCATAGAGTATGCTTTCTAAGAAATTGCTTGCTTGCTCATAGTACAGCGAAGACTGCAACTTCTTTAAGCTGCTCTTTTGTGTATTGGAGAGTTAATCCCTTCCCACTGCTGTGTGTCAATGGAGTTTAATCATATATGTTTGGAGTGTAGGTTGATTTGGGTCTTGACCCCCACCCACACGAAAAAAAAATTCTGACAACAATGATTTTGCTTTCCTTTTGTTTTTGCTAATTCCTCTGCTTTAGATTTATACTCCTAGAATCCTGTTCCATTGACTTTCAAGCAATAACCTTCTTCTGTGTCTGCTGCTTTCTTTTGCTGATGCATTCTTATTATTACAGACGACAGGCAAACACTAGCACTGATTATATCTCATTAGGACAAGATTTGAAGCTTTGTCGGTCTTATTCACACTTGTGGAAATTAGAGAATGTGAAAAAGTAGATAAATACTGGCATTATGAACATTTTACTAAAGTCAAAATATTTTTGTGAAGAATGAGGAGCAATAGGACAACAGATTGAGTACTGTCATGGCAAAAAAGTTAAAATGTGATGAACTGGATTTTCAAAGACATTTTTAAATGAAAAAAGTATATAATAAAAACAATCTTAATTGGAAAGTGACAGCTTACCATCAGAAAGAAATACAAATAAAATCAGTCCTTCTTCTTTCGGCTTTTTCCCAGTAAGGGGTCGCCGCAGTGGATCACCTGTCCGCCCAAGATTGGCAGTAGAGTTTTACGGTGTCAAGTTGCCATCCCAGTGCCCAACCTTCTACTGAAGGAACACACACGCACACACTCAAACCTAGGGCCAATTAAGAGTGTCCAATCCACCTACAGCATGTCTTTGGGATGTGAGAGGAAACCGGAGCACCCGGAGGAAACCCGCACGACCACAGGGAGGACATGTAGACTCTGCACAGAAGGCACCTCATCCGAGGATCGAATCGGAGAACCTCTTGCTGTGAGGTGAAAATGCTAACCGCTGCACCACCATGGCTGCCCACAAATAAAATCAGTCCAAATTATGGAAAATATATAATAGGTGCTAGTATTAAAAGGGTTGTGTGAGTAAAGACTGCTGAGAGAAATATATCTTGTAACTGTGATGGGAGGTCAGTTGTGTCCCACCTGATTGAGTTGCGATCTTCCACATCCAATACAGAAATTATGTAAGTCTGATTATGCTGAGAATTTTACCTCCTATCTTCTAAGTTCACAGAGAGATGTGATATGCAGGATGTTCCAAGTTCAAAATGAGACATGGCATGCAGGTTCTTTCAAGTTCATGATGAGACGTGGCATGCAGG
The DNA here is from genome assembly GCF_019279795.1 of Protopterus annectens. Lineage (NCBI taxonomy): Eukaryota > Metazoa > Chordata > Ceratodontiformes > Protopteridae > Protopterus > Protopterus annectens. The sequence goes on from NC_056751.1 coordinate 489,739,524, forward strand.
TTGAAAACTCTCCTCTAAAGTGGTAAACAGAGGACAGAATAAAAGAGATGAACTACTTGTGGAAGGGAAAACCAGTATGCGAACAGGTTATTGATTATGTACTGAGTCTGCATTTATCAAATAATAACAATGTACTAGTATAGATGAGGGGGTCCAGTTTATCCAGAAACCTAATTCTGATATGACTGGTATATTACATTTTTTTTTTTATAAACTAACTGATGGAAGTAAGGATAAATCTAAGAGATAATGTACGCCATGACAGTCAGCTATAACAACCCCATTGTACCCTGCTATTATCCTATTCGCAAATGTGAATGAACATCAACAAAGGGGATTGAATTTATTAAAGTGGTGCCATTATTAATAACATGAATAGTGGCAAAAGTTTTAAATAAAACAAGGATGAATGAGACCATAATTATACGACCATCAAAGTGAATAAAATACTTTAATTACATAAACATTAGTTTATAAGATCTATATTAAACATGCTGTGTAAATGTAATTTGTATGAACTTGATGATGGCAATACTTTTGACATCACTGAGTGTTTACTTGATAAGCAAGTGTTACAGTGTTGCTTATATTCATGTATTGCTCAAAGTTCACAAAAATGTCCCCTTTAGGCCAGCACCGGCAGCAATGAGTTTGTGATGGAAACATCCTGTAATTTTCTGGACTATATTGAAGCCATTGGTGACTTTATGATGACTATCATGGTTATTCTGCTGAGCTTAAATGATAGCTACTACAACATATGCCCAAACCAAAGAATAATATTTCAGTACTGTAAGGAAGACAGTTCTAGTTACATTTAAACACAAGCAGGCAATTTAGACTAGATGAGGGCACCAGCGAAAAACATGCAGTGAAGCTATGGAAAAAGTTTTAAAAAGCTGTTTAGCTTCACTATGTGCCATTTTTATTGGTGGTTTTTCTTTCTTTTTTTTTTTTTTTCTTCCCATTGGCTCTGATGTAACACTCGTAGTTTTAGATATGTTATCTAAATGACAGTAATTATCTCCTATTTAATATCTGATGAATAAGATTACTACTTTGAAAACTGATTATCATTCAAGCTATTCCATGCTTTTCTGTCTCTGCTATTCATTTTTATACTAAGCAGAGCTGAATTTGGTCTCTTGGAATCCTCCTTTGAATTTTGTGATATCATGATGATAGAGTGATGATGTGGGTCATGTTTTCTTCAGCTTTCTAATCTCAGCAGGAAAACAACTGGCAACATGGTATAAGATGGCACCTGGACAAAAAATATATATACATATCCAAAACATATGACCCATCAATGATTGTTTATTTAAAGAATAGAAGAACTTTGCAAAGAAACAGTAACCCATGAAGTTCTTTCAGGCTTTACATGATATGTAACCGTCATGGGGCCTTACTTCTGACAACAAGAATGTTGCATTTAGATTGGATGCTAGTCAAACAGCAGAGAGAATGCTATATTAACATGGACTAGCTTACGGCAATGTTTGACTCTCAGGATGAGGATGGTTGTCTTTTAGTTGGTGCAGTGTGCTAATGCTATGAGCTACAGTTCTTGTTAGGCTTTGATTCTCTAAACCCTAATTTGTCTACTGTGTCACCCTCAGCAAGTCATTTGAGAAGTTATTGCTCTTGGGTTACCTCTGAAAAGGGACTGTGTGTTCAATGTACTTAGCTGGTTAACAAATGGACATTATTATTAAGCTTGTGTTGGAAGCTGAAAAGCTCCACCTTGACTAAGTCAAACTCACCAATAAAAAATATATATATAAATATAACATGGGTTCTAGAACTGGACTTCTGAAATAGAGCTGGAGTCTCTCCTACTCTGGAGTTTCTTATCAAGATGGGCCATGGACAGACTCATTGATACTAACAGTGGAGTTAGAATTTGTCCCAGGCGATAAGAGTCAACTTGATATCAGTGCAATATGCATGAATAAAAGCTAAATCCTTTATCTTCAGTTAGGCAGCTAACAGCCTTTTGGAGCATCTGGTCTTCTTGGAGGCTCTAGAAGTGATGCTTGACAGCAAACTACTGGGTAAGTCAGTACTTCTTTAAAACTTCAACAATCATACTGAGAATGATTAAGCTACCTGAGGTGGCAGGATTACGCATAGTTGTTTACCTGATAAGAAGCCAGATGATGTACTGCTATTAGCATTTTATCATGGAATGTGCATAGTGAGCACCATATTTTTTCACATGGCGGTGGATGACAGTGCTTGGAAACTGAGCACTTTGAGAAAATAATGACTAATTTTGGACTAGTGATATATGCCTAAGGCTGTGTGTTCTAAGAACTGGTAGCAGAACTGCTGAGCTATTGACTGATTACCTTTTAATAATGATTTGGTTCATGTGACCATGGCAACAGCTAGATGGATCAAGGTATATGGCAGAATGCACCAAATGGACTTCAGGAGAAAGGAGCATTCACAAAAAAAGGAGAGAAAGCTAATACAATCAATATTAAGCTATTATTAGTATTATCATCAATTAAATCAAAAAGGAGGCAAACATTTACTTAGAGAAGAGGCTAAAATGACACATAAATGGCTAAATTATCCATAGTTTTACATATTCTGTGAGGAATTAAATGTGCAACAAGGGAAGAAGCAGAGAGAAAAAGGAGTCCAGCAGCATGTGCTTCCAACATTAGAAGGTATACTGGTAGATGCTAGGGATAAATCAACTGTCATAGGAACACAGGGCAAGGCAGTCATGTCCAGTCTGAATAACCCATATTTAATAAAGTGTTGGGCTTGGGGAAAATGGGTTTATCTCATCAATCTGCTATGAATGGAGTAAACTGCTACAACTTAACCACTTTAACCTGCAAAGCAGTGGCAGCAGTAAACTCATGCAACATTCCTTAACTGAGAAATTACTTAATCCATTGTCTAAGAGTGAATACTATATGAACACAGATAAAAGTGTAAAAAATGACCTGATAAGATAAATTAATCCCGATATAACATTCAGCGGCAAATCATATTTGTAAACAACAACTGAAAAGTAGTTAATTCAGTTAGTATTTAAAATACATACGTATGCATCTTGCAAGATAGGAGACAGGTTTACTTTGTGCTACAAAAGGGCCTTTGGATTAGTTTGTAATCAAGAGATAAGGTAGGAGTATTAAACTGCCAGAATCACTGCCAATTACTCATTGCTGAGCTCTTTGTGTAATCGTACTGGGAGTATTATTATAATCATTACAGTAATTCCTTTGCTATCTGTGTCTCACAGCAAATCATATCTGTTCCCTGTTTATATAAGAAGGTTAACCTGCATGAATGAAAATGAATCACCAGACGATGATTCACCAGTGATATTTGTGAGAAAATCAGGACTGACATAAATCCCTGCTTTTGCTGTAGAACAAAATGCCTGAAATACAAAACAGGTCTTTCTATGAGGCATGGCAACAAGTGAGCTGGTATATTTAGTAGGAAGATGATTTATATTGAGCTAACCATGATTAGTAACATTTCTACAGTGAACTCAAAGAACAGCTTCTTTGAAAACCACAACTATTACGATGGTATATTTGAATGTGTTGAGACTTTGAACTTGTGAATTAGTCACCAACTCTTCCTCAACCTTGAGTAAGATGAAATTAACAGAAAATGAATGAGAACATGATATACATTAGCTATTGTATTCAGGATGTTAGCCATTTCAGGGTGTTTGACTGGCCATTGTCTTAATACATTAAAGTAAGACAGTATAATAAAGGACTTGTAATTTAACATAGGCTTGCTTCTCTTGAATAAAAAAATGCTTAGTGTTTTTTAATGTCTGCACATTGGATATATTTGTAGTTTGTTTGCAGATTGTGACTGTCTTTGCCAGGTTCTATATTTACTCTGTTTGTAATATAGATTAACAGTGCATGCCAGTCATTATGACATCAATTCTTATTTAATATGGAAAGTACGAGGGCAGAGTCCCATCTGGGGAGGGTGGGTCAAGTCCACTAGATGCCTTTTATCTTCTTTTCATCTTGATTATGCTTTTTGCCTTTCTGCCTGTTGCCCATCAGTCCTAACCACATTCACCTCTTTGTTCGAAACCAATGATTATATGGATATCATCATCAAAGAACACTTGAAGGTTTCTTTACTTGGCTGACCACCAACTATTCCTGCTGACCACCAACCATTCCTGCAGTCTATTGCCCACCAAGGGTCTCACAAGCCCACTGCCACAGAATGCCTCAACTCAAAGATTGCACTACAGTGGGGGGAAGGGGAAATTACCTTATCCCCACTGTACTGCAATCTACACAAAACTGCTTCAAAGGAGAATTTACCCTTTCCTCCACTAAACTGCAATATCAGAGTTGGTATATAATTTGCGGGGAGTGGGGGGACACATCCCCCCAACAAAAATGTAGATTTTTTCTTTTATTTCAACCTGTACTTGACTAATCCAAACTGAGATGGAACGGTGTAGGGAGATTTCCTATGTCCTTATGATTAGTTCCATAGATTCATGAATTGTAATGACTGGTAAGTCTTTCCATGGCTTTATGTATGAGGCTGATCAATCTTATTGATCTGTAATTGACTGATTCTATGGAAGGTCCTCCGTTTTGCAGTGAAATGACTGTAGTTGTTTTCCACTAGCTTGTTACAAAACCTGTATGGAAGCTAAGCATGAACAGTGTTAGTGGTGTGGCTTAATCATGCTCCATGCTATTTAATGCATCCAGGCATATTGTTAGGATCCATTCATGTGTTATTTTTACCTTTTAAAAGTCAAGGTAAACTTTATTGTCATTCAGAAATCACACGAGTGCAAAAACTGAATGAAATTCCATGTCTCCGGATTCAATGTGCAGACAACATGTAGACTATTTTCACAGACATTTACACATATAACACCTAGCTATTACATCGCGGAGATGGAGGTAGATAGATTAATATTGCACATAATTAGAAACACATTTTGACACTTTTCACAGTGAACACTTAAAACTTTAGTATTGCACAGGTACTTGGTTAAGACATTGCATTGATCCTTGCACAGAACGAGACATTTAAGTATTGCACTATGCACTTTAGAGTATTGCACTATGGTTAATTTACGAATTTGCATCGTGTATTGCACTGAAAGAAGAGATATTTTACTGCATTGCTACTGCTCTAGATGGTCTATAAGTTAACAGTCATGACGAATATTGCATTGAGTATTAGATGAGACCAGTAACCAAGTTAATGCACAATTTGAGGCAAGCTAGTAGACTTTCTACTGACCCAAATGGCCATCATGGAGTGTAGGTGTTACTAGAGAGGGAAGAAGCCATTCCCGAATCTCATATTTTTGCAACATATGCTTTGGAAGTGCTTTCAAGATGATAAATGGAAGAACAGTCTGTAAGCAGTGTCAGTGCAGTCTTTAATTATTCCTCTAGCCCTACCAAGACATATGGATAAGTCTTGGATAGGTGGTAAAGTGGTCTTAATGATCCTCTTGGCTGTTTTCACCACCCTCTGGAGGGATATGCACTCAGAGGTTGAGCAGCTTCCATACCATAGTATGAGGTTGCTCATCAGGATGCTTTCTATAGTACTTCTGTAGAAGGCAGTGAGCACTGTCCAATGGGCGATTCCCTCTCAACATCCTTCTCAAAAAGTGCAATCCCTGGTGCACTTTCTTGACTATGGCATTAGTATTGGTGTTCCAAGACAAGTTTTCGTCAATGGGCACTCCCAGAAACATTGTGCTTCTTACTCTTTCCACTATTTCCCGATATGGTAAGGGGAGAATGTTCCATGTGATTTTTCCTGTAGTCCACAATTATCTTTTTTGTCATGTTCATGTTTAGTGCTAAGTTGTCATTTCCACACCAGGTAATCAGTTGATCCACCTCATCTGTTTACTCTGTTTTGTTGTCATTACTAATGAGGCACACCACTGTTGCGTCATCAATAAACTTGATAATGTAGTTTGTATTGTAACTAGCTGTAAAATCATATATTAACAGGGTAAACAGCAAGGGACACATCCTTGTGCAATTGCAGTGTTAAGAGTGATGCTATCCGAGGAGTTATTTCCTGCCCACACTTTCTGAGGTCTGTGTATGAAGAAGTCAAAAATCCAGTTACAAAGTGGAGTGTTGATGCCTAGATGAAGTAGCTTTATTACCAGATGAAGGGGGATGACTGTGTTAAAAGCATAGCTGAAGTCAATGAACAGTACCTTAGTGTAAGTGTTTTTATTCTCAAGGTGTTCCAGCAATAGATGGAGTGCTAGAGAGATGGTATCTGCCATAAAGCAGTTTGCTTGGTAAGCACACTGCAGAGGGCCAAGGTCAGCAGGCAGCCCAGATATTATGGAGTCCTTGACCAGACTTTTAAAGCACTTCATTACTGTGGAGGTGAGGGTGACAAGGAAGTAGTCATTTGGGCAAGATGGTGGAGACTTCTTTGGTAACAGAATGATCGCCGTGTCCTTGAAGCATTTTGGAGCTATTTGCTGACTCAACTGTTGATGATATCAGTGAGGACATCTGTTAGTTGGACTGTGCAGTCCCTGAGCACTCACCCTAGGATGTTGTCAGGCTCAGATGCTTTTCTTGAGTTTACTCTTAGCAGTGTCCTCTGGACATCATCTGGGTTGAGGGTGAGCATGTTCCCTTTGTGGCCGATGGGCATTTTCTTCACTGTTGTTCGGTTCTCTTCCTTGAATCTGCTGAAGTAAACATTCAGCTTATTTAGGAATTCCTTGTTGTCCTCACATTGCAAAGATAGGGACTTGTAGTCCGTTATGGACTGGATACCCTGCCGTAGGTGCCTGGGGTCTTTTTGGTCAGAGAAGTAGCTCTGGATCTTTCTGCAATATGCGCGTTTTGCTTCCCTCACTCCCCTCTGCAGAATTGCTCTGGCTGTTCTGAGGGCTTCCCTATCTCCTGAAGGCTGGATTCCTTTCTTTCAGTAGCTCATACACATCTCTCATCAACCTGGGTTTCTGGTGGGCTCATGTGATGATGGCTTCAGTGACTGTGACATCATCCACACATTTTGAAATGTAGGCCATCACTGTCTGTATGTACTCCTCCAGGTTGATGCACTGGTTCTCAGTAGCCACCTCCTTGAATGTGCTCCAGTCTGTGCTCTCAAAACAGTCCTGGAGTGCTGAGACTGCACCCTCTGGCCTTACTCTAACTTGTTTCACTGTTGATCTCCCTCTAGTTAGCAATGGTTTATATGCTGGTAGTAACAATATGGAGAGGTAGTCAGAGTTTCCTAGGTGTGGGTGAGGCACTGCCTTAAATACTAGCTTAACATTGCTGTATACCTTGTCCAGTGTGTTCTCCCCCCTTGCTGCAAAGTCCACATATTGGAAATGGTGAGGCAGAACCATTTTCAAGTTGGCCTGCTTCAAGTCTCCTGTCACTATATAAACACAGTCTGGATTCTGGTTTTGCAGTTCATTTATAGCCTGGTATAATGTGGTCATTGCTTCGTATGGATTAGCACTGGGAGGACTGTAGTCAGCTGCGATGCAGATGCTGTTAAATTCCCTGGGTATATAAAAGGGTCTCCATTTCAGTGATAAAAACTCTATATTATCTGAGCAGTGCGAGAATACTATCTCACAACTGGTACACCAGTTGTTATTGCTGTATATGCAGACACCTCCCCGTCTAGACTTACCAGTGACAGAATGTATTCTGTCTGCTCTAAAAAGTGATAGCCCCTCCATGTGGACTGCACTGTCATTAATGTTAGTGTTTAGCCAAGTCTCAGTAAAAATAAGCACACAGCATTTCCTCACCTTAGGTTCATAGGTTGGTACTAGGCTATCAGCCCTAGAGCCTATACAAGCCTAGCCATAACAATTCCCTGGCTATTTCTTCCCACAGTATTTACTTCACTAGACCCCTATCTAGCAGGGTGACTGACGTGATCCCCGGGGTGAGTTTACTTGTTCTGAGTAGATAATTCTGGCCTTATGTAATCCATGTTGCTTTCCAGTGATCAAACATCTGCCAGCAGGATGGATGAAACTGCAGTCCTGTATGGATTTGCTTTTAGCCTTGCAGTGATTCCAGCCCTAGATACTCTTGTGCATGTTCTCTCACACCTATTTAATTTCCTACTCTTACCGTGATCCAGAAACATTGGTTCTGTACGTATCAGGTGTTTTGTTCGATGTTTCAGTAAGATTCCAAGTTCTTGTAACTCGAGAAGTGATGTAGGCCTCATAGGCCCCACAGAAAGCAGCTCATCATACCTGTAACACAGCAAGGCTGAGGACTGAATTTGCAGAATAGTCTCTCTACTATAAATGAACTTACTGTCAGCAGTCTTCCCCAATTTAGTTTTTTTCTCTTAATTTAGACATGGAATAAGACAAACAGTGCACATTTCCTTGCAGAGCCAAAGTAGCTACTGCCACATAGGGTGCCTGCATTTTTTTTTTTAATTTTTATTGTATTTTATGAATACCACAAAAGTAACACAATAGACATATGTCATCGATGACAAAGGCAAAATTAACCAGTAATTCCTAGTGCATAACAATATACAATGTACACTTTGCAAACTATATTCAAAGGTGAATTTGCCTAATCATGTGAAATAAGCATTTGAGCATATCAAGTTTAGTTACACAGACCCAAATTATAAGATATAGAAGCCCTCACAGATGAACATTGAGAATAAAATAAAGAAGCGATTAAGGTGTAAAAGTGAAGAAGGACCCCAACCATAAAGGATATAAAATAAGTACAGTCTTCAGTCAAAAAAGTGGTCAAATAAAAAACTCCAGTATTCTAGAAAAGGTGGATGTAGTTTTTGACTATGCATTAAGTATTTACGGGCTGTTATGTACTTAATTGCAATTTGTTTAAAACCTTTCCAAAAGAGCTGGCCTCTTTCTTTCCAGTTCAATGTAATATAAAATTTAATTAAGGTGAAGGGAGTGACTAATATATGTATTTGTTGTTTTGTCAACCCTGAAGGAAGAATATACACCATATGACATTTTGTAATTTGATTTTTAGAGAGCACCAGAGTTTGAAGGAGCATTTACAACTCCAATATATATATATAAAACATCCACTCTTTGAGCATCACAATATGGGCAGAGTGAGGAGGATTTGGGGTCAAACCTATTAAAAACAGTTGGGGTAAATAAGAGTTATTTAAAATCATTAGTTGAGTGTAATTAAGTTTTTTTAAAGGGGATGGACCTTGTGGTTATTTGGATGGAACAAATATTTTGGTTGAATGTAATTGTTAGGTCTAGTTAAGTGCAATAGTTGGAGACGAGAACTTCATTTTAATATTTGATTGACATAATATGTTTATATATATTAGAAATTATTTTGTTCATGAACATGAGGTTCCAAAGAATTTTTCATGCATTAATGTCATTTTCATTATGTATAGGATTTGGCAGGATTTTGGCACTCAATTCTTTGATCTGTCTTAGAATAATGGCATAGCTTTTAGGAAGGTCAAGTACTAGTTTCATCTCTGTGATAGAGTGGTTTCTAAGTGGGGTATAGGTCTAACAGAAATTTTTGTTTTAAGAGAGGGAAATTGCTAAGGTTAAACATTCTATTGTTAAGTTTAAAGTTTGGGTTAAGGTGTAACAGTTGCAAGGTGTTGAAGGCATTGGATACATTTAAAATATCAATGAGGTTTTGAAAATTGAGTATTTTATTTTTTAAGGATATGTGTAACTTGGTGTTTTTTAGACTCTCATTGTTAAGGAATGGAAGAGCTTTAGGATTAAAATTGAAATATTTGACATAATTTATAAAAATGTTCTATCTATAGCGGTATCCATGTCTTTACATTTGGGTTATAATCTGAAATATTTATGTCTGCTAGAATTAATAATGTCATAGTATAATTTGAAGTCTGGAAGATTCAGCCCTCCTTGATTTTTAGGGTAAACCAGTTTTTTTTTTTTCATGCAATGTTAACTGATTTAGAAGACCATAACAACTTAGACAGGGAGGACTAAAGTATCTTAAAAATTTGTTATGAACTTTTATATTTGAGGCATGAAAAACATAATAATCTTGGCAACATGTTCATCTTAAGCACTGCTACTTTTGTTAGAAATGAAAGTTGGGTTTTATTCCATAAACAAGGTCCTGTTGTATTGCTTGCCCAAGCTTGGTAATGTTACTTTTGTAGAATAATTTTGAGTCTTGTTGGAAGGATATTCCCAGATAACTTAGAGTGACTGAGTTTGATTTTCATTGAGAAGGGGTAGGCAAGAAGTTGGTAGGATGAGTTAATTGGGAAGATTAAGGATTTCTCTGGGTTTAATTTATAATTATAGTATTTAGAAAAGATATCTATGGAGTTCAGAATGTTCAATGAGTCAGAATTTGGAATTGTGAAGTATAAGTTTAGGTCATCTGCGAATGCTGAACGTGCTATTCTGGTGTTATAAAGAGTCAGTACGTGACGGAAGGTTTTCTACATAATGAGTAAGAACAAGGACTCAAAGTATAGATTAAAAAGGTAGGGAGATAATGGACAACCTTGTCTTGTTCCACTCTTAATAGGGATCAGAGGAGAGGTACTTTTGTTGATATATAATGATGTATGGGCATTGAAGTACAATGCATTAATAGATTGAATGAAACTAGGAGATATGCCAAAGAAAGGTAAGGCCGAGAGTAGAAATCTCAAATTTAGTCTATCAAAAGCCTTGGAAGCATTGATTGCAATACACTAGTAACTGCACCTCTAAGGACCCCTCTGTCAAACTTATTAAATACGCAGAAGATACAACTATCATCAGACTCATCAAAAATGGTGATGAGTCTACATACAGATTGAATGTTAAGCAGCTGGCCCTTTGCTGTAGTCAGAATAATCTGGAACTGAACACCTTTAAAACTGTTGAGATGACAGTGGACTTTAGGAGTGGTACTACAATAGTATCCCCTCTCTTGATATTTAATACTGCTGTGACAGTTGTGGAATCCTTCAACTTTTTAGGATCTGTAATTTCCCATGACTTGGGAGACCAATGTAGGGTCCATCATAAAAAAGGCAAAGCATTGAATGTACTTTCTGCGACAGCTAAGGAAGTTCAACCTCTCACAGAAACTGTTGATTCGGTTCTATACAGCAGTCATTGAGTCTGTTCTCAGCTCATCCATAACAGTGTGGTTTGTATCTCTGTCTAATCATAACAAAAATAGGTTACATCAAATAGTCAGGTCTGCTGAAAACATCTTTGGTGATAGTTTCCTCTCCTTACAAGACCTGCACTATTCCAGAGTCATGAAAAGGGCAAGGAAAATCATCACTGACTTTCACATCCAGGCCACCATCTTTTTGAACTATTACCATCCGCCAGGCATTACAGACTAATATGCACCAAAACAGACAGATAAAAGAACATTTTTTTCCACAGGCCATTAAGTTCATAAACTGTTAACACAGCTTATTTGGTTGGGGTATTCTTTTTCCCAAGTCTCCGAGGATTGTGCAGTATTGTTTACATATTGTTAATACTTGTTTCTTTCAGAGTTTATTTCAGTATTTGTTGCACTGAGTTGTACTTTGCACTTTATATATATATATATATATATATATATATATATATATATATATACATATATATATATATGGGTCTATTTCATATGGTCAAAACTCATTTGGTCGACAACCAGTATTCAAGTCACTTAATAGGGATTTGTCCCCCTCCCCAAAGCTGTGCGACCCTGGAGTTAATATATATAGTTGGGGGGTGTGGGGGGCACAGCCCCCCACATTGCTGGGTGAAGCTGCCCCACCTATATTCATTTAAAATGTTTAGTTTCTGTTGTATTTTCATGTTTTAAACAAATATCAAATGAATATTAGTGGGGGTCTTCACCCCCAAAACCACACATTGTGGGGGGCTGTGTCCCCCACACTCCCCCTTACTATATATATCAACTCCAGGGTCACACAACTTTGGGGAGGGGGGCAAATCCCTGTTAAGTGCCTTGAATACTGGTTGTCATCCAAATGAGTTTCGACCATATGAACTGTCGACCATATGAAGTAGACCCATATATATATATATATATATATATATATATATATGTATATATATATATATATATATATATATATATATATGTATGTATATATATATATATATATATATATATATATATATATTTTTTTTTTTTTTTTTTTTTATATATTTACTTTTTTGTCTTGTTCTTAATAATTGCATGCATGTGGTATGTAAGTCATTTATGCAAGTCATACTTGGAGAGTCACTGAAACGGGAGTCACATTCCTTGTACACATGCATACATCGCCAATAAATGTGATTCTGACTGCAAGGGCAAATAATGGTGTTTGATTTTGTTTGGTAAGGTTTATCATTGATTTTGTTTGGTAAGGTTTATCATTGCATCTAATATAAGCGTATTGTACCAGGTCTCTCTGTATTGTATAAATACTAATTGGCTAGGTGATATAATACTGGGAATAATGAGTTTTAATCTGTTAACCATTATTATAACAAACATTTTAATATCCAGATTAATCTGGGAAATAGGTCTATAACTCCACAGATTTTTTAGAATCGGTATATTCTTTGAGGATAAAGATTGTTTTAGAAATATTAAGATATTTATCTGTAATTTTATATTTTATATAGTTAAATTAAGCAACATTTTTGAGATTTTCTGATTGAAAGTTTTGTAGAATTCTGTAGTAAACCTATATGGATTCAGTGCTTTATTTGATTTAAGGTGACTTATGACTGTTATTATTTCTTGCTGGGTAATAGGAGATGAGAGAGATTCTTGCTGTGTTTGGTTAAGTTTTAGGGAATTAAGTTGACTTAAAAAGTCGTCTATCTCTTGCTATGATGGTGAAAATCTTTAAGCGCCATAAGTTTGGGAGTATAGATTTACAAACAACTGAATTATTTCTTGGCTAGTATAGTATCTTTTCCCTTGGTATACTATCTTGTGTCCTACTTGGGATAATTTCCTTTGATTTTTCAATCTTGCCAGGAACTTAAGAGGGCATTTGAGACCATTCCAAGTAGTAAGCTAGTAAGTATAATTCTTTTTGAAGATGGTCTAATTGCCTTTCAGTTTCCTACTTGTAGTTTATTTGAAATTTCGTTTCCAAATTGCTGATGTGTTTTTTTTTTTTAAATTGAGGATTCCTTAACATTGTGTATTTTCTTATAATATGTAGCTTTATTAATATGAATTACTCTAATTTGGGCTTTTATAGAGGCCCATTGAATGTCAAATGGTAAGTATGTAGTATCAGGTCTGACTAGTAATTAATCCAACAGGTTGTTCATTTTTTGTACACTATCCTCCTTTAGTAATAAGTTCGTATTTAGGGTCCAGTTATATCCACTATTCTTAGAGTCAACATTAGTGAAATGATTAATAGTAAGTGTGATTTTTGAATGATCTGAAAATCTAGGATCTGTATGAAAATCAATGCCCAGGATTAAAAACATATCTGAAATTAAGAAGAAATGCAGTCTGGACCATGCTTTGTGACAATGAGAATAAAAGGTATATTTATCTTTTGGCTGATTTCCATTTTAAAAATTATATAGATCAAATAAATTGAAATCCTTGTTTAAATCTGAAATGGCTATAGTAGCCTGAGTATTGTATGATCTTTTGATGTTTGTCCTGTCTGACATGGGATCTTGAATAGCGTTCCAATCCCCCCCCCTATGATATAGTAATAATTAGGATACGGAGTTAATATTTTATATAAAGACATAAAAAATTCTTGCTGTCTAGTACAGAGGAGAATATATTTAATAATAATATTGGTTTATCAAGGTGTGGGGTACTAACTGTTGTATAGCAATCATATTCTTTCTAGATCTAAATCATAATGTAAAATGTTATCCTGAAAGTTTTTTTTTTTTTTTAGTAATTGCTACTCCCACACTTTTTTTTATTTTAGCCTGTTGATATAATTCTTTTAATCCACTTTTTTCCTTTGTCATATGACCATTGCTCAGGAAGCATGTGTGTCTCTTGGACTAAGATTATATTTGATTTGGATTTAAAAGATAAGTGAAAAAAATAACTCGCTTTTTATCTGTTTCGATCCCTTTTATGTTCCACGAATCAATAACCGACATTAATGTCCTTGCCTGTGAACATTGAACATAATCGGTAGGTTAAATTGTATGAGTCTTAAATAAGTAAAGGAAGGACACTTAACCATATTTGGAAGCAAGTAGCACCTAACTCTCCCTTCAATATCCCTGTGCCTAACCATGCACCATCTTAGCCCGGAACAGTACTATGGAGTATTAGGAAGAGACTGAAGAGGAAAAGCTTGACAGAAATCTAAGTAAAGAATGTCTCTAATACAAATTTCTTTTATAACAACTGTCCCTAGAATAAAAACACTATACAAGTAGGATAAGATTAGCATAACTTTCTCAAACACCTGTATAGGCTATCATTTGGCTCCTAACAGGCAAATGAGTAGAAAGTATACAGTAGAGAGCTGCAGAAGTAAAAGAGATAAGTAGAATAAGCATATTTTACTTAGAGAGCCTAGTATATTTCCACCAGTCATGTCAACAAGTGTTATGTTAGAAATAACCTCTATGTATAATTCCAAGCATGACATCTAGAACACTACACCCAATGTTAATATGAGACTTAGCATATTTAACATATCTATGTAATAATGAAAGTAGTAAAACAACTTCTCATTCATACTAAGTCATGGAATTTACCCCCTACAATAGGAGGAACAGCATAAATAGGTAGGATTATAAATACAATGTTAAAACTTGAATAGGAGTACCTAAACCAACATTTTGGTATATAGAGTAGGTAAAGCTATTCTTATAGTGGTGTTATGCATATATATATATATATATATATATATATATATATATATATATATACCTGAATTAACCAAAACTGCAAATAACCAACAGCGAGATAACCGACACCGGAAGATCGACAACAGAGAAGACCGACAATTGAGAATCCCGACGATGAGAACACCGAAATGTTAAGGTAAGTGTGCGATAGGGACGGACGTTAGGGTCAGGATGTGGGTAAGGTAAGTGTGCGATGGTGACAGACTTTAGGTTTAGGGGCGGGTTAAGTGAGTTAGGGTTAGGATGCAGGTAAGGTAAGTGTGCGATAGTGATGGACTTAAGGGTTAGGGTGCGGGTAAGGTAAGTGTGCAATAGTGACAGACTTAAGGGTTAGGGGCGGATTAAGTAAGTTAGAGTTATGGTGCATGTAAGGTAAGTGTGCGATATTGACGGACCTTAGGGTTAGTGCATATATAGTTGTGTATGTAAGGTTTAGTGTAGGTTTGTAAGGATTTTAGTGTGCTTGTGTTGTGTGTGTGTGTTTTTTGGGAAAGTTATTTGTTTTGTTGATTATCGGGATTTTAGTTTGTCGGGCATGTAAAGTTTCGTGTTTTTGAACTTTCGGTTTTGTCGTGTCGGTTATTTCGTTGTCGGTGTTTTGGTGTGTCGGTATTATCAGGTGGACCCATATATATATATATATATATATATATATATATATATATATATATATATATACACATATACATATATACATATATATAGTTGTAAATCTAATCTAACACATATAAGGCCAATATATATTTTAACTTCAATGCATAGCAACCAATTACAGCATTTAAACCAGTCTGTCATTATGTAACAATCGAGTTTACAGGACAGATACCCAGGAGTCATTATGTTCATTATCTTAGACCATTTTTGATAACTGGCAGTTAAGATTAGTCCCTGATCTCATAGCTAACGTGCTAGTTACTCATTGTCAATACTAGATTTAAGGCTGAACACACATTGTATGGATGAGTTGTATTGTCCCAATGTGGCATAGATATTTATCAATGTAGGAAAGTAGCTAAAACCAAAACAATATCTCAACAAATGTAACCTTCCTAGAATAAAAATATAAAAAAATTACCAGAAAAAAATATTGATTAATATATAAAAAGAATTTTCCAGGTAATCAAAGAATGAATCTTCACTCTATAGTGTATGGTAAAAATATATAAATAATATGAAAATATAAAAGAAAATAAATATGCACAACTTCACCTGAAAAAATGGAAGTATATATTGAACCCTCCAGATAACAATAACCACTGCAGGTTACAACTTTGTCACGCACCTTACGCTCATTGGTACAGAAATATAGGGTACTAAACAGTTTATCCCATTACAAAAAAGGGGTTTGTCAGTGTTTTTTTTTCTTGTATTAAATAAAGCTTAGGGCTGTAAATGAGTCAAATCTAGTGTAATAATCAGTACAACCTAGGACTCTTAGAAGCCAGTGCGATAGTAATCTACAGCACAAATTACTGCAGATTATTTTTAAACCTATGTAGCATTTTACCAATAACCAAACTGAATATTAAGAGGGATATTGTTTGAGACTAAAAACCCAAATAACTCAATCTCCAAAAGTTATAAAGGAGGAGAAGCAAATTCTCACCCAACATAGTTGTAGTCACCAACGTTTTGCATCTCACATATGCAAATTTTAAACGCTTCTAATAAACATAGACAGCCAGCAGCCAGAATCAAATAAGTAAATAATGTAAAACACACACAATAACATAAGTGCTTCTGATTACATGCAAATGACTCTATCAGAAAATCAACTCCAGTGTTTCCTTTATTAAAAATAGGGTGCAAGTGATCATATAAATAAGAGAAGAGACTGACTTTACTCTAATGACCCACAAGGAGAACATTTCTGAGTAAGTTGACTTGAATCTTAATACTTTAATAAATATCAGAAATCTAGATACTGACTAGAACAATTAGATATCTCAGCATCTAGACAGGGATCAAGTGGGAAACAACTTAAGGCAGATTGTGGGAAAAAGTAAGAGAGCTACCATTATGGCCTGCAAGTAGTACACTCCTAAATTAAGCTTTCAGTTACATATTTGATAAATTATCCCACTTGCCATGAGAGATCATTGTCAAATACTGACTACCTGGAAATTTAAAACTGCAAAATTACACAACTACCCAGAACATAGTAACCCCTTTAATTCCACTAAACAGTGAATCTCTGCAGAAAATGGAGTTATGACAAGTAAACTGGGAGCAGGTATACTATTGTCAATGTGTAAAAACTGCTGTCAACCTTCTATAATATACTAATGCCCATACCCAATAAAAAATTATAGAAATGGTGATACATATGTAATCCTAGAAAATGTAATAAACAATTTTTAAATAATCAAGACATGCTCTTTTTAACAATAACTCTTCAGGAACATTTTCCAGCACAAATCAATTACTGTCTGACTTTTCTTTCAACATAGAAAACAAAAATCATGAAAGAGGAAGTGTAGCATAAGTGAAAGTCCAATTATCTGCATGTCAACACTGCCCAGAGATGTACCATCATTGCAAACCAGGAGAAAGCCCAGTATTTTATCAATTTGCAATCTTAGAAGTAAAGAGATAAAATCATCCATAATTATAAGAGTTACATATTTTCAGAGATTACCCATTGTCAATCCTTTTTATTAGAAGGATTCTTGCAGGCAATCTGTAGATTAAGGGAAGACAATACTTGTTTTATAAAGTTGACTATATTTCTTTTTTCTTCAGAACGGATTAAATGTCTCAATTGATACTTATACTTTGCTTGTATATCTTTTCAAAAACCATAGTAGTATTTAAACAATATTACACCACAAAAATCGGTCATTTCCCTTTAAATGGGTGCAACATGATGAAGCAGGAAGTTAGAGTAGTTGCAGAGTACTAGATACATGGGTAAAAGTTGACTTCATGTACGTATAGGTGCAGATGAAGACTCTAGTTGGAAACCAAGACCCTAGGAAAACAGGACCAACCAGTGATGTTCAGGTCATTAAAAATTTAAATTAAACTTCACCCACCATCATCGGACATGCAGAGATGAGGGAAAGCAAACAAGTCAACACATTAAATGACAAGCTCCAACTGCAGTCATTGACTGATTTCATCGGCCAGCAACTCGTTAAAGGTATTTAAAAAGGCATTCTTTGCATCTTTAAATGTTGACACTGTGTATTTAGTGCCATTATGTTGGAAGGAAAAAAACTTTAGGGTATCTCATTTGAAATGTGATAGTTTTGTGGAATAAATATGCACAAAAGGGAGATAACGTTTGTCTCTCCTGTTTTACTCAGTGGCAGATCTTGTGTCAAGGTTATTTTATTGCCGTCCTGCATAAGGTACTTCTTTTTTTGGCAGCTGATAGAATTTTGTAAACAACTTGGTAATTTAATATTTTAACATAAACCTGAACTTGGTAATTTAATATTTTAACATAAACCTGTCTAGGTTTTTCAGTGTTTTGTGAAAAGCAGTTCACTCTGTGAGCTCTTTCAATAATTTGTTTTTTTCCATTCATATTTTCCATTTGAGAGGAAAAGATAAGCTGGATCATTCCCATGAGTTTGGGCTGTTCAAGGATTTCTCTAATAATTATGTTAATACATCTGAATCTAGCTTCAAGGTCCAGTACTTTTTTGTTGCGTCTCCTGTATATGCTTAGAATTAGTGTCCGATTCCTTCTGCAGATGGTCGGGTTTGATTTCATTCTGTAGGACTCTTGCTTCAGTTTTTACCATTCTGTTGGCAATTTGATTAATAGTGTCCCCAGATGTCTGGAGGTAATGATAAAGATTTTGTATAGCAATCTGTATTGGTTGTAGGGCCGTCTTTAGATCTTCAAGGCTTGTAAGCTGTTCTGGTTTGGTTTTATTTGTCAGTTTAGACATATCTTGTTGTTTTCCAGTTATGGATCTTTTTGGACAAAACATCTTTTTCAGGTGATACCACTGCTGAAAATGTGGTTTTAGTGGGTTGAATGTCCATAGTATCAGTTTTGATTGATATTTTTAGATTTTTCTTTTCTTTTCTTTGTGGAAAAGGTGTAGTAAGACACATTATTGGCAGGGAGAAATCTCAAGCCCAATCCAAATTAATCTTCTTCCTTTTAGCTGATACAATTTTTTTTTCAGTTTTAAGGTATCTGGAAGGCAGATTATAGCAGTAGGATTATAATTCTCTTGTTCAGTTGAGCTCTATACCAGTTTAATTAGATTGTTGAAATCCTTGCAGACGCCAAGGAGCTACAGTGTTCATAGGATTGCAGCCATCGTGAAATTCCCATTTTTTTTTTTTGATAGTACTTTTAAGACTTGGTCTTGTGTGAAAGCTGGAGGTGAGCCAGTTTCAGGTATATCTTGTAAGACAGACAGAGGGGATACATGAGCAACGTTAGAGCTAAATTTACTGTCTAGTAGGTTTGCTATATCTTCAGTCTCAGTGTAGGTTACATTGTTCACAAGTCAGCCGAGGGCATTGCTGCATTGTGCTTGTGAGAAGGTGAACACTATTTTAGCCTTAAGCATGGATTTGGTGTATTTTATTAAGCGATTGCGTGTTTTGTTTATTTCCTTGAAGTGGGCTCTAACATTCGGGCAATTATTCTTCATACTTTTGGTCACAATTTTCTGCATTTTATTTTAAAGCTTGTTGATATTATGGTTCCACCATGTGGGTTTGTTTTTATTTGTTTATTTTTTTATTTCTGTTTGTTTATTTGGTGTACATGTCTATATTCTGTGGTTCATTGCCATGTTGTCTGCAATAGTGTTCTCTGTCATTGCATATATTCGCACTTATGCACAAACCAAGGAGTAGTGACTATAAATTACTTAACCCTCTGTGAAATCCATGTGTCCTTTTCATAAATGCATTACTTATCTACTCATACCTCTCAGATGGCCAGACCTGATGTGATAATTTGTGTAGGTTCTGTGGATGTACTGTCACACTCAGATCTGCTATAAAACATTCACTTCTACTACAGTGAGGAGCTGAAATGCCAAAAAAAAAAAAAAAAAACCATGAATATGCAAAAACGTAACTGTAATCACTTTTTTCAAGGGGGTACAAGCCCCCTACACATACAGATGTGGTGGGCAAGCCACTGACCTCCTTTGAACTTGATTATACCAACACCATAGTCATACCAATCCAAAAAAGGGAGACATCTCCCAAAGCAAGTGATCCATTACAGACACCTGCTTAGAAATTACACTGGCAATGATTTCATGTGGAACAACACAATCAGTATTGTACATTTCAGCTTTTTTTTCTTTAGGCTACTGACAGTTGATGAATTTCTTCTCAACCACCTGTTTAGGAGCCATTACACACAGTATAATGGCATTGCCAGCTTCACTATGATCATGTATACAAATATATATGGCAGTGCAGTTGTCTTTACCATGCCAAGTGGCTGAGGCCCCTGTCTACGATGCATTAAAATGGCTGCTTTCTACACTCCTTATGCTATTTCTTCTTGCTGGCCTACTATGAGCAGTTAGATCATGCTGACCTCCTAACTGTTGTACAGTTTGTATATGCTGCCATATAGAAATACCTGGTGCGTGCCCATACACTGCATGTGCGTATGACTCTGATTGCCACTGCTTACAGAAGCATGTCTTAGAACAGTAGAGGTGTGTGATGCATGCTTTTCCATCAAAATTCAGGGCATATTTTTCTCTCTGTAGCTTTTCTTTTTCTCCTTTGACCCTCCAGGCATATGCCGAAGCATGTGATATGAAAATTACAGAGCTAATAAATTACTGCTCGTCTTCTTTGGAATGTCTTTTCTCAATATCATTCACAAAATCTTCAAAATAAATTAACATTTTCATAGTACTGTTATGGATATTTCTGTTGAAATTAAAATATGTTCCTTTTTAGATGTTCAATAGAAAAGTTTGTAGAGCATATCAAAATAATTCTTACAGTCTTTACTGAACAGTGTCTGATGCAGAATTTCTTAGCTGGGTGCTGAATGAGTGGGAGGTGTAGACAAATTATACCTGTAATCTAAAGCATTCCCACTGCAAACAGCTTCGGAGACAAAGATGTGTTTCCTACTCTCATCTGGTATGTTAAAAAAATAATTTTCAAAATTTAATGCATTGTATTTTTGACTTCGCACACAGCAGGTTATAATTGATAAACACAGGTTGTGTAGTTTCCTGATAATACCAGCTGCTGGAAAGTACATAAAAATGAATGTAGCCTTTAATGGACAACAGTTGTGGTTTAAAGGGGGAGCTAACAAAACAGAATCATACAGAAAAATAGTAATAGGTTCTCTGATTCTGTTGGCAGTAGCATTCTGAATATCTCTCAGTGATCGGCCAGATTATTTATATCCATAAGAGATAGACCTGGAAGCTTTCCTGGAGGAAATGCACCTTCCACTGAATTTTCTTTTTTATTTTTATACTAAACAATAAGATACACTGCATGATACTGTAAAGCCATAAACTGATTTCACAATAATGCAATTGGTGGAGAGCAGACATGGCCATCACACTATATGGAAATTAGTCTTGAAGACCTAATGAAAAGCTATAAAGCAGTGTACCAGATATCACTAACATCAACCATTAATGGCACAAGGCAGAATGCATCCTACTTAATAAAGAATGCATTAAAGTTCCATGTAAATGAAGTGCAGGTTTAAGACTTAGGATCTGAGTTAAAATGTGATTACTCTAGAGCACTTTGGAAGCCTTAAAAATAAATAATTTTTACAAGCTCATACATGTGTCCTTAAATGAGGGTGTGAAAGTGAATCTGAAATTTAAAAAAAAGTTATGGATGAGGCATATAAGGGCTGAAAATTAGATTGCAATGCTTTCTTTTTCAGAACTGCAGTCCTATAAGATTAGTGTCTTCCATATATAGGACAAAAGACAAGAAAAATATATCACAATGACTGTGGTAGTGAAGAAACATGAGGGATAGGTACATGCTGTGTTGCTGATAGTGAACCACAATGACTTTGGTAGTGAATAAACGTGAGGGATAGGTACATGCTGTGTTGTGATAGTTTGCCACAATGACTGTGGTAGTGAAGCAACATGAGGGATAGGTACATGCTGTGTTGCTGATAGTTAGCAGTTTGTTGTGGCATTTGACATGGGAAACGAACCACAGAGCCATCTTTCGAGAAAGGCTCCCTTGGCCAAGATGTTGCAGCATATAGGCTTACCACTTTTTGGCATCAAGAAGTATCTGAACAGTACTTAGAAGTAAGTTGCACATTATTTAGAAATAAAGACTCTAAGTAATGATGCAGCTGTTTCCCATGAATGCTGAATTTGGCCTTTAAGCTGTCTAAGTCATAAGATTAAAAAAGCAGCATTTATCACTTGTTGAGCGCCGTTCAAGGTAATAGGAAAATCATTTTTTTCCTTGATGTGAACTGCTCTGTGATTTATATATTAGTTGTACAGAAGCCTAATACCTTCCTGAATAACACAGTTTAAGGGTGATTGATATTCCCTAGCAAAGAAGATAAAGCAGCATGCATTAAAGATTCCGCACAAATTCTCAGTCACCATGAGCATCCCACAAATCACAGGGAAATGCACATAGGAGCAGGCACACATGCACACGCGCACAAGCACATGCGCGTGTGCGCGCGCACACACACACACACACATCAGTAAACTACGTAGTTGGAAGTGTTAGGACAAATAAGTACATTTCAAGAAAGTCATAGCCATAAAATCAGAAGGAAATGCTTGAAAAAAACATTCTTTTCTTTGCCTTCAGAGCTGATATGTTTGAATGTCTAGGTTTTGTAGACTGTTCTGCCATATGATAAAGTTTGGGACTTGAGCCACTACAAAATCAATTTAAAATTTTTTTTTGTAGTTATCAGTAAACACCTATTTTTTTGGCACAGTTAAGATGCTTTCATGTCATGAACGTTGCACAATTGTACAATAAGTGATGTTCCTTTAGAAGTTAAAAACCTTAGAAAAGTGACTTCGACAGAGAATAAGGAAAATTTGGTACTAACATATTTGATACCCTGTTTGTGCACATGTACTTATACACAATCTACAAGAAATACATGTGTACAGTTGTTGCTGTAAGTGTCTGTTGGCTTTTTTTTTTTTTCCTGGATTTTCTGGTTTGTGTTACCATGGGCAACACCTTAGCTCCCTGTAAATTTAATCATAACATGATCCTACCTTAGGATGCCTATGAGCTGTGTATGTTGTACCTGGCAAAAGCAAGGCTGGAGCAAAGGGACCGCTGCCGTGGATGCAAGTGTTTGATGACATGATTGTGAAGTGTAGTTCCTGTATCCTTTTCTGATCTAGTATTTCTAAATTCTGGTACAGAAGAGTACTTCAGTGCTTCAGTTTCTTGCATGGTAAGCGGCTATAGAAAGTCAAGTGCTACAAATGCAGCAATCAGCTTGCTACGTCATAAAAGTAGAAGTCATTTATTTATTTATTTGTTTTTTTCTTTTCAGTTGAAGAGCTGAGGGGGTGGAGCACCAGATCACCATATCAGGGACAGGGACTGTGTGATAGAGTGCCAGATGTTTCTGTCTGTTTTGGGCTTGTTGATCTAAAGGACTCATATGACATTTGAAAGGCCTTTGGCCATTGAACCATAAAGGAGATAAGTAACAATTTAATTTTTAAAGGCTTCTTCCACTGGATGAAACCAGGAATGAAGACAAAATACAGAGGAAGAATGAAAATCCCCCAGTAAACAGGCCTTCTTTTATCAAGATACCCAGGTTAAAGCATTAGTATTCTGTATTTGTTCAATCATCTACCCAGCTTAGGTTGGATCTTCTTCAGAAGCCCTCATCATAGGTTGCCTCCCTAAGTCTCTTTTGGGGATCCTTTATACCAAGGTTCTAATAACAAAGGACCTTTTATGCAGAATAGAGCAGGAACCTCTCTTGGTGTTTAAAGTGTAGGCTATACTTTGCACTATCTTCTAAGTCAGTAAGGTCTATAAAAAAACACCAAGAATCATGACTGGGTTAGCATGTTAAAAGCATTTATTAAAACCCAAATGGACATGGAAGTTCTCCTGCCCCTACTGTCTCTATGATTGACAGAATAAGCCTCCGGGCATCAACCTCGCAAGTTCCTTCAGTGCATCTGGTTTCAGCACAGGGAATGTTGTAGCTACTTGTTCTGTTGATGTGGTGTGCTTCACTGTCAAGATCCCTTGACATCTTAGTGCTGACTTCCTTGGTTCCATCATTGGTTTCAGCACAGGGAATGTTGTAGCTAATTGTTCTGTTGATGTGGTGTGCTTCACTGTCAAGATTCCTTGACATCTTAGTGCTGACTTCCTTGGTTCCATCACTTGGTTTCAGCACAGGGAATGTTGTAGCTACTTGTTCTGTTGATGTGGTGTGCTTCAATGTCAAGATCCCTTGACATCTTAGTGCTGACTTCCTTGGTTCCATCACTTGGTTTCAGCACAGGGAATTTTGTAGCTAATTGTTCTGTTGATGTGGTGTGCGTCACTGTCAAGATTCCTTGACATCTTAGTGCTGACTTCCTTGGTTCCATCACTTGGTTTCAGCACAGGGAATTTTGTAGCTAATTGTTCTGTTGATGTGGTGTGCGTCACTGTCAAGATTCCTTGACATCTTAGTGCTGACTTCCTTGGTTCCATCACTTGGTTTCAGCACAGGGAATTTTGTAGCTAATTGTTCTGTTGATGTGGTGTGCGTCACTGTCAAGATTCCTTGACATCTTAGTGCTGACTTCCTTGGTTCCATCACTTGGTTTCAGCACAGGGAATTTTGTAGCTAATTGTTCTGTTGATGTGGTGTGCGTCACTGTCAAGATTCCTTGACATCTTAGTGCTGACTTCCTTGGTTCCATCACTTGGTTTCAGCACAGGGAATTTTGTAGCTAATTGTTCTGTTGATGTGGTGTGCATCACTGTCAAGATTCCTTGACATCTTAGTGCTGACTTCCTTGGTTCCATCACTTGGTTTCAGCACAGGGAATTTTGTAGCTAATTGTTCTGTTGATGTGGTGTGCGTCACTGTCAAGATTCCTTGACATCTTAGTGCTGACTTCCTTGGTGCCATCACTTGGTTTCAGCACAGGGAATTTTGTAGCTAATTGTTCTGTTGATGTGGTGTGCGTCACTGTCAAGATTCCTTGACATCTTAGTGCTGACTTCCTTGGTTCCATCACTTGGTTTCAGCACAGGAATTTTGTAGCTAATTGTTCTGTTGATGTGGTGTGCGTCACTGTCAAGATTCCTTGACATCTTAGTGCTGACTTCCTTGGTTCCATCACTTGGTTTCAGCACAGGGAATTTTGTAGCTAATTGTTCTGTTGATGTGGTGTGTGTCACTGTCAAGATTCCTTGACATCTTAGTGCTGACTTCCTTGGTTCCATCACTTGGTTTCAGCACAGGGAATGTTGTAGCTAATTGTTCTGTTGATGTGGTGTGCGTCACTGTCAAGATTCCTTGACATCTTGGTGCTGACTTCCTTGGTTCCATCACTTGGTTTCAGCACAGGGAATTTTGTAGCTAATTGTTCTGTTGATGGGGTGTGCTTCAATGTCAAGATTCCTTGACATCTTAGTGCTGACTTCCTTGGTTCCATCACTTTGTTTCAGCACAGGGAATGTTGTAGCTAATTGTTCTGTTGATGTGGTGTGCTTCAATGTCAAGATTCCTTGACATCTTAGTGCTGACTTCCTTGGTTCCATCACTTGGTTTCAGCACAGGGAATTTTGTAGCTAATTGTTCTGTTGATGTGGTGTGCTTCAATGTCAAGATTCCTTGACATCTTAGTGCTGACTTCCTTGGTTCCATCACTCTTGACTTAAATCCCCATAACTCTAAGACCAGCTGGTAGTGGAGGGCTGATGCCAAGTTGTTGTTTACTTAGTTAGAATGTTGGCTCTGACTGCAATGGAGATATTTACTGTTTCCAACTCTTCAGCATTTAATTTGTTAGGGTTAAAGCCAGCTTTATGTCTGAAAGTTCTCTAAGGATCAAAGTCTGAGTCAGAGCCTCAACTTCAATATTTTCAGTGGTAAGGTCAGCTTTGGTACTGCTCTTGTCAGCTACCACAGGCAGTTCGTTGGCATTCAAGTACCTGGAAAAATTAACCTCCATTTGCAGACTTTTGAAATAGCCTACCCAACAATGACTTCATCTCCACTGTTTGACACACAACAGTCTTGACTTGGACACTGATTGTGCCCTCCAAACACAGATTTCTGTAAGACCATCAAAGGCAGCTCCCCAAGGGCCTGCACCCTCATCCAGTCACATACTTTGCTTCCCAGTTGATGTTAATAGGAAGACATGCAAAATGAAGAAAATATACTTTCAAACAGAGTTTATCACCCCTGAGTTTGCCCTGAGTGAATGGAAAGGATCTACATAGTCCTCTATGGATGACCTCAAATTCAGGAAAATTTTAGAATTGGTGTAACATAAAGATATATGGCATAACATGCCATATTGAGAAAGTTCTGATGGAGGTCTTTCAAACTATTCTATTTACATCTTGGTTGGAACCTCTGATGGACTGTATGATTGACTTGGTCATTGAGCAGGCATGCCGAGTACTCACTGTTGCTTAGGTCCCTACAAGGAGACTGTACAAGATACTATAAGATCCAAAGGGCAGACCTAATTGATAGAAGAATACATTTGCAGTTCTAATAGTGTTACTGGTGTTAAGTAACAGGAATACTTGTGATATAAACCTGGCCTTCCATTCCATGAAGATTTTAAGGCAGTGTAACAGAACAGGAACCATACCTTCACATTGGACAACTTCAGCAAATGTGCCCTTATTAACCTGCTGCATATGAACTGCTTCTGTTGATTCTTTGCCAAGCAAACCTTGAAAAACCTTTTATGACCACCAATACCTGATATTTACATGGTGACAAAGGTGCAGTTGTTGACTGTGCTGAATATGTCTCTCTCCACTATGCATCTCTTAAACAACGCAGCTGATGGACCAACTCAAGTAGCTGGGAGATACTCTGTGTGGTCAGGCTTTTTGTCTTCACAAGGAGTTATAATGTCTCTGTGCCATTCACAAACATCCTGTTTGATGGGTCCTTGGCCTAAAAGTCAAAGAGAAACTGATCAGGAGCAAGCAAGAGGGCAAAACCTTGTCTACTCTTGGGTTAAGTTAACAGCACCCACAGAGATTATTTTCAAGAAATTGGAAGGGCCCTCAGAATTTGTGGTTTAAAAAACTTTCAGCTGCAGCCCTTTGACTTGTTTCAGAACAGGGGTTTACATGATTGCAGGGACTCCTTCAGTGGATGTTGCTATAGAGATAGATGTGATCTGCTGAATCAGGGTTTATATATCCAACTCCAAAGAAGATAGCAGCAAAATCATTGAGAGAATTGTCCAACTCTCACTTTGCAGACTCATCCAGAGATCACCTCTCCTTGAACTATCCAATGCAAAGGTACCCATAACTAAGGGAATATTGGTCAGAAATGTGGTATCCATAAGCTATGCACTTCCTTTTACAAAATACAAAGGATGACCTTTCTACTATTACCTGATATCAAACCTCATCAGAATGAATTGCGCAGAGTAGAGATCAGAAGACATTTCCACAAAATAGCAGTCCAGGACATCACACCAATCCTGAAAGGATCCAAGGATTTTCCCCTCCAGCTCATGTAATCTCCAAAACTTTTGACCTGATTGTCTATACAGTCCATTTAGTATAACATGTCAAACTCTACATGAGAGTTTTACAGTGGACCTTCAATGCGCAATGGTCACAACTAGAGGGCAGCATGAACATGCTTATCTGCTGCATGTTGGAATCACCTGATATGGTGGCTGGACTGCCCAAACATCAGCATAGAAAGCCCCTTTGAAATACTACTCCAAGTTGCCACATTTGCAATGAACACATGCACTTTGGGGTGGGGGACATTATTAAATCCAAGGGACATGGTTGCAATAAGATGTCAATGTACACATTAATGTACTGATGATTACACTCATCCTCATGACATTGCAGGCTTTCATGACCTCCTTTTCCATGATTTTACATCCAACTACACAAATAGCATAGTAGTGTCATTGTAAGTCATTTAAGGTCACAACAGATCTTATCTACTATGTAGGTTAAATATTAGAGTGTGGGAGTGGTATATCATTTCACAACATTTTCTACCAGCAATGCACATCCCAGGTCAGGTCAACAGTTTATAAGTCAGGCTCAGGAAGTGTATTCTGATATTTTATAGGTGGTTCCTGAAACCACAGATATTGTGAACAACATTCCATTGAAGGAAGTAGCCGCCTTACTGTGACCTTCTCAAGTCAATAAGCAGTATCAAGCTCAGCAACATTTTAGCCCCTATCACTCCATGGGCACAGACCCTGAGGAAGACATTGGTTTATATGTGGCAACAGGGTTACATGCATGCTTTCTCCAATCTTTTGTTGATGATGAGATTAATTCAGAATGGGTCTATATAAAATCATCAGAGGACCTCATTGACGAACGGCATTTCATCAGAAATACCATTCATTGAATTACACTCTTGTGGGGGGGGCTGAACCACCCACACCCCCTGCTAATTATATATACCAAGTCTGAGATCGCACTACAGTGAGGAAAGGGCAAATTGTCAGATCTTCACTAAACAGCAATCTCAGTATGAACAGTTCAACGAATGGCATGATTGATGTAAGAGTACCAAAAATGCCATTCGCTGAACTGAATTTTCTATGATTTAATATAGATCCACTCAGAATACCTAATTGCGAACAGCAAGAGTAATCCTCATAGCTCCAGTCTGGTTTTGACAACTATGGATCCTCTTATTGTGGTCTTACCTCAAAGAGAAGAATCTGTGTGAGCATCCCCTCTAGATTTCCTATTTCACCTATCAGGCAGGCCTCAATCAGACATCCAGTTCCTCTGACTAACTGTATGGCTTCTTCTGTTACATTAATGGCCAGGTATCCATCATATCGATTCAGAGTGACCAAAAAACATACTGCTTCCTAAAAACATTGCTCTGACAAGTTGTACGTTGGCAAGTGGAAAAAAATGTTACTTTGGGCCATTGAGTAAGATATAAATCTCTGCTTAGCTTCTCATCCTTCTGTATTACTCTTTCTCTTCTCTTTTCTCTCTATTATTATGTGGGGTTCAGCTTCTTCACTATTTACGTCATCTTATCAGCTAATTTTAATTTTTATCAGTGCTTTAATTTTCAGTCTTTGGCTTCCTTAATCTTATCTTAGTGAGGCAGACTCAACCCTTCCCCTTTTGAAACAGCTAGTTTGACTGACCTGAAATTAATGCCTTGGAAACTTCTTTTTCTTGTAGTGGTGATTTCACAACATCAAGCCCTTTTCTGTCATTTATTTTAACTGATTTTCCACAAAGATACTGTTTTTCTTTGCTGTTATATCCTCCTTTATGTAAAGCTGCTGTAGAAACTAATATTAATCAGCAGGTGGTTAGCTGGAAGGAGTTCTGAAGTGCATCAACATGGGACTAGACTTAGTTCAAAGTCTAGATGTCATAGGCAAATTAAATTCTGTCCACCCTGAATAAACAGTTTAGACAACATGATCGCTTACTATTTCCTCCTCTCCACTGAGATTGGGCCAGATAGTACTTAAGGTCACCCTGTCCGGATATCTGCATGATTGTATTTCATTCATCTATGCCTCATCCAACAGACTGTTTCCTTATAAATTGAAGGCATACACCATGAGATCAGTAAAATCCTCTGCCTTCTTTATAAGTTTTTCTGTTGATGGTATTTGTGTTTTAGCCACATGCGCTTCATTGCATACCATTTTCAAACAACTATAAGTTAGATGTGGTGTATTGGTCAAAATCTTCCTTCAGGACCACCATACTGTTTGATATTCTGGCATGATGATATCTAGGATGTTAGCTGGGTTCTGTAAGATCTTGATTATCCATGTTCACCCACCTCAAGAAACTGTCTCTTCCCAGCTCCAAATTCTCACCTCATCTGGCCTTACTGTTCCTATGAGGCCTATGTGATATAACCTTTCTTATGGCTTTATATTCCCATCATAGTAGAGCTGTGATTATTAGTTAGGATTGCAAATTTGATTTCAGATAAACTAGGAGGAGCAGTGCATTGTGGGAGAGAGGAGAAGAGCACAAACTGTATGAAGAAGCTGTGTTTGCTGTATCAGTGCCTGGATGCGACCAGTCCCATCTTTAAAGTAGATGGACATAGATGATCATGATCCAGTGTTATGGTAAGTACACAACTTTTGTCTCCTCTCTAAATCTCCAACGGACATCAAAGTGCTGGTATTAGACACCAGGGGCACTATTGAATAACAACCCTGATCCACTTAGCAAACTAATAGAACACAGGTTTTGGAGCATAGACACAGTGCACTAAGAAATATGAAACTCTAATGCCTGACATTACTCACCGACTGTAATAGTCATGATATACAGTGGCCATGCTCAAGACTTTTGGACAATATTGTGGGGGGGCATTAGACAACGCTGGGGAAATTTTCTGAATAATGCTGATTAAAGTGGTACTGCATTAGTGGCTTTCAGTAATTATAGTGACAGTTGGCTTTCAAACAGGAGAAGTAGTACAACTGTTTGCTACACCTTATCTTTTGCCTAAACTACGGTTGTATTGTAATATGAAAAAGAAGTTGCACAGGCCTTGCATTAGCAATCTCAACCAGACAGAACATAGATTTCTTACACTAGTCATTTTACCATCCTCTGTCTTTACCAGCTGTGTATATATATATATATATATATATATATATATATATATATATATATATATATATAGTTCAGCTTAAGGTCATATATACATATATATATATATATATATATATATATATATAAAAATATTTTTTTTTTGTTAATATCAGCAACCTCAGAATTTCCTAAGGATGTCATCCTGTTAGGAAATTTCTATTGTAATAGACTTATTGACACACTGAGGAACTAAATTATAAAAGTGTTGTACCTAATGTTAAAAAAATCAAAATGTAAGTAGAAGCAATGCTATTTGTCTGATAATGCGACACAAAACATACATGCATCCCATATTAGAATATAGCAATAACCCATGCCTGGGTGTGGGTAATGCTGAATTTACCCATGGTTGGCGTGGTTTGGTCACGAGGGCGAAGCCCGAGTGGCCAAACAAAGCCAACCGTGGGTAAATCCAACATTACCCACACCCAAGTGTGGGTTATTGTTATTATACAATGACATTATTTAAGAAAAAAAATAATTACTTTTCTTAAATAATGGCATTGTATAATGCCTCCTTGCTGCCCTTCCGCAGCTGTCTGGTATTCTGCGGCAGTTCTGATGTACTGCGCATGTGTATGCCTACGCAGTACATCAGAGCTGTGGGCAAAAGCAACGGAGAAAGCAAGAGCTCCGTTGCTTTTTACTGTTTCGCTATGTTAAATGGGTTTAACATAGTGAGACAGCTTTTAAAAAAGCAACGGAGAGGTTGTAAGATGGGTGTGCTTCACAGGCTTTCATATTCCCTTGCTACAGCTATGTACTCTATTTTTGCATCTTGGATCATTTTCAGTCCTTGTGCTGCTGCTGACTGGCTTGTCTCATTTAGAATGCAGGAATGAGGAAGCTACTTTCCATATAGTTTCATAGTTTCATGGAAAAGCACTAGGCTAGCTGCCCTTGTGGATCATTTTAAGCCTAGACAATTTCCCTTTTTGTGTCAAAATAACTAATCCCATTTGCTTATGGATTGGGCTTCGTACCATAGATAATTTGAGGGGATGCATGCATGGGATAAAGCATTTAAGAGCTGCATTTGTCCATTAGTAGTACAGAAAACAGTCCTGCGGTAAATGTTCCATTTCCCAACCATAGATCTAAGCTGCACTTGAAAATGGACAGGAATAAACTTTGTTTTATGCACATGGGGTGTCTGTTTCGTATCAGTGGCATCCTCTGAGAAATATACTTGACTCTACAAACCGTTTTCTTGATATTACAGAAGAGGTTTAGATCCCTAGAATGATTTTTTTTTCTGATATCATTTGATTTGCTGATGTGCAGTAAAGCCATCATTAATAGGTTGGAAAATGTCTTATATGCCATACACAGGTCACCTCTTAGCAGTCTGTAAGACACCAAGCATAGAGACGGGGCTTTGAGTCAGTCCATATCGGATATGTTGTACAGGCCTTATATCCTTTAAGTAAGGTATTTCTGTGGATGTTCCAGTTGTTGCATATGTTTGGACAGATACATGCCAAAGGAGGCAATGTTTGGCCTAATAATGTGGAGTAAGGGGGGCAGTGACATCCCTAAATCTAGACACTGTCCCTTTATTAATAAGCTGTCCAGTATAGGACTTATTTACAACAGTAGACACAGGTTCATCAAAAGTTAGGTCACTGCCTACATAAGTTCCCAAATCCTGAACAATCAGAATATCAAGTTGGTGGCAAGTATATCATACAAAAACATATCTGCACATATAAAACTTGTGTGTGTGTGTGTGTGTGTGTGTGTGTGTGTGTGTGTGAGTGTGAGTGAGAGAGACGCCTATATACACACACACACACACACACACACATATATATATGCATACATACAAATAAATGTGTGTTAATCTATACTATATATATATATATATATATATATATATATATATATATATATATATATATACATACATCCCTATCATATGATAGAAACCTCATGTAAGTGAAACGCATTTGACTGAAACTTCAAAAGACTAAAAAGTCACTTGACTGAAACCCATAATACTGAATTTCAACATACTAAATTGTAAACAGGACCAAATAAAACCAGACTAGGTGGGGGTCTATGCCCCCACTCCACCCAATGTGTGCCCCCCACACCAACCAACTATATATACTAACTATAGGATTGCACAACAGCGGGGAAAAGGGCAGTTACCTTTCACGTAACTTACAGTAGTCTACATGCTGCCACTACTATGCCCTTTTCCCCACTCTAGTGCGATTCTGGAGTTAGTATATATAATTACGGGGGTTGTCTGCTTTTATATATTTAGTATGTTGAAATTGAGTATTATGGGTTTCAGTCTTATGGGTTTCAGTTAAGTGACTTTTCTGTCTTTTGGAATTTTTTGAAATTTCAGTCTTATGCTCTCATTCAAATGAGGATTCTATCATATGATAGGGATCAATATATATCTATCTATATATATATATATATATATATATATATATATATATATATATATATATCTATATTTCTATATATATATATATGTATATATATATATATATGTGTGTGTGTGTGTGTGTATATATATATGGGTCTATGTTAAAACATCGAAAGTGCGGTTCATCGAACTGCACTTATACTAACCCACTTTAGTGAAATTGCATAACATCGAACATGCAATTTCGCTAAACTAAACAAAACAAAATTTAAAAACTACAAACAAAAAAACTGTAAACACTACTATGCAGGGGGCACGCCCCCTGCACCCCCCATGTGGGGGGCTGCTCCTCCCACAATCCCCTACTTTAATATTCTAACTCTGAGACCGTACTACAGTGGGGAAAAGGGAATATGTGTATACATATATATATATATATATATATATATATATATATATATATATATATATATATATTATATAAAGAGAGAGAGAGGTGTGTGTGTGTGTGTGTGTGTGTGTGTGTGTGCACATGTATGTGTGTACACATGCATATATGCTTGCATACATCTACAAATGTGTGTGTGTGTGTGTGTGTGTGTGTGTGTGTGTGTGTGTGTGTGTGTGTGTGTTGTGCACACCATGTAGATATTTTTGCTTATATAAACTCTTGGTATATCATCAAATTTAGTATACTCTTTCTGCATCATTAGCACTTGTTATATATCCTTGTCATGACATCTACTTGTCTATCCTACTAAAATTTTACAAAACCTGCTATGATTACATTAAATGAATGCTACTCACTAAAAATGTACACACAACACCATAAAACAGCGCAAACAAACCTTACCACTCCGAAATATGAATTTGCTTTTAAATAAAAAATTTAAGGAACAGTGGAAAACAGGACCCACATTTCCTCTCTGCATCAGTGTAAGAAAGTAATTAAACACAACCCTCCATATAATAACATTAACCAATCTCAATAGAAGCAACAATATTCTTTAACTATCTAGGTTTATGGCTGGATCAGTAATTAGCATCCATAACCACACTGAAACCACCAGTAAAAATATAAACTTTCTTTTATAATGGTCCTGTAAATATCTTAATTTCTCTCCAGACCAGCAAAAGTTGCATTAGGCAAGAGTCCTTATAGTGGAAATTGAATACAGGCTCCTCATCACAGCCATAGCCTCTAAGAAACTTAACCACTCTGTAGCCCATTGAAAACAAAATCTGCACAATCATGAATAGCACTGCACTGCCATCTCAAAAGCCTGATATCTCCCAGTTACCTAAAGAGTTGAGTTGCTCCTTGGTTCTCTTCAGCTAGGTGCCTTCCTGCCAGTTCCATAATTAAACCACCCCCTGCAATCTCTGCAACTTCTCCCACTAATTGCCTCCCTCACTCTAAGCCTCCAAAGCAAACTGCACTGTACTGACCACTCCTTTTTCTTTTTTGCATGCAAACTCAGGAAATCCCTCTCACTTGTCCTAAAATAAATCTCCTCTTTCCCCATATTCAGAGCACATCTCAAAAGACAACTCCATCAAAAATCTGTCTCCAAGTACTTTTCCAATGGATACCTTATTTAACTCCTCCCTCATCTACATCACTTCTACTTCCACCTTCTCTTTTAACCTGCTGGTAGCCTCCCACATTTATTACTAAAATCAATCCACATTTGTTTGCCTTCTTTCTTAATGATAGTTGGTCAGTGTTTCAAATGTCTGGTGGGCTTTGTATCTTCTGTAAATACTCTTTTTGTGCATCAGTTCTGTTTTATTTTTTTACCGACTGACTGATTGTGATTTTTTCAGTCAGGCTATGCCGGCACATAGACATTTGTGATTATTGTACTACCTCAGGGAACAAACGTCAATAAATAAAATCAAATAAATAAAACAAATTACTTTACATTATAATGTAAAGAGATTTAATGAAATAAATAGTAAAAGCCCTGACCACAACTAGCCAAACAGTCAATGGTATTATCATCAAAAAGGATCTGATTCTGACAAAAGTAACTAAAAAGAATATCTAAGCCACAAAACTGACATATTACAATATAGGTTTCCATCACAGTACTAAAATGTATAAAATTAACTGATGATACTACTGTAGTTGTTCAAATGGCTAAGGAAATGAAGATCTGCCTACAACCCATCTGACCTGTGTTTGCATATCAGCTCAGGAATGGGGTGGGAAGATAGGAGTGAGTGTCAGTTACTGCCTTGCTTATCTTGGGGGAAGGGAGATGGCTCTGGCCTGCTGCTTGGATGCCATTGTATCAGAAGCACATAATTCATATCTGGGCTGGCCTTCTTAAGGAAAGGAATAGTCAAGGCCCCTTTAGATTTTATAGAAAAGACTGTTTCACAAAGGGACAATATGGTTATCTGGTGGAGAACCAGAGTTAGTATCTGGAGGCACTGGTTTAACCAGCCTGTTTGGACATTGGACCTGTCAATAAGATGTCATTCACATACAGGAAACAAGCATGGCAATTTCCTTTTTGCACTACAAATTGTAAATTGTGTTTTTGTAAATACATGACCCAATCACAATAGACTTAGCAGAAAATTACTGAGCTTCTATATATAAAATTAAATAAAATAAATAAATAAAATAAATTCTAATTCATATTCTTCAACCAGAAATGACTCGTTCTTTAACAAAAAAGCAGGGACTAAGTAGGTTAGTAACTGTATCAGGTTGTCCTGCAAAAAATAAAATATGTTACCATATGTACCTACAAATAGAGAAAGATAAGGAAGATTATTGTCGGACACAATTCATATGGGATGCCAGGAACAGTCTTTTCACCAATGCACAAGACATCAAAGGCAGATGGAAGGAATACTTCCCCAGCTTAAGAATGAAGACAACCCCACAGAAGCTTTACTGCTTCATGTATAGTCTATGAAGGAGGAAAAGAAGCTTGTCATGTAAGAAGTAAGAACAGCACTAATGAAAATGAAGTCATTGAAAACTGTGGGCTCAGATGATTGGCTCAGATGAGGTCATGGCAGATATTATCAAGATGTTGTGAGACTTAGGGTAGAAATGGTTCCTGAGGGTACTTATAGCAGTATGCAGAGAAAGACATATTGCAGATGTGTAGAGCATTAACATTCTAGTGCCAGTATACAAGAAGAAAGGGGGCACTCAAAACAGTGGACAGTACAGAAGTATCAAGCTCCTGTCACACTAGATGACATCACTGGAGAGGGTGTTATTAAATATTAAGAATAGCAGAAAGATGGTAGATGAACAGTTCATAGAATTGTAAGTAATTACTAGGCTAGCTGCCCTTGTGAGACATTTTTAGCCAAGCTTTTATCCCTTCTGGTGCTCAAAATAACGTATCCCATTTGGTTATAAACTGACCACACCGATCCTGTAGTTGATAATTATATATAACCACTACAATCAGGCTCTAAACAGGGACTTCAGAAAATGTAAGGGGGAATGTAATGCAAAGCAAAGGGACACAGGATGAAACTGAGTTCATTGAAAGTAGTTGTCATGGCAGGAACTTGGAGAATAAGAAAAAAATGAAAAAGTTAAGATAGAGAGGAATATAGTGGATTAGGTTAACAACTTCAATTATCTGGGAGGGTTAGTTGAGGAGGGATATCTGAATGAGGTGGTCAAAGCTAAAATCAGAAGAGCTGCACACAATTAGCACAGTATTTCAAGTTAACGTGTAAGATGTACAAAGCAGCGGTATGACCAATACATCTGTATGATGCAGAAATCTGGGCCGTGAATGCTGTGCAGATGATGATGTTAGAGGTGATGGAGATGAAGTGCCTGAGATGGGAGGCAGGATGCACATTGAGCAACAGATGAAGAAATGATGACATCAGAGCAGAAGGCAAAGTAATTCCAATCAGAGCTGGAGCCTGCAAAAGATGATCTGGGTAGCTGCCTGGGGGCCAGGTGCTGGCTGGGGGTGGGGGTGGGAGGTACAACATTAAAAAAGGAAAGAATGAAAAGAAACTTCCATCTCCCAAACCCAATTAGGCACTTGCTCTGTTTTTGATTACTTTACTTGCTGGGTCAGATGGTCTTTTTTGAATGCCACATTGTCTCACAATGGCTTAGATAGCCAATGAGGATAAGCACTTCCTTGAAACTGAATGGAAAACGCCTTAACAGTGTGAAGTGTAGTCTTTTGACCATGATTCTAGTAAATAATGAATACATTGAGTGTTGTAGTTTCTAGTAAGTGCATCAGCCATTCAGAGGTGTGCATTAATTCCTGTTTACGGTGTAAAGAATGAATTCTAATAAATAGGAACATCTTCATATGAGCTATGTTATTTGGGTACAGTACTGGGTTTCCTTGTTTTTTGACTGTTGACATTGTGTTTATTATTTAGCTGTGAATACATTTTACAGCATGAAATCTACCCTTGGGATTCAATAACCTTTTTATTCAGTGCAGGAACAGCGTAGCCAATCCCTTAAACTCCGAAACTGCCATGCATGAGTCTGCCTACACTGTTCTTGCACAGAAAGCCATGCAGAATGCTAATTACCTCATTTGCTGGTGAAAAACATGCAAATGAAGTGAATTAGTGATTCAGCAAGCAGGCGGGTATCCATGCAAGAACAGTGTTAGTTGCAGACATGTGTTCGGTTACTAACCAAACACATTTCTGCAAATAACAAAACGGGGGCATGGCAGCAAAAATAAAAGCATGTACTATAATCTGTAGGCATGCCAGTGGCCAAATATATGGCCATTGGCATGGAAAAGTGTTTACATTTTATAAAATGGAAGTGTTTTTTTGGGCCAATCTCTGCTGTTTAAGCATAGGGCAGCAGTGCGCAAAAGTGAAGGTGCTGAAAAAAAAAATTGTGAAAAGTCAATTTTAAGTGAAATATTCATTTTGCCATTATATGGTATGGCATGCAAAATCAAAACAATATCAGGAAACAGTGGTTGTCAAGGGGAAAGCACTCGTGTTAGTGCAGTAACTGTGGACTAAGGCAGTGGGATATGCAAATGAGGGGAAATGTACTGTATCACAAAATATTCTAAGTCCACACACTGCACCTAACTATGTACGTGCTAGAACATGATCGAGTAGGCAGGAGGAGCAGTTATCATGAAAAGGGGGTGTGTCATGCTTGTGTAAGCACATTGGAGCTCTGCGGCCCATGTTTGTGCTTAGTTAATCACAGCAAAGCAAGGGGATGTGTCTCAGGCTGTATAGCTTTGTGTACATTGCCTAAATGGGTGTGCGTGGCATGCACTAGGTCTTAGACAAAAAAAAAGAAAGAAAACAGGAAATGGCATCACAGTGTACATGTAAGCAATGGGGTTGTGTTACTCACAAAACTAGCAAAAAATGTTAGGAGCTGCTGTTGCATTGATCTCTCAGTATGTGGTAGAGGCTGACGGCAGTGAGGAGGATAATGCTGATGACCACCTCAGACCAAGGAGAAGAGTGTTCAGACCTAGGGCAATCTACCAGGGGCTACATAATCTGGGGATAGTAGAGTACTACAGGGTGGACAGGGAAATACTTCAGCAAATCATTGAGCTGCCCCACCTTAGACTCAGAGCCAACAGAAGGGAACACATCCCAGTGGATACCAAGGAATGTGTATCCCTAAGAATACTTGCTACAGGTACTTTCCAAAGACCAACTGGGGATATCATGGGGGTCTCACAGGCATCTGTGTCCAGGATACTCCACCAGTTCCTGGATGCCATGCAACCACTTTCCGCTGAGCACATTAAATTCCCTAGCACCTGTGAGGAGAGGACTGGCAATATGTGTATCTTCCACCATGTAGCATAATACCCAGAGGTACTGGGTGCCATAGACTGCATGCACATCCACATCAAAGCACCACCCGGTGACCAGGGTAGGGTCTACCTAAACTGCAAGGGGTTCCACTCCATCAACTGCCAGGTCGTGTGCGATGCCCAGGGCATTATCATGAATGTGTGTGGTGGCAGCCCTGGAAGCTATCATGACTGCCACATCTGGCATTCATCATAGCTGTACCAAGCATTTGCCAGTGGGGACATCCCATATGGCCATCTGGTGGGGGATGCTGGCTACGCACTGGAGCTGTGGCTAATGACACCCATCAGAAATGCACACACACACCCACACAAGACCACCATACTGAGGCACACGCACAAACCAGGATCATTATAGAGCATGTGTTTGTGATGCTCATGTCACTGTTCCGCAGCCTTGCCATATCCAGTGAGGCCATGCAGTACTCTCCAGCCTGGTTTCTTTTACCTGATCGAACGTTTAGGTTAGCGAATACCTAAATATTGATCTGGTAATAGTGAAAGCAAAAAAACTGGGAATGGCCGATTTAACACAGAGAAAGAATTCCCTTGGCCGTTATGCAGATTTTTTCCCCTTTCCCCACTGTGGAGTGGGGGTTGTGGGGTGCAAAGGCCCCCACTTCATCTTGGTTTAAATTTTTTTTTTTTTTACGGCCAAAGAAATTCATTCCCTATGTTAAATCGACCATTCACTGTTTTAATTTTTCAATATTACTAGTTTGATGTTTAGGTATTTGCTAACCTAAACATTCAATCGAGTAATACAGATGCCATCCAGCCACATGTGCACACATGTTCACAGTGTGTGTCATGCTGCACAATATGATCCTGCGGAAACAGCTGCAGCAGGAACAAAGCAGAGAATGACCACAAAGCCATACACCATTGTCAAGGTCTCCACAGGCACAGAGGGACTCGGAGGAGGAATATCCTGAGCCTCCCCCTGTAGGCAGAATGAGGCGTGTCCAATATCCACTGGCCTTGGCAAGAGGCAATGCATAGCACATACACTGACACTGTAGGGAAGGAGGGACTGATATCTCTCTCTCTGACTCACTCACACAGTAAAATGGATGCCAGCCATCACACCATGTATAGACAGTGTACTGCATGCACCCAACATAGTTGGCCCTCAAGCACCATCCTCACAACTTCCTCAGGCACAAGGTAAGTCAGTCTTCTTAATAAGTGAATGCAGCAGAATGTTCTGATAGCATATCTATGGTATTGCTGCAAGCATGCAAGGGAATGGGGAGGCTTACTGGGATAGCAGCAGACAACTGACAGCTATGTGGGACATCAGGAAGTGTATGCTCAGTACTGGCTTAATCACACTATGCAGTACCACTCTAGTTGACAAGTACCACTGCAGTATATGTGGTGAGACAAATAACTGGGGGGGTCATAGGTCACATGCATGGATGCCAGTGAGGACCCATACTCACCCCCAGCCTCACCCAGCAGATCAGCTGTAGAAAACCATACAGAAATTTCAGGCAAAGGCCCCCACATGGAGACAGGCATGAAATTCCCACTTACAGACTTACACATTGATATCAGAACAGGTCTGGCAGTGGTAGTATGGCTCTGAAAGGTTAGAAGTCTGAAACTAAAAATGTGTATGCCAGAATAATCTGACCTGTGGTCGATACTGTTATGCCTGTAGTCTCAATGATAGGGCACATGACTATGCTAAATGGGTCCAACATGTTAAGCAAATATCATCACAGTCTGTGCAAATGTGTATTATGTACAGATGTGTCACCTCCCCACCCATAGTCCCATAGAAATGCAGTAACATGTCCCTAGCCTTAAACAACATCCAGCTGTCACCCAGAGTGAAGGCTGAATATGAACAGAAAGCAATCATCAGTAACAGCCATTCAACTTACTGGTGCCATCCCAGGGTGTCCACTGCCTAGCAATCTGGGAACATATGATCATCACAATGCACTTGCTATAGATGGCCTGCATCTGTCGCACCTGGCCTACAGGCCTCTGGCAAAAGCCCATGCCTCACCCACAGTGCCCTTTATGGGAGTGTCACGGGGTCCATAGCACTAACAGAACATAGTCAACATAATGCAAAGAAAGGCCGTGCTGCTAACTGCTAGGCGCAAACCTGCCAACCTCAGAGAGCCAGACATTAGGAGAAAGCCATGAATAATGGGGTGGTAAAAATCCAAATAGGAGGACACCTTTGAAATACTGTTCTAATAATGTTAGAAAGTTGATGGAATGATTGTATTAGCATGGAATGTCTGAATGGAATGATTGTATTAGCATGAAATGGCTGAAGGGAATGAAGTCTGAAACTGCAATGTCAACTGTCAGTAATATATGGCTTCAACCCTGAATGAGTTGCAAAACAGTTTTGCTTGAAAACCACACTTTTTTGGGTAACCGACCAGATATATGACTCAGGATTCTGGACATTGTGTGAAACTCTGTTCAGTCGACAGGTATAGCTAAGAGTCTAAGCATGCGAATGCACCCATTGCAGGCAGTCCTAACCCTGTAAGATGGTGACATGTCTGCACCCACAGAAACCTGGCCCACAGCCATGAGGAGTAGCACATATTTTCCTGATTACTCAACCTGTACAACATCCTGACCCCAAAATGTGGGTGGCTAAGCCAAATGAGGTGGGGTATATATATATATATATATATATATATATATATATATATATATATATATATATATATGTATGTATGTATGTATATATGTGAGACACACACACACACCTCCAGGCTGGTCCAACAGTCAACACATACAAGACCCTCCAAGTGCTGTCAACCCATAAGAAGACCCCTGTGCAAAGTTTTGGTAGCTACAGGCCAACATATCTGACCCAGGACCCCCCTCCCAAATATCTTATCCCCTACAAATCTATCTGGAGTCTGCCTGTCACCCTGATCCTCCCTGACTTATATTACCCAACCTTGGACTGGAAATTAAACCATGCCAGAACAGAAATGCACAGAGATTCCCCCATTGTAACATATTACCAAGGTGCTGAATCATTACACAGCTTCAGCAGTCAGTTGGTTGTAGGTAGGCACACACCTCAACAGGCTGGATTGTGCAAGAATGCCTAGCATTTGGCCCATAATATTGTTTTTTTGCATCATTCATTCTATACTCCTCTGGTAAATCACTGTGATGCTCTGAGGAGGTATGTCACCAGGTACTGAAACAATACATTACAGTGTCACACATCATACATACCATATGTCTGCTAAAACAAACCCTGTATCTCTAGCAACTCATACATTACTAAGAGACATACTCACAATCACCCTATCTCCAGATATCCTGCACCAATAGGTTGAGAGGTATGGCTGTGGCACAAAAACAATGGACTAGAGTACAACAGTATCTGGAATGGAGTTCCACATTTACTATAGCAGGTCACAATGGGCATGCTCGTGCACTTAGAAAATTGTCACTAGGATCTAGGAACTAACAGGGCTTTCCCACCCAATGCACTTCACATTACCCTATATTAGCAGTCTTGAAGATGTCTGTCATCATAGATGTACCTCTTGGCAGCCCTCATCCCTTTAAGCTCTATGGTGTATGTGATAAGTAACACTGTAGTATATGTAAGTAGGTAGGTAGGAGCTCTAATCTCAGTCCTGGCAAATGTAAAAGTGTGTGGGTGCCTTTGTGTGTGGGGGTGTGTGTGTCTGTGTGTTTATAAGTCAAAAGATTGTCTCCAGTCATACCCAGTACAATTTCCATTGTCCTACGTTAGCAGTCCTGCAGATATCAGTCATCTTAGAACTATCTTTTGTCAGCTCTCAGTCCAATAAGCTCTATGACATGTGCAATAACTGTGTAACTCTATAGTATAAGTACATAGGTAGGATTTCTAATCTCAGTCTTGGCATGTGTGTGTGTGTGTGTGTGTGTGTGTGTGTGTGTGTGTGTGTGTGTGTGTGTGTGTGTGTGTTTGAGTCAAAGGTTTTGGGTCCATTCACACCCATTGCCCTACTTTAAAAGTCCTGCAGATATCAGTCACCTTAGAAGTATCTTTTGTCAGCCCTCAGCCCTATAAGCTTCATGGCACAAGCAATAACTGCATAACACTATAGTAACTAGTTAGGTAGGAGTTCTAATCTCAGTCTTGGCAAGTGTAGAAGTGTGTGTGTGTGTATGTATGTGTAGGTTAAAGTATTTTGTGGCCTCTCTCACCCAGTACATCACCTATTGCCATACTTTACAAGAGCTGGTGATATTGCTCACCTTAGAAGTACCATTGGACAACCTTCATCCTATAAGCTCTGTGGCACATGCAATAAATACATAACACTGTAGTAGCAAGAAATAGATAGGTAGAGGTTCTAATCTCAGTCCTGGCAAATGTGTATGTGTGTGAGGGGTATTTGTGTTTGTGTGTGTGTGTGTGTGTGTGTGTGTGTGTGTGTGTGTGTGTGCGCAAGAACAGTATCCTGTTTGTGGGGGGGTTGTTGTGTTTCTATGAGAACCATATCCATATCCATTGGGGGTGGATTTTGCTAATTTTTCTGTTGCCAATGCAGTACATGTCCCAGTGTCCATGTTACAAGGCCCACAGTTGTCATCCACTGTAGAGGGAGCTGTAGACACTCTGCAGCCCTGTCAGCATTGTACTATGTGACAGTATGGAATAGATAGCAAGACGAGCAGCCGATTTAATCCTTGGATACCATTTCCCACTCAGGAATCATACACAAACACACTCAGCTAGTCATCATCCCTATATCAGTAGGTGGCCTGCAAACCGGCTCACAGATAGAACCCACAGTGTTAAGTGGAAACCATGTCAGACTACTGACCAGTCATGTATGGACTCCCACAGGGTGTGGACCTGGGTCTTCTCATGTTCAGGATCCCCACCTCTGAGGACCAGCTCAATGTGAAGGTACCCTGGCTGACAATGTTTGCAGATGACTGCAAGCTGGGTGCTATCATTACCCTTCCCCCCTGGGATGTTGACCTCCTTCACAAAGGCCTCTCTGAGACCTATGACTATTGTCAGAACCCTGGACATTAGCTCAATGCCATATGATGTTCTGCCATCCCCTTTGGATACAACATGGTTCCCATAAAGTAATACATTGATGGCAGTCCGCTGAACACTGATGTTGTTATAAGAGAATTGGGAACACAGGTTGACAGTGTGTTTTCTATTGACCAACACAGTGCCACTGTCTTCAGAAAGTCTGTGTGTCATGTCTCCTGACTAAGGGTGTTGGATTCAGGAAGTAAAAGGACAGTGTCTCCCTGTACTCTACTCCTCAGTAGGCCAATCAATGTGTACAATGGCCCATTTGCCATGTATCTCACTGGGCACCT
Source organism: Protopterus annectens (assembly GCF_019279795.1). Taxonomy (NCBI): domain Eukaryota; kingdom Metazoa; phylum Chordata; order Ceratodontiformes; family Protopteridae; genus Protopterus; species Protopterus annectens. Next base: position 489,783,787 of record NC_056751.1, read on the forward strand.
ACAACAACAGGAGAGGCTGCAAAGTACCCCACAAGGAGGATCTTGGGTCTTACACACTTGACCTATATGGACAGACTCCAATAACTCCAACAAATCTCTGTCCCATATTGGCTAATTAGGACCAATCTCTGCCTGACTTACACAACCATGTCTGACCCAACTCTGTCAGGAATGTTACATCTGAAGAAACCAATCTGTCCACACCACATGCCCCAGGGACCTCAACCCCATCCTCACAATCAACAAGACATGCTGGAGGGACAGGTTCACAACCCAGAGACTGGCCACACTATGGAATAAACGTTACATATCAAGCAGAGCACATCACTGGCCCTCTGCAAGATAAATCTAGAAAAGTGCATGGGGAATAGAATACCCACCCTGGGGATCAGTCCAGTGACTATACTCAATAGGCACACTGGAGAGTATTGTCAGGTGGCATGATGCCAGGATATTCCCATGGGCTAGCCTTGTAAAGCCTCCATGGCCATTTGCCTAGTACATACCTATGAAGCTATGAACCTATGGATCTCAGTCCTGGCAAATGTGTGCGTGTGCACTAGTGTGTATAAAAGTGTTTGTGAGTGTGTAAACATGGGTGAAAGTAGTTTGAGGCCCATCTCACCCAGTCCAACTACCATTTCCATACCTTGCAAGTGTTGTTGATGTTATTCACTATATAGGTACCTTGGAACACTCTTCACCCTATAAGCTCTGTGGTGCATCTGTTAACTGCATAACACAATAATAGCAATAAGTACATAGGTGGAGGTTCTAATCTGAGTCCTGGCAATTTTTTTTTGGTGTGTGTGTGTGTGTGTGTGTGTGTGTGTGTGTGTGTGTGTAGGTGTAGGTTCCAGTATTTTGTGGCCTCTCTCACCCAGTACATCACCCATTTCCATACTTTGTAAGGCCTGGTGCGGTCCCTCACCTTAAAAGTACCTTTGGATAAGCTCCGTGGCGCATGCAATAAATGCCTAACAATGTATTACGAATACATATATAGGTAGGGGTTCTAATCTGAGTCTTGACAAATTGTGTGTGTGTGTGTGAGAGAGAGAGCTGATTCCTCTGTTTGAGTGAGAACTATGTCCATTGGGTGGGTTTTACAATTGATAATCTCAGTCCTGCCAAATGTGTGTATAAGTGTGTATAAATGTAGGTTAAGATATATTGAGTACATTCCCACCTAGTACATCTCCCATTGCCATACTTTGCAAGGCCTGGTGATGTTGCTCACCTTACATGTACCTTGGGACATTTTTCACCCTGTAAGCTTTGTGGCATGTGTGATAAATGCATACCACTGTAGTAGCAATACACAGGTAGGTAGGGGTTCTAATCTCAGTCCTGGCAGGTGTGTGTGTGTGTGTGTGTGTGTGTGTGTGTGTGTGTGTGTGTGTGTGTGTGTGTGTGTGTGTGTGTCTGTGTGTGTGTCTGTGTGTGTGTCTGTGTGTGTGTGTGTGTGTCTGTGTGTGTGTGTGTGTGTGTCTGTGTGTGTGTGTCTGTGTGTGTGTGAACTAGATTCATTGGATGGCCATGGTTTAATATTCTATGCCATGGTACTCTCGGTACACATTCCTAGGTCCACTGTATGAGGTCCATTGTTCACAATATCCTTAGTGATACCTGTAAACACTCTTCAGTCCTATAAGCCCTAAGCAACAGTTTTGAACAATATGGTACAAATAACAAGATAGGTAGGGCTGCTAATGTCAGTACTGGCAAGTGTGTGTATGTCTGTGTGTGTGTGTGTGTGTGTGTGTGTGTGTGTGTGTGTGTGTGTGTGTGTGTGTGTGTGTGTGTGTGTGCATTGGTGTATGTAGCAGTGATTGTGACTGTGTAGACTTGTATGTGAAACTATTATGAGTACTCTCACACTCAGTATACCCACCATTGCCATAACTCACAAGGCCACGTGATGTTATTCACTTTATAGGTACCTTGTAACATGCATCACACTTGTAGTCCTTTTCCACCTGCAGTAACCGCATTACAGTGTAGTACCACAACTTGATGGGTAGGGGTTCCAAACACAAAACTGGCAACTGTGATCTTGTGTGTGCATGCGTGTGTGTGTGTGTGTGTGTGTGTGTGTGTGTGTGTGGGAACAGTATTCTATGTGTGTGTGGTCGACACAATATCCTCTGTGGTTGTGGGTTTAGCAATCTGAGATGTGTTCCACCCACTCCATGTACCATTGTCCACTCTACAAGAGCTGATGTCAATCACCATAGACTTATATACACCCACAGCCCTACAAGCTGTGAGGAACATGCAATAACTGTTACAGAGACCTGGAAAATGTGTGCAGGTACATTCTTTTGTCACAAAATGATGAATTTCAGGTAGTCATCCAGTAGAGGCTGTCCAATTCAAAAATCCACAAGTCTCAGCCATTCACTTCAACAGCTTATTAAAAAACACACAGCACAAAAGATATTGGATTAAGCACTTTCGTCTCTTATCCAGAGACTTCATCAGAATCAAATACCTACAATGCAAGTTAATTTAAATAATCAATCTATTGCACAAGCATCCACTTCATTGGTTAAATATACAATTGATAAATTGTGCATTCACAATTAAAGTGCAAAAGCTCTGCTTGTAAAACAACATGTCACATCATTTCTATGCATTGATGCCATTACTTAAATGTACTTCCTCAAGCTAAAACAAAAAACATATATTGCTCATTATTATTAATAGTACAAATGAATAATGAATTTGTGGATTACATTCTTTTGTCAGCCTACTGACCTTCCAATAGAAAGTTATACACCACTAAGTGGAAGGGATTCACTTTTTGGGTCCTTTAAAAACAGATCCTTTTACAGCTTCCATAGAACATGTGCTGGACATTTTAGGCTCATTGCTTAATACTGGAGCTTCTCATTCCACAATCAAATTACAACTGGCTGCTATTTCTAGTTTTCACAATGGTTTAGATGAATGATCCTTAGCCTCTCATAGGCTTTGTAAATCATTTCTAAGAGGCGCTCTTCTGTTAAAGCCTCCATTCAAGTACCCAACACCTCCTTGGGACTTGAGCCTAGTTCTTCAGGCAGTGATACAGTCTCCCTTTGAATACTCTGTGGATTGTGACCTAAAGTTTTTATCCTGGAAGACGCTCTCATTTGGCAGCCATTTCCTCTGCCAGAAGGATTTCAGAGATCCAGGCTTTGTCATCTGAACCTCCTTACATTGTTTTCCATAAGGATAGAGTATTCTTGTGAGCTTACTCTTCCTTCTTACCCAAGAGTGTATCACAGACAAACATTAACCAGACCATTGATTTACCAGATTTCTTCCCTAACCACTCTAATAAAGCAGAGAGCACCTTGCACCTATTAGACATCTGTAGACAACTAGAGGTCCATCTTCGCAGGACCAAAAAAAATAAGACAATCTAGGCAATTATTTGTTTTTTTCTCTAGTGCAATGTTGGGCAAAGCAGTCAGCAAAACTACTATTTCCAAGTGGCTGAAAGACTGCAGTTCATTAATTTATTATAAGAATAAATTAACCTTTACCAAACTAGTAAAAGCACATTCTACAAGGTCTATAGTTACTTCAGCTTTCAGTCCAAAGCTTCACTGGATGACATGTGCACAGCAGCTACCTGAACTACTCCCCATACCTTTATTACTCATTACAAATTGGACCTGGTCTCTAAGGGACAATCATCCTTTGGCTTGATGGTGCTCAGGAATTTTCTTCCATGAGTCCACCCAAGAATTTAGGTAGCTGCGGACTCTGTCCCAAAAGTCAAGAATGGAATGAAGTTTGACAACATCAGATAAAGTAGTTATGTACTTACCATAATGTTCCATCTGTGTTGTTAAATCTTCATTCATCTTTGACTCTCCCCCGTCCATCCCTGACCTAAACGTTTTTTGGTGGAGTTGATCTAAATGATTTTATACTGTTATTCATTTAAGCATAGTAGATAGGCTTCCTCCAGATCTAATTTTCAAGTATCTATATATATTTGTATATCTATATCTATATATGTATGCACATATGTTTTACATGTTTCTATATCCTTTCTGCAAACTCAGTTTGAGGTAACAGAGAGAGGGATTCTGGGTAGAGGTAAAGCTTGAGAGATTTTGGCTGTTGTGAACTGTAGTAATGGCTACATTGGTTCCAATATAAATATAAAACATTTTAAATAAATTCTTAAGTTGCATTCTTATAATATTACTTATCCCATTTTGCAATACAAATATCAGCCAAATATTACTAAATTACTATATTCATGGAGTAAGATGGAAGGTCAGCCTCATAGCACTTAATATACTTAAGCAGTCTAACCATTGCCTAATGCTCACAGACAATGGATTGTTGATTACGTCTTTGCAATCTGTGTGAGAGGTATGGAAATATTTAGCCATATCAGAGGTCTTCCTCTCACAAGCTAACAAGCACAATATGTGAGCACTACATACCAGTACTGCATTCCACACAAATTAACAAAAAAAAAAAAAAGACAGTAAACTATCATGTGCTGATGCTATTAAAAAGTCCATGCCTCAGCCAGAACAGGTAAATTTAGCACTCCGTGCAAATCAAATATTATGCATGTATTAGCACTAGCACAGTAATGGTTCATAAAGTAATTAACCACTCCAAAATTAGTGCACTTAGATTATACCAACAACGTGCTAGAGATTCATGACTCTTTTGTCAGATACATTGACTGAACTTTCATGAGGCTAAACAAAGAGTGGGTGACAGTGAGGTGCCTTTCAAAAAACATACTCTCTGCCATAGCAAGAGCTCTAAAGACCCTTAGCTAAACAAGTATGATTGTGACATGGTAGTGGTCCATTTGGTTGTGAATAAGCTAGCACACAGACTGCTGAGAGATACACAGGGGACATGCCAGAGCTCACCCTCTGTCAGAAATGCTAGTAAGACCCTGGTTTTGAGGAGAATCCTTTCTTTTCCTCAGTTGATGCCAAAATACAGGGACAGGATGATTGGCTTCATCAACTGGCTGCATTATAGGGGGAATCTGTATGTGTCACAATGGGAAGAGATGCTCTGTGATCACTCTTGGTTTACCAGGCATGCCTTTCACCTCTCATTCCAGGTCTTATATATGCAGGATAAAGCTTTTGCTGCCCTCATAGTACCTTTTGTAGGTAGAGTCCCGCTAACTTATGCCTGATCTTGGGGCCCTGCATCATTTGGAGCTCATACTTGTGTGTGTGTGTGTGTGTGTGTGTGTGTGTGTGTGTGTGTGTGTGTGTGTGTGTGTGTGTGTGTGTGTGTGTGTGTGTCTGTGTGTGTCTGTGTGTGTCTGTGTGTGTGTGTGTGTGTCTGTGTGTGTCTGTGAGCTCATATATGTATGTGTTGTTATAGAAATTTGATTTCAAAGTACAGAAAGCACTCCCTCCAGTCCATGGTTTTACAACTATCACTTTTTTGCCCTGATGATAACTGTGGCAGAGTATCCATATTCTTAGGGACTACTTTGCTTCAAGACAGATTCCTAGATATCCAGAAAATGAATTGATTGAGATCCAAATCATATTGTACAGGAGCAGCTATCAGATCATAACATATTATAGGACCCCATCTATGCTCCCACCAAACCATGCTAGGTTCCTAAATATACTAGATGAACTCCAAATCAAAAGATAGTCCATTATCTAAGGAAGGAATAGTTACCCAGCAATAAACTGGAATACCTATACAGCAACTTTAGGTTATGCATAAAAAAAAAATTATTCATTTCATAAACAAAAATATCCCGGATGACATTGTCAAGGAACCCTCTACAGAACCAGTGTGACGTCAGTATCAACAATCCACCTGATGCTGCCTCTTCCAGTTCAATCCAATCACAAATTGCAAACAGTTTTGTTCAAAATCTGTAAACAATTGGATGTAAAAATCACAAACTCTGGGGACTTCAAATGTACAAATGTCTGACAATTCTGTTTAATTCTCAAAATTCAAAGCTCTTACTCATTTAACAGTTACTGAGAAATACATGCAACTTGCTATAATGCCATTAAATCACTTATGCAGGGGGAAGCTTCATTCCTATACCCCAGATTAGAATGTCTGCACCTGCACACTCTTGATGCTTACATGTCCTAACTGAGACCGTTGTACCTAGGAATGAGAGAACAATTTCTTAATACTACAAGCTTAGGACTCTGTATGTATTCATATTTTCATTGCCAGTATTTTGAGAATTACATTGGGTGTCTTTGGAATTTCAAGAGAAGCCTGTTGGACTCGACTTAAGTTTGTAAACTGATATACATCCCATTAGGGTTACCACATGTCCCACTTTGTGAGGGACAGTCCCTCTTTGGGCAGTTGTGTCCTGACAAAAAATATTAAAAATGGAAAACGTCCTGAGATTGTAGGACATAATTATGTCCTATATTGTATGTAATAGTTGCATAAAACAGTTATTCTGTATCTAAAATACCTCAATTTTATAAGAAACAGAATAAGCAACTAAAATGCTACAAGAATAAGCTATTATTTAGGCAAAAAAGTTAAGTTCTATCCTTTGTACTGACCGTGGGTATGTGTTGGCCAGTAAAATCTGATGTTTGTCCTGAAAATGTCCCACTTTGGCCATTTGAAAAGGTGGCAACCCTACGTCCCATTTGCCTGTCATGTTATAATTTGAACTATGTATTTTTTTCCTTGCAAAACAAAAAGTTGAATTATACAAATATAAACAATGTATTTCACAATTGTTACTTATCCCTAAATGCTCTGAAGAGGAAAAAAAGGAATATGTAAGATTTATCAAAAAAAAAATAGATGTTTACCTTTTCACAGAGCATTGTAACAGTGGAGATGAATATAATAAGTGGCAAACAGTTCTGGAAGTGCAACTTTCACATACGGGGGGTGGTGTAGTCCCTGACTCCCTCCCCCCCATAAAACACTAACTGCAGAAATATGTCCATTCTTGATCTTGTGGTGACAGTTTTCTTTAGTCAAGGTAGCATGTTCAGTTATGGGGGATTCCATTTCAAACAGCATGCAACTTTTCTTTGGGTGGGACATTTTGTTTTTTGTAAGATATTTTACTTTAAGAAAAAATATTCGTGAAGAAGTGACTATATAAAGTTATCTGGAAAAGAACACATGATTTCTGTCTACCGGACTATTCATTTCTTAACAGACTAAAGCAATCAGTACCACTGCCACTGAATAATTCCAGTAAACAGTGTTCCTTTAGTAAGAGAAGTACTTCACTGATTGATGGGATTGTAATGAATTTCCTATTGAGTAATGGTTTTCTTTTAGCTACAAGTACAGTTACTGTAAGCAGATGAATTTCCTGTTTATGCATTCAATAAATTGCTGAACTATAAGTTTTATCTTGTAAGGTCAAACTCGCCAGCCAACTTGTTCAAGGATGCCATATAATGTTTTGGTGGATTATATGACAAAAATATTCCCTCTTTGAAAACAATCTCTAGAGCATTCTTTATTAGACAGATATTTCCATCTGTTTGGGGAAACATTAGGAAATATCTTGCCAAATATTTCTAAATTAAAATATTTCAGATGGCATTGCCAGCCTCAAAAATCACCTTTCAGTAAATGTGTAGCATTGTATCTTACTAAAATATTCATAATATATCTGAGTCACTGAGAATTTTCCTATTTTTTGCAAATTGACTGAAATGGGTACAGAAAAACAAGTTACTATATTTAGTAGTAATAGTATCTTGATCTAGAACATAGAACTGTATCAGACAAGGCTTTCTGTGACTGGAAATCTAGCTTGAAATAATTTGCTAGGAAAATGCTGGTTTGTGAATGCATGCATCTCTATACATGATTATTAAAAAGGTTTCATTTTTGCTTCAAATGATAAAAGTAGATAAGGTTTCCACCTCAGAGAAGCTAACTCATATGGATATTAATATAGGCAGGCTATGAAAACCAGGATTCTAGAACTATTTTGTCTGTGTGTTGTGCATGTGGGGAGGAGAGGTCTACCATTTAAACAATAAGATACAAGAGTTTAATTCAAGTTTCCTATTTGTTTCTGCTAATTGTAGACAAAAGGTTTTGTAGAGTAATTAATTTATCATAGATCATAGTTCAAAACTTGTCAACTTTGAATGGCTTCCAGATTGCTTACAAAGCAGAGTGCTGTAATCTGTGCTGCTAGTCAATTTTTTTTTATTAAATCAATTAATTCTATTAAATCGAGAAATTTAAAGCCTTGTTAAAGGTTGATGTAGTTAGTTTGGATAGTAGTACTTTTAAATAGTAACTGTAGGAACACTACAGCTTATTATGACGCTTTTTTTTTTTTACACTTAATGTATCGTATACTTTGTCTTGAAAAGTTGCAAGTACTGTGTTAGCTGTGAAAAAAAAGTTGATGATTGAAGTATATTTTATAACTGAGACTATCCTACTAGGAGAAAAGTTAACTGCTTTGCTAATGATTTTTTCTTACATCAGAATCAGAATCACACTTACTGGCCAACTATGTGCAAATACAATGAATTTGACTCCAGTTTCAGTGACTCTCCAAGTATGAATTACATAAACTGCATATATACAACTATTAAGAACAAGACAAATGACACAGATGCAACTATTTATTTATTTTTTTATTTTAACATTTGTTGACCGGGAAAGTCCGACTAGGTTCCACAGATCCTGTTTTCAGCGGAGGTCCGGGGAGAAATGCTCCAGAAGCATGTCTTTAGAATGTGGGAGGAAACTGGAGTACCCGGAGGAAACCCACGCGAACGCAGGGAGAACATGCAAACTCTGCACAGAAGGAACTTCTTGCTGTGAGGCGACAGCATTAACCACTGCGCTGCCCAACTATTAAGAACAAGACAAAAAAAATTAAATATACATATACACATACCTATAAGGTGCAGAGTGAAACAAATACTGAAATAAACTCTGAAAGAAACAAGTATTAACATTATGTAAACAATACTGCAGAATCAACATATTCTTGGGAAAAAGTATACCCCATTCTAATAAGCTGAGTTAACCATTTATGAACTTGATGGCCTATGGAAAAAAATGTTCTTATATCTGGTTGTTTTGGTGCATATTAATCTATAACACCTGATCGAAGGTAATAGTTCAAAAAGATGGCGGCCTGGATGTGAACTGTCAGTGATGATCTTCTCTGTCCTTTTCAAGACTCGGGAATAGTACAGGTCCTGTAAGGAGGGAAAATTGCATCAGTGATATTTTCGGCAGATGTGACTATTCAATGTAACCTATTTTTGACATGATTAGACAGAGATCTAAACCACACCATTATGGATAAGCTGAGAACAGACTCAATGACTGCTGTAGAGAACTGAATCAACACTTTCTATGGGAGACTGACCTTCCTCAGCTCAGAAAGTGCATTTGTTGTTGTGCCTTTTTTATGATGGACCCTACATCAGTCTCCCACTTCATGTCCTAGAAGATTATAGATCCCAAAAAGTTGAAGGACTCCACAGCGGACACAGCAGTGTTAAGTTTAAAGAGGTGGATAATATTGTAATACCACTCCTAAAGTCCACTGTCATCTCCACAGTTTTAAGAGTGTTCAGTTCCAGATTATTCTGACTACAGCAAAGGGCCAGCTGCTCAACCTCCCATCTCTATGCAGACTTATCACCATTCCTGCTAAGCCTGATGATAGTTGTATCGCCTGTGTATTTAGAAAGTTTGACAGAGGAGTCTTAGAGGTGCAGTCATTAGTGTAGATGGAGAATAGTCGTGGGGACAGCACATATCCCTGAGGGGCACCTGTATTGATCTTGTGATAGCTAGATGTAAATTTCTCCAGTTTCACCTACTGTTTCCTTTGACAGGTGGAAAGAGGAACAGAAAGCTGGGAGAGTTTCAAATAAAGAAGTTCCAGAAGTATTCTATTAAATGCAGAGCTGAAGTTCACAAACAGAATGCTTGCATATGTCCCTGGGTTGTCAAGATGTTGCAAGATATAATGCAGGCCCATATTAACTACATCCTCCATTAACCGGTTCTCTTGATATGCAAACTGAAGAGGGTCCAATGAGGGAGCTGTAATATCCCTCAAGTCAGCTAACACCAGCCTCTCAAAAGTCTTCATGACCACCGATGTCAAAGCAACAGGCCTGTAGTCATTCAGTCCTGTTATATTGGAATTTTTAGGCACTGAAATGATTGTGTCTTGTTTGAAACATGACTTAACAGGGGTCTGTATTCTATTTTGTCCTCATGACAGTATATATGGCATGAGTGCAGAAGACAAAACAGTGAATACTATTTTGAAAAACAAGCTGTGTGAAATGTTATTTGTATACATCTCTCAGATATTGGTTTATTTGAGGGGGAGCAAAGCCTCCCTGTAGCCCCTAGGCAGATATTTTTTTCCTACTGTACCATCCTATTCCATGTAATCCATTCCAGAATTACTACATCTTGGGGAAAGACAAATGCCTTTCATGAAGCAGAACCTCACACCAGTATGTTTTCTGCACATTTGTCCATCACCCAGTGGTCCTTGCACAGCTGTTCATCAGACAGATATCAAGATATCATACTCCACTATGATTTGCATATAGAGACAGTTTTGTGTAGAGAAAAAATGCCTTAGTATACATTACTGAATGATTACATATATCTATATCTACCTGTAGCTATCCATACAATATATATATATATATATATATATCACACACACACACACACACACACACACACACACACACACACACACACACACACACACACACACACACACACACACACACACACACATATATATATTACCGTTTTCTAAGTTAAGAACCTCAGTTCATCCTGATGTACTATCTCACTGGCTAGATAGGTTGAGTCATAGCCTCCAGTGTAATAGGTCCTGGGTTTGAGTCTTCAGCAGTCATACTTTTGCCCCTGCTTACACTTATCAAGGGTATCTTGTCAGAGATTTGGGATGCATGGCTAGGCTTAAAAAGGCCCTTGTGGTCATTAGCCTAGTAAACGGATAATAACCTGTGTGATGGTTCAAATGGAGAAAGTGCTAGTTTTTCAAGCACAAAGTTAAGATCCCAAGGAGTAGCTACCTGTTTTCTAGGTGGATACATTCAAAAATCATAAAACAGTCTTTTTCATTTACTCTTATATGATTTCCTAGTATCTGGTTTCTTGGCCTCCTTTAATATATGCTGCACATCCTCAGAAAACAGGTGCCTAGAAGATATTAAAAATCTGTTACCAGGCAGTCAAATGCAGGGATTTCAAGTTGGTGATGTATAAAACAACCCCTGACTGTGTGAATAAGCAGAATCTGTGTGGAAGATGGTGATAATTGCCAATATCCATTTTCCAAACAAAGGAGAACCACTGCTGCCTGGGCCAAAAGTTGATTACCACAATTATCTTTGGAAAGTCCTTCTGAATCTTTAGATGGCCCAGAATAATAGTGAAAAAGATGGAAAGGCATACATGAACATTACAGTAAAATAGAATGAAAAAGGCCACTGTCTTCCTAACCTGTTTGCAAGGAATCCTGGTACAGAATCGCTCTAGGTGCGTATTGTGAATGGATCAAACATGTCTATTTGAGGAGCTCCCTGCAATTGGATCAGTTCCTGGAAGACGGACTGGTTCAGTTCCATCTGTGAGGGTCTGTACTGGTTCTGCTCAGCTTGTCCACAATAGTGTTTTGCTCTTACAGAATACAAAAGTTGCTAACTTCCAGGCATCCATGGCTAGGCTGCACAAAGGGAAAGATATGGCACCAACCTGTTATTTTGTAGTCCTGTTTTTGATAACTTGAAAAGGTATTGGAGACCAAAGATGATTTAGAGATTTGAGAATGTTTATTACTGCCAACATATCATTGATATTTATGTGTTTTGGTCTATCCTGTTTGTGTCACAGACCCTGAACTTTCTCCCACATAGAGACAACTCCCCGTACAAAGTCCATTGCATCTGATATCACAGTGAAAGAGCTGAATGGGGGAATGGGAGCTTGAGGGAAGTGTGGTCCCTCTAACACTGTAACTCAAGCATTTTACAAATCCTAGCTAGAGAATGTTAAAAGATAGGTGGTGCTGGTGTGGGGCTCAAGTTTTATGAAACCGTTGTATTTCCCTTGTTTGAAGTCTGGACAGAGGAATCATGAGAATCATATATGCCATGAAACGTAGAATCCTGAAATAGTCCATGGCTTTGGTCATAGACATGATGGAAATGATCAGGAGATGTTCAAGTTAGAGGTCTAAATGTTTCCTGAAGGAGAAAAGCTATACTGAGGAATGTATCCCAAAGGCATCTCACAAATACTGTCCAGTGAGAAGGAATGAGAGAAAATTTCTGAATGTTCATCTAGAATCCATGACAGGAGGTGGAGATCCCATACCTAGCCAAATGGGAAACAAAATTGGAGAAATCTGGTGGGGGGGGCAAAATAATAAGGGGAAAGGTAGTAGACAAATATGTAATATTGTATAGGAGATGATTTGGAGCCACTGTTAGTTTAATATTGTTGTAGTATTTATTATATGTTTATTATGTATGTATTTACAATCAGTAATATTTATACTTTAGCTTTATTTTTTACTTTATTTTTATTTTTATATTTTTTATTAATGATTACAAGCTGGTTTTAGCATGACATTGTTATAGGATCATGTATACTTTGCTATAATAAAGTATTTAGACATTTAGTGTGCCTTTAAGAAAGTGGTAATGCAAGTTTGATTCATTCCGATTGGTTAATTGGTTACACCTGAGTATATTTGAGTTTTGAATGTTAAAAGTGTTTTCTGAAGAAGTTTGCACATAGTGCAAATGAAAAGCGCTTCAAATAAATTTAAGTCAAAGTTTTTCTTTGCTTTGTTAGTTTGACTAGTAGCTGTGACCGGTTTTTATCTTGTTTGGTCGTTTACTGTGCTTTCTTTTGGTTATAAGTATGCAGTATAACATAAGGGTTATGTATAGTGCTGTAACTGTATACCAGGGGTGTTGTGACATACCTGCTCAAAAGACAAGCACCTTTCAATCCCTTGGCATGCAGTAATGTCTGTACCATGTATATCCTGAGTGTATTACTACACTTATAAAACTGGCATCCTTATTTCTTTTGTGGTTTTATTTTTAAATTTAGTATTTTATGTGTGATAACTTTACGTGCTGTAGTATATTTTAATGTAAAAGAGTTCCTCTCTCCATTTTAATGAATTAATTGTTCTGCAAGGTTTAGCTTCTTAACTATGAAAAATTTTGGTTTGACATGTTCAAGGTAGTCATTTTATGGACTTCTTCGTCAAATTGTGCTGTGACACTGAAACTTCTATATGTGAATGTTATTTCACGTTTTTTTTTTGTAAATTGCATTTTGGATTTTAGTTGTACAAATTATTGCCATTGTTCATCTGGTTGTTTTCTTAGGAATGTATGTTTACAAACTGAAAAGAACATGTTAAGTTTGGGAAAGTATATTTAGTTCCTGAAAATTATGTTAACAATAAACAAATGATGTTTATTTCTGAACTATTTTCTTTGTTTTCCATTTTTTTAAATTTGTCATTGTTTATATTAAGTTAAGGATATATAGAAGTTAATAGTACAGTCTTCTACCATTTAAAAAATAATGACCGTAGGTGATATTTTGAAAAACTTCAAAGAGAAGGTCTCTGTGATGATTGAATACACTAACTAGCTTGCACTACACTTAATTTCTCCCATGCGCAGATTGCATTTGCTGCACAAGAAACAAGCAGTCTCATTAGTAGTTTTCTTCGGCCATTTTGCAATGGCATGCCACTTCTGGCCAATCAGTATCCGGCTAACACATTTATTGAACACTTACAGTTATCTGATAGGACTTAATTTATGCATATTATTATGAATAATACAGTAGTAAGCTTCTAAAAAACTAGTCAAGAAGTGTTCTGTCTTTTGAAAGAAATGCAAAACCATGATTTAATTTACCTGAGTTGGTGGTAGCTTAGTTGAGTGTAAAAAGATCCTATGCCACTTATCAAAAAGAGTAGAAATTCCTCAGTGCCTTTCCCAGTATTCCCCTTGTCAACTTGAATTCTGTCTCATGTCCCCGATAAAAAGGGTCTTCTGGATTAGTGGTACTAACTCTGCCAACAAAGCATAAATAAATGTAATAAAAGAAATTCAGTGGCCCATTACTGGTCAGTCTTTTGTTATAGCAGCACAATAATGTTTCATTAAAGACTGGATTCCTGCATTATGGCCTTTGCGGGCAGGATCAGGCCCTGAATTGCAATGGTCCTGGACTGGATATTGACGGAAGCATGGATGGAAGAATAAATTATCATAGCTGCTTCAATCTTATTTGTAAGGAACCAGATATGTTTTTTTTTGTGATAGTAAGCTACTAGTCAGCAAAAAGTAGTCAAAAGCAATATAAATTAGGAAAGGCAACACAGATCCATGGTGGCAGCTACTGCTACATCTTTCCTAATGGGATTTCATTTTGTATTGACTATGAAGCTACAATGTCACTTAATTGCAAAAAGATAATTCTGAAGCATGGCTATAAACCTTAACCTAAAGGCAAAGCCTTTCTGTACTCTGTATCTAATACTGGAAGAAATATACTCATTTTTGTAGTACTTTGTCAGCAAGACAAAAACTGAGGGTTACACAGAGCTAGATGAAGCCAAACAAGATCAGTAGCCTTTACCAGTTGCTAAACAGTAGCCATTAGAGTACACTGCTGTCACATTGCAGTACATAATACATACAAACATCCACAGTCCATCCACACCCCCCTTTTTCCCCATTTTGGCACATGGGGTCAGGGTGTCACTTCAACTGTGACAATTATCTAGAACCAAAGCTTACACCACTGGGTGGCTAGTCCTGCTATGGTAATTCTTCCACACCACACACACAAACATGTGCCAATTTAGAGTATCCAGTCCACCTACTGCATGTCTTTGAAATGTGGGAGGAAACTAGTGCACTTGGAGGAGACCCACATCAACACAAGGAGGATATGCAGACTCTGCACAGAAGGCACCCTGGCTGAGAATTGAACCAGGCAACCTCTTGCTGTGAGGCAACAGCGCTATCCGCTGTGCCTCTATACCTCTTCATTTATAGATTGTTCAAGTGATGCTACTCATATTACATCTCTCAATATAAATGTGACACCAAAGTCCTTGATTGAATCATGTACTAATCTTTTATCTATGAGTGCACTGATTCAGTTGTTGCCTTAACCAGTTTCATTTAATTTGTTAACTGAGAGAATGGACATGTTTGCAAGCCTTTTCAATCAAGACATATATAAACAATCTCAACTGTACCTGTCATTGTGTAAAGCAAACAGTTCTATAAATAAATGCCTATAAAGTCATCTTATCCAACCCCAAAAGAAGAAACAAGCCAAGAAGTTGCTGACAATTAATGCAGAAACAAGAAAGCAGGAAACCATAGATATATTAAGGCAGACAACATCTTCATTACCATTCACTTAGAGATACTTTAACAGCATTCCGAGGATGTGCTCCCACTGCCCCTGTGCAAAAATAAATAAATGCATAATTCATGCCCGGAAGCTTCTAGTATGTAATACAGTACAAAAACAGAAGCAAAGACTCATAGCAGCACAGAAGAAGACAGCAGTATCTTCCTTAGCTATTCCTGTAAACTGACAGCTTAAGCATGATTGCACTCCCACACCAGAAAAACAAAAAGCAGGACATGAAGCTGCTGATAATTAGTACAGCACATTCTGGGGAATCAGTGAGGTGTAGCTGGAGAAAAGCAGAGAGTAGAGCCTTCATTCCCATTGTTAACAGAGTAAGTAAGCAAGCAGGGACACTTACTTTGACTTTGTAACACATCCTCAGCTTTAATATAACCCTGCAGTGTTATTTTCATCCTCATGTAAGGTGGGCAAAGATGAAATGAAAGTGATTACTGGGTGTACCATGAAGGTGTATACCAAACATCTTCTCTCTATTATTATCAAAATACACTGCATTTTTCTGTCTCGTTATAAGCAGTAACTTTGTACAAAGGAAGTAAATGTTTCTCCTCCACCTTCTCTGTATGTTTTGCTCTTTTTTATTCTTACCTTCCAATAGCCATCCTTTTGTGACATTGTTTAACATTTTATTTTTCTGTCATTTGTTGGATGCCTGTCACATTAAGAGTTCAGGGTTACCTTCCAATAGCCATCCTTTTGTGCCATTGTTTAACATTTTATTTTTCTGTCATTTGTTGGATGCCTGTCACATTAAGAGTTCAGAGTTAATCACAGACATTGGCATATGTGTTTTGTAGAGTGAAATAGATAAATTAAACAAGCTACTTGAGTGGGTAGTGTACATTAAAGACAGCAAAGTGTTTCAGGAGGGTCTGGATTGCTTTGAAGGATAACTGAAGGATAGAGGAGGTGAAGATGAAATAATGCTAGCCGAATAAATATGGCAGACTGGAGGAAAAGCTTGTCTTTTTTCTCCCATCAGAACTATGCAGTATGTAATATAATGCAATGATGATAACACTTGCTCCTGACCATCTACTTTCCCCAGGAAAATATGAAGGTCAACATGACTCTGAAGGATACCTACTTGCATAGTCCAGTTTTGAAGTCACACAGGAGCTTTCCTTCATATTAGATACAAAGAGCATTCCCATATTGTGTATCTCCCTTTTTGATTTGGTTGCAGCTCCCAAGGATTTTAAGAAACAACTGACAACATGGATAGTAGCCTTCTGACTGTAAGTTATTCGCATTTATGCTTACATGGATGATTGTATATTTTATGCACAATCAAAATAGCTGCTGGGTCTATTGCATAATTTCACAGATTTCACAAAATTTTGTAAAATGCATTTGGTGTGACAATAAATGGATTGTGAGACACCCTTCTGTATTGAAAGTGTATCGGAGTATCCTGGTGGATTCATTCTAGGACAGGATGTTTTTCAAGAGACTATAATCCTTTCCCAGTGGAAGTGGAGGGGTTTCAATTACTGTCTTCACTAAGCTGCCTTTTTATGAGGCAAGCTTATCCAAAGGCTGCATGGGTCTGATGTGTGGCTGCACATGAACACCCTGGCACAAGAACATATTGTAATATACTGCTTTAAAATATTAATGGAAGTATAGCCATTGTTAAAAGTTTCTGCAGGTATGTGGTTGTAAAGTTATTGTTAAGCAGATGACTTTTGTTATGAGGTAACTGCTTAACAATAACTTGTGCAACTGGAGACTTGAGCAAAAGTTCAAATTAGTACTCTGAGATAGTCTTGTCATCAATGCATTTAGAATGCATTTATTTGCTTTTTAATTTTTACTTTCTATTCCTTGTGATCAAATCTTCAAATTTAATTCTTTAAGGCATGACCATATGATGGCTCTGTACATGTATAGAGCTGCATCACTTTAGTTAGACTATGACCAGTTATGGATTGTTTTCATAAGCTTATGATGTAACCTGGTAAGAGCTTTTTGCTTTTCAGTGCAAGATTTCTTAGCATGCTGCCTCTACAGTATAAACATGGTGTTTGGAATAGTGAACCAGCATCCAAAATATAGCACACTTCTTCACAAGTTGAGCTCAGCTTAACTCAGACCAGTGCATGTTTCTAGATATTGCATACTTTTGGCATTGAGAAGAACTCTGATGTGATACACTTAAGTAGAAGCCATTGTAGTCAACCAACTAGTATGAAAAAAGAAAGAATTTAACAGAATATTTAAGCCCCATCACATCACTTTGCACAAAGCAAATGAGCCCAGTGGTGCAAACGTATGCCCCACTTCACAGTGCTAAAATATAATACTATTTATTTTTGCTCCTCATTTCTGGTTGGACATTTACACTGAACAATGTCTTTGGTCATTTGGCTATCCTTTCCTGGTATAAAAAAATTACAGAGGATGTTGTTCTCATTAATGAGTAACAGCCATATCCTTTAGTCCTAAGTCCCAGTCAGCAGTCTTGATGATAGCTGAGCTTATCTGGCTGGACATAAGGAAGCTTCAGCCTTACTCAAGACATCTGTGACATCATTTTGAAGAGTCTTTGGACTCCATGATTTCACTGATTAACTTTTTGCTCATAGAAATCCAGTGATTGGTATCAGATGTCCAGGCAAATATGGTCAGACCTTTTGCACTCCCTTTTCGAAAACACATATCTGACAAAAGATACTTCCAACTTGGGGAGGAGCACACAGCTGAATGTATAACTAACCAGGAATTCTGGTCCATATTGCAAATCACATTCCATACAAGTATGATGGTTAATATAAGGAGTTATCCTGCCTTAAGAACGTTCAAGATCTTTTTAAATAAGGGACTTATTTGGGGTCTATATTATATAGTTGGAGGAGTAAAATCTTGACTTACCTTTGATCGACCCCTATTTCTCATAGCTGCACAACACTGAACGGCCAAATCAGTTTGCCATTCTGTTAAATCTAGCCTTTTCTTGACTGTAGTGCAATCTCTGAGTTCGTATATTTAGTTAGGGGAGTGGGCACAGCCCCCCCCCCCATTTATTGTGTTTGTTGTAATGTGGTGTGCGTGTTTGGGCTACTGATTTCTTTCCATTGGAAAGAAATCGATGATTTGACGGTCCGGTCTTATGCAGCTTTGAGAAATAGGGGTCGGATCAAAGTTGAGTCGAGATTTTACTTCTTCATTTATATAATATAGAGCCCTTATTTGTTAGGTTAAAATTCACAACTATGTTGTGCATAAACAAGCTGGTAAGGACTTTGTTTATACCAGCTGAGCAATAGCAGTCTGCCCTCTGTCATCTGCAGTTTTGCAGTGTATCTGGCAAAATATCTTGTCAAATTGCATGAATCAAGTAGTTATTCTGAATCATGAATGCAAGCTAAATCCAGAGTTATATGCAGTGTTGACAGCAATGTATGATACCCTGTAAGAAAACCTGTATGCATTCCACTGTATCATTCTGCTTTGGATGACACCCAAGATGCTGTCATGAGATCTTAGAATGGGAGGAAATGGAGGGAATATTTTATAAGAGTTCTGTGACATTCAAGAAGAGAGAAATTGATAAGGGTTCTACCAGCCCTTGTGGGCCAGTTGAATCAAAGCTCTGTCCTCACAAAGCTGATTTTTCTCTCATCCATTGATTCAGTAACCTGTCCTTACAAAGCATGAGCTAGTCTTTGTCTTTCCTGTCAAGGTATATATTCCACTACTGTAACAGGGCAGAGTTATCACTCATCCCCATAAATTCATTATTTAACATGTTGATAGCTGATATTCTAGTACCTAACAAAAATATACCTTTATTAATGATTCAATGGATTATCTGAGAGGTCAAAAATTTTGTCACCAGAAAATACTATCTATGAAAATGCACAACAATGTACTTTTCACTCCATTGTTGTATGCTCTTGTTGGATACATGGTCATCTGAGTTTGAGCCTGTCTTATTCATGCATTTATACTACTTTTTTCTGCATTGCCAGCTTGACTCTTGTCTCCCTTTGGAGATTTCCTATGTGCAAGACTTGCTGTCAATTTTTTTTCTGTAAGGGTGTCCTCCATCTCATGCCCCCTAAGAAGGTTACATTTCACTTGCAAAATGTGTGACTTTTGTTTGAAACAATTAAATGCATTATTTTTGAGTTTGTGCTCTCAGCATGATTAATTTTTACATCTGAAGAAGTCTTGTTTGACGAAAATTCTGTGGGGAGTGTTGCGTTTATATAACTACTGAATAAACGGCTGTTCTTTTCGAGCCATTGCCTGAACTTGTGGCTGTCAGCCTCTTGGTGGTGCCTGTACTGGTGTTTGTTGCTGGTTCCTAGTCCTTTCAGGCACCTTGTTATTGCTCTCAGCATGAGTAACTGAGTGGGTGAGTAAATGAATGATTGCACATATGGGTGTGTGCATGCACATGCATTTGTGTATGGGCATGAACAAGTGTGTTTCTGTGTTTTCTTTATTTGAATTTTATTAGACCAAACAATATAGATAGGGTACCATACAAAACAGATCATGATATATATTTGTCCATTACTGAAGTAATCATCAGCTAAACATTGTTAATAAACACAGGTAAATGTAATGGACACATGCATTCATGACGTATTGTTCTGTCAGCTACACTAGTTAATAAAAGTCCAGGTCCATAATCATTAACTAAATTAACTCACTAAAGACATGTAAATCTGAACCAAACATGGATCTGATTAGACCCCTTTTACCAAACAAATAACACGGATAAAACCTTTACATGAATGTCTACCTCTGGTGTAATCTTACAGCACTGACTATTCATCAAGTGGACATAGCATTAAGATTGCTAGATGAATAGCAGCTTAAAATTTCATTCCACCTGCAAAAGCAAGAGACGTGAGAAAATTCAAATGAACATCATACAATTGCCTACCAGTGGACAGCTTCCATTCCTTGGCCAGAAAAAAACTGGGAACAAAAGACAGCACCAATATGGAAGCTCATTCTTGTTTGGTCCAGGTACTATAGAACGGAGGTATACCCAAGCATAAAAATGCCCATGTCCATACTATAGGTCTGGCAAATATTTGACTCCATTCTGCCACACACTGCTGCCACCTATCTTTTGCTCTCTTACAAGACCAGAGCATATGTATAGTGTCTGCCTCCCTACAGCCACAGCTTCAGCACTTAGATACCACTACTCTGCCCTTCCTGGATAACCAGGATAAGTTACTAAATATGCAATAGCTGCATGTGTTGGTCACACATATGAGCCTACTTCTTCAGGTGAAGTTAATTGTTCCTTAAAATCCTCCAGTGATATTGCTTGAGGGCCAAGCTCTTCTGGTGTGTGTTTGTCCTCTTATGAAATAGTGTCACATCCCCTGCCTGGCTCTCCATATTATGTCCACTGCTTCTCAGGATAAGCTCCATCTCCTACACTTTTCAAAGATCGGATTACTATAGATAATAGTTTCAAAGTTTTTACTACACTATTGACCCTGAAAGATCTTTAGAAGCTAGTTGTGCATTCTCCTTGAAGTTACTTTTTAGCCATTGTAATGTAAATATGAATAACCCACATCAAGCAGAATATTTACCTATTACACTTTTCCGTAAGAGACAAGGGTGATACTCCAGGGATGAATTTCTGGTTTGCCATCATTCATTTGGATCACATTTAAATAGAGTAAGAGAAGTGTTTTGTTTTATGTGAAGAAGAAGATGATTTCAAAGAAATGGAATTTTCTGTGATACATACCAATCCCTCCAACACACTCTATTTATGTTGCAGAAGAGATTAAGATTTCTTGAGTGGGTGTTTAGGCCCTCATTGGATGTGCAGTAGGTCTGAGAGGATAGGATTTCTGAGGCTTTGTACATGAGGCAGAAGGCACTGCTCCTCAGTCTTGATGATGTCAAAAATAAGAACAAGGCTTTGTGATGATCTGTGTAGTTCTTAGGATCTAAACCTATGATATTCTTGGTAAGAACTACTGTGGGTGTTCAACTTCTGTCAAGCATTTTGACAGGTACATTCTAAAAGGAACATTACACTCAGCGATCTGTCTAACAAGTGGCAAGTACAGTGAAATAATCACATCTTTGGGCTTAGATTCCGTACCCTTATTAATATGATGTGCAATGAAAAAGGACTTTCTTGCAATAGTGGATACATGGTGATCCAAGGACACTTTGCTGTCTAAATAGATTTCCAAGTCCCTAACTATTGGATCGATTTTCATGGGTGTGTCATCTGCTTGATAACTGCAGAGGATGTCATGTTTGTTAAAGAATGCTATTATAAATGTTGTCATTTAGTTTTATTCCATATTTTTGACACCAGCTATGTGTACAACAAAGGACCTCTTAGAGGATCTTGTCATCCTCTAGACTTACCTAGTTTACAATCATCAGCAAACTAGGTGAGCCATAGGCCTTTAACATTGACTTTTACCTCCAAGAAGTAAGTGCCAAAAGGAGTGTCCCAACGGCAAAGATCCTCTGGTACTTAGCTATGGGCATGACTTTTGGAGGCGATGCAGCCACCTATGCTAATTTCTTGGGTTATTTTCCTGACCCAGTTTTCTATTCATTGAGTTACAAAAAGATTGACATTTAACTGCAAGAGTTTAACAACAATATCTGCATGTGGAATGTTGATGAACATGTAAGCAAGATCGAGATTTGTGGAGTGTACTGATTTTTCTCTCACCCATTGATTCAGTAACCTTTTCAAAGAAGTCAATTAGGCTGAGTAGGCCGGATAAGCCCTTGACAAAGCTGAATTAGCTTGGTTCAAGGGTCTGTCTATATCCTTCTTCATGAATTCCATGATACTTTCATAGCCTTACAGATGAGGTTTATCAGATGCATAATGACTGTTGCTATATTCTGTTTGTCTAACACATAGTCTGCTTGGAGGATGAGACTGAATAATCTCTATAGGGGGGTTGACAGGCCCTGTTTCAGGCTAGCCAGTATGCATCCTGGTATGTTATCTTCTCCATAGAAGCAGTGTTCTTTCATAGAGCCTCGAGGGCTTGTTCTTAAGAATTTTTTTTTGAGGAGAGATGGAGTAGATGTGGTATGTAAGCTGAGAATGTTTGGGGGGGTGAAATCTGAGGTAAATGTATCTAGATTGGCGATGTCCACTAGGTCTGAGTAGGTGATATTATTTAGTACTAACTCTCTACATTCTTAGACATTGTTTTTGAGGTTCCAGACATAACAAAAAATGGCTTTGTGGTTGTCTTTAGCCTGGGTGGCGATTATTACCACATGTCTGGCTTTGCTTGATTTGACAAGGCACCGGAGTTCCCCGGTACATTTAACAAGAAGATTTTTGGCATGCTATGAGTTGCATTTATTTTAAAGCGCAATTACTTTTTTCTCCTACTGAAGAGTTTATATTTGCATTCCATTATAGGGATTTATTTTTAAATTTGGCATTGGACGTAATTTGGGGGGAATAGATGCCTCTTTTCAGCTATTTACAAGAGCTAATCATTTGACAATAAAGGATTCAGTATATACAATGGGGTCATCAGGTTGGGGGATACTGGATTTAGCCAGGGTATCACTCAGTTTAAGTAGATTAGCCTTAGCATAATCTCTTCCTACTGACTTGTTGAAAGGTGCTTCTGTTTCATTCTTATTGTGAATATGATTGATTTTTGGTTAGATTCGACAAGGGAGGGAGTTATAACTGGCACAGAAAAGAGATGCCCCATATTTGTAAAAACTACACCCAGGATTTTCTTGATCCTAGTTTAGTTGTAGACTAACTGGTCCACAGAGCTCTTATTATTGAAGTCTAGAAATCTCTTGGCATACATGTTAGTGGATGTATAAGTCACCCAATTTATAGATGTGTAGCTGAACTCTTCTAGGAGAATGATGTTTGCCTTGATGCATAGGGACTCCATATTCATCCAATAGAAGTTATGGGCCAAAAGGGGGGGGGGGTGTAGTTGGCTATGAATTAATGCAGGATTTCACTAATACTAAATTGGACATGAATGGAATTCCAGGTCATAATCTCATCTAATGAGACTGGAGGCATCATATTGGTTAATGAATATAGAGATATCCCCATCTATAGTACCTTCATCTATTGCGGTTGACCTGAATTCATAGCAAGCATTAAAGTCTTGCACTGACAGAGTGCTTTCTATGGAACTGCATGAGGTCTTCATGTCAATGCATATGTTGATACATTTCAGGGATAGGAATGCCTGTAGATAGTGGAGTTTTTTGTTATGGATCCTAGCACTGAGCAGCAAAACTTTTATGTTATCTAGATTCTGTTTTTTTTATGTTGGATGGTTTTGGAGAATGATATTGTCTAAAAAAAGGCACTATGGGGTGGACAAGGTTTTAATCAATATATGAAAGCTTTGGGGAGAGAAGTGCAGGCCATCTCTGGCAAAGCAGTTTAGAATGTCAATCATCTGCTCCCAGGCTGATATATATTGGACTCCTTTTGAATGATACCAGATGCTAAGCCAGTTGCTGAAATTTGCAATTGTTTGTTTGTAATGTGGCATCATTTTTGGTGGTGATAAAATGCTGCTCAAGGTTAGGGTCATACCTGCTTCTCAGAGATGTTCTAACAACTCCATCTTGCCTCTCTTTATGTAGTCCAGGGAGGTACATCTCAAATCATTTACTCCCACATGTACCATAACTGTGTCATATGTGTACTTGCAATGCAGGGACTTAGTGCATGTGTAACGTGGCAAGTCCTGGTCCAGATTGGCAACTAACCAAGATGATCTCCTTGAACAGCCTGCTGAGTTGTGCATCAATGTGTCTCACAATAGAGTTACCATGTGACTAAGATGTTGGATGGTTTTGAGGTTTGCGAGCTTTTGAGTTGAGACACTGAGAGTCTTAGATGCATGTTTCATGATATGTGCTGCCCAAGCTGAATGCTTCTGAGATTGCTGAGGGCACTTGCTTCTTGTGCTACTTTTAGAAGGCCTTTGCAGTTTAGCTGGGTTACTTAAAAGCTTCAGAATATGTAAAACCATGTTTGGTGTGTACTGTGTGAGACAGATAATGTGTGGTGTTGTGGAATACTGACAACATGTTTATTAAATGCGTTGGTCTTATTTGAGAAAGATTTGCATCCAGTGTTAGTATACAGCTCAATCTCTCATAGACTATGACATAACATTTAAGTGGTAGGTGCTTGTCAGTAAACCTGAGACAGTTGATCAGGTCTCAGGATGCCCATTTCAACCAAGTTGGCTAGTCAGTA
The DNA here is from genome assembly GCF_019279795.1 of Protopterus annectens. Classification (NCBI taxonomy): domain Eukaryota; kingdom Metazoa; phylum Chordata; order Ceratodontiformes; family Protopteridae; genus Protopterus; species Protopterus annectens. The sequence goes on from NC_056751.1 coordinate 489,808,514, forward strand.
GGACAGTGCATGTCCATGGTTCAGATGGTAACTACCATGAGCTGCAGTCATAATAGTCTCAGTGGTGTTTTGTGCAGGTTAGGTTTGCTAAAGTGCTATTTGAGTAACAATGACATTCCTTGTCTGCATACAAAGGACAACTCATTTCTTTGTGCAAACCAGTGGCTTGTTGGGCATCTGCAGAGTATTAAGTACTCAAAGTTTTATAAGGACAGTGACATTTCTAAGTTCTTGCATCTATCCAGGGCACAGATAACAGATGTTGCATGAAGAGCAGCAGCCAGCAAACAAAGTAAAGTTGTACATGCAGGGAAATTTAAAAGCATAGTTACAGACTTATAGACTGTACATTGAGAAGAACAACTAGAATCTGAGAAATATTTCACAAGCCTGTACATTGTATTAAGAAGATATTATCATGTAATGTATTAGGAAAAGGTAATACTTATTAAGGAGGAAAGCTATGTACAAATACTAAAGTGATGAACAACAGTTTCAGAGTTTGAATGGGATAGCTTGTACATACAATGGATATAAAAAGTGTACACACCCCTGTTAAGATGCCAGGTTTTTGTGATATAAAAAAATGAGACCACAATAAATCATTTTAAGCCTCTTCCCACCTTTAATGTGACCTATAACCTGTACAATTCAATTGAAAAATAAACAAATCTGTTAGGGGAAAAAATATAAAATTTTTTTTAAAAAAGTACAATATGTTGGTTGCATAAGTGTGCACACCTTTAAACTAATACTCTGTTGAAGCACCTTTTGATTTAATTACAGCATTCAGTCTTCCTAGGTAGGAGTCTATCAGCATGGCGCATCGTGACTTGGCAATATTTGCCCACACTTCCTTGCAAAAGCACTCCAAATCTGTCAGAATGCAAAGGCATCTCTTGTGCACAGCCCTCTTCAGGTCACCCCACAGATTTTCTATTGGATTTAGGTCTGGACTCTGGCTGGGCCATTCCAAAACTTTAATTTTCTTCTGGTGAAGCCATTCTTTTGTTGATTTGGATGTATGCTTTGGGTCATTGTTGTACTGAAAGGTGAAATTCCTCTTCATCTTCAGCTTTCTAGCAGATGCCTGAAGGTTTGGGGCCAAACTTGACTGGTATTTGGAACTGTTCATAATTCCATCCACCTTCACTAAAGCCCCAGTTCCAGCTGAGGAAAAGCAACCCCAAAGCATGATACTGCCACTACCATGCTTCACCATGGGGATGATGTTCTTTTGGTGATGGGAAGTGTTGTTTTTGCTCCAAACGTACCTTATAGAATTGTGGCCAAAAAGTTCAACCTTGGTCTCATCATACCATAACACATTTTCCCACATGCTTTTGGGAGACTTTATGTACTGTCTTGCAAATTTTAGCCAGGCCTGGATGTTTTTCTGTGTAAGGAAAGGCTTCTGTCTTGCAACCCTATCCCATAGTCCAGACATATGGAGAATACGGGAGATTGTTATCACATGTAGCACACAACCAGTACCTGCCAGAAATTCCTGTAGCTCCTTCAGTGTTGCTGTAGGTCTCTTGGCAGCCTTCCTGACCAATTTTTGTCTTGTCTTTTCATCAATTTTGGAGGGACTTCCAGTTCTTTGCAACATCACTGTTGTCCCATATTTTCTCCACTTTTTGATGACTGTCTTCACTGTGTTCCATGGCATATCCAATGATGTGGAATTTTTTTTTGTACCCTTCTCTTGACTGATACCTTTCAACAATGAGATCTCTTTGATGCTTTTTAAGCTCTCTGCGGACCATGGCTTTTGCTGTAGCAGGCAACTGAGTAAATATCAGGCAAATCCTACTAGGACAGCTGAATTTTATTTGGGGTTAATCAGAGTCTCTTTAATTGATGGCAGGTGTGTACCAAAGAAGACTGAATGCTGTAATTAAATCAAAAGGTGCTTCAACAAAGTACTAGTTTAAGGTTGTGCACACTTATGCAACCAGCTTATTGTACATTTTTTATATATTTTTCCACTAACAGATTTGTTTGTTTTTCAATTAAAGTTTAGAGGTTGTAGGTCACATTAAAGGTGGGGAAAGTTTTTAAATGATTTATTATGGTCTCGTTTTTTATATCACAAAAACCTGGCATTTTAACAGGGGGTTTGTAAACTTTTTATATTCACTGCACCTCCTTATATTAGGTTTTTACTCATTTTCATGGTAAGAACGTTTATGATCATTTGCAAGAAGTTAAGTTTTTTTTTTTTTTTTATGTTCAGTACTTCCTTTTTTTTCATTATTTAGAACATTGAATTTCAATCTGCAAGAGCAAGTTTTGAAAACACTTTTTTTCATCAATCTTTTTAGTGAATTGCAAATGAACTAGTGAGGTTGCATTGTTGGCCGATGAACAGTGGGAATAAGTCAGGTTCATGTACTCTAGTTTGGCTGTTAGTTGGGGGCAGTAAAAACAATCTGGTAATTTGTAGATGGAGAAGTTTCCTGCATTATTTGCCATGACAGTTGTTTAGTAAACAGCTGGCTTTTTTCTGTGGGTTATAATGATGCTGTTTTCTGCCTCCTAATCATATGAATCTTCATATTTTATTTGTTGTTACCCCAAGTCTTGGAGTTTAAGGCTAAGTTTAGTGACAATAAGAGAAGGCAACATTTTAATTTCTGGGCTTTATCATCCATGATGCAAGAACTTTTCTTTTATTTTTGGAGGAAACAGGAGTATTTCCAAGGTAATTTTAATGGGATAAGTACTATATTTGTAAAGGTATGTACACGACTGTAGAAATATAGGTGGTTTTCCATGGTTATCCCTAGATATTTTCATTTTGTTACTTTTAGTAATGGAATACCAAGTGGATCACCAATCATAAAAGTGAGGTTAGTTATGTTTCCCTAGTGATTCTGGACAGTCTTAAGGTTGCTTTTTTACAGATAAGTACCACTTGCACTTCAATTATCCAGTTCCACATTGAAGGTCCTGTTGCCTTTTGTATTGCAGTTTTGGAAGGCAACTGTTAGAGTTAAGTAGGATGCTTTCATCTGCATATGATGTACAGTTCAGATTAGGTAGATCAAATAGAACTTTGAAGAAAAAAGGCAGGCTATTTGATAATGAATATATTGTCTCACTGGATTGTAGTGCATGCAGAGTGGTGATTACACTCTGATATCAACAAAAGTCAGTCAGGTAAATGCTTTAATACCATTAGACTGATCTTAGCAAAAGGTTAGCCACCCCTTGCTCAACTTGTTATGGTTGGGTCTCATACTAGGCAGTCAAATCTGCCTCTATTGACAGCAAACAGCAGCAGCAGAATAAAACAGGTTTGTTTCTGCTTGTTGACTGTGCCAATAATGTCTCTCTGACTTATAAACTTAGAAAGTTAATGAAAAACAGGAATTGTGTTAGTCTGCATTTTCTGAAGGATATGAAGTCTGAAATCAAATGTGCGTCATAATTTATTGAGTTCAGTCCTCATTGTTTTGTTAGAAACTACATATTTAATGAGAAACAGACCAACTATATGTAGCAAACATCTGGACTGTCTTCAAAAATTTGAAAAGTTGAGAGGCATGAAAGCTGAGTGTAAACATAACAGACTGTGTTACACTGTCTTTCTGACCCACTGACTAAGTGGTTTCTGGTTTTCAAAGCCCTTTTTTGTTTTCTGTATGTAGCAGTACTTGGCGCAAATAAAGCTTCATACACTAGAATGAATTATGATCAGGACTCCAAACATATCCCTATATTATGTGTTTGACATGGATGCCAAAAAAATTATCTTCAGAGCGAAGCATGTAATGATTGGTGACCTGTTCATAACCCTTTATATAACATATGTTGCTTTGTATTCCTTAGACTACTTCTTTCACTTACATTGCTTTATTCTGTTCTCTTCACATCTAAACTAATTTGAACTTCCTAGGTGATGGGTGATAATATATATTATGGTTTAGTCCAGTTACCATTACCAAGTAAATAAATGGACCAGTTACCATTAACAAGTAAATAAATGGAATATATATAGAAAAAACAGCAACTTCAGGTTATAAACCGACATAATAAGAGATGCATGTTGAGGCAGTGGGCAAATAAACCCATTATTTATTAAGAGGTATGTCTGACTGTGTGTGTGTCTCTCTCTCTCTTTCTCGATCTTTTTCTTTTTAGAAGGCTGAGTATTGTCAATCAAGTTATTCATCTAACCACTCCTACTGCCTTCTGTTTTCCCCCACCCCCCTCTTTCCTCATACAGGTTAAACTGCTACAACTTTGTACAGGCATCATTTTCAAATCTAGGTGCTTAGGATTTCCCTCTCTCTTCCCCCCTTGGATGACCTAGTGTGACTCAATGTAAGTTTCTTCATTGTATGGATTTTTCTCACTGTTTTTTGTGTGTAATGGAATGACCTGATGCTCCCACCTAAAGCTCTGAAAATTTACTCTGAACTCATAACCTACAGCTAGCAAATAACCTGCAAGAGTATAAAACATAGTGTATAACTTAGTGTAAAATATAGTTTAAAAATACAGTTTAAAAACACAGCCAATAAGTTAACACTAAAGACATATCATACAGCTCCAGGAAGCCTAAGAAAACACTTGTGGTCAGTGTTAGCCCCGGTCCACTCATCCTCGCTCCTCTCAAGCTTGCTCTTTGCCCCTCCCTGCCCCCAATTCCCACCCGCCTCCAGCACCACTAAATTTATAGTTACTCAACCACACCCCCTGTTATAACATCCTATCAGCTTTCACCAAACATTCTGTCTCCACCCTGTTATAACATCCTATCAGCTTTCACCTAACACACTTTCTCCACCCACTCTATTACCTCTAAATTTACCATCAGATCTTCTGCTGTTGTGCCATACAAACAACAGACCCTAACTATTATACTCCTCCTCTCATAATGCTATACTCCTCTTTACTACCCATTCTGCTGGCCACTTATTTTTTCACCTTGTATGAAAATCAGTTTGTCATTGGTTATCAATACCCAAAAGGCTATACTATCACCCTGGCTGTAAAGCAGAACTTCCTAGGTGATGGGTGAAAATATATATTATGGGTTAGTCCAGTTACAATTACCAAGTAAAAAAATGGAATATATATAGAAAAAACAGCAACTTCAGGTTATAAACTGACATAATAAGAGATGCATATTGAGGCAGTGGGCAAAGAAACCCATTATTTATTAAGAGGTATGTCTGAGTGAGTGTGTGTGTGAGAGAGTGTATGTCTCTCTCTCTCTCTTGATCTTTTTCTTTTTAGAAGGCTGAGTATTGTCAATCAAAGTAGTCATCTAACCACTCCCACTGCCTTCGCTTTTTCCCCACCCCCCTCTTTCCTCATATAGGTTAAACTGCTACAACTTGGTACAGGCATCATTTTCAAATCTAGGTGCTTTGGAATTCCCTCTTTCTTCCCCCCTTGGCTGACCTGGTGTGACTCAGTGTAAGTTTATTCATTGTATGGATTTTTTTTACTGTTTTTTGTGTGTAACTGAATTACCTGATGCTCCCACCTAAAGCTCTGAAAATTTCCTCTAAACTCATAAACTACAGCTAGCAAATACCCTGCAAGAGTATAAAACACAGTCTAAAACATAGTGTAAAATATAGTTTAAAAATACAGTTTAAAAACACAGCCATTAAGTTAACACTAAATACATATACCATACACCTCCAGGAAGCCCAAGAAAATACTTGTGGTCAATGTTAGCCCAGCTCCTCTCGGGCTCACTCTGTGCCCCTCCCTGCCCCCAGTACCACTAAATTTATAGTTACTCAACCACACCACCTGTTATAACATCTTATCAGCTTTCACCTAACATACCCTCTACACCCTGTTATAGCATTCTATCAGCTTTCACTTAACATAATTTCTCCACCCATTCTATTACCTCTAAATTTCCCATCAGATCTTCTGCTGTTGTGCCATACAAACAACAGATTCTAACTACTATACTCCTCCTCTCATAATGCTATACTCCTCTTTACTACCCATTCTGCCGGCCACTTATTTATTCACCTTGTATGAAAACCAGTTTGTCATTGGTTATCAGTACCCAAAAGGCCATACTGTCACCCCGGCTGTAAAGCATCCCACCTTCAGCCATGCTAATATTAATGGGTCCAACTCAACATCTTGTTCACTCTTTCAGTATACTAACCCCTGGCACATTAGCTCTAGATCTAGACAATACTACAAACCTATAAACAAACTCCTGAAGTTTTAGGGTTGCCACCTTCCTTGATGGCTAAAACCAGAGTAAAGCCACACCCCTTGCGTCACCAGTAACCCTACCCACCCCAACCCTCCCCGCCCACATTTCGTTCATTTTGTGACATCACAATGACATCACTCGGTGGGGAACACCCGTTTTCTTCGTTTCTGCTGCCGGCGTTCGGCTGATGTACTATGCTTTTCTGTAAAAAAAAGCATAGTAAATCAGCCGATTTACAAACTCTGATAGTCTGTTTCCTTTTTGAAACAGAATACTGGAGTTTGCACAGTGTTTTCCAGACTACCGGAGAATCAGTTTGATTTCCGGATAGTCCGGAAAAAAAACGGAGGGGTGGCAATGCTATGAAGCTTATCACTAAGCACAGACCTAGCCTAATACTCGGTGGTGATATTCACCCCAACCCTGGAATATCCACTTCTGATATATGCACCCCCTCTACTTGTAAACCTAAGCTATAAAATTATAATCAATAGACCAACTAACTCTCTCCTGGCCTGTAATCTCAATATTAGAAGCATTAATAACAAGGTACATGAACTGCATGCACTCCTGGCTGTCTACTCCCCTGAGATTCTCTGTCTATCTGAAACCTGGTTAAAATCCTAACACTACCAACAATGAAGTGTCATCACCTGGGTATAACATACACAGGCTGGATTGTGTTTACTGGAAGGGGGTGGGGATGCTATACTCTACAAATCTGAGTTGAATGTGACCATAGATGTTACTCAACCACCTCAGATTAATAACTCTGAAATTCTTGCCACTAGATTGCAACTTAACAAAAGTAAATGCATCAACATCAACTGCATGTATTTTCCCCCAGGTAACAATATAGCCACACTTGAAGATACCCTACACTGGCTATCATGACATTACCCTACGCTGGCTATCATGACATTACCCCCAAGAAACCCAATTACTCAGAGATTTTAACATAGACTGAGGCACCTGTTCCTCAGAATCCCCATCTACCCATATTAACCTGCATTTACACAAATCATAACCACAACTACCAGGTTAGGTAAACCCAACCAAAAAGAAAGCATACTCGACTGGGTACTCGTAAATAGTTACCCCCAACTGTGTACACAGCTGGTACCCTCCCTGATGACCTAAGCGACCACCTTCGCACTTATATAGTTAAGCAAAATGCCATTAATCCCCAACAACCCTTACTCAGAAAAGTCAGAAACAAAAAAGACTTTGACCCTGCCAAATAAAGTAGTTAAGTTTCCTACCAATGCTACATACCAAGCTCACCATCCCCAAGCCTTAAAGCAGCTAAATGGGCTAGAGCTTAACTACATAACATACTCTCAGCGGGTTATAGCATAGAAACTGATATATTTTCCTGAACAATGCCCTGCATCAAAAAACATATTATTACCCTATTCTTAAATTTCTACCAAGGAATAGTAAAGCAAATAATTCACTGAGATACTCACTATACTCATGTTACATTTCCAAGTTTTGGAAAAAATAAAATTATTAACAAACTTCCAAGCTATACAATACAGTTCAAATAATTATCTTACCCAATTCTGGTCATGCTCGCATTCATCATCAGATTGAGACCTTTGGAAAAAGCACAATCTTATTGTTTATCATACGTTTTGCCCTTCTCTACTTGAATCATTTCACCCTAAACAACTTTCCATATGGCACTTGAAATAATACATCCATTTTCACCCCCAAACAACACTTCTCATCTTGCTCTTTTTCTAACCACCCCCATCTACCGCTCTACCCTCTCACACATCTCCTGTGTACTTGTTATACACCTTATTGATACACCGATTTGAACAGGCAGCCTAAATAGAAAGTTGTTTATCATGCTCTCTGTCATATGATATTACTTCTATCCTCCTATGCAATATGTATATCTTCCATCTACTCCTACATATTTTATAACTTACTTCAGTATATCTCTTGAACTTTTTACAGACTTGTACTAAAATCTCCCTTCTTACATAATTTTATAACTAACTTCATTACATATCTTGAGCTCCTTGCAAATATTTTTTATGAAATGAAAGAGCACTATACTTCTTTGTAATAATTTTTCCTTCTGCAGTATCAGTCCATTTACTCTTGTCATATTTTATAGCTGGAACAGCTGTATAAACTTGTAATTGTTTATACTTGACTGTATATACCTGTCATGTAATTATGTTTTTTTTGTTTCATGAGCAACATGGCTGTTGTTCTGACAACTGATTCACTTGTTTATATAAATGTTCTGTGGTGGAGCTTTTCACCCCGTGTGTCCTCTGGAAATGGATTCAGCCCAGTCGGACTTTCCCAGTCAGAAAAGAATAATAAATAAATACATTTTAATCTTCATCAACAAATAAACAGGACATGTTGGAATGATATATTTATCAGTGTACACCGACTCCCATCCGTGAAATAAACTGCCTGTTCATATTAAGTAGCATCAAACCCTCACATTTTTGAGGTGAGCTTTGATAACATGATGGGTTGTCAAACAATGCTTCCTGGGCCTGTCTTGTTATTAGCCTTGTGGTAGCAGGAGGTAGCACTTAAGGGTGAGTGTGTTGCAAAGCTTTATAGGCCCTTGAACTGAAATGCTTTGTATGATATAATAATACTATTTCAGAACATAGCTTTAATACTAAGGAATGTTAGGTTCAGTTTTAAGTAGTACCTCCTAGCAGTCTCCAATATATTAAGGTCTGAAATGTGTAGTCTGATATAATATGTCATTGTTTTCTGAGAAATGAACACTTAGATTTGGGACACAGAACTAGAAACAAAAAATTGACCCAAAAAACTGCAAAAAGAAGCCAGCATGTAATACATTTTATAACAGTGAGTGACAGAATGGTGATACAAGTATCCCCTAGAGTTTTAGTGTTAGCTTTAGCCTTCCATTTTAATTGAACCTTGGAGCCTTAAGTAGTTTCTTTTCAAGACCTGTGAATGTACACAATGTTAAATCATATCAGGTAAAGAGAGACAGGGCAGAATTGGCTGTGAATTTACAGTTCTGGGATTTCTGAGTGAGAGGTTTCACTCTGCACAGATTATAGTTAACAATTTGTTATAACTTCAGCAATTTTATACCATTCCATTTTGGAAACCAGAGCACTTATTAAATAAATCATTAATGAAATGTATTTTATCTATGGCATTTATGGATGTGATAAAAATAACTTGTACATCTAAAGACATTTAAGTCACCTTAATGTAAAGTTCAAATTAAGGTAAGTCTTCCCAAAGAAATGAGGAGAGATTTGTGGCATCGAAAAACATTTTGCCATCTATGTTTTCTCTCTACTATAAAAAAATCAAGAAAATATGTTTTAATGGAAATGCCTTTGATCGGTAAACGTTTTGATAAATCTATTTCCAGTTTACACAAGTGGTAAGACTGCAGCAGTGACTTTCAGACTACTTCTGATAATGACAGCATATGAGTTGTCCTTCATAGTTTTTAACTATGATCATATTGCTTTTATTAAAATGCAGTGGTGTAGTAGTAGACACAAAATTGTAAATGGACAGTCTTGAATACACCAGCAAAAATGTCAAACATTAGCACTTGTCTTTTTAATATGTAACCATTATTAAACATGTTAAAATTACTGAGAAATTAAAGTTTTATCATTAGAGAAACATAAACAGAGGCCACATTATATTAAACAAAATGGTTACTGAATACTGAAGAAAAATAGAAAGCATCCATAAAAGAGTTTGATAAGGTTTCAGTGTTTTAGAGTCTCATGTTGGATAATCAATAAACTGGTTAATATAGTTACAAGAAACAGTAAAATGGACATTTTCTGACTGCCACAAGGCAATGGATATGCTCCAAAACAAAATGGAATGTAACAGTAAAACATAATGGAAACTAGCAGTCAGTGAAAGAGCACGCCTCGGATGATCAGCTTGTCAGTGTAGAGGGGAGTGCATTGCCCTTTGAAAGTGAAAGAAATATTGAATGGAGCTTTGTTCTTGACATATTAGTCTAAGAAGAAGGGATAGATAAGAATGACACAGAAAGTTGATACATATTATGGTTCATTTAAATAGGATAATCTCACCCACTAACAATACTGGGACCCACTCATGCAGTGAGGTTTGGGAATGGTATTTGCTGCGAAATGCCTCATGGTTGCATGGCCTGAAGTAGCTGCATGAAGCTGTCCCTAACCCAAGCCATTACTTTCCCAGAAGTCCTTTCCCTAACAGCACTATTATTCAAAAAAATTCATAAGGATCCGCTGTCATTTTTTTTTGGACTGACTGCAGATGAAAAGTATTTGTTTTCCTTTTGCATTGGGTTTAGCTTCAGCCATTATTTTTATTTCTACGGGTTTCAACATAAAGAAGTCAGGTAACATGCTTTGATGTCTCTGCACATCAATTATTCAGAATATAGTTTTGTGTGTGTGTGTGTGTGTGTGTGTGAATTTCAAATTTTTATGGCTTCAAATGTCTTACAGTCGAGGCTATAAAATTGAAGTTTTGATATTTCAAACAATTTAAATGGAGATCGTCATATAGGGCAGAACGGTATATTTACCATTTTCCTTGCTGTAGTGAGATCTTGCAGTTCATGTATGTAATTAGCAGGGGGTCTGTGGAGTGCAGGGGGCCTTGCCCCCTGCAAAAACATGAAACACATTTTTTTTTTGTTTTTATATTTTTTTCTATTTACATTTCTAAGTTTCAAAACTAATTTAGAAGTAGACCTATATATATATATATATATATATATATATATATATATATATATATATATATATATCAATGGATGAAAGTCATGCTTTTCAAATGTGTTTCCTTGTGAGTTATATACATATATAAATATATATGTGTTTACACTGACACAAACATATATATCTATGTCTGTGTGTGTGTGTGTGTGTGTGTGTGTGTGTGTGTGTGTGTGTGTGTGTGTGCCACATAGAAGGATTTCCTATCTACTTTGGCAATATGATTGTCAAAGGAGAGATTACTATCTACCTGGGTCCCAAGATCTCTTATTACCTCTTCTGTATTAAGGGGGATGCCACCTATGTGGTAATTCGTGGGTGTTTTGCTTTTCCCAAATGGGATGACTATGCATTTTTTGGCATTTAGCTTGAGGCCATGACTTTGACACCAGGTGTCCATCTCAGTAAGGCCCATTTGGAGGATGTCCGTGTCAGCCGGAGAGTCAGTTATGGCTCCTAGTTTGTAGTCATCGGCGAACTTGGTTAGCCATAGTCCTCCTGTGTTTGACTGTATTTCTGAGAAGTATATGCCAAACAGTAGGGGTCCCAGGACTGAGCCTTGCAAGACACCACTTGTGACTGGTTTAGAGTTGGACCTGAAGCCCACTATTCTTACCGTCTGAGTTCTGTCTGTAAGCCAGTTGGCAACCCATTTCATGCCGTAGGGGTTTATGTTCAGGCTGATGAGTTTTTCTCTAATACCCTAGTGGGGAATGGTGTTGAAAGCCTTGGTGAGGTCAAGGTAGGCTGTGTGAACCACCTTTCCCGCGTAAATAGCCTTGGTGACTGTCTCGAAGAAGTCAACCAGGTTTAGTAGGCATGATCTGCCCTTAACAAAGCCGAACTGGGTGGGGTCAAGTGTTTGGATGTTCCCAATGTCTTTGTTAATGAGTTCCATGATGATGCGCTCCATAGCCTTGCAGACCAGGCTAGTCAGGCTTATGGGGCGATAGTTACCAGGGTCAGTTGTGGTCCCTCCTTTGTGGAGAGGAATAACCATTGCCATGCATCATTCTATGGGCACGTAGCCTGTGGAGAGGCCAAGGTTGAACAGCGTGTTTAGGTGGGGGCTTAGTTTGTGCACAACGCAGCCTGGGACACCATCTGGTCCCATTGATGCTGTGTATTTGGCTTTTGAAAGGGCTGTTTTCACCTGTGCGTTTGTGATTTTTGGGACACTACACTTTTTCAGTATTGTTATGGACCCTATTGGAGGTGAGAGGGGGGGGGTGAAGTTTGCACTGAATCTGTCTGCCAGGATGTTAGCAATATCAGTAGGTTAAGTATATTTTGTGCTATTTTGCACTAGTTCAGTGCATATCTGCAAAATGCCACTTAGATTCTTAACATAGCTAAAGAAGGCTTTGTGGTTATCTTTTGAATCCTTGGCTATTTTTCTTTTAAAATTAGCCTTGGATGATTTCATGATGGACCTCAGTTTTTTACTGATACTGATCAGGGATGTCTTTCCTTTTTGGGATTTGCTTTTTTTCTGAACTAGTTTCCTCCTTCTATTGTATAGCCAGTTTATTGCAGGGGTCCACCAAACTTGTTTCCTTCTCTTAGAGGAGTGAGTCTTGGTTTTTCTAGGGATGGCTTAATCCATGCATCCTTGTAGGTGCTCATAGAGTGCATTTGTAAAGGTTTCTGTATCTTGGGCAGCATTATCCTTTAGTGTGGGGGCTGTGAAACTTACCACCTCTGTCTTAAGTAAGGTGAAGTTTGCTTTAGAAAAGTTTTTTACTGTGGTTTTCTTAGTTGGGGTGGTGGTGGGGTATGGACATTGAGTGATTAGTTTATGGTCTCATCTAACTGGTTGACCTCCGGTGTGGAACACCTATCGCCCATGTTGGTGATGACCAGGTCCAATATGTTTTCACCTCTGATAGGGGAGTTTACCAGCTGATCCAGGGCATTTGAGTTGATGAATTCCAGTAAGCGCTGGGCCTGCGAATTTGTACTCTAGTAGTTTTCCCAGTGAATGATAGGGTAATCATGTTTTCCAGTATCTCCAGAAAGGTGGAGTGGTGGTCCTGCGTCATGGATGATGATCTGTAGCAGGCCACAATTTGCATTGCAGATTTGCCCAATGTTAGTTGCACATGGATGATCTCGGAGGTATCATGCTGCACCACTAACCTGGAGGTGTAGGTATCCTTGATGAATATGGATACACACCCCCTCCTTTTGTGTTTCGGTCCATGTTCTGTGGCCGAAACATGTGGTATGAGTTGTAGCCTGGTAGTGCTGGGGTTCTCTCTGGAGCCTTGAACCAGGTTTCAGTTACTGCACAAATGTCGACGTTCTCCATACTGAGGAGTGCTTCAAGCGCATGCATTTTGAGATTTAAACTCCTGGCATTGAGTAGCATAACCCTCAGTTTTTTGTTAATTGTGCTGTTTATGGAGGTGGGTTTGACTTTTGAGCCTTGTCTAAAAAAGGCACTATGGGGGCAGCAAGAGCCTTGGCCAGTATTTGAAAGCCTAGGGGTGACAGGTGCAAGCCGTCTCTTGCAAAGCAATGTAGCTTGTTGAGCATGTCATCCCAGGCTGACAGATACTAGGTCCCCTTTGAATGACACCAGAAGCTTAGCCAATTGTTGAAATTGATAATTTTTTTCTTTATACTCAGGTATCATTCTTTGTGAGGGCAGGATGCTACTCAGGGTTAGGGTCATACCAGCCTGGGCTACATGATCAGAGAGCTCTTCCATGTCTCTTTTCATGTAGTCCAGGGTGGTATGTCTCAGGTCATTCACACCAACATGAACATTGACAGAGTCATATTTGTACTTGTTCTGGAGTGACCTGAGTGCTTGTGTTATGTGGCGGATTCTGGCTCCCAGCAGGCAGCTAACAGTACCCTTCTGCTTGTCCAGCCTAGTGAGTGGGATATCAGTGTGGCTGACTATAGAGTCACCTATTACTAGTTTGTTAGGTATGTTATTTCACCTTAAGGGCTGTGATTGTGTGGCACACTGATTTTGTGTTTTATGTGTTGTCTGGTTTGTAACGGGAAGTGCAGGTTGTTTGGGTGTCTGCTTTGGAGGTCTCTGATGCTTTTGCAGATTTTTATTTAGAGCCTCTGAGTATGATTTTGTGTATTTTTTGTCAGTGTTGTTTTAGTAGGTCTGTGTGCAGCTGGAGTTGTGGTGCAAGTGTTAACCTTTTCCTCTTGACTGTCTGTTCCAGTCTTGGGTTGAGACAGCTTAGCTTCCAGTTTTGTTGTATAATTGCATCTCTCGCATATGTTAGTGTTTTGTGGAAGGAGGAGAGGGTTGTCTGTGTACATGAGGTAGTTGTAACATTGCCTCAGGATACCCAGATTCACCAGCTGGACTGGAGAGTGCACCTGAAGTTGCCCTTTGGTCATGCCTGAATAACAGGGTGAGCTGCTTAGTCACTTTTTTGGTGACTGGTGAATAAAGAGCCTTGCCCTGCTGGGCAATCAGTGTCAGGGTATATTAGTGCTTGCTATTAGGTCTGAGCAAGTACTGGGCTGTAAGATGCTTTTTGAGTGCTTAGGTTGAGAGTAAGAGTAGTCTCAAGGGAAAACTGAAGAGGAGACTTAGTGGAGTTGGGAATAATTTAACTGTAGCTAACCGGCACTGCCTGGTGTGCAAAACAATGCAAATGTGTTTTTTTTAGTAGGGAAATTAAAGATATAGAAATTAGCCCAAAATGCCCAATAAACTACTAACTTCTGGGCTGGAACCACTCCTCCCAGGACAGATAGGTTGCTCAAAGCTCCCCTCTCTCACAGGTGAATAGAGAAGCTTCCTTCTATCCAAGTAAGGTATGAGCAACTCAGAAACAAGTATCACATCCCTGAATTCAGCACTCACCTGAAAACTGGACTATACTAGCTTAGAAAGGTGGGAAACAAGGCATTTTTTTGTTTTTTTGTGTTTTTGAAAAGATAAGGCAAAAATAGTCAAAAATACACTTAAAACAGCTTCAAACGACTACAAAAGGCTATTGCATTTTAGTGTGTAGCCTGCAACATTTAAACAAATTATTTAAATAAAAAAACAACTTTTTAAAAGTGCAGGCAGTCAAATAAGTACAATATGTGAAAGAAACAAGTTTTTAAATCACAATAAATGCTGGAAAATCTCCGTTTAGGTGGAAAACAGTTAAGTACAGTAAGAAAGTACAGAAAACTGATACATAATCACTCCAAAGTCTCTCTCCTAAGCTAGAAGGCTTGTATCAGTTTAAGGCTTTCTAGTGCTACCCAGTAGGTTAGTTACTGGAAAGATGTGAAACAAGTGCAGATATGGTCTTTTAAACCAGAAAGTTGAAAGAGATGGATAAACTGTCCAAATGGTCAATAAACTAAAATTTCTCGGCCAAGAACCTCTCCTCACATGGTAGACAGGCTAGCTAGTACTTACCACTCCCACTGATAAGCTAGAAGGCTTTCCTCCAACACAAAAAGGCTTGCGGGGCTCAGAAGCTTACCAACAGTGCTGGATACAGCAACTCTATATCTGGGCTAGGCTAGTTATAGGAAAGGTGGGAAACAAGTGCAAGTGTGGCTTTTAAACCAGAACATTGAAAGAGATGGAAAAAAACTGCCCAAACAGCCAATAGCTACAATTTCTGGGCCAAGAACCACTCCTCTTGTGGTAGATAGGCTACCTAATGCTTACCACTCCCACTGATAAGCTAGAAGGCTTCCCTCCAACACAGAAAGACTTGGGGGGGCTCAGAAGCTTACAAAGAGTCCTGGAATACAGCAAATCTGTACCTGGATTAGACTAGTTACAGGAAAGGCGGGGAACAAGTACAAACGTAGGCTTTTAAGCCAGCAAGTTGAAAGAGATGGAAAACTGTCCAAACGGCCAAATAAACTACAATATCTGGGCCAAAACTCACTCTTCCCATGGAGGATAGGCTACCTAGTGCTTACCCCTCCCACTGATAAGCTAGAAGGCTTTCCTCCAACACAGAAAGGCTTGGGGGCTCAGCAGCTTACTAACAATCCTGGATACAGTAACTCTGTAACCAGACTAGGCAAGTTATAGGAAAGGCGGGAAACAGGCACAAGTGCTGCTTTCAAACCAGAATATATATACATATATTTACATAAATATACATACATATACACACACATACAGATATATCGGAAGACCATCAATGAACAAATACCGTTCTGTTTAAATGTGTTGTGAATGAACTCACTGAACAGAATGCAGTTTGAAAACAGACAGCAGGAAACCAGTGTTTTTGCAAGATAACTGAATACTAGATGTAGGGTAATTTTTCTACTCTCTATGGTATTGTACTATCTTAGAGTTGTTATATTTAAGATAGAGGGGCTAAGGAGTATACAGGGGACTTCCCCCTACAAAAACAATTGTTGTATACCACCACCCCTGAATACTATTTTAGTTATGACATGTATGGAAGTGATTAAGTAAATTAGCCTATCTTCAGATTTTTGGGGGGAACTGTAACATGATTCATGCTTTTCAGAAAACCTATAAAAATTCACCATGCAATAAAGTAGATTTCATAGAAATTGTACTTTGCGTATATGTTATGTACTAATATATAGATTTAAATAGATTAGATACATAGATAGAATGATAGGTGTATTTTGGAAAATGATTGTTGCTGCAAATATAGTCTGTGTGTGTGTATATGTATGCATGTGTGTGTATGTATGATATATGTGTATATATATATATATATATATATATATATATATATATATATATATATATATAGAGAGAGAGAGAGAGAGAAGCATACTTAAACTTTACTCTGCTCTTTATATTAATACATTGCAGGTGCTGGCAGTACTAATACACAAATCATTAAGAATTCTCTAAAGATACCACTTTTTTTGTTTTCTGATCTGTAACTGTTACTATTACCTTATGCAAGGAATGCATTTCATTTATTTTACTGTGTTTTCACTCCTGGTCTTAGTCAGGAATGGTTCACTGGGATCAGTAACCTGTGAATAATTAAATGTGTAAAAAAATGAGTCTATTTATAATGAAAATGAGGAATATGTTCTTCCATAGCCCTTACATGTAGTCTGTATGCCTTGCGCAGGTATATGAAAAGGGATTTCAAGACTTGTAGTAATCTTTTCTTTTTTTTTTTTGAACAAGTTTATTATTTTTAACATACAAAATAAATATTATAACAATCTTATACAAGCAGTTAATATATAAACAGTTATAACATTTGATAAAACAACCAAAGTATTTACAAAGACATCCACTGCAAATCAAATCAATTAAATAATTAAATAATTAAACTGTAACATCTTACTAATGAAACTAAGACTGTTTTAACAAATTTTGTAAAGTATCCCATATATTATAGTAAGATGTTTTCCTAATGGTTCTTGACTTTATTGTCATTAGTTCCATATGACATATTTCAATCATAACATTTTTAAATTCATTAAATGAAGGAGGAGTATCTGAAATCCAATTTCTGGTTATTATTTTTCTAGCCACTGCTAGAATAGACCATAATAAGGGAAGTTTAACTTTTTTAACACATTTAGGAACAGGGTTAAATAATATAAGTGATTTAGAGACTGTAAAATTATCTGTGAAAAGAGCCTGCAAAAAATCATTGATTAACATCCAATATTCCTTCAATTTTATACAGTCATAAACCATATGAGCCCAATCAGCATTTATTTCTACATTACATCTCTTACATATGTTGTCTTTATTGTTTATTTTATTCATCATTAAGGGTGTATAGAAAGATCTATGTAAAAATTTCCAGGTAAAAAGTCTCCAATTAATAGAAGAAGTAGTTTTATAGGCAGATTCCAGTATATATTGTTTATCTTGTTGTTTTGGTGATTCACCATTAATGGAAATTAAATAATTCCAGTAAGTATCTGAACTGTAATGTGTTTCATCTCTAATAATTTTATGTATGTGTGAGAGCTTACCTTTATCAGAAACCCTATGTTGTAAATTTAATATCAAGTAATCAATCAGAATTGGGACAGATTCTTTAACTGTTAAAGACATTAAATCAAGTTTATTAATAAGATATCTAAAAGTCTGAATCTCTAACCAACATGTTTCTCTCAAATCAAATTCTTGCTTTAAGAAGTCTAAATTTTTTGCTTTATTGTCAGACAGCAACTGATGCCAATACTTTAAATCATTCTCTGTAACTAGAAGAATTCTTTCAGGGGTGGATGATAAAAGAATACCTTGTGTATACATTATAGGAAATAATATAAAATTCCATTCCTTATACTTAGGATGCATAAATATAAAATTACGATATCTAATAATAATATTTAATGGGTAACTAGCTATATATTTTGGTGTAATAGATGAGGTACAAAACTCTTTTAGTAACCATAACATGGGATTATTTACAATAGTATTTTTGTGTACTAATGATATTTTCGTGAAGTGCATGCTAATTAGTTCCCAATATTCCTTCCATTTTGCAACATATGACTGATCTATTAGCAATGTTATAACTTTTATAATAGAAGAGATAGCATATAAATTAAAGTCTGGAAATGATATGCCCCCTTGAGACCAACTATTAGTATGTTTTTTTAATGCAATCCTAGGTCTATTAGGTGCCCATAAGAAATTTAACATTTGTGAATTCAATTTCTTAATAATTATTTTTGTAGGTGGGAGTATTATTGATTGTATTATGTATAATATCTTAGGGAATATTATCATTTTAATAATTGTGAGTCTTTCTTCCATGGTAAAAAACATATTGTTCCAGCTATTGAAAATATTTTGTATATTATGAAGACATTTACTATAATTATTATGTATAATGGATTTTATATCTTTAGTTAATATTATGCCTAAGTAAGTTATTTGACCTGAATTGGGTATATATTTGAGAACATCATTATTGAGAACATTATTCCATGCATATATTGGTAATATTTTAGTTTTTTCTTCATTAAATACCAAACCAGAAATATTCTTGAAATCTGTCATCTTGTCAAATAATGAGCGCATAGAAGAATTTGTTCCTGTTGATGTAATTAGAACATCATCTGCAAAAAGTTGGATTTTAGATATTGTATTTTCATCTATATCAAATCCTTCTATATCATTGCTGTTTCTAATCAAATTAGCCCAAGGCTCCATTATTAAAGTAAATAATAATGGTGAAAGTGGACACCCTTGTTTTGTACCTTTTAATATGGGTATTTTTTGTGAGACATATGTTCCTATTTTAATGTAAGCCAATGTTCCTTTATATAGATGTTCAATTAAATTCACAAATGCATCAGAGAAATTTGTACATTTCAACAAAATAAACAAATAGTCCCAACTTACTGAGTCAAATGCTGAACCTATATCAAGATTAATTAGTGTCAAGTCTTTCTTTTTTCTGTTTGCATAATCAATTAGCGTTAAGGTTCTCCTTATATTATCAAAAGTATTTCTATTTATAATAAAGCCTGTCTGATCTATATCTATTACACCTGGAATAATTGTCTTTAATCTGTCAGCAAATATATTCATGAACATTTTATAGTCAACATTAAGTAATGAAATAGGTCTATATGAAATGCATCTGGTTGGGTCTTTATTGGGTTTCAAAATTGGTGAAATAAATGTGTATTGCCAGGATGGGGGAGTTGATAACTCATTTTGAGCTGAAATGAAAACCTTATGTATTAATGAGTAAATACTCTTAGGAAGAATTTTATAAATCTCTGGAATAATACCATCATTACCTGGTGCTTTGTTTGATTTAAGTTTATTTATTTGTGTGATAACCTCTGTATATGTAATATTTTTATCTATTAATTTAGTCTGTTGTTAAGTTTTTTGTTCATATTTGTAACTATAAAGTTCTTTATTTTGTCTTTAGAATCCATATTAATGTTATTATGGTTAATGTTATGAAAGTGATTTCTAAATTCATCTAATATTTCTGGTAAACTAGAGATGTTCTTCTTTTTCCTTGGAGAGAAAATTTCTTTGATGTGATTTTGTTTATTCAGCCTTTTTGTTTTATTTTTAAGTTTATGTAAATATTTGGGACTTATTGAGTAAGACAAAAATTTATATTTCTCTAATGTTATTTTGACTTTGTGACTTAAAATTTCTTTGTATTTCTCATTTAATTTATTTATTTCCTCAATGACTTTTTTGTCCATAATATTTTCTTTATTATTATGTTTATATGAGTCTAACTTGTTTTGAATGTCTATTAATTCTTTGTCCCAAGATTTCCTTTTATTATTATACCATCTGATACTTTGTCCATATAAATATGATTTTAGAGCATCCCAAATGTAAATAATGCAGACGTCAGGTGTAGTGTTTAAGAAATGTTGCACCTCTGTAAGTATATAATCTTTATAATCCTTTAGTTGAGTTAAGTATGCTGGTATTCTTTTGATCTGAACATTATAAGTACTATTTACCATAAATTCAAAGACAATTGAATTATGATCTGATATAGGACATGAAATGATCTTAGAATTAATTAAGTCTGTTACCAGTTGTTTAGAAATAAAGACTCTATCTATTCTTGAATAAGTGTTATGTCTATTAGAAAAAAAAGTGTATGGCAATGATTTAGAATCTGCCTGATTATTAATATCATTCAAATGATATAAGTTAATGAAATCCTTCAAATGTTTTGCATTAGATGTGATTTTCCTTTTTCCTATAGTAGTAGTATCTTTTTCATGCAGAATACAGTTAAAATCTCCTGCTAAAATAATATCTCCTATAGAGAATTATATAATCTTATCGAGATGGTGTTTCACTGTATTAGTGCCAATTCCTGGTATCCAGTATACATTAATTAATGTATATATTTTTCCATTAATCTGTATTGTGACCATACAGAACATTCCTTTATCATCTCTATAAGACTTAATAGTTTTAGGTATAGGCATATTTTTGTTCCATAAGATAGCCACTCCTCTTTTTTCTGTGTGTGTTCTGAGCTAGCCAAGACTGTATATTTATTAGTGGCTAATTTATCTATATCTTTTTTTAGGAGATGTGTTTCTTGAAGGAATATTAAATTGGCTCTATGTAGATTAATATATCTCATTAAACTTGCCCTTTTACATGGGTTATTCAGTCCATTAATGTTTAAAGAAATTCCTTTTAAAGTTACCATTTAACTGTTATAAACATATAAAACTCATAATCAGAGTAACATTTACTAAAATAAGTAGTATTATGTCTCCTCCTTTAGGTATTCTATTAATTACAACTGTATTTAATGAAAATCTTATGGAATTTTGTGTAATTCTAACTTTTGTTTGTAGTGACAATGAGTTTATAAAATGTAATGTGGATGTCAAAACTATATACACATGATAATAATCAGGTGAAAATATTGTTTGGATAAAACAATGCATCCAGCCTGGAGTTAAAAACTCCAACTTTGAGTAGCAAATACCACTCAAGATATCCCCCTATCCTAAGCAGCAGTACTCCAGCTGCACCAAATTAATTCAATACTAACTATTATTAACTAAAGCTAACCTCATTTAATTTGATTATCTATTATAGCAAAGCTTAAACAATTTATATAACAGCTTCATATAATCATATAAAACATTTATAATCAACTAATATTTCTATGTACATCTATTCTATATAATAAATTCATAATCATAATAGCATTCTAACAATCTTAAAAGTGGGAGCAAAGAAGAGAGAGAGAGAAAAAAAAAAAGGAGGAATACCCATATGGTAGTTTAATAAAAATTTGTAATAATAAGTTTATATTATATGTTTATGCTCAGTTGAATTCAATAACATTTGTTATCTCAAGCTATCATGACTTAGACATTATTTACATTAGGGTATACCCATTTTCTGTCATAGCAGTACTGTTAGTAGTTTTAAAATTTTAAATTGCATGCACTAGAAGCTTCCTTCTTATACTCATTCTTATCATATAAATAAAATGATTATTCACAATATATAAGTTAAAAGAACATACTACACAGCAATATTGATCCCTGGTTATACATAAATCATTGTGATGAAAGCCATCTGTATCCTATATATCTGCACTGCAGCTTTAAAATGTATCACATGACATTTTCTTCTGAAATATAATCATAATAATGCACATACTTGTCTTTTAGTCAAGGCAGATGCATTATAACATTACATATCTTTAAATCATATGCATCTATATGTTTTAAGGTGCAGCAGTCATATAAGCTTTCAAAAACATATGTGCATGAGTTTTACCTTCTATGCCTTCTAAATTATCTCAATTGTTTACTATGGCATATTAAGTCATTTAAAATCATTATAACTTTTATATTTTATAAGTTACATCTTAAATAAGTAAATTATTATAAAGAAAAACTCACATTTTGTTGTCATAAAGTTCGTTTTTCATCACAATACTGCATTTACAGCAGTTCTACTTCCTGAAACAGTTTACTTCTTGAATTTGCGATGAGTCTGTGTGAAATCAGGGGTCAAAGTTCAAAATGGCTGCTTTCAGATTCTCTGCATGTTTTCTTGATGTTGAAGCTTTAAAAACGACTTGAGGACACTATTCATGAGGATACCCACACCCAAATTGTCTCCCATAACATTCTGGCGGGAATTTTAATAAAAGTAAGTGACAGACATTCATTTTGTAGTACAAATGGATCTATGCAGTGTAAAACCTTCTCAAAGCACTTCACAAGTCATTGCAGTCTCTATGGCAGTGAAACCAAGCCTTCAATTGCTTAACATAAACATAACTTATTTTTATATGCCCCATTTCATTTTCTCATTCAGAGTTTGTTACATACACATATCATTATTATCAGAACCTTATTACCTTATAAGTAAGAGAGAGAAGAAAACAAAAAAAAGGTACCTACAAAGATATTTACTTGCTGTTTGTTTTAATAAAGTAAAACCTGCAACATATTACTTTCAGACACTTTTAGTTCTAGTCAACTGCAGTTATATCATGACATATTATTTGATATCATATATTTAAGCAATTTAGTCATGGTGTAATAAATAGCAGTAACATTTAAACAGCATAAATAATTTTAAAGAGATAATAGATTATTTTTCCCCTTATTTCCTTCTTTTCATCCTTCCCCTCTCCCTGCTCTCCCCCACCCTTCTCTAGATATTTAGTTTAAAGAGAATGCCATTATTTAAAACAAGAAAAGAAAGGAAATGTATCAAATTACTAACCTTAGGTCTCTTTGTCACAAAAGAGAAACAAGTTGATTCATATCAGGTTATTTGTTCCGCAGGAAGTTTGATTATTTATAAAACAAAATTCAGTTCTTTGCATATTGAAATAACTTTGAACAAACCATTAAAATATTTGTGGTTTTCTTGTAAATGTAGTAACTGTAATTAAAGAGTTCAAAGAAATATAAAACATGTCATTTGTTTTTTAGTCTTTTTTGTTTCTCTGATGTCTTCCAAGAAGTTCCTGTTGCCATTCTCTTTAACGAAGGACTTGCCCATTCCATATCCTCTATTTTATCTAGTATTTTATTTTTTTTAATGTGCAGCAAAGCAGAGTCCAAGTCTTCAAAAATTCTAGGGCCATCAGGTAAAAAGATTTTTAGCTTGGAAGGAAATAAAAGATGAGTTTTGAACTGTGCTTTCTTAAGCTCTCTTATTAATGGTAAAAAGACCTTTCTTTTTGATATTACCAAAGAATAGTCATTGTCAAAGCGCACTGTTGCTTCATTAATTTTTATAGGTGCTTTAGCCCATGCAGATTTTAATACCATCTCCTTGTCATAAGATGATAAAAATCTTACAATAACTGATCTAGGATACTTTTTATTTGTATTAGAATTAGATAAAGACCTATGGGCCCTTTCAATACCAAAAGAAAATGCCTCTGATAGATCTAAAGTTTTGGGAAGCCAAGTACTTAAAAAAGAAGTAATGTTATTACCTTCTATATTTTCTGGCAGTCCAAAAATCCTTATATTATTGCGTCTGGATCTGTTTTCCAAGTCATCTTGTTTGGCTTGAAGGTGTGTGTTTTGTTTTAATAAGAATTCAATGTTTATTTCTTCTTCCTTAATTCTGTTGTCCATATCATTAAGTGTCTCTTCTATACCTGTAATCTGAGCTTTCTGATGTTGTAGATCTTGGTGTAGCACATCCATTTGTTTTGTGGTTTTCTCTATAAAGTTATCAATTTTAACATCCAGTCTGTCCATTTTAGTTGTTAGTTGCTGAATAGTTGATAGTAAAGTCTGAAGCTCTTTCTTAATGCTGGAATCCTGGCTGTTAGCCTTGCTGGAACTCATTCTGAACAGAAGTGATGAGAGAGAAATTTCCAAAAAGATTTCTGACAGGAAAATTAGTTAAATTTTCTTTCTTTTTTAGATATTATTCAAGATATTGATATTCCAAACGTTATTAGAAAGAAAATTATTCCATTAGTTGAATTTTGAAGTAATAATTTCCTGTTAATGTAGTTATGTTGGTGGAGCTGAAGAAATCTGCTGCTATCCTGTGTTCATCCTTGGCCACGCCCCCTAGTAATCTTTTCTTGAGCTCATCAAGAAGATACAAGAAATATGATGACAGGCTATAAGAAGTTTATAAACCACTTGAATGGGGTGCCTGTGCCTGATACTGTGTGGGTCACCCAACAATTTTTAGCTTTGACTTAAAAATGACTGAGACTGAACCTCTGAAGTATCAAAGTCGACTTAATATAGTTGCCTAGAGCTCCTAATTCACTATTTTAAATGTGTTCTTCTCCTTTTCTTTAACATCTTCCCATGTGTCTTCTATATGTAGAAAACATTCCTAGGTTGGATGCTTTTTTTGCCTTTGGTTGTTTGATAAAAGGCATCCCAATGGTCAAGTTCATATGTTTGCTTATTACTCAAGTATTCTAGTCTGAAGGGGGCAGGGTTGGGGTTTTGTGGGTTAGCTTTTTCCTAATTTACATGTCTTGGATCTGTAGCTTAATAGAAATTCTCCACATCAAAGGTGCAGGAAACAGGTCAATGTATCAAAATCTAATAAGCTACTAAATACCTAATCGCTGGCTGCAAAACTCAAGTTTCAAAAAATGGGCTTGCAGGTGTTCATACTGTTGCATTTGTTTGGTGTACTGCAACAACAGAAAGGACAGCAGTTGTTTTTATAAAGACCATTTTAGAAAAAACAATTTTAGTTGCTAAATAAATGATTTTTTTTATTTCCAATCTGTTTCAGATCTAGGATGTTGTCTGTGTTGTATTTGTATGCCATCATTGTGACGATGCAGGTTTTTGCTGAAGCTGGTGGATTCTTGTCAGGCCCAAAAGCCATCCAGAGGTAGCTCAATGATGCTGTGATTTCCCATCATTTGCACATGTGATCATTCAGCTGACCAATAATCAACTAGCAGCTCATTTCCTACCTTACTACTATCATTCACTGGGAAAAGAACCAACAATATGTGTGTCTGAACTAAAGACAGTGGATATTAAAAATTGACAGATTGATGGATGGATTCTGCTTTGTTCCTCTGGATGGATGGATTCTGCTTTGTTCCACTTTTTATAAATGAGGTAATCCTTAATTAAATAATAGTGTCACTTCATTGCAATTAGATGTTTTCACAAATACACTTTTTAGTTTGCATTGCAAAATAGTAAATTGATTTTAGTTGCTGGCATATTTCTTTGGAGATTTTTCTCCACGGGCTGATAAACAAAAATAGATGTCGTCCAACCGAACAGCTGGGTCATGACAACAAAAGAAAATAAATAGATAAGTAAAATGGTGGAAGACTGAGAGACTCATTCACTGAAAGACTGCTGAATAAAATGTACTATGAATCTATAGTAATGAAACTCCATTCAAAAAGTAGTTAATATTAGAACAAAATGTAAACGGCAGTGTCAGTGGAAGTATCTACCAGACACGCCTGTGAACTGTAGCATGAGGTGACTGAATACTGAGTAAAGAGAATGTCTCTTAAGTCTCCCAGGACAAGATCTTGTTTTAGATGTGAGGAAAAACTCCAATAAAATGTTAAATAGTCCAGAAAACGTCTTAAGGGTCACATTGAAATAATAATTAGCCAAAGAAGCAGCATTGATACACAATGTTATAAATAACACAATGCAACAAGCCAGGTGCAAAAGGGAACATTTACACAACATGTTGAATAAAGAATGTGAGCTTTTTTCTGAGAGAAGTGATTTAGAATGTGAGAAGTAAAACTAAGATAACGTGCTTGGATATGCACAACTGCTTGGATTATGCATTTTTGAGTCAACTAGTATATAACCAAATATGGAGATAAATTATACAGCTAATTTGTCAAACATTTCCATGCAGGAAAATGTTTTTGGATATAATCCTCTCAAACCTTAAGTAGAGTAGCTATTGTGTTTGGGAGAAGTTAACTGTAAAACAGAACTGCAGCTGATATGTTACATACACCATGTTATTAATAATGTGATGTGTGAAAGCAACAGCTCTGTGTTAAACTTAACATGCTTTGCGCAAATGAGAATGACATGTTCCAAACAAAGTGGAGCAGAAATAAATAATTCTATGTGTACTCAAAGAAATTAGGAGGAGGATGCAATAGAGGCAATCATGGTTGTAGTTATTTCATTAATTTTGCTTGCTGAATGGGAGATGAGTCTCAGGAAAGCCAATTTACAGTTCATACATGCAGAGAAAATGTAAGAACATGGAAGAATTTTGTAATAAAATGTCCATGCTACATGCATTTCTATAGATGCAGAAAGGAATGTATGCATAGGAGTGCACAGCAACTGCGCTCAATGAAGAAACCAGGTGTACTTGCCAAAGGCAAGTCAAGTGAAAGGTGAAGAAATGTATATGTACAGCATTTACTCAATGACAACTGTGCTGCAGTGTTTGGTACCCTATTATTTCCTGTAAATTGCCCAGATATGTGTGTGCCATAGGCAAGTAAAAATGTAGTGGGTTGTCCTTTTGTTCAGGATAAGTTTTAATTCCTTACACCCACTGAGTCCTCAAATGGGCTGTCATACCTCCACTCCCCAAGACAGGATTTAGGAGACTATTGGAGAAAGAAAATAAATAAATAAGTAAAACGGTGGGAGATTAAAAGGGACTCATTCACTGAAAGACTGCTGAATAAAATGTACTATGAATCTATAGTAAAGAAACTCTATTCAAAAAGGTTATTTGACCTAAGGAAAGCCAAGAAGAGCAGTTTAGTACACCTTCTACATGATGCATGCATATACAAGTACATTACAGTCGTATGCAACACATTTTTAAGCAGCCTTCCTAAACTCAGATACCTTTGTTTTTTACTTGGTAAATGCTAGTGAAATGCAATAAACAAAGCACACTCAGAGACAATGGAGTAAATGTATAGGATAGATATTATAGTAACAAACAGCAGATAGCAACACTGGCATAGTAAAATGAAAGCAGAATCACCTTGGATTACCTAAATGCAATAACCAGAAGAGTTCACAAAAAGAAAAGGTAGAGGAAGAAAATGAGTCTGATAGAAGAAGGTGCAAGTGTATGTGACAAAATAAGGTGGGGAAGGCGTCTTGTAAAAATTCCAGGATGTCTGATCATGACAAGAATATGAATGCTGGTATGTTAGAGAGTGGACACAAGTGACTATAGCAATTGGACATGATGACAAATTAGAGAATGCACATGAGAAATGGGAAGAGTCAACACAAGATGTGAAAGCAGTAGTGAGAGTGAGAGAATGTAAAATAAAAGAAAGTTTGGACCAATATTTTGCATATGTAATATAAACCAGTAGAGTGTAATGCCTATTACTATGTGAAATTTGTCTGCCACATTGAAGTCTCACTTTTATGAACATTTGTATAGGTTAAGTAAATTTGTAAATACATTTTGTAGAAGTTTATTCCATTGTTTTGATTTTTTAATGCATCTAATGATGATATAATAGCATGTTAATTATTGCTAAATGAGAGACCACCGGACAGGAAAATGTATTCAGGTCATCCTAGTTAAAATAAAACAATTGCCTGTTTTGTACAACTTTCCATGCCTCAGTAAATTTTTACTGAAAAAAACCCTACCTGCTATGTTGCAGCACCAAACCAGTCATTGTGATGGGCTTCTGTCGTGGAGGTCACGCCATTGTAACATTTCAGTGTTAAGGTCTCATGTCAGCATTCAGTCCCATTCCCACTCCCATAGACCTCCCTAATATTATAATTGGTAGACATTATGTTTGACACAGCCCAGATGTGACGTGTGCACAAAGTCATATATATTAACCCAATGTCCATTACAACCCTCTGCACCATTGGTAAAGAAAATTAAACAGAGAATTTTCAAGCAGGAGATCAACTCTATCTCAATATCAATTCTTCAAGAAGAAAGTTTTAAATGTGTGCTTGCATATAATAGTAAAAATCCAATACTTGTTCGTGAATGGATAGTCTGAAAGGCATCTTGTCATTACATTGTATATCCTTAATGCAGAGTGTCAGAACAATGACATCCAGAACATCAAAGGCCATGTGGGGGGCTGCAACCCCACAGTCCCTGTTACTTATATATACTAACTCTGAAATTGTACCGGGGAAAGGGTCATTTCCATGATATCTGATATACTGTGTCTGCACATTGCAGGTTTCCCCTTTCTCCCTATATGCAACATTTCGGATGCTGATGTTTAGGTTTGGATCTTTTCACATTCGATGTTTATGTCTGTTGAATTATCATGTACAGTTTAAAATACAAACAATCTATTCACAGGAAGGGATAATACCCAATTCAGTAGGAAAATATCTTCAAATATGTTATTAAGCTTTGATACACATAAAGAGTTACTGTTTTGTTATACATGCCCTTTTAACAACTCAAGCTACCCTTCCTGTCCCCACATCCACTAATGAGCTTAGCATTTATCTGTGCAGTAATCACTTTGCAAATAAAGACAGCTGTGATCATTTATACATTGGTGCACAGTATATGTTGAAAGTCTGATGGACTGTGTGAGTTGACCATGCACGACATAACATAGCTTGCTGTTAACACTGCATGCACCGCGTTTTACCTTAATTACTTTGCACTCTCATATTGTAAATTTCACAGCCCATATTTATGGAAAGCAAACTGCAGCTTCACATTCACTGTCATGTACTATAGATTAGCTTGTCTGAGTGATTGCTGTCAGCTGACTTTCCCCGCTATTGTCAGTGGTACAAGGATCAGCTGCCTCAGTAAAGGGAGCTGTATGACTGCTAAGGTGTTTTGATGATGCTGATTGTGACACTAGAACAACAGACTAAAACAGAAGCCTATTGTGCAGAATGCAGTAAGCAATAGACATTCTGCTTGCAGTACATGCTGAAGAGCTATACCCCCCTCCCCAACTCATCCAGACAGCTGAAATGGGCTTTAAGCTGGCCAAACACTTGCTCTGTGACTATCCATCTCTGGAGGAGGGCAATGTTGTAGTGTTCTGCAGAGTCCTGTGAGTTATGGACTGGTGTCATTAGTGGGAAGCTTATATCTCTTGAAAGACATACTTGGGTTGAAGGCACATGAAGACAGTGTGATTAATGATCGTGCATTACTCACTATACATGGGAAATTCGATGGGGAATAGTCAGTGATATAGGATGCACTTACTATATGTCAATGCAGTGTCCTACTGTATAGCAGGTGGCAGTTTATTGTTCTTGTATGGCAAATGTGGGAATCACAGGCACTGCCAGGATGCTGGGCTAATACATTGGTGATACAGCCATGTGCATCACACACTAACTTGCACATGATGGAATGTCAGCCTTTCCTGTTATGGTGCGTCTCCCACCATGGTCTATATGTAGGGCTCTAAAAGATATATGGGTGCATTCTGTTCCATGAAGCACCTCAGGGAAACATGCCAGACCAAAGAAATTGTAATACATTACTCATTGCTGGTAACTCCTCCATCTTGGACACTAAGCACCAGTCTGCACAATGGGTTGTAATACTGCAGAATTAAGTAACTTAAAGCAAGAAATGATGAAATTTGCAACCAGACCAAATATCTTTTGTTGACTACAAAGTTTTTAGAAATGGTGGTGGTTGCCTTTTTATAACTGTGTGTGTGGTATGCACGTGCATAGCAATACGCAATTCTGAATCATATCACATTGTAAAGGTACCTCATTATTATAACATCAGTGCAACATTTGCATGCATCTCATCAGTTAACTGTCAGTATTCAGTCCTTTTCGATGGTCTCTGTGACTTATTGAAGGCTGCATATATGTGCAGCAGTCCTCCATGAATCTCAGATTTTATGAATTGTTGCAATTTGTGCAAAGTGCACTGCTCACATGTAAACTGGCTATGAGTGTATCCTCTCAAAATCTGTCTAGATGTGGGCAACAGACAAGGTACATATCTGCCGTAGAAGCCATTAGAAATATAAAACAAGTTGCATACTCCTGTGTAAAGAAAGGAAGGAGGAAAACACATACGTGTGCGCACACAGATATATACTGACATACTTATGACACCCACATAAAGCTTTTTAAGAATCGTGAAGGACCCAAACAAGAAAAGGTTACTCCAGAGGATGGAGGTGTAATGTTAGACTAGAGAGAAGATGGTAAAGGGATATTGGAAAACATTTTCCCTGAAAGTAATGCTTAATTCCAGCTTATAAATTCAGTTCTTCATTAGATAATCCAAAGGTGAAATAAAGTTGAGGAGAAGAACACAAAAAGGTGGCTAGCCTGAAAAGGAAGCTTTAATGCATTATGCATGTCTCTGGGAAATCGGTATACTTGCTTTTTTTCTTTGCCATTAAACTTTATTTTAAATTATTATCAGATGTTTTCTGTGTTTGCAGTTATACAGAGAGTCCATTCAAACCATTGCCCAATCCAATACTTCTTGAATTAATGAGGCTACAGCTAAAATAATGACCTTCCTCTTGTATTTATATTGTTTGTGCTAGGTGAAAGAAACCTCCTTCTGTCATCACAAGAAAGAAATTGCATACGTCAGTCCTTGCACAGTTTAAGTGAACTATGCCTTGGTTATCAAACACTAGTTTAATTTCATACTAGACCAGGCCATTGACTTGTGTATTTGTTGTATGTTTTGAAATCTAAGGAGTCCTGAGACAAGAAGCTAAGGTTTCCCCAATAGTTGGAGAATAGAGATTTCAGATACAAATGCAGTCACTAGAAGCATAAACAGCATGTCTGCATAGTCTATGATGGGTAAATATTGGTATGCAGTGTGTTCACTTAATGTGACAAAATACAGTTAAATTTCATGAAAGGACAATTCCATTTCTGTATATGAAAGTTATTGCCACCTGCAGTCTATGTTCAGCAACACAGGCTATCTGCATGTCATTAGTAGACTATCATTAGTTCAATAACCTGTATAGAAGTAATGTGATAAGTAACATGCATGTATGTTTTATTTTGGTAAATAGTATATTAAGATACACAAGAGAAGCTCTAAATCTTTCCCAGATCTGTTTTTACTGGGCCACAGTAACTACATCAGAAATGGTATTCCTGAAAGTTAGAATAATGACTATTTGCACCAGACCGCTAAATATAACTAAAATGCTATGATTAATACTAGTCATAAAAAGGGTACTTTCTAGAAATTACTCTGCTTATAAATAATACTATTCTGTAGAAATAGCATATCGAGGGGGATTTTCAGTGGTCCATGGATAATAGTATAAAATACACACACACACGCACACACACACACACACACACACACACACACACACACACACACACACACACACACACACACACACACACACACAAGCACGGAGATTACTGCATCAGTAAAGGAAGCACAAAACTGTGACAGGGTGATTTAACACTTCATATCTGAAAGTACACCCTTTTGTCACTAATCTCACACAGACAGTATAAATATGTCTTTCACAGAGTACTGTATATTTTGGCTGGAGGGAGTATAGACAGCATGTGACCTTCTAATTCAGATATTTGTTTTCAGTGATAAGCCATGATACAACAACAAGGTCAAAACAACCAATAACTCAATCTACTATCTTCTTGATAAGGCATGACTAATATTTCCATGGGTAAGAAAACAAATCAGATGTCAACTAGCTGAACAGAAACGGTTGAAACTAGTGCTGGACCACCTTTCCTGCTTTGCTGTCAGAAAAAAACTTTGGCCTGAGTATTCATGATTAAATGGTACTCTTGTGCTCTTTTGAAACCTTTTATAAATACATATTTTTCTCTCTGTCACTGAAAGATTATACTGTACATTCCATTACAGCACCCACTCCCAGGTCATTTTAAGCTGTTTTCATGATCAGCCTATAATGATGCTCTATTCAAAGAGCAAATTGGATTTTTATCTTTGCTCATCAGCTGCAAGAAATGCCTATGAAAATGAGACCCCATTTAATGCTATTATGTATAATTTTGTTCTTTAAAAGCAGCTTGTCACAGATGAATAAGGAGCTTTACTCCTCTGCAAATATATTGTGATAACTAGCTTGGTGGGTTAAAAGGCTGTTGACATGACAGCTGTGAACTGTAAGATAAGAGGACCTTTAGTACACCACTGTGAAAGAGAAAGTGAGCTCAGATATGTACCTATGAAATGGAACATGATCATTATTTACAGATCGTCCAGTATCAGTTTAAAATGCATTAAAAGAAAACTATATTGCATTAACAACATTGTTATTTATTCAGTTCATCTACCCACAAGCATGCAATGATCCCTACTGCGCATCTACAGGATTTTGGAGAAACTGTATGCTTAGTGATGGATAATTTAACTCACCATGTCTTTTATCCACATATAACATATATGCTCAGAAGAGTTCCTCTTTACAATTCCGTAGTGCATTTCCCTTTTCATGTGGAAGCCATTTGGTAGTTTTTGATTCATACTGTTGAAAGTTTTGTTGGGAAATAGTATATCTTGGTTTGAACACTGCAAATCAGACTGCTGTTTGAAGTGTATCTACACTATATGGACTACCAAAACAGACCACACAGTTCACTTCATCTGCACAACCTGTAATAGGGCCCTATATGAACCTGTTCTGTCTCTGGCCAAATTGAGCATAACCTCTGAAAGTTTATATAATACAGTAAAGGTCATGTCAAATAGTTATTAGTCTGTCAGCATTTAGCTCCCATTATTTTCATCATTTTTACCAGAGGGCTGTCTCATTTCCTTCAAATCTATAATGCCTTTAAGAGTGTACTGATTTTTATTAATAAACTTTTACTACTAGAATGTACTTGCTGGTATGCAGTATATTTTATTTCAAGGAGCCCCTTTGGCTGTATAGACTGGCAGTTAAGTTTTATGAATTTAGTGACCCAGTTAGTAGTAAGTTAGTCTAAAAAGGGTAGAGGTGAATATCATTTCATTTCCAACTAAGACATAAACACAGTGTTTTTGCAGAGAAGGACTGTACAATTTTATTTTCAGGTGTGTGTGCATCATGTGATACACTGATATCATATTTGGCACCAGTGTTTTACTGGGATAGCTTCTGGATCCCCCATGATTCTGAACAGGAAGCAGGTCATCAGGGAATGAAAAAAAAAATGTTTTTATAAGCAACATTTATTCATTCTTCTTTCTTGTTGTATTTTTACTTTATGTAGGTTTTAAAATAAATTTGGATAAACGTGATTATCCAAATGAATTAGTAACTTCCTTAACAGTGGGGGTTAGTACGAAAAGATTTAATGGGGTCTACTCACCAATCTTGAACATCAACACTACTGAACGAGTTAATTCTTTTTCAACAGTCAGATGAATTAATGATCCTATACAAGTAGCCTCAACGAATATTAACTTTCAAGTGGGCTTAATCACTACTTTCCATATGGACATCATGGTGTTGTCATATACCATCCATAAGAATTGGGAATTATTTAGGAATGACCCTTCCATTTCAGATAAAGTAGGGTTAACTCCAAAGATTGTATATAGGAGAGGCTGCAATTTGAAAAATATTTTGTAGTCTAGGCACATTATTACATCAAAATACTTGGGTATGTTCAAATGTGAGATGTGTAGGTATTGTAAATTTATGGATGTTGTTAGGTCCTTTGTTGTTAATGGTAAAGTGTATAGTGCCAAGAACAAATTCAATTGCAACTCCAAATTTGTAGTGTATTTGGCCCTTTGACAAAATTGTCCAGCTTATTATGTAGGCAAAACAGAATGTAGGTTCTGTAATTGTGTGTATGATCACCTTTACGCTATTGAGAAATGTAGAACAGCGAATGCACTGGCGAGACATACCCAGATGGCCAGTGATCATACTTTTAAGTTCTGAATTATAGATCAAGTGTACAAAGGTGGAAGGGGAGGGCCAAGTTCATTATAACTTGAAGAAATGGAGTTATAGTTGCAAATTTTACTAAATGCTTATAATCACTCTAGGACTTTAGCAGTTGGACAGTAGGGCTTAACCTTTTACCATTTATTTTCTTGATGAATGCCCACATTAGATTTGTAGTATATACATCAGCCTAAGTAGTTCTATAATAACTTCCCATTGAAATTTGAGTATAAATGATCAATTATAAAGTAATATCATTAGTTGGGCACTTTTTTGGATGGATGTATACTTTATTTAGACTTGTAACTCAAACTGTTTCATAATAGGTTTTCTGAATTTTAAGTGTGTTTGCATTTATTGACATTATGCATTTGTTGCCTATCAGTGATAGCACAATGTTGATTTATTTAATGTGATTTCAAATTCTATGTTCTATGGAATTTTAGTTTAATATTGTTTGACCTGTAAGGTTTTTGTTTGCACTCATGTAAAGCAGTGGGGAGGGCGTGTTTAAGATTAGCATAGTTTTATTCTGATTGGAAGTTTTAGATCAGCTGATGCATGACTCAAGTTTTAAATATTTCGGAGTGTATATTTTAGATATCTGATGAAGTTTGGACACAGTCACAAATGAAAAGCACTTTATATTAAAATGTTTTTTAATTTGTAGACTTCTGGTTTTGCCATTCTTTTTTTTGTTTGTAGTTTACTAATATTTTTTCATTAGGTTTTAATATAGATAAAATAAACCAGAAAGTAACTATTGTTTTTTTTCAATGTGATGTTATTGTGCAGTAGGAGTCTAAACTGCTGATCTGAAAACTTAATCCTTCCCAAGTTTCAGATGTGCTCAAGCAGACTTGATAGTTTTCAATACGTTATATTACAGAAATGAGAACAGCTCAAGGGTGTGTGTGTGTGTGTGTGTGTGTGTGTGTGTGTGTGTGTGTGTGTGTGTGTGTGTGTGTGTGTGTGCACTTGTTTAGTGGTGTTAGGCAAAGTTTTTTTCAAAAGGTAAGTTATAGAGTTGGGGGGTTAGGGGCAGGGTTAGGGTATCACATGCTCCAACCCTGTACCTGACCTTACAGAAATCACTTTCCCCTAACACCATCACTGTTCAGAGAAATTGCTTCTGAAGTTTGTGTTAGGGTTTTGGTTGTGATTGCAAAAGGAAACTGTTTTTGATTGTGATCAGTTGGCCTTTCGGTACTTATTTTTATTGGTAAGTATGTTTTCGTTTTGCCACCACTAATGTATCATGTTTCACTGCCTGTGCTCATCAACAGAGTATCCTATAGTCGTACATAAAAATCAAAAGATATATGTTTATGTGTGTATATTTATATACATATATACATATTTGTGGGGATGTTGTTAATTAAGTTTATCTTGTAAATCAATTTCTGGATGGTTGAGCAATTTAAAAGTTGTGCAGGGAGATTGTACATTATTAGTCTGCAGGATATACCTACTTTCCCCCAGTTTTGTATGATCTGGCATTTGGTAAATTTAAAAGCATGAAGGGGGCAGAGTGAAATTGCACATTAGTAGGTTTTAGAATATTACTACTTTACCCACTGCTGTGTAGTCACAGAACCAGTATATAAAAAAAATAAAAACATTTCACTAAAGACTTCCAAGATTACTACTCATTGATCAACAGCTTAATTTCAGCTCTTCCAATGTAAAAATAGAAACTGAGAGATAGGGGCCAGTAACTATACCATATTTAGTAAATTCAGTTACTGGCTAGTAATTACTCTGTATGCCAGCAAGGAAGAAACATAGAGAGCCTAAAAGAAAATAAACTAGAAAAGGTGAAGAGAAAATGCTTTTGGAAATAATCCTCCAGCTGTTCAGCAAAAAGAAGTTTGAGCTCCAGCTTTGGTGTAAGACATGACTTCTAGTAATCTAGAGGAAAAAATAAATCAAATGTGCTCAGAGCTGATTAAAATAAATAAAACACTAATGGAATGAATCAACTCAAATAAAAATGGCTTGGAAAATGGAAGAAACCCTAAACACCTATTCAGATGAACTGATATAAACAGAAAAAAATAAGAGATTGAAATGAAGAAAAGGCTGGCTGAGTATGAGACTGCTCAAGAAGAGCTGTTTCAAAAAATGGTGGACTTAGAAGACAGCACACAGAGAAAACCTGGGATTTTCGGCTATCAAAGAGAAACTGGAAGGGACAGACTTGTATTAATTTTTATGAAAACACAAATAAGAAATGGACTGCTATTTCATAGCATTATTTGTTAATTGAAAGGGCACAATGTGGGTATGCTCCAAACCTGGCCGTGAGAATACAGCCAAGACCTAAATTAGCAAGGATACTATTATACCAGAATAAAAAGTTGATTGTGACATACTTGAAGCAGAAGGACAAAGTATTTAAAATTGGAGACAACAGAGTTTTTGTGGAAAATTATTATTCACAGTCCAATAGGCAGAAGAGAAGCAAATGCATCCCAGCAATCAAGGAATTTCTAGAAGCAGGTGTGAGATTCAAGCTGCTTTATTCTGCTGTCTTCAAAATATTTTTTTTCCCTAGAGGATCAAAGTAATTTTTGATGCAGAACAAACTAAGGAGGAAATACAAATGTCTGTCCAACAAAAAGTGAGCAGACAAATAGGAGGGGACTGTGCTTTTCATTCTTATAATTAAGCTCATAGATAGACTCGGCAAGTGAAATATTTCCCAATGTTTCAAAAGAAAATGCTTTAAAGACAGAAAAAATAGCACAAAAATTGACAAGGAGAATCGGGAGTTCCTTGGACTTAAATTGGAGTCTGAGGTTGGGAGATGGAGATGAACATCAGCAACACTAAAATTAGTGAATAGATGTGAAATTATATATCATCAATTACATTTGTTACATTTTAGACTTTGTTAAGCTGAAAAGAACATACTCCACTTCATGTATTTAATGTTTAGGAGGATACTTACTGGAAATGAAAAAAAGTAACTATAAGTAAAAAAAAATGCTCTTAACAGTATTTGTATAAAAAAAATTAAGATGTAAACTGCGTCTTACATAATAATGCAATTTCAGTTGTTGCATGTGATAAAGATATTAAAGTAAGTGAGTACCCTTTTCCCTATTTTTTTAGTTTTAAGAAATGTGGCAAATTAAAATGTAAAAAAATGCAAAGAAAGGTTGGACAAAAGCATGTTTAAGTTAACATCCTATAATCTTAGGTTGTTGATGTGGGGGATGGGGTGTAAAAGTGCACAAATTGTATATAATATATGTAGAGTTTGGGTCTTCCTAAAATAATCAAAAACCCATATGTTTGAATCTGAAATTATCAAAACCAGATAAATAAAACTGCACAACAATGAAAACATAAAATAACAAAACTTACTTGATCGAAAATCAGGTACTTCTGTTCGTTCATAGCACCCCTATAAAAAAGAATGAAGATGTTGTACATGCATACCCCACTGGGTGATTCTCACACAGATGTCAGTGTTTATCCTTATCTTTAATGTAGTGTGATCTCAGAGTTGGTATATTTACTTTGCATGGAGTTTGGGGGGTGCAGGGGTGTGAAGCCCCCTTGCAATAACCTAAGTCTGTTTACTTTATGGTCCCAGAATGTTGGGCAGTGGGTGTGATGTACACAAACTGTGTATAATTGCTGTACACAGTTGGCAGCCATTTTTGATCATGTAAGTTTCATTATTTTAAGTTTTTATTGTTATGCAGTTTCGTTGATCTGGTCTTGATCATTTCAGATTCAAACATATAGGTTTTTGATTATTTCAAGTAGACCATAGAGTTGATATGTTTTCAGTCACTTTTGCATAGATGAATGTCTGGATTAAGGCACTTGCCTTAAATAATAGAGAAGTGTTGGCGTAAGCATGTAAATAAGAGAACACTGACTATAATGAAAGGTTTTCCTTTAGCAAATAAATGTTCAGTTTCAGAAGTTTGTAGCTGAGTGAAGATGTACATTCTGTTTTTAAGTTTACATGGAGACAAGCTGACTGGTATGCAATAAAAACAGAACACTTTTTAAGGCTAAAACATAGTTTTTTGAAAACATATAAGCTGTTTTTTATACCTGGTAAGGGAATAAAGATAAGATAAGAACAGACAGCAATTGTTATAGGCAGGAGCCCAGACTGTAATATGTGTCTTAGCATGGATAACAATAATTGTAGGTTAGGTTTTGCCTGTGTGTGTGTGTGTGTGTGTGTGTGTGTGTGTGTGTGTGTGTGTGTGTGTGTGTGTGTGTGTAGCTGTTGATATGGGACAACTGTTTTTATCAGGAGGGTTAAACTTCATTATTTGAATATGCACATAGTTTTGTGTGTTTGTTCTAAGTTAATTGCTTATGCAGGTGTTTTGTTTTATTTATTTTGACAGTTTTCATTAAAACAAAAATTCTTCTAAAATGTGACATGGTTCAAGTGCAGATGTCAAGAAATGGTTCTACTTCCAAAGACTGACAGACCAAAAAACTAAAAATTCAAAATACAGAACACATTTTTAATGCAAGGGGCAAGCCCCCCTGCACCCTTCATGTGGGGAGCTGCACCCCCTGCTAACTATATATACCAACTCCAAGATAGCACAACAGTAGAGACGTGGCAAATTCCATCATTCAGTATTTTGAATTTTCAGTCTTTTGTTTTTTCTTTCTTCTGAAGTAGACCCAAAGAAACAACTGTATAAGAGATCAACCCGCCAAACATTAGTAGGTGCATGTAACACATAAGCTGGAAAAAGACATTTTAAAAAAAACTGTCATATGTAATAAATTAGAATAACAACTGCTTGTCATAAAGGCTACAATAAACCTATTATTTTGGAACTCAAATGGCCTCACAAGTATAGACAAAAATAAAGGTGTACTGAATTATATTATGAGATGTGGAGTACAAACAGGAATGCTACAGAAGTCATCCTTGGAAAGAAATGAGCATGTAAATTTGATAAAGAAAGGATTTCAGGTGGTATATTCAGCAGAGTAATAGGGACAAGGAAAAGGGGTGGGGTATATATACTAATTGCTAGAGGAGCTCCAATAGTAAAAGATGAGGGAAATAAAGATAATAATGGTAGATTTGTGGTAATAAGGGGCTATTGTTAAGGAAGGATGATTATGCTGGCATGTACTTATTATTCCACCTACAACTGCTGT
Organism: Protopterus annectens; assembly: GCF_019279795.1. Lineage (NCBI taxonomy): Eukaryota > Metazoa > Chordata > Ceratodontiformes > Protopteridae > Protopterus > Protopterus annectens. Next base: position 489,847,930 of record NC_056751.1, read on the forward strand.
TGTGGAGCTTAAGAAATTTTTGGGAAAAATAATCAGTCTGTCTCCTAAAGGCTGTTGAGCAGAGATCTATGCCTGGCATACAGGGCATTGACAGACCCCACTCTGAGGGACCTCCTGCATATCAGCAAAACAAACAACACCATAATTACCCATTTTGAAGACTTAAACCTTGCCTGTGATATAAATAGGACCTGTTGGAGCAGACACTACCACATCTCTGAAACAGGCTCACCATCCATGTGAAGCAGAGTTCCTCCCTAACAAATTCAAATGTAAATTGGACAATTGGATTGGGAACAGGAACTTCATGTCTGGCTTGGCACCTGTGTCTCTAATTGACACTGGCAACCTGTAAATGGTTCATATGCCAGGCCATGCTTACACTTATCAAGGCTACCAGAACTTTTCAGAGATTTGGGATGCAAGGCTAGGCTTAAAAAGGCCCTTGTGGTCTTTCACCTAGTAAACACCTATGAAGCTATGAACCTGTATGTCATCTTGACACAATTGATTTGGCCAATTGACCATCAAATATTATTCTGTTGTTGTCACCCATAATTGGGGTGGTGACTTTGTAAAGTCATGAAGTTGCATTGGACATTTTTATGTTTTTGTTGTGAGGAACTAAATTGCTTTGGTGCCCTGACACGATCCTCATTCAAATTCCTATTTTCTTTAACCAGTGTCCTACTATCTGCTTGCCAACTCCATTTTCACTGCTGTCATATCCATTGCTTCTTCACATTTTTAATCTAATTCAAACACAAAACACATGGCCAGAAATGGCCCATGGAAAAGGCTTTACTTTATGTCCTCTGAATTTCCATGGAGATTAGAATAGTGCAGCAATGCTGAGTGATAATGAATGCTGTTTAACTTTTTACTGCAGAAACTGAAGATTTCAATGTAATCTGTAGTGATATAGTTACTTTCATGCAAACTTGCTTAAATCTGCTGCACTATAGTAATACAGAGTAAAGGTAGACTAAAGGCAGTATTGTTATAAATTGCAGGAACAATTGTTAGGCTGCTGGATATAATGAAGTAGGAATTCCTATATGGCATGTTGAGATAATTATCCTGTTTGTAGCCTAATGTGTTTGCATAGTGTCATGCATACAATTACAGCTTTAGGTCAATTTTTCATTCATGAAATTTCATATTCTTATCATGCATTTAACTGAAAATATCTGCAATTCTCTCCCTGTACAACATGCTTATTAAGCCAGCATTATCCTGCTTATGTAGTCATGTGTATTGCCCTTTCCTACCCCTTATTTATATATGATGTAAGTACTTACAAAGCATGACATATTCCTCTCTGCATCTATTTAACCCCTTCTGTTTAGTAACTTGTCACTTTGCTTCAATTGTGTTACTTAAAGGCTTTGAAGTATTAATTACTCTGCACTGTGATTATCTAATCCAACCATTAGCTAAGTGTTGCTGACTGTTTTTGTTATACTATTTTATGTTTACCTGTTGTCTACATATTGCTATAAGCCACTTTTACCCTTCTTCTGTAATAAGCTACTTTGTGTCCTCCTCCATCTCATCCTCTCAATGTTTCTTCTCCCTTCTGTGTCTGTCCCCTCCTCCATCTCACTCTCAATATTTCTTCTTCCTTCTGTATCATTATTCTTCTACTTCTGCATTTGAGCAAAGTCCAGCACTGGGCAACAAATGCAACTAAGACTAAATGGAAGCACACAAAGTATGGCAATGGCTTTTGAATTTATTGCTTTTGGATGCATTAATCTATTGTACTTCACATTGCTGTGTTAAACTATGTTTGTACAGTTTAATGTACTTTGTAACAAGCTGAAGAGTTGGATGTGCAGATTACAGTTGCCAATAGAGTAGTGAAGATAAATGCATGCATTCACATTTGCTGAAATCTGCTGTCAAATGATAACTATCGGAAGTGTGACTTCCAATGTGATGTCCTTAGATAATACTCAGGTATAAATGCTTTTTTGTCTTGGAATGCTTTAATAGTTCAAATCCTGTTTCAGAATGATTTTTCTGACTCCTGTGGATTTTAATGTTGGCTACATGTTTCCTTAACACAGTAGTATCCTGTTGTTATAGTAATGCACCTGCTACCTATTGTGATGCCTGTCTTATAGAGATCTCTGCACAAAAGTCAGCACAGAGTACACCTAATTCCCATTCTAAGTTCAACACCTCAAGACATGATTATGCATGCACTAATACTTTACCATCAGCAGAGTGCATAAGCTTGCCAGTGATGTGCTCAAAGAATTAAATAAAAGCAAAAAAAAAACAATTATTGTTTTAGGTTGCATGACATTTGTGTCTGCATTAATTTTCTCAACAGGTGATTTTGATTTCATAGTGACGTTGATTCAATTAATTTATTCATGTATGTATTCTCTACAGTGTTTACACTTGCAATTGTGCTATAGGTTTGGTTAACCTGTTCTCACGTAATTCATCACTTTTATTCTACAGTGCACTGTATGAATTGCATGTCTGTCTTGCCAATGCACACAGTGCTAGCATGAGACAATACAAGTGTGCAATCATGTCAATATGAAGTCACAGGAATGTTTGATTGATAATCCACTGGTGTACAATAGGGAATGTCTATTGCATCCCATAATGTGAAACATATCAATGTTCCTTTGAGTACCGCAATGTACATGAAGGACACTATCTGTATTTTAGTAGAGATGTATGCAGTTACATATGAAAATCATAGTCATGTTACATTGTCCTGTGCACACATGCATTTGTTGCACAGCCTGTGATACAAAGTGCCATCTGTTCCAACAGTGGATTTTAAAATTGTTCACATCTTATTTTTACATTGTTAATATTAGTTGTCACCTATGGTGCATGCAGATAATACAGTGCTCCCTAGATTGTGTAGCTATATAGGTAGAAGATTTGATGCCCAGTTTGGGAAATTCATATGTGTAACACTTGATACTGTAACCACTTCTCCTGGGAAGAATACATTTATCTCTTCACACAGTTCCCTTATTCCACTTTTTAATAAAACATTCTCTCTGAAACACACTGATGAGGTCATCCTGAAAAAAAGTGTGCTATAGCCTCTTAAAGTCAGACTTCTCCTGTTGCACTTGTAAACAACACTGAGCTCTTTAGTTACTGTGTAACTACATAGATAAGAGGTTAGATGCTCAGCATGAAAAGTGTGTGTGGGGGAGGTGTGTGTCTGTGTAACGTCTATTGCACTATCGACCTCCCCTGAGAATAATGTGTTTAACTCTTCACAAAGCTCCCTTATCTCAGTTTTACTAGAACACAGTGAACAGGTCATTTTGACAAAAATACACTATCTTTCCTTAACAGTCAGATTTCTGCTATAGTTCTTGCTACAAATACAGTGGTCTCTAGACTGCGCAACTGGATAGGTAGGAGGTTCAATGCTCAGCACTTGTCTGTGTTACTGTATGTAATATGTGGTTGTTGTATCCAATGCCCCAAAGAAGAACTCTTCACACCATTCCCATATCCCACTTTTTACTAAAACATTCTCTCTGAAACAAAGTGATGAGGTCATTTTGACAAAAGGGTACTTTCTCCCCTTAAGAGTCAGACTTGTGCTGTGGAGCTTGCAAATTATACAGTGCTTTGTTGATTGTGTAGTTAGATAGAGAGGAGGTTTGATGCTCAACATTGGAATTGTGTGTGTGTGTGTGTGTGTGTGTGTGTGTGTGTGTGTGTGTGTGTGTGTGTGTGTGTGTCTGTGTGTGTGTGTGTGTCACACACTTTATACTCTATCTACTTAACTGGAGGAGAATATATTTGAAGCTGCACACAGCTCCCTTATCCCACTTTTATCAGACACATCTTCTCTGCAACACAGTGATGAGGCCTCCTGACAAAAGTTCACTGTGTCACCTTAAGAATCAGACTTCTCCTGTGGAGCTTGCATTTCTTACGCCATTATCTAGAATGTGCAAATAGATAGGTAGCTCATTCAAATACAGCAGTGCTTATCTTCTACAAGTGTGTGTGAGAGTATTTAAATGAATTCAGGATTGGTTTACAAACATTTGCAGTGACAGCTATTGTAACTCCAGATGGCTGTAAAGTTTGTTTTATCAGACATATCTCCTTAGCAATGCACTGGTCTTGTCAACCCTTCATAGATGCTGTATGCCTCATTTATACTCAGTATTGTTCTGTGGTGCTGGCTACTGATTATCTGCTGTATGGATGGTGTAACTAGATAGGCAAGTGGTTTGAGCCCACCCCTGCTTAAATATTATGACTATAATTGCTGTTCTATACCATCAGCCATATTACAACCACCTTTTGTATACTTCCATTTATGAGATGGATTTCCATTGGTGCAGTGTTACACTAGCAAATCCTAGCATCCCGGGGGGGGGGGACTTTTGGTCACACAACGATCACATAATGCTACAATAACTGCAGTATCTCTTAGTCACAATGCAAATTCTCCTTTGTTGCATGACTTTGACTTTGATAGTGTGCTTTGTACATTATGTAACTATATATGTAAGATGTTTGAGACCAACTTTGAGTAGGTCACCCTCATACTGTGTAGAATACACATTAAATACATACACAATGTACAGATGTACAGTGTTATTGTGCATTTCAGTCACTTTTTAGCATAAACATCCAGCTAACAAACAGTGGTGATGTCATCCATTTAACTGTGCACTGTCACAGTTGTACCACAGTATATTGTGTGGCACTTGCAATTCAGGCACTAATCTGTAGCCTATGATCTTAGGTACTTAATTTCCTGCTCAGGCTATGTTGTCTGTCTTATTATATTAGTACATGTCACTGACACTGTTGTCAAGCACATAAGCTGTTTACATGTACAGAAATTAATTCCTCTTACAAAACACTCTGATAATTTCTCATATAGCAATGCTTTTATTCAGATTAATGATGACACGTGGTTATGCTTTCCTTACATAACAGATGTAGAAAGTGTTATCCTCTTGCACAAGGATATGGAACAACATTCTGTATGTTGTTGCCTTAGAACAGCAATTACATGCACACATATCCCTTGCAGCAATAACATGATGCATTGCTTTGACATACCATCATATTTCACAACTGTAGTTACAGTTTTACCATGTTGCATTCATCCTGTGAAACATCATGTATTTTCTGTTGTCAAATGCTCATGTGTTCCATATCCACATTAAGTGCTTGGTAGCATTGTTGGACCTTGTACTGTAATACGTGAAAGGCATCCACCACAATTATAATGTGTCCATTTACAGTGGGAGAGGTATTCACCATCCCTTTTATCTCTGAGATTGTTTATGACATATACATCTGATATAATAAGATAGCAAAAGTGTAATGTCACAGCTGTCATGCAACTTCCACTGTGGTGCTTCTGGTTCACCCATCTGTCATTAGGTAGTAAAGTTACGTAGTTTATTCCTCAATTTCTGAAACGGCAACAGTCTATGATTGCACTGATGTTACACAAACATCACTGCATTTAGTAATTCTTATCCATTTTTATGCTGGACAATTGCATCTCATCTCGGGTTGTGATTGCATGGCAGTGATATGGCTATTCAGGGCATGTCATGTTGTAAGTACTCCTGTGGCACATGCATTTAGTTCTGGCATGTGTCTACACAGATTGTGGTTCAGTTCTGGGACATTAAGGGTACTACATGGTCATGTCATGGAAGCATTGATATTGTACTGCTCACTGTTGTGTGAACAGTAACGTGTAACTCCTTTCTAGCATTCTAACTAAATCCGATTGTTCATATATTTGTAACTCCTTTCTTAATACACACATTCAATTCAGTTATTTGTGACAGCCTCTATTGCTATCTGAGGTAGCACATGCAGTCAAGAGATATGTTTGGAGATGCCTAGTTTAATAGGCAGGAGTTTGAAATTGGCAAAATCTGTCTGTCAGAGAGACGTGGCTTATACATAAACAATAGCTGTGGCAAAATCATAGCGCTACCTTTTTCAGGCCTTCTCGTACAAGGTTAGGCTTCCATACCACTTATGATAAAAAAATGCTGCAAGCCCTTCAAAGGTGTTTTCATGACATAACCAATATGCATAGTTCTGTGTCGTCTGTGATTGTTATGCTTCTCAGTGATATCTGCCCTGGCATGCGTTTGAAAATGACATGATGCAAATGTTTATTATGTCATTCATTAGTCAGAGGCATTTCTTATTCCCAAAGGAATTATGATCTGCATTGCATTTCTTAACACCTATGTGGTTTGTAATGTCACACCTCTAACAGTCTACACACATCCTTGCATTCCATTGAAAATCAACTTAAAAAGCACAAGATAAACAGATGGTGATACTTTATGAACAATAAAAGCTATTACAACTGTACACGTGTCAATGTTGTTGGTAAGAAGTATTCTTCACAGTGATAATAGTTGGTGCAGTTGAAGTCTTTCCATAAATACTATATTATAATGCACATAGACCCAGAATTATATTTTTAGTAAACATCATATTTTGGAAAGTGCACAACATAGACATATGCGTTCTCATGACAGCTGGAAATTCTAGTCTGAGTGCATGATTATTGAGATATTTGCAGACTTATGAAAACATATGCATAATTGTACAATTATCAATATAAATACCACTGAATATCTCAAGATGTGTAACATACAGTGCAAATATCATTGACAGATTTCTTCAACTTCTGAGGTCTAACCTGATGCCATGAAATATCTTGCACGTCACTATTTTTGAAGTATTATGTATGTATGAAATATTGCTTATTATCATAATTTATAACAAACAACTGGCAATATCTTCAGTATAGTGTCATTTAAATGGACATTGACAATTAATTCTCATGTCTTCCAACATACTATTACACACTTTACCCCACAATAGCAGGTAAGTCTCTCAGTTATGGAAGTAGGAACATAAACTTGAAAATATAAATAATACGTGTCAAACAGTGATCAATTTCTGTAATACAGTACATCACAGCTTAACAATCTTAGTCTCATTTTGTTAATCGGTACTGCCCTTTCTAATATTGTCTATTATTAACTGGTAAGTTGCTTAGTTTAAAAAGATGGATCCAACAAAGGTCTAGATGCCATAAGGAGCTGTGTGTGTTAACTGTGTTTTAGGATTGAATGAGTTAACCTAGACATGTCTTTATTACTGATATTGTTTATTTAACACTATACAGGCTAATGCAGATGGGAAGTTCCATAAACATTTCTGACTGTATGCCATGCAGCCAGACCCTTACAAACTGTGATTGGTCCTGTGTTAGTGCTGTTATGTTACTATTCCCTGAAATTCCATGTGAGCATGTGCAGTATAATGATGATGTCTGAAATGTTTGTAAATTAATAACATAAAACTTGAAATCATGAAAGTTCATCTGATCTGTGTTGTCATTTGTCATTTCTATATCATGTGTGTTAATAATAAAAATAATCTTGCCTTGGTTTGTGATTCACTGTGGAGTTGCCTGGTAAGAGAATTTTTATTTGAGTTTATATTTTATTTAGGGATAGCTTGTAGACAAGAAGATTTACTTTGATTTATCTTTTGTTGTTTAATCTTTAATTTCACTGTTTGTTAGCAAAGGATAGGTTTTAGACAGGCAAACTCTTGGCAACCTAAGTGACCTACTCAGCTATAAAGTCACACAGACTGCAGAGAAGACAATCCAGCAATTATCTAAACATTCCTGACTTGGTTTTTGATTTATTATGGAGTTGCCTTGTAATGGAAATTTTATTTTAATTTTTATTTTTATTTCTTACCACTGTTTTCACTGTTTATAGGAATGAGGGGATAGCTTGTATACAAGATTTACATTAATTTATATTTTATTGTTTTATCTTTAAGTTTCAGTGTTTATTACCGGAAAGGGATAGGTTTTAAACAGGCGAACTCTAGGCACCCTAAGACACCTAGTTACCTATGAAGTCACACAGACTGCAAAGAGGACAATCCAGAACGTATCTAAACAATTCTGTCTTGGTTTGTGATTTTTTTTTTACCTTTATTGTTAAAAAGAGATACAACTGCGAGGGATACTGAGCAGAAGCTACTGAGTGCATTCACTCGCAATGTAAAGAAATTCCAGCTTTTGTCTGACTTTTTGAACTTATACGGTCAGAGCAGCAACTTTACTGTACTTACTTTAGTATTTAGTTGTATATTGTTTGTGTGATTTTTCTCATAGAACTTAATTTAAGTTTTATTTATTTATTTATGTTATACATTTGTTTACTGGTTGATGTCTGGCGGAGTTGGTGGCCCATTTTCAGTGGGACCTGGGAGAAAAGTTCCAAAAAACAATTGAAATACAGGCATGGTAAAGAATACACATATTGCAAATATTTATCATTTACAGTTCACATAAATGGTAAGTTTCCAAACATATTCAAAATGTAAGAATTGAAAAATAGTAAAGTTACATAAAGTAGCAGAGAAGACCAAACATTATAGATTTACAGTGTAACAAATCCAGGGTGTAGTTCCAAGATGAATTATGTGGTGTGCGCATGGGTGTAGGAGATACTAGATAGGTTAATGAATGACTTGCGTAACTTACTGAAAGAAAGAAGCTGATTAAATGATGAGAGAAAGGGGAAAGATTTATTTGGTATATGCATTTGTACAAATTTAGAATGTTGTCACAGTTTGAGAAAAACAGCAGTCATTTGAGAGTGTCCTGGTGGAGGAAGCTACAGCTGGGAAAGGTAAGTTGGTTTAGGTGATATAATTAGCCAGGTGTCTAGTAGGAACAGAGCCAGTGATTGGTAAGGTGTTCTTTCAAAAGTAGCTTGAGTTTGTGAGCATATGAGTTGTTTAGGATATGCTGAGGTGCTGAGTTTCAGGTATGGGACACTTTGTTAGAGAATAGGGAGACACAAAAGATGTTGTAGGATTTTATGACCAGTAGAAATTTATTGGAGGACCTTAGAGATCTGTGATTGGTATTTGCTGGAACTAGGTCTTTGAGAGCAGGGCAGTTTTCAGGTTGGAAAATGATGGAATGGGTGATGATTAGTTGGTTCAGGGAGGGAAGGTTAGGTAGTTCAGTCCAATTGAGTTTGTGAAGTGCTGTGCAGTGGTTAGTTCTGTCTGGCTGGTTTGTAGCAAACTTGGCTATTTTATTGTAAAAGGTCTCCAGTTAAGTCTGTTTTTCACAGGTTGGTGAAGATGTGAGCAGAGTATAGGAGGATTGATAGTAGGTGTGTTCTGCCTGTGGCTAATCTAGTGGTGTTGGTAAGGTATGGTTTGCTCTGTAGAGTGAGCCAAGTTTAATGTGAACTTTTTTATGGTGAGTGCGATGTGTTTGTCAAATTGTATGCAGTAGTCAATTGTAACACCTAGAAGTTTTATTTGATCTACAGGTTCAATTTTTGTGTCCTTGGAGGAGTAGATAATGAGGGGGGATGGTTGTTTTCTGGTTTGATATTGGAGAAAAACATTAGTTTTGTTTTGCTTGGGTTGAGTATTAGTTGGTGGTCAGTAATATAGTTTTCTATGTCATGGAGTGATTTTTGTTTTTTTCCTGGAGTTCAGGAAAGGTGTGGGTTTGGCATATGAGGGAGAAATCATCAGCATATTGCATGATGGAGGCTAGTTAAATGGTGGTGCTGAGGTTGTTGGTGAATATGATGAAAAGTAGAGGCCCAAGGATAGAGCCTTGAGGAACACCAACAGAGAGGGGCTGGAGAGATTGTTATCCTACTTGACTGACTGTCAGAAAGATAGCTGTGAAACCAAGTGAGAGAGGACTGGGTAAGATTGTAGGACGAAAGTTTGTTGAGTAGTTTTTGATGGGATACTGTATCACAGGCTTTTGACAGGTCAACGAAAATGGATGAGATGAATTGTCCCTGCTTTTTGAGGATGCTTACAGTATTAGTGAGACTTAGTGCTGTTGTGGTGCTGAGTTTTGGTCTGAAACCTTGCTGGAAATTGGATAAGAGGTTATTCTTAAGTAAATAATCAAGGAGTTGTTTATGAATGCATTTTTCCAGAATTTTGGCTACAGGAGGGAGACTAGCAATGGGTATGTTGTCTGAGAAGTCTGTAGAAGTGCCACCTTTATGTAGGGGGATAACATTGGATATTTTCTAGAGCTTAGGTGCATATTGTTCAGAAATAGAGCAGTTGATTAGTACTGAGATAGTATAAGAGATGGAATAAGTAGCTAGTTTCAGAAATTCATTTGGGAGCAGATCAGCTGCAAAAGTTGAAGATTTTAATTTGTACAGGAGCTTTTTTATGTAGGTAGTTTGTACGGGCTTAATAAAAATAAAGTATGGTTAGATTATGGAGTGTTTGGGACTATGAGGGGTGCACTAGTATTATTGTTTGAGAGATGTTATGGATTTGTTGAAGTGTGTATTGAATCAGGATGCTATGTTAACAGCAGTATAGGAGGTGGAGGATGATGGGGTAGAGGATCCCCCTTTGGGTTGAGTCGTTTGATATTTAACCAAAATATTTGAGGGTTTTTCTGGTGTTTTTGTCTGAAAATATATTTTTTGTCATTTTTAATTTGCTTTTTGGCCAGGTTATGTAATTGCTGATAAGAAATAAGTGTTTCTTTGTTTTTGGATCCTTGGTATAATACCCAAGCTCTGTCCCTCTGTTTAAGTAATACTTCTCTTTGAATTCTGCTGTAACTGGTTTTGATAATTCATTTTTAACTTTTTGTTTATTTGAAGCTGAATATGGATTCAAATGTGTATACCTTTAATGATTTTCTAAAGCACAAATAGCTTGTACACTGTAATAAATGCTTTGTATATGTAAAGGTAACATCTTATAACACTGGTGATCTGCATTCCTCATGTCAAACGTTAGATGATCTGCTTACCATTATTATCAGTAAATCCAAACTTACTGATTATGGCACATGGACAATTGGCACGGCTTGGAGAACTGTTGTCACATATATTAGTGACTGTACTAGTGAGATAAATAATGTTAGGCAAAGAGCAAACAGAATACATATTTGAAATGATGTGGCTATTTTCTGTAAAGATCATTCAACCCCTATGGAACAAGATGATGCCCCTGACAACTTTGGAATTCCTGATACAAGTATTCAGCTACCTGAGGATTCAGAGTGTTTAGAAAGAAATAAATAAAGGAGAAAGTTCCCAAGAAATAAGAACAAAAAAGAAACTGTTAAATGCCTGTGAAGTAGAGAGAATACATCCTAAAAAGGACACTGCTTTGTTATGCAACACATAGTTTACAGGGAATGATAATATTTTTGATAAGAAATCATTCAGTCTACGGAAAAAGGCAGCATGTTTCAAAAAGAGAAGGCAGAAAAAAGAGGCAAGGGGCAGGTGAAAAGGAAGAAATTAAAATTGAACGTTGAAGGATTGAAGTACATTATTGTAAGAAAAAAGAGGATAAAGCTAGATATTGACAAAATGGCTCAACCTGTGGATGCATAAAGCCATCTGAATGAGAATTGTATGCTTGCAAATGTAAAACCCAATGAAAACAGTGGGATTAATAAGACTAATGGTGATGAAGATAATTACTTTGTAACAACTGATACAGGAGACATTATTGAATTAAAAGTTGAAGATTCTTCATATCTGGTCAGAAAACATATTCTTGTAACTGGAGATTCAATTATTGAAAGGACTGATGTTTACATTTGCATAGGAGATTATTAACACTTGAATCATGTTATGATTGCCAGGAGCAAAAACACAGAGGATGTTAGACCAGCATTCGAACTTCTTAATACAAGGAGGTATGGATCTGTTTTTATTCATGTCAGTACTAATGACCATATCTACAAAGACTATTTAACTGTCAGTAGGGAGCTTATAGCAATCTTAGACAGTAAACTTGTACTGGTGTAAGGATATATTTTATATTTTTCATAAGTCACATATGGAAAGGAGAGTCCTGTCACCATGAAGGAAAAACTATTTTGGGTAAATACCTACATAAAAAAAATGTCTCATTTTAAAAAATAGAAATGTGTAGAATGACCCGAGCCTAATGCTGGACATGTGTTCAGGCAGTATGGGGTGTATTTGTCAAGATCATGGAAGAGACTTTTTGCAGCAGGTATTTTGCAGTATTTGACAAACACAAGGCAGAATGTTTGCCAGGACAAAAATTAAACATTTCACAGATAACATTTGATGCATCCCTGATGGTTTCTAATGCTAGAAGCATTAATGATGAAGTTTTATTATTGGAACATTTGCTACATTTCCACAAGATTGATATTGTTTTTTTTTGTGAAACATTGTTAAAGAACAATGACTCGAAACCAGTTCTGTCAGGGTATAATTGTTTTTACTGTAACAGACATTCTAACAAAAAATCAGGTGGACGTGTTATGACAGAGATTAAAAATAATTATGAGGCCTGTGATTATTACATGTTTAATAATAACACCAATACTACAGAATGTGTAATTGTGACAATAAAGACAACCCTAAAACATATAACAATTTTTGGAGTGTATAGACCACTGATGAACAAGAGGGGTCCAGGGAAGTAAATACTGTGGGAAGAAATAGCCAGGGAATTGTTATGGCTAGGCTTGTATAGGCCCTAGGGCCGATAGCCTAGTACCAACCTATGAACCTATTTCTTGCATGAAACACAGGGGGGGATGAATATTAGTGGATGGGGACTTAAATTTACCAGAAACAGACTGGAATAATATTGATTTAACAACACTAGAAAAGAAAAATATTCACAATGTATGTTCATGCTCAGCAAATGCTTCAGATTATAAAAACATGTACCAGGGAAAGGACCATACTGGACAATGTTTGTGCTTCTAAAGAAATCATTTCATGTCAAGTTATACCAATGTTGATGTGCAGTGATTGTGGGGTTATAGCGGTTAATTTATTGCGAGATAACTCTGCCAAACTGAAATTAAAATCAGTGTACAGAAGACTAATTACAGATTTTTTGCAAGCAAAACAGTCACTATGTAAAACTAATTTGAGTAATGCAGTCAGTGGAAAAACTGCAGAAGGACTGTAGAAAGTTTTGAAAGAGAAACTGAGTGCAAAAAATTAAAAACATGTTTAACATCAGGGTCTAGGTATACAATGTCAATGGGATAGACTTCCATAATAAGATACATGATTAATGTGAGAGACAAAAAATATACGAAGTGGAGAAGAGGTCAGATGACAACTTTGAAAACTGAAATAAACAGTCTGGACAAGTAAATTAAGCATAGTGTGAATCAAGATCAAGATAATTTTAAGAAAATTCATATAAAGATGTTGAGCATAATAGGAAACCCTTTTATAAATACATAAGATGTGGGAGGAGTAAAGACATACAAATTGATAAGGTGTGTGTAGATTCTAAAATGTATTCTCAGACATAACAGATTATATATAGATATATATTTACAAAATCTTATGCAAAACATTTTGGCTCCACATGGAGGGGTGGTGATAAGTTGTGCTAGAGATATCCCGATAACCTCAGATATGGGAATCTAAATAGATTATATGGAAAAAGAACTATGCAAATTGGATCCAAACAAAGCATTGGAAGGAGACAGAATAAGTAATAATGACCTGAAAACACTTCAGCAAGAACTTACATTAGCATGATATCTGCTTTTTACTAGATCATATAAATATATGGCGATCCCTCAAGATTGGAGACTTGCTTATTAAACCTGTCTTTAAGGAAAAGGAGAAGTAAGACAAACAAAGTAAAAACACGCCAAAGGTAAATAAACCAAGAAAAAAATAACTGTCGAGATGTAAGATGAAACACACGATGATGATAGCGTAGTCAGTAGTTTAATACCCGCTTTCGTAATAAAACTTCATCAGAATACAAAATAACCACAATTCAATGCACTTAAATAACCAAATAATTAACAAACAAATTGCTTAATTAAAATCAATCAAACTTTCTTAAAAAGACATTCACCTTAAAAAAACTCAAATGAATCAAGTCCCTTATTTACTTGTAATTTCCTGTGTTTTAAAAAACATTTGATGTTTATATAATCATTTAAACCAGGGAACTTGTCCGCTTGAAGTTTTATTTGCCACATGGTCTCACGCTGTTCTAAAAAATTCTTATAATCACCAGCTCTGAGATCAGGATGAACAACCTCTAAAACAGAAAATAAGAATTTTTTGTGTGTACTGCAAATTTTCGTGTGTTTGTAAAGGGCGTTATTCTCATCATTGGTCTTGATACTATAAAGATGCTCTCTGATTCTGGTGTTTAAACAACGGGTTGTCATGCCGATGTAATATGCAGAGCAACCTGAACATTGGCTGATGTAAACCACCCCCTTTGTTTTACAATCAACATAACCAGGTACTTTGAAGGTGTTATCAATGGTGTCTATTTTAATATATGGACCCTCTGAAATAAATCGACACATGTTACAGCTGTGGCAAACATGCATACCAGTCTTATTAATGTTGATATTTGATACAACCGACATTTTGTTTTCCAAAATTCCCTTTAAATTATAACGATTCCTAAAGACAAATTTTGGACCTTCACCTAAAGTCCTTCTTATCTCTTCGTTACCATTAATGATTTTCCAATTGTCAACAACAATCTGTCTGATCAGTGGGCCGTCAGAACTAGTCTCAAGGGAACACAAAGTTTGGATGTTATAATCATTCCCGTGTTCCTTCTTATTCAGACTGTTGTTTGTTGAACTGGGAAAATCAATTATTGGTTTAAAAATACTTTCACGTTTCCCTAACACTTCCTCACTAGTTGAATTTAATTTTTGAATGTCATACCCCCTGTCTGAAAATAAAGAAAAAACAATGTTAAATTCTTCAATCAAATCACACTGTTTAGATGTCATCCGACTTGCCCGTATAAACTGCCCTCGGGGAATATTCCTGATGACATGTCTAGGGTGGTTGCTCGAATGGTGTAAATATCCATTAGTAAATGTCTCCTTACGATGAATCCTGCTGTGTAAACGTCTTTCCTCTTCGTCCCAATATAATGAGACATCTAAAAAATTCACAATAGTTCCCACATCACCCAAAGTGAATTTCTAATAATCAGATGTAGAATTCATATCTGTAAAAAAACTCATTGACTGCAGTGATATCACCGTCAATTATAAAAAATAAATTGTCAATGTAACGACAAAAGAACTTGATGTTAAATTTTTGTTTTAAAATGGGTATCGTCTCAAACTCCCACCAAGCCATGACCATATTTGCAAATGCGGGAGCCGCCGGAGACCCCATCGCAACCCCCTTCTTTTGTCTTTAATAACTGTTACCAAAAAGAAAAACATTGTTTTCCAAGATTAATTCTAAGAATAACCTGATAGTTGAAATCGCTCCTGCAGTAAACCTACCACCCCTTTTAAATAAAAATTCACAAACTGCGTCAATTCCTTCAAAATGAGGAATACAGGTATACAAAGAAATTACATCAACAGTGAAAATGATATGCTTCGAAGGATCAAAAGTATGTTCCTGTAAAAAACTGCCAAATCTGCTCAAAAAATGCCAAGAATCTTTTACATAAGATGGTTCATCGACTAAAATAGGACCTAAAATCAAATCAATCACCAAGGAAATGCCTTCAGTTATTGAATGTGGACAGGAGACAATCGGTCTAAGTGGAGGATTTTTAATGTCTTTATGGGTTTTTGGTATTCCAAAGATCACCCCAATACGTGGCTCTGCCACAACACAAAAATCATAAACTTCACGTGTGATGTCTCCTGTCATGAATAAACCATACAATTCAGATTGTATCAAACGCACCCTGCGTTTATAGTCAAAAAGGGTTATGTTTTCATATTCCTCTAAGTTGTTTATGATTTCTAACATTTTTGCTTGATACACGTTCTGATTCATAATCACAATGTTGCCCCCTTTGTCGCTTTTCATGAACCTGAAGCGCTGACATAATGTCTTCAAGTTCCTGAGAGCCACCCTTTCATCCCTTGTGAGGTTGTCAACAATGTACCTATTGTTGTTCAAGACTTTGTTAATGTCAGCAATACATTGTTCCTCAAACACACTAATTGTGTTGTGTAAATGAGGCGTGAAAGTGGAGGGTTTTATCAAAGACTTGTTAGTCTGTCCCTTTTTGGTTAAAAAATGCAACATATATTGCACATTAAGTTTCCTGGAAAATTTTTTGATATCAATAATGGTGTTAGTGACATTTGCCCTTGAGGTAGGAATAAAATTTAAACCATGTTTTAAGACATTGATCTCACATTCAGAAAAACAATGATCTGTCAGATTAATAATGTTAAACTGGTCAAATGTCCTTTCTAAGTTTCGTCCCCTGAAGAGTTGGACCCTAGGAAGGTCCGACTGCGAGTCAGAACCGTGTTCCTGCTGTTTTGACTTCCCTTTTTGTTTAAAAAAGTTGAAGAAGGAATGGAGCCAGAATTAACACTTCCCCCAGTATTGCTGCCGGTCTTAACCTTAGGTCGAACTGGCCCTTCAGTGATAGTGCCATGTCCGTTGGTTTCAATATCCGTGTTATCAGAGTCAATAACTATTTCGTCAACAAAAAAGTCTTTGACACCATGAGAGTCAACAAGTGACTCCTTAGTCGAACACCTGTTATGATCACTCTTAGTTAGGTTGTTCTCAATGTGTTTAACTTTGCCTACCGCACCCTCATCAGCCTCAACTAAAGTCAGTTCCTTGGAACTAACAGTAGAACGGCTGAGGGCCCGGATGGTCTGCTGGTTAGAAACTTTGCGGTAATTCGTTTCACCTCTCGGTGCCCTGTAATTGTTTTTGTTAGCGAAGTTATCGTATGCTGTCCCACTGTCATAGGCGATTGAATCGCGGGTTAATTTACCCCGTTTGCGGCTGATTACCTCAGCCGTATGTTGTTCCAATTCTTGATGCAAAACTGTAAAAAGTTCACCCGCCTTAGTTTCACCCAACAGTTCTTTAAGTTCACTCTCCAACTGCATGATTTCAACTTTCAGTTCACCCATTTTTTCAGTATTGTTTTCAACAAGTAAACTTAAAAAGTTAATACCAGCAGTGTTGAAAAAGTTAACTAAAGTCTTAAAGAATGGTGAGGCCTTAGTAACCCCGTTGGGGCATTTAAAAAATCTAAGACCCTTAGGAACTATCCCCAAGTCAATGCAATGTTTAAAATAACAATTTTCCAAGTCTAATGAACGATGTCTTTTTAACAACCTTACAAGGAAATTGCGTTTGTTGTTGATGTCAATATAATTTAATCCCCGATGTTCTTTACCTGGATTACCAAATGGATTTCGAACTCCGTTGAGAAAAACTTGCACCGTTTTGCAACCAGGATTATAATCCAAAGAAGACTTCTCCCGTGAAGAAGACGCCGCAGTCTGGCAATAATCCCTCTCACGTTTGTCTTCTGTTTCAATAACAGTGTTTAATTCAAAAAAAGATGTGTTCGGACTCAATTCCTCTTCCGGACGTTGTTTTGTCACATGAGAACGTTCGTTCTGGTTGGCCCTCGACACCAGAATCTTCAGAGAACTCTTAATATCTAGTAATGTGGCTGTTAATAACTCACTCAAAGTGGTAGCTGCCGAATTCGGCGTAGCATGTACTGTAAGGTTCAAAAGTTCTTCATCTCTCACCTCAGACATGGCACAAGAAAAAAACAAGTAAAAACACGCCAAAGGTAAATAAACCAAGAAAAAAATAACTGTTGAGATGTAAGATGAAACACACGATGATGATAGCGTAGTCAGTAGTTTAATACCCGCTTTCGTAATAAAACTTCATCAGAATACAAAATAACCACAATTCAATGCACTTAAATAACCAAATAATTAACAAACAAATTGCTTAATTAAAATCAATCAAACTTTCTTAAAAAGACATTCACCTTAAACAAACTCAAATGAATCAAGTCCCTTATTTACTTGTAATTTCCTGTGTTTTAAAAAACATTTGATGTTTATATAATCATTTAAACCAGGGAACTTGTCCGCTTGAAGTTTTATTTGCCACATGGTCTCACGCTGTTCTAAAAAATTCTTATAATCACCAGCTCTGAGATCAGGATGAACAACCTCTAAAACAGAAAATAAGAATTTTTTGTATGTACTGCAAATTTTCGTGTGTTTGTAAAGGGCGTTATTCTCATCATTGGTCTTGATACTATAAAGATGCTCTCTGATTCTGGTGTTTAAACAACGGGTTGTCATGCCGATGTAATATGCAGAGCAACCTGAACATTGGCTGATGTAAACCACCCCCTTTGTTTTACAATCAACATAACCAGGTACTTTGAAGGTGTTATCAATGGTGTCTATTTTAATATATGGACCCTCTGAAATAAATCGACACATGTTACAGCTGTGGCAAACATGCATACCAGTCTTATTAATGTTGATATTTGATACAACCGACATTTTGTTTTCCAAAATTCCCTTTAAATTATAACGATTCCTAAAGACAAATTTTGGACCTTCACCTAAAGTCCTTCTTATCTCTTCGTTACCATTAATGATTTTCCAATTGTCAACAACAATCTGTCTGATCAGTGGGCCGTCAGAACTAGTCTCAAGGGAACACAAAGTTTGGATGTTATAATCATTCCCGTGTTCCTTCTTATTCAGACTGTTGTTTGTTGAACTGGGAAAATCAATTATTGGTTTAAAAATACTTTCACATTTCCCTAACACTTCCTCACTAGTTGAATTTAATTTTTGAATGTCATACCCCCTGTCTGAAAATAAAGAAAAAACAATGTTTTTCCACTTTCACGCCTCATTTACACAACACAATTAGAGTGTTTGAGGAACAATGTATTGCTGACATTAACAAAGTCTTGAACAACAATAGGTACATTGTTGACAACCTCACAAGGGATGAAAGGGTGGCTCTCAGGAACTTGAAGACATTATGTCAGCGCTTCAGGTTCATGAAAAGCGACAAAGGGGGCAACATTGTGATTATGAATCAGAACGTGTATCAAGCAAAAATGTTAGTAATCATAAACAACTTAGAGGAATATGAAAACATAACCCTTTTTGACTATAAACGCAGGGTGCGTTTGATACAATCTGAATTGTATGGTTTATTCATGACAGGAGACATCACACGTGAAGTTTATGATTTTTGTGTTGTGGCAGAGCCACGTATTGGGGTGATCTTTGGAATACCAAAAACCCATAAAGACATTAAAAATCCTCCACTTAGACCGATTGTCTCCTGTCCACATTCAATAACTGAAGGCATTTCCTTGGTGATTGATTTGATTTTGGGTCCTATTTTAGTCGATGAACCATCTTATGTAAAAGATTCTTGGCATTTTTTGAGCAGATTTGGCAGTTTTTTACAGGAACATACTTTTGATCCTTCGAAGCATATCATTTTCACTGTTGATGTAATTTCTTTGTATACCTGTATTCCTCATTTTGAAGGAATTGACGCAGTTTGTGAATTTTTATTTAAAAGGGGTGGTAGGTTTACTGCAGGAGCGATTTCATCTATCAGGTTATTCTTAGAATTAATCTTGGAAAACAATGTTTTTCTTTTTGGTAACAGTTATTAAAGACAAAAGAAGGGGGTTGCGATGGGGTCTCTGGCGGCTCCCGCATTTGCAAATATGGTCATGGCTTGGTGGGAGTTTGAGACGATACCCATTTTAAAACAAAAATTTAACATCAAGTACTTTTGTCGTTACATTGACAATTTATTTTTTATAATTGAAGGTGATATCACTGCAGTCAATGAGTTTTTTACAGATATGAATTCTACGTCTGATTATTTGAAATTCACTTTGGGTGATGTGGGAACTATTGTGAATTTTTTAGATGTCTCATTATATTGGGACGAAGAGGAAAGACGTTTACACAGCAGGATTCATCGTAAGGAGACATTTACTAATGGGTATTTACACCATTCGAGCAACCACCCTAGACATGTCATCAGGAATATTCCCCGAGGTCAGTTTATACGGGCAAGTCGGATGACATCTAAACAGTGTGATTTGATTGAAGAATTTAACATTGTTTTTTCTTTATTTTCAGACAGGGGGTATGACATTCAAAAATTAAATTCAACTAGTGAGGAAGTGTTAGGGAAACGTGAAAGTATTTTTAAACCAATAATTGATTTTCCCAGTTCAACAAACAACAGTCTGAATAAGAAGGAACACGGGAATGATTATAACATCCAAACTTTGTGTTCCCTTGAGACTAGTTCTGACGGCCCACTGATCAGACAGATTGTTGTTGACAATTGGAAAATCATTAATGGTAACGAAGAGATAAGAAGGACTTTAGGTGAAGGTCCAAAATTTGTCTTTAGGAATCGTTATAATTTAAAGGGAATTTTGGAAAACAAAATGTCGGTTGTATCAAATATCAACATTAATAAGACTGGTATGCATGTTTGCCACAGCTGTAACATGTGTCGATTTATTTCAGAGGGTCCATATATTAAAATAGACACCATTGATAACACCTTCAAAGTACCTGGTTATGTTGATTGTAAAACAAAGGGGGTGGTTTACATCAGCCAATGTTCAGGTTGCTCTGCATATTACATCGGCATGACAACCCGTTGTTTAAACACCAGAATCAGAGAGCATCTTTATAGTATCAAGACCAATGATGAGAATAACGCCCTTTACAAACACACGAAAATTTGCAGTACACACAAAAAATTCTTATTTTCTGTTTTAGAGGTTGTTCATCCTGATCTCAGAGCTGGTGATTATAAGAATTTTTTAGAACAGCGTGAGACCATGTGGCAAATAAAACTTCAAGCGGACAAGTTCCCTGGTTTAAATGATTATATAAACATCAAATGTTTTTTAAAACACAGGAAATTACAAGTAAATAAGGGACTTGATTCATTTGAGTTTTTTTAAGGTGAATGTCTTTTTAAGAAAGTTTGATTGATTTTAATTAAGCAATTTGTTTGTTAATTATTTGGTTATTTAAGTGCATTGAATTGTGGTTATTTTGTATTCTGATGAAGTTTTATTACGAAAGCGGGTATTAAACTACTGACTACGCTATCATCATCGTGTGTTTCATCTTACATCTCGACAGTTATTTTTTTCTTGAAGTAAGACAAACACTGAGTCATAAGTCTGCTTTCATGTTGTGGAAAATAATGAATAAGGTAATATTGGATAAGTTATTATCAGAACTGGAAAGGTTGGGACTTAAAACCATATATTGGCATGCATATGTTGAAAATTGGTCTATTACCACCTGTAGCATGATGTTCTATAACAGTATAATAAAAGCTATGAATGAAAAATAGTGCTGTGATATAATTTATATAGATTTAACATTGGTCTATTACCACCTGTAGCATGATGTTCTATAACAGTATAATAAAAGCTATGAATGAAAAATAGTGCTGTGATATAATTTATATAGATTTAACATCAGTATTTTTCATAGTCATACACAAAATCCCGATCAATAAATTATAATTAGGTATTGATTTACTTCTGATAAGATGGATAATTTCATGCCTTACAAATAGGACATGGCAAGTATCATACAACAATTGGACACATGAAATTCTTGGTTACAGTCATGATGCCCACAGGGCTCTGTCCTAGGCCCTTAATTGTTATGAATGTATTTTTTTAAACCTTTCTTTTTCATCTGAGTTGTTCTACAGTCTGTATGCAGATGATCTGAAATTGGGTCAGCTGATTACGTGTTACAGATAGGGCAGATCTGCAAAAGAACTAAATAAATCGGCCATTTAGGCACAGGAGAGTAGTATACTGATAAATGCATCAAAAACAAAGTGTATGAGATTTGAGAGACTTAAACTGAAAGGTGAATAGTTAATACACCATGCAGTGATTGAAACTGTAGATTCTTTTAATGACGTGAGTATATGGGTGGATCTAGCTCTGAGGTTTTTCTAATCATATCAACCAATTGGTTAAAGATAGTAGTAGAACTATAGGTTGTATAAAAAGATTTATAAAGTCTCGGAAATCAGAACTGATGAAGTCATTGTTTGTTAATTGCATTAGACTCAAACTTGATTATAGAATAATAATATGGAAACCTTATAAGAAAATAACCATGACTAAACTGGAAAGAGTACAGCAGAAATCTACCAAGAGCATCCATAGATATGTAAATTTAAGTTATTTGTTTGTGTCTTTCGGCTTTTGCTGGTTAGGGGTCGCCACAGCGGAACTCCGGTCCGCTAATGATTGGTAGTGGATTTTTACGTACCTGGTAACCAGCCCTGATGCACAACCTTCAATGAAGGCACGCCCCATTCACGTATGCCTCCACACAGAAGACGCTCTAGCTGAGAATCGAACGGGACAACGAGGCGGCAATGCTACCGCAGCACCACCATAAAAGACTAAAATATCTGAACTTGTGCAGTGTCTCTCATGAGTATTTAAGAGGAGATCTTATCCAGGTATATTGTGACATTTGGAGACCGCTATCTCTGGGAATGTTTGAGGTTATCAAACATTGCCAGAACATCATTAGACAACCCAGGTTATTGATGCTATATGAATGAGAAGTGTACTAATTGATTCTCTGAGAAAGGAACTGAAGCATGGAACACACTTCTGAACTACATTAAAGCAAGCACTAATTTAGATATTTTTAAGAATAGCATGAACAAATGTTTTGGTATATTGGCAAGCTAGAAGGGCATTGATGCCCATGCTTTGAATATTTGTATGTATGCATTAAGAATTTAAATGAGTAGATGGCACTTGCTTGTCTATTACATGTTTATAGGTGATAAACCTTTTCCTAGGATGCCACTTACATTTTTTTTTTGCAGAAAATGTATCAGTGTGATGTACATGACATTACAGGTATAAATTATTTTTTCTTTCTTATACATACATATTAAGGTGGAGGATACAGTTGTTGTTTCATCTTGCATAAATAAGTCCTCTTTATATACATATATGCAATAACTGCAGTTTTTATATTCATTCCATATTGTAACTTCTGCCCTTGTGAACTGTTACCTTGACTCATCATTGTATTACCATATTTATCACATTTTAACTCTCTTCATTACAGCACAGCTTAATAACCCTATTACATCCTTTGTTAGCATTTCCGTTCTTATTTATTTATATAACACCAGTGTAGTCATTGACATTTTAAATATCATTACATCAGTATGACAGTATTTATGTTAGGAGTGTTTCTTTGACAATTCAGCACATTTGCCTGTGTTATATTACTGTACTTTACCCATCTCCCCTTCCCCATGAATTATTATGCAGTACAAACCATTATTATTTGTGTGCAATTCTCCCATTTTGCTTCCCTTCCCTCAGATCTCTTTTACTGTACTTGCCCTTAATATTTAAGGGCTACAGCACATGCCTGTACCTTAACTTTGCCTATAAGCAGGCCATTGTTTACATTCTGTGCTCATGTATGCAAGCACTTTTCCATGTCCATAGACAAAATCACTGGCCACAGAAAGGTGCTTGCAAATGTGCTTGGCCCAATGAACAGCATGATTATGCTACTATTGCTGTTGCTTGTCACACTAGCACACACATTGTGCAAGTTTAGTGTGAAGCCTGCATGATTGTTAATGAATCCCATGGATTATGCATATTAATTTGCAATTCAAGGTGTTCTACCTGCAGGACATAGTTGATGACGTGTTCCTAGAACATTAAGCATTTCTGATACAGTTACCATGGAAATATTTTAGCCTATACATTAACTTAAGTAGTAAGGCTTCATGGCATCAATCTTTTCTCATGGCATATTTCTGCTCAAAGGAAAAAAACAGTCAAATTTATCAATAAATTAAATTGCAGAAATGGCACACTTTTCGCTTCATATGTGTATAATTTGGTGTGGTATACATTAAGGAGGTTATGCCCAGCTCCAAACATTTGTTTCTTACACTCTTTTTCTAAAAGTGCAGAGAGGTACTTTAATTTATTTAATATATTTTTGTTTGCAAAATTGTCATATGGATTTTATAAATGCTGATTGATCTTGGGAAAGGCAATATTCACATGAGACACTGGGTTACATATACTAGAAATAAATCTCATGTTTTACATTTTCTCCAGAATATTTATGAAGTTCTCTTGGCACATCAGTATGTATTATATTGGCTTACAAATTTAGAACAAACTTATGTAGATCTAGCAGTTAAAGTGCATTATAAACAACCATAATTCTCACAGTTATTACTTAAATTAATCTTAGTCTAACATTAAGATTTGCAGGCACATTTGATTACAAATTTCCAATTGCCCCCGGTGCTGTTGCTTACCTAACACACTTAGTTTGTATAGTTTTATCTGAAATATCATTAAACTGTGAGAAAAGAAAATATTAATTAAAACAACTGTGCTATTAGCTTAAAGCTCTTGCAGTGTCCTTACAGAAGTCAGGCTACTTTCCCTAAAACACAGTTTTTATCCAGATAAGATATATTTATGGAAGCAAAGATAATAGTTTGAATTAAATTAACTGGTGATCTATTTTGTTTACCATTTGTTAGGAAGTGAGATAGCCAGACTGTTTTTATCTGCCTTTGTTGTAAAGACCTATTGATTTGAGTGAAATCAAAGGAAGGGTCAGACCATGAAAACAGTCAGAATCACTGCTTCATGATTTTTTTAATGGGAATAATGTAGGGCCAAATCTTAAATATGGCTTTTAACAGCTTGGGCAGGGGCCCTTACTAGGTTTTCAGTTATTATCCTTAACTATCATCTCTTCTCATTTCTTAGAATGTAATCCATAATGTACCCTGTCTCTTTGTGAATTCCATGTGAAGTGGTAGGAATGTGCTATTATAGTAAGTAAAAATGTGACCAGATGTTAGCCATACTAGTACAGTTGAGTTTGGAGAATTTATATATTGTAATGCTTTTCTTTGTGTGTCCCTTCCAGTTTTTCATGATACCTCAAGATATGATTCCATGATGCTTATGACATTTTGATTGTGGCTATATGTCAGATAATGCAATAATCACCGCTCATCTTCAAAGCTTACTTAGTATTTGATTGTCACATGATAGACAAGATCACTGTTGAAACATCTCTCTCTACTTGAATAGCAGTGGCATTTCTCTTTCCATTTCTTCAGTTACTCCATGTTGTCCATAAAGTTAGCCATTATGCATTATTTACCCATTTTAAGTGCTCTAGACAGTGATTTAATATATACATACATATATACATGTGCACACTTGTTTGCTGAAGGAGGCAATTATTCTGTGTAGCCTGATTATGTTATATAGCCAGGGCAATGTTGCTATCAGTGCTGACCCTGTCTTCTGTATCCTATTTACACACTTTCACTTGGCATATGCCATCTTGAATATACCCATAGTGTCCCATTGCTCACCATCATGACAGACAAATCCTAAGTTATTTATCACCCTACGTTTGTAAAAAAAAACAAACAAAAAAGCTCTGTGTCAGTACAGTGTTTACGCTGTTTTATTCAACCTGTAGCTGATGCCCTTTTCTGTGACTCCTCCCTCCTTTTTTTTGTGTCAGTTATTTAATAGGTAGGGAAGTCCTCCTGATATAACAGAAATACACATATTTAAAATACAAATAAATTAGTGAGAACACAGAAAGATGAAAAGTACGAAGCAAATATTAAAAAAACTTAAAATGCCACTAAATATGCAACACTGCCCAAAACAATACCTGAAACATATTATAACCCTTTTCATATTCCTGCATGAATTAGGGAATTGTCTGCTTAAATGCAACTAAAACAAAGGCAGTAGGTGTGGATTATGCACCTTTACTTTCTAACCATAATATTATGCCGCGGTGGTGCAGAGGTAGCGTTGTTGCCACACAGCAAGAGGTTCTCCCATTCGATTCTCAGCTGGAGTGTGGGGAGTGCCTTCTGTGTGGAGTCTGCATGTCCTTCCCGTGGTCGGGTGGGTGTTCAAAAGACATGCGTAAATGGGTGTGCCATCGTTGAAGGTTGGATGTTGAGCTGGCACCTTGGCATTTGTAAAAATCTACTGCCAATCATTAGCGGACTGGAGTTCCGCTGTGGCGACCCCTAACCGGGAAAAGCCGAAAGACAAACAACAACAACTTTCTAACCATAATCCCTTTTTAATATGTTCTAGCACTAGTTTCTCTAAATTCCACATAGTATTGAGTGCCAATTCTTTTTTTTTTATGTAGTTTCATCAGGCTAATACCTACATCCATAACTTTAATATCACCCTCTGAGATCTCTACCTTGTGCCTTTGGCATCTGGTTCTTAATTTACCTTTGTCTAAAGCTGCTGCATTCTAAACTTTTTTTATTTCTCCTGAGCTACTCAGAAATTTTTAAATACTAAGCTACTAGCAAAAGGGCAAGCAGTCCAGCTTTGATGTTGGCCAAAATTTAAATAGTAGCCTTGGCACAAAAAATGTCATTCATAGTGACAGAGCAGTAAACTTTGGATGGTTCACCTTAAATAGGGCAATTTGATGAGTGTGCACTTCAATCCTGATAGACCCGCACTTCTACTTGTGAAATCAGGCACTGCTTGGGTGGGCCATAAGAATAGCAATTGTCATATACTTGGTGCAGATTTGTCTGATTAGCCTTTTGGGCTACATTCCCATCCTAGAGCATTAGATCATAATAGTTTAAATTGTTCACTGGAGGGTTATGTGAGAGATGGTAATTCAGACAATGAACAAGTGCTGTAAGATTGTATGTATTGGTGTTAAGCTGTGTTTTGAATAATGACAGATGATTAATTAGCAGAAAAAACATTAGTAAAAATCATTCAGCATTTTGATCAGATGATAAGAAGGAAATGGAGAGTCAGTTCATGAAAGTTGCTGCAGTACTTACATTATTAAGAAAAATAAAGCTTAAAAGGTGATTTCTTTAATATTTTGAAGATTAATGTTTTGTAGTGACACAAGTTCCCCCAAATTCTATGCAAAGTACTGCACCTTACATCCATGTTACAAATGTAATCATCTTTTGGGTTGCTGTATCTAAGGTATAAGGAAATATTTCAAAAATGTTTTTCATCTGATGGTATGAAAATCAAAATACAGAGTTTTCAGATAGTACGGGTATTCATATATTACTCTGCTATGGTGAGCTCTCTGATTACAAGCAAAAGCAGAATGAGAAACTGCAGTGCTAATGAATAAGAAACACTTTTTTTCTTATTTAAACAACATGTATTTGTTTTGTGGACTCATTTTCATGAAACAGTTTATGGTGTTTGGATATAGTAGGAGAAGAGAAGGAGTAGAACTTCAAAAAGATGATGAAAATAGAAAAACAATAAAATTATGGGCATGCATAATTAAAACAATGACACTTGTGTCATGTGATATGTTATAATAAAATAAACCATAGGTATGCTAATAATAAACAGTGTTGGAAATGCTAACAGGATGGTAGTTGAACCTCAGGGGAATGTAACTACACTCTTATCCCCGAGGCTGTGCTACCTCAGAGCCCTGGCAAATACAATGAACATACAACCTTGGACATGTCTGGAACCAGAATACCAAGATACATTATGCAAGATCCTGTTTTCTCCATAACCAGTTACCAGTTTCTGTCCCATTTGTATGCAGGGTTGGCTGTTGCACTCCTATCCCTCTCAAAATTAGCTTTTATGAAAAGGGGAGTAAGGGAGCTTTGGATGGAGATATTCCCAATTAGAAATTCAGTTCCCCTAAAAATCTCCCAGAATCTGTCAGAATGTTACAACAACAGCTGTCAAACTACACTGCTCTGGTTTAATATTCTAAGAACTATGCAAATGAATTGGCAAGGTGCAATGTTCTACATCAATGTCCGAGTCCTCTAACTTAGCATACTGACAGTCAACAGGCTCTGTGTGTTGGGGGCATATTCCATTTCAAAAATGGGTTTCTTTAGTGCTCAGTGATTCTTTGTTTTCTGTTGAGTGTGTGATGATGTTGTCCTGATGTACTGGTATAAGTCCAAAAGAAAAGAAGAAATGGTTACATAATCTTTCTGTAGAGTGTAGGAGAATGGAAAGAGTTGTGTGACAAAGAGAAGGGAAAGAATAGAGGAAAACAAGCAATAATAGACATGGATAACCATGTAAGAAAGTAAATAAGCAAAAATAAACTGTTGGTTATAGTATTTTTTTTTTTTTGCTGTACAACTGTGAGAAGAAATAGACATAAGGACAAAGAAAGTACCACAGGGATAAAGAAGAAAGACAATCTGCATGGAAGGAGGTATTTATTTGTTTGTGTGTTTGCCCATTTTCTATTTATTTATTTATTCATTCATATATTAATGCAGCTGAAAACAAGAGAAGCAAGCAATATAAATGCATTTAAGAAAAAAATGTGTGTATGGTAATAACAACAGGCCCCTGAGGAAACTTAGTGACGCAGTAATGCTGCACCCCTCACTTTTCAGCTGCAACCAGTGTTGTATAATATTTAGTCATTTTTAGGAACAATCCCTTGTGTTTGATTGTGTAATTGTATTATTATATGTGGCTTCTGATGTTATCCCTGTCCAAGTATGCAAGTGGTGTGTTAAGAGGAGGGATCACTGCAAAACATGCCCCTCATCATTACTCATGTTCTTTCGCATGTCTGTGCTGTGTTTAAAAAATCCAAAGTCACACAAGGAATGCTGAGAACAAATCACTTTATGACGCAAAGCTTTCGGGTATAAACCCTTTCTCAATACTAAATACATACATATACACAAAGCAACTGCTTCTATACAAGCCTAGTAGTCATGTGACTGCAGCCAAAGTCACATGACCTATTCAAATGCACAATTTAAAAAAATTATTTAAAGAAACATACTACAAAAAAGCATTTGTTAAAAAAAGAAGCTAACATATGGATATATATGGTCGAATTTCAAAACAATATAAATCTAAATCTAACACATATATATACTTAATTATAAAAATATAATAATATACATATGTATCTATATGTTTAATATAAACTCTAAAAACATTAAAACATAAGTGTACACATACATGTACACAACAGATGCACTTGTAAACATCAATATATAAACATGCTCATGTGCATATGTTAATAAAAATATCATTTCAACCTACGTTGTAATCCAACAAGAATGGGTTTAATGCTTACAGTACTGTTAAGGCCAGGAGGACTATCAGCTCCCAAGCGTACTATCCATTGATATTCTTTAGTTTCAAGAAGATTATTAATATCACCACATCTGAGTGAGGGAATCACCAGATCAATAACTCTAAATCTAAATGTATGCCTGTCCCCACAAGTCTCAATATGCTTATACAAAGCATTCTGAGTATACTGCCTCCTGATTTCTGACTTGTGTTCAATAATCCTGTCCTTGAGTCTACGTGTAGTCTTACCAATGTAGTATGCAGGACATACAGAACATGATGCCATGTACACCACATTGGTAGTGGTACAAGTAGCTCTAACAGAAAATGTATATGTATGGTGTGTGATAGTATGCACAAAACTATTAGATTCCACATGTCTGATCAAGTCTGAACAACAGGAGCAATTTAGACATGCATATGTACCAAAATTAAATGTAGAATAAATGGGTCTATCAAAACATAAATTCAATGCAGGGCGAAAATCTTTATAGCATAGCATACTTTTAAGGGTTTTCATATTCCTAAAGCTAAAGAATGGCTTATCACCTAACAATTTTGTAAGTTCAGGGGATGCCATTAAAATAGGCCAATACTTATATATAGTGCGCTTAACAAGGGAGACCTTACTTGCAAAACCAGTCACATATCTAAATCTTTGCACAGTAGAATTTACAGCTTGATTTATCACAACATCAGGATTCGTAAGATTATAATTCCTGAAATATGGGGCATATAATAAATGCCTATTGTTAGATACCTGATTCTTCATCTCATTTAAAATAGACAATGCATAGCAAGAATCAACAAAATCCTTAAATGTATCATTTAACTGTTCATTAAAGACAATGTCATCTGTGTTGAGCCTACTCACTCGAATGAATTGAGACTTAACCACACCTTGAAAGACATGCGGGGCATGCATGCTGTCCGCATGCACATACCTACCCACATATGTCTCCTTCTTAAAAACAGAAGTGCCCAATAGTCCATCCTTGTAAAAAATGTTAACATCAAGGAAGGAAGCCTCTTTACTAGTAATAGTCGACTTAAACTTCAAGAAGGATGTCGTGTTGTTCAAGTGTATAAGATATTCTTCTAAGCTGTCCCTAGATCCATTCCAAATTAAAAAACAATCATCAACAAACCGTTGATAGAACACAACACGTGTGTCTAAAAAATTTTTTCCATCATGCAAATTGTCTAGTTCCCACTGATGCAGTACAAGGTTTGCATATGTATTGGCCACGGGGGTGCCCATGGCAACCCCGTTGACCTGCAAATACGGTTGTTGATTGAAAATGAAAACATTATGGCTAAGTACTAGGTCCAACAATTGACATATATTTTGAATAGAATCACTTACTAAGGATTTTTCAGTAGTCAAAAACTTCCTGATGGACTCTATGCCATATGAATTAGGGATAACAGTGAACAGCGATACAATGTCTAGGGTAACAAATAGAAAATCATTCAGATTACATGGTTCACTGTAATACCACTTTGAAAGTTTGAAGAGAAAATCACCAGTATCTTTCAAAACATAATTACATTTATCTAAAAAAGGAAACAATTGTTTCTGAAGGTAAACCGAAATAGGTTCGGTTACCCACCCATTGCCAGAAACAATGGGTCTCATAGGAGGGTCTAACAAACACTTATGTATTTTGGGAAGTCCGTATAACTGAGGTATAGATGGACAGGGTACAGAAAAAAAGTTAAATAATTCTAAACTAATATTATTATTAAATTGCATGTCATAAATATGTAAATTGACATCAGTAATATGTTTCTTTGCATCCAGAAAACTAATTTTTTTAAAGGACAAAGTATCCATTACTAACTTATCCATTGATGAATTATAGCAAGCTCTATCCATAATCACAATATTTCCACCCTTATCTGCCTGCTTAATGATGATTTCACTATTCCTTTTGAGGTTCTGCAAGGCAAGATGTTGCTCATAGGATAAGTTATAAGTACATTTTCTATCACAGACACTAAACTGTTGCCTAAAATCAGCTTCACAGACATTGCAAAAGGCAGTAGTAATAGGTGTGTTCACAGGTATAAAAACACTACGTTTTCTAGGAATGTTATTAGGAGCAGTACTATCATTAAACAAAATTTTTAAATTTAAATTTCTTACAAACATTTTCAAGTCGGTAATAATGTCAACTAGATCTAAGTTAGTCATAGGTATGAAACTCAGTCCTTTTGAGAGAAGGGACACATGAGAATCACTTAAAACAAAAGATGAGAGGTTTAAAATACCTCTCACTACTTGCGGGCGTTCTTGCCCTGTCTCGATGGACTGTCGTACTTGCGCTTCATTGAGGAAGTCTCTTGCTTCATCGATAATGGTTCCCTCTTGTTTAAAGAGTCCTGCACACGTTCCGGTTTCTCTAACTGAAACCGCTTCTCTGTGAAGTTTAAAGTCGACTGATGCGTTTTTTTACTAGCATGCTGCACATCCGATACCAGGTTCAAGGCAGCAGTTGATGAGGTGTCCATGGCGGACGTCATTGCAGCGTCAGTGTTAACGCTACTAGAAGAGGTAATGGTTACAGACTCATAAGGAGTTAAAGCGACAGTGTCTGTTTGTATAGAATTAGCGCCAACAGTCAAATTTGAATCAAGGGGCTGAAATACATCTAGCGCTCTAATAGAAGTACCAGTAAAAGTTTTTGCATTGTGATTTTTATTAGATGTCACCATAGTTGATTCTCTTGGGTCATTCCTGGGCCAAGAGAAGATGTGACCCACTCTGAAATCATTAATGTCTCGAGAAAGTTTTCTTTTCTTAACTAATTCAAGCTTATCATCTAATTCACGAAATTTAATGAATAGATGGTTATATTTAGGTGACATCTCTGAAAAACATGTAAGTGATTTCAGCTCATCGTCTAATTTAATAATTTCAGTCTTTAAATCTTGCTCAACAGACATAAAATACTCATTCATTAGTGACATATAGTCTAAGCTTAGCTTCAAATTCATTTGCTGCCACCTTTTGAGGAGTTCAGGGTACACATTCCCATAAGATGGCATTTTCAATATTCTTAGTCCACGAGGGACTATCCCCATTTTAAGGTATGCAGAGAAGCTAAACCTCTGCCACTGAAAACGCTTGTATGAACCAACTTTACGTTCAAGCAATGCAATTTTGTAGTTAAAAGTATCAATGTCACCTTTAGAAGAGTTGTCCAAAGTAACCTGCGTTCCATTTTCAGGAGCCATAACAGGAACAAAGTCCAACAAAGGATTAACTTCTTGTGAAAACATCGAATGAAGCGATTCCATATTTCCAATAAAAGGTAACAGGCTGCAAAAAAGGCTACCAAATATAGTTACTCAACAGACCAGCAGAGTAATACTAATGGTAGAGAAACAAACTGCAAAAAAATCCAAAGTCACACAAGGAATGCTGAGAACAAATCACTTTATGATGCAAAGCTTTCGGGTATAAACCCTTTCTCAATACTAAATACATACATATACACAAAGCAACTGCTTTTATACAAGCCTAGTAGTCATGTGACTGCAGCCAAAGTCACATAACCTATTCAAATGCACAATTTAAAAAAAATATTTAAAGAAACATACTACAAAAAAGCATTTGTTAAAAAAAGAAGCTAACATATGGATATATATGGTCGAATTTCAAAACAATATAAATCTAAATCTAACACAATATCTTATACACTTGAACAACACGACATCCTTCTTGAAGTTTAAGTCGACTATTACTAGTAAAGAGGCTTCCTTCCTTGATGTTAACATTTTTTACAAGGATGGACTATTGGGCACTTCTGTTTTTAAGAAGGAGACATATGTGGGTAGGTATGTGCATGCGGACAGCATGCATGCCCCGCATGTCTTTCCAGGTGTGGTTAAGTCTCAATTCATTCGAGTGAGTAGGCTCAACACAGATGACATTGTCTTTAATGAACAGTTAAATGATACATTTAAGGATTTTGTTGATTGCGGCTATGCATTGTCTATTTTAAATGAGATGAAGAATCAGGTATCTAACAATAGGCATTTATTATATGCCCCATATTTCAGGAATTATAATCTTACGAATCCTGATGTTGTGATAAATCAAGCTGTAAATTCTACTGTGCAAAGATTTAGATATGTGACTGGTTTTGCAAGTAAGGTCTCCCTTGTTAAGCGCACTATATATAAGTATTGGCCTATTTTAATGGCATCCCCTGAACTTACAAAATTGTTAGGTGATAAGCCATTCTTTAGCTTTAGGAATATGAAAACCCTTAAAAGTATGCTATGCTATAAAGATTTTCGCCCTCCATTGAATTTATGTTTTGATAGACCCATTTATTCTACATTTAATTTTGGTACATATGCATGTCTAAATTGCTCCTGTTGTTCAGACTTGATCAGACATGTGGAATCTAATAGTTTTGTGCATACTATCACACACCATACATATACATTTTCTGTTAGAGCTACTTGTACCACTACCAATGTGGTGTACATGGCATCATGTTCTGTATGTCCTGCATACTACATTGGTAAGACTACACGTAGACTCAAGGACAGGATTATTGAACACAAGTCAGAAATCAGGAGGCAGTATACTCAGAATGCTTTGTATAAGCATATTGAGACTTGTGGGAACAGGCATACATTTAGATTTAGAGTTATTGATCTGGTGATTCCCTCACTCAGATGTGGTGATATTAATAATCTTCTTGAAACTAAAGAATATCAATGGATAGTACGCTTGGGAGTTGATAGTCCTCCTGGCCTTAACAGTACTGTAAGCATTAAACCCATTCTTGTTGGATTACAACGTAGGTTGAAATGATATTTTTATTAACATATGCACATGAGTATGTTTATATATTGATGTTTACAAGTGCATCTGTTGTGTACATGTATGTGTACACTTATGTTTTAATGTTTTTAGAGTTTATATTAAACATATAGATACATATGTATATTATTATATTTTTATTTTTATAATTAAGTATATATATGTGTTAGATTTAGATTTATATTGTTTT
This sequence comes from Protopterus annectens, assembly GCF_019279795.1. Classification (NCBI taxonomy): domain Eukaryota; kingdom Metazoa; phylum Chordata; order Ceratodontiformes; family Protopteridae; genus Protopterus; species Protopterus annectens. The sequence continues at coordinate 489,882,039 of NC_056751.1, forward strand.
GAAATTCGACCATATATATCCATATGTTAGCTTCTTTTTTTAACAAATGCTTTTTTGTAGTATGTTTCTTTAAATAATTTTTTTAAATTGTGCATTTGAATAGGTCATGTGACTTTGGCTGCAGTCACATGACTACTAGGCTTGTATAAAAGCAGTTGCTTTGTGTATATGTATGTATTTAGTATTGAGAAAGGGTTTATACCCGAAAGCTTTGCGTCATAAAGTGATTTGTTCTCAGCATTCCTTGTGTGACTTTGTGCTGTGTTTAAACAAGGCCATGACACCAGCTGATTTATGAGTTAAACGCAGGGTCATGTGTGTTTCTCTCTCTCTATGTGAAGATCATTCCTGGTTCAAGTGCAAAAGTATTGCATATTGTATAAAGCGATGGTCTGGATGGACCCTGATTAGTGCACTTCAAGGCTGACCCACTGACTAAAACTATGCTATACAACCTTACACCTACTTCCCCCTACAAGTCATAATGCCTTTGCTAAAAATATGTTTATCCTTAAAAAATAATATTGGCTCCCTTTAGACTCTACAGCAGTGTAACTGGTTACCTGTAAATCACAAAGCTGCATGTCTTCTAATCTGTCAAAATGGGGCATGGCCTACTCCTCCACAAAAGTAAATTACAAGTCAAGGAGCCATATTACACATGTAGCTACAGCCAAAAGGATAGTATTACCCTCATTAAACATTGTTTAATAATACCAACAGGAAAAACAGCTATCTCTAGGTTAGGCCCACTTGTGTGGAATCAGCAAGCTTTACAACAGAGATAGCAAGAGACACTTTAGTCATTAAGAAGCAAATTGGCTAGTCCTTGTAGCTCATGCTGTGGTCACATCTTGTAAAAATACACTAAAGAAATGACCATTGATATAATGACTGCCTTAATTGTTCATACTGTAAATAATATCACTTGAATTTATAATTGTAAATAAAATACAAATGCATTGTTTCAGTCCTATCACTGTACTTTATGCAACTCTGTATTCTTCAGTCTCTGTATAATTGTCTGTTTCTTGCACCATGGTTCCCAGGTTATGGCTGTAATTGTTTTATCGACCAGTCCACTTATCAAAATGAAATTAATAAATAATTTTATTCACTAATCTTCCACTGTGAAAATGTTTATGTTACATGATAAAGCAGGTTTATTGCCATTACCTGATTAGTGTACATCAACATGATCACTAGTGAATGATCACACAAAGTAAATGCCATCACCTGAAAGATGTAAATTTGTAAGGCCACATGTATACAATTTGTTGGGAGACATTGTTGTGACCAGACTAGTGCATACTGGCAGGTTCATTTGAGGTTAGAGCCAATGCCATCACCTGATACGTGCACAGTGGTTGTATGGTTGATGCAATCCATTTTGACCGCCTATTTCTTTGCGAAACCAGTTACTCTACAAATACCCATCCTAAGGACCTAAAGAAGACAGATATGGAGCGATAAGTGCCTACCTCAACATATGCCCAGACTGTGGAATAACTTGCTTTCTGTGTCTTTAAGGCTAATCTTGAAGATTAGATGGGTAGAAGAAATGTTATTGCAGGGTTATCATGCACAGCCCTTTTTTGTTTGGGAGGTTTATTGTGAACCTGTAAATTGTGCTGTACTATTGCTTTTATGTTCCTTACCCACACCTGCCTCATACTAGGTTTTACCATTCAGTGTTATCTTCAAGTCGTAGTTTTGGAGTGTCTATATAATATAGCAGTTTATATTATGATTCTACAGCTAATAAGCTCTCATCTCTGATTGTACTGGTATTTAACTGAATGTTTGCAGAATTGCTACCTTATCTTTATTGTTAATGCACTACTGTCATCTGCTGTGAGCTCACAGACATATAATTTGAAAACATGCTTCTGAATGACACACACCTGTACATTGGTGCTGCCTACCAGCAGAAAAAAACTGTAGTTGCTTCTAGCAATTTAGTTTTTTTTTGTATGTAGCTGTGTTTTTAAATTGAGCGAATAGGAAAGGGTAGCAGCATAACTCCAAATGTATCTACTGCATGTTGCAGTCGCATACTGCAGGTACTCATCCTGACTAAATGTCTTTGTATTTACCAAGTAAATTATAGACTTAAAGTGCGTGTACTTAACTTGACTGAATGATATTTTAGTTACCAAATCAACTATAGACTTAAAGTGAGGATCTTAAACAACTGTTAATTACATTGTTGAAAATCTCTTCTTAAATGTAACTGTTTAACTTTTTTCCATCACCCCTATTGATTTACATCTCAGTTTTCTTTTTTATCTTCAGTTTTTGCTGCCCATATCCTATCTCCCTCCTCCATGACATGACTGCCAGGATCAACCCCAAGAGGGGATGTGCTTTGCAGCATAAAAATATCTAACACCGTAATTAAGAACTTACTGAAACTAAGAGGTGTAGGTCTAATAGTGTATTTTTAAATACTATTGTATTATCTCTACCCAAGCATGCACACTGCTGGACCCATCCCACCCCCCAGTAATTTGGCTTAAATGTAATTGCATTCTACACTGCAGAACCCTCCCAAAGGACATTTTCTTTCTTATTCCCCTCTTTCAGCTTGCATTCTGACTGGACAAGTTAAAGTCTCAGGCACCCAGCTTAACCCACAGCTATTAGACTGCCTAGTTCCCTACAGTTGACGTCTCCACATTAACCTGCCTTTTTACAGTGAACTGAGTGTTTCTCTCATGCTGCTTTAATCATGCCTCAGTCATCCAATGTACTGATGACTCAGCATTAATTTGTTCCTCTCCTTTACCCCAGTTACTGCAATTTCAAACACAGGCCTTTTTTCTTTCTATAGAAGAAAGGCTTACCAACTCTCATCTGATACTAAACTCCAATAAAGCCAGACTTCTCATATTCCAGTCTACTAATCACTCCACTCACATACCCACATTTCCTGTCACGTCTAACAATAAGACAACTCTCTCCTATTACTCACCCCAAACTTCTAGGTGTTGAAATAGACTGCAACATGAAATTTGATCCTCATATTGCACTCACCATAAAGAACGTACATAAAAAGATCGGGGGACTATCTAGAAATAATCAATTCCTCACAAACAGCACCAGGGCTAAACCTGCACAAATACATCTCATCTTTACACATCTTTATGCCTCCCCTACCCTCACCAATCTTAGAAAATCAGATATAACTAAACTTAATGCCTGCTATGACAAAATTGCAAAGTTTGCCACCAGTATCCCACATTAACCAGATCAGTGCTCAGCCCTTAAAAAACTCAGTTGAACTTCCCCATCTCCTCCTTTACAAGCAGCTTATACTAACTATAATATTCTTTCCTACCCTGATAAACCCCCTGCATTACAAAACCTAATACATCCTTACTCCAGTACCAGGGTCCTAAGCTCCAACAATAAACCTCTCCTTCAAGTCACTAAAACCTACAACTTAGCAGGACCCTACCTGTATTCAAATTTTATAGCCACAACATTGAACACTCTGCCTACTAATATACTGGTCACAGTGTCCTCAGCTCAGTATAAGAAAGCTCTAAAAACACACCTACAAGCTAGGTAGATCTGTAAATGTGACTCCCCAGCTAGTTTAACTGCATCTCCTCCTTGATCACCCACAGTAAACACTCCTACATTATTTTCAGGCTGTGGACTTCTCTTTACATTGTAAGTCTTATTCCTTATACCTCTGTCTTCATCTCAACAGTTACTCCCTCTTCTAAGCATAGACACTTGGTGTATACTTTATATAATTATAACACTGTATCATACTGAATGTCATTCGATTGCACAGTTTAAGGTGCTTCATCTGTGTACCTGTATAGTGTACCATTTTTCAATCCTGTTCTTAGCTGATGTACAGTTTAAGATATTTATCATACTAGTTTTATTTGATGTGATTTTTATAGTGTTATTCTATTGTACCACTGAAAAAGGACTTGTGCCCAGTCGGACTTTCCCGGTAACCAAATATAAAATAAATAAATAAAATAAGATGGCACCATTAAATACTCATAAAGGTTTTAGAAAACTTTTAAGTGTGTCCACTTAAAGTTATATATGGCTATGCTTCTTAGGGTCTTTATTAAATCAGCGAACACTTAAAATAGTGAATGCTGATTTATCGACCCTTTAAGAGCAAAACCTGACAATCCCGAAGACACGGGACAGGGATTTTTTTCCTCAGGAAAAAAATTGCTTGGCCATTTTCAGGACTTTGCCATTTCCTCCACTGTGGTGCGATATTGGAATTGGTATATTTAAGTAGGGGGTGTGTGGGTGGCACAGCCCCCCACATTGGGGAGTGTAGGGGTGAAGTGCCCTACTTTATTTTGCGTTTTGAACTTTTTTTTTTTTTTTTTTGTGGAACAGCGATTCTTTTTTTCCCTTGGAAAACAAATCGCTGTTCCGTACCTTGAAGATTGTCAGCTTTCACTGCTAAAGGTTAGATAAATCAGTGTTCACTATTTTAAGCATTCGCTGATTTAACATAGACCCGCTTCTTATGGTCCAAGTGAATAATTGCCTAGCATTGTTTATATGCTCCTCTGTTACAGTGTCTCTGCCGTTGCCTATCTCTTGTTCACTTGCAATTTCAAAGTTTTGTGATTAGGCAGGATCATTGTCATCACCTGATTATCACACACTGATAGTGAAATTAAGAAAGAACATTTGTACCTGACAATAGCATACTGGCTAGGTCAAAACATGACTTTAGCTTACTTACTTTGTTCAGTGAAACTTTAAAGTTTATTTTCCCATTTATTGATGTCACGGATATTCAGTGAAATAAGTCATTACCTATATATGCCTTATCTTCTACCTTTATTTTCCCATTTACTGATCCCACGGATATTCAGTGAAATAAGTCATTACCTATATATGCCTTATCTTCTACCTGGTCTTCTTTCTAACATTTTGCAGTTACATCTTCCTCATGTACTCAAATGTCTTAACACTACTGGACCAGGCTTACAAACTTATTTGCCTACATATTTTTTTAACACTCAAATACCACATCAAAGAACATCTGTTTCCCAGTCATCACTGGCAGTTCTCAAATACTCAGAGTGTCACCCACTCTACCAATATTGTTCCATTTAAAAGAAGAATCTCCTTCCTTCTCACCACATTCTATATGTTGTTTGTGTAAATTCTGACTGCAATTAGCAGTCAAACTATGGATACTGCCTGTGTCCTGACAACTTCAGCCACAGGTTGCAATCATTCTTATTCTTCTCCAACTTTTTTTGTATGATAGTCTGTGGAAGAGCCTTACAAAATTCGTTCTTCAATGCTGGCTCCATTACATAAAAGGATAAGGCCTTGACTGAGCCCCAGAAGACTTGTTTTATGCTAGTGACACAGTTGATGGAGGAATTGAGTGAGGAAAGATGGGACTGGGTGGCACCATCAAGGCAGGAGGGTGGTGGTTCAGCACAATTCAATAATGTCACATGCAGGAGTGCAGGAGAACCACCAATAGCAACCTACTGGAAGCACTGCACTTATCACTCAAGACTCTCAATGTGTGTTAACACAGATTTACCTCCTAGAAGAAGGTGTAGGGAGTGACGTAGGACAAACTTCATGCTTAACAGACTGACCCATTCTATAGTGAGCCTATATTATGTTATCGAAAAGGCTTTCCATCAAACATCTTTTCATTGACCCTTAAAACGTGAACTGCCATTTCAGCGAACAGCTACATCAGCGAATTTTTTTCCCTGGGGAAAATAATCGCTTAGCCATCCTAGTGAATTTGCTCTTTTCCCCACTGTAGTTTGATCTCAGAGTTAATATATTTAGTTGGAAGTGTGTGGAGGGCACAGCCCCCCCACATTGTGGGATGTGAGGGGTGAAGTCCCCCACATTGTAATGTTTGAAGTGGTGTTGTTTTTCGGAGGGCAAACAATTTTTTTCCCTTGGAGACAAATCGCTGATGTGGCCGTTCACTTATTTGGCAGTTTGCTTTTTATGGGTCGATGAAAAGGCATTTGACGGAAAGTCTTTTCGATAACATAATATAGACCCTTCTATAACACCTGATTCTTGCCTACAAAAGTAGAACATATGGGCTGATGTGTTGAAGGGCTCTTAACCAGAACAATGAAGCATGCCTTTTCCCCAGTAGAAGTTCAGTAAAAATAGGAGTAATGATTGGGCTAATCTGACATACACCCCCCATAATAATAAACATTTTTAATAACATCCAAAACTGTCTTCATTAATGCTTCCAGGACTTCAGTAAATATAACTACTTCCCAGATTAACTTTCACCCACTCTTCTCTGTTATTCCTACTTTACTCCTTACTCTATCAATTTTGCTCAACTGGTATCTCTCTTTTTTTCATATTGTCAGCACTAGCTATCATAGCTAAGTCCAAGATTAACTACCCTGGTAGGTCATTTTAGGCTTAGCCCGGTTCTCATGTAAGAATCAAATCTGCACCTTCTGTTTGCAAGGTAAACACTTTAACCATTATGCTAACCTTCCACCCATTATGTGCCACACTTCTACTCCAATCCTTCCACCCTACTGCAAACCCCACATTTCTTTTTTCCTCTTTCCAAATTACTCCCTCATGTGGCGCAAAAACTATATATATATATATATATATATATATATATATATATATATATATAATATGGATCCATTTTGTAGTTTCAAAAGCCCAAAATCTCAAGTTTTAATACAGCAAACTCAAAACATCAAGATTTTAGATACTCGAAACTACATAGTGGTGCAAAAAAAAAAAACCTAACTAAAACAATGCTCCCATTACACTTAGCATTCTCTCCACTGTAGCACCATCTCAGAGATGGTATATTTAAGTTTCAGGGTGGCTTGCCCCCCTACAAAAACTGTTTTTAGTATTTTTACTGGTTTTTTTTTTTTTTTTTTTTTACTTTGTAATTTCAAGATTTCAAATACATACATACATACACACACACTTGTTTCAGGTATAGAGCGGTTAGAAATGTTGATGTTCACTGTTTTGTTCAACTTTCTTACATGTCAGCGATATGGAATTTGCGGAAACGGTTCTACCATGTGCACATTCAGGGATGTGCCTGCTGACATTATGATGGTACACACACACACACACACACACACATATATATATATATATATATATATATATATATATATATATATATACACACTGTATTTCTTATGTTTATATTTATATATAAACACATATATGCATGTAGTATATACACATATGCATATACAGGCATATACATGGGAGATGTTACAATAAGGAAAACTCCCAAAAGTTGACATCTGTTTTGTCTATATGGTTTGTTCAACAAATAAATGGTCGACAGGTGAACAAGATTGACAAGCCCTGACACTGGGGAATATGCCCTTTCCCCAGGGATTGTGTGACTTTGGAGTTGCACCACAGAAAAATAACGCAGTCCAAGATTCATGAATGACTACACTTTCTACACTTTGTGCTTATTCCACATGTATGAAGAGCAGTAGAGAGCAAGCTAACTTGTGTTAATTATACAGCTTTGCAAGTTGTGCTCAGCTGCGAAACAAGAGTAAGTGGTAGAATATGCTAATGAAGGCATAAGTAGGTGAAAGCATGCTAATGAAGCAAATCAAAATGCTGTACCAATTCAAGAATGTATAAAACCTGTGCATACACGTCAAGATCCCCTTTGGTCTAAAATCCAATACTGTGTGGAATTCAACCCAGAACACACTTAGCAGCAGCAACCCCAATGTATTTTTTCTATCATAAAACTCCTTGTGCAGCAGACTTCATTAGAAGGTGGTGCAGCCAAACCTTCACCAGACTAACAGGAAAAGAAGTACATTAACAGAAAAACATATCACTCTATCAGCTTTTAGGTGGTCTGTAATGCCTAGTGGATCATCTACAATAAACGTGCAAGCAACTTTCACTACTCAAACATATGGCAAATCTGTGACCTGCATATAAGGTTTTCTAGAGTGCAACTTTCCACAAGGGCATCTAATGTGGGATGCAGGTAATGCAGTGAAACCTTAGCTCATGACACCCATGAAAAACACACACAGGTTATAATGATACACATGCTCAAACTAGAAATATTATAGTGTGTGTATTTAACTTGTTCAAATCATGCTTCTGATGTTTTGATACATCTGGAGGTGCCCTGATGTATGACTCGGCCAACCCATTGAAAATACTGACAATCTATGCCGTGTTACACAATATAATTGTTAGGAAATGGTTGCAAACACATGTGCTTGTCCTACCCATTCAGTAAATGCATGTGCCTGGCCTGCCCAATACAATGCACATGCAAAAAGTTGCCGAACTTAGACTCCCCAACAATAACCAGGGCACTCTTAGCATCATTTGCATAAGATGGCAAGCAAGCAGTAATTCCTAACTAGTAGGATTGCATTACTAAGAACACCACTACAAACCACTTGTGGATCTCTCAGCCTATATAATAATCATTAGAACTTACGCAGAAAAAAAGTCTGAATCAGTATAAGACTTTTGATTAAAGCAAGCATCTGTCTAAGCAAGCATTATTTATCATCTCTGTGCATCAGACATAGGTAATCCAAGTAACAAAGATATGTGAAAAGGGCAGGGCTAAGTCATCACCACTTACATAGTATGATGGTGGTGGTGGGGTTACAGGAGGGCAACTCCGATGTTAAAGAAGCATGTATGTGTGGCATCCTGGGCAGGTGTGACCCATGCATGGTAGAGGATTCAGCTCACCATTGCTGGCCCAGATAATGTGAACTATCTCTTTCAGGAGTTGAACTGCTGCTTCAATGATCCCAGCTAGAAGTCAGGTGCTACATGAATATGAACAGTGTTTCTGGATGAGGTGTCATCGTGACTGTATCCCTGACCATAAACACTTTTGCTTGTGGACACCTCAGTCAGTGATGGAGCATAGATCTACTGTGAAGTAAAGTACAACTTGAAAAAATGGTTATATCACTCCATAAATGTAAAGTGATACAATTTCAGAACTAGAGTATATGTGTTCCAACTTCCCTCCCTCAAAAATACTTTTGTGTATGTGTCACATGCTGTTAATCTTCTCAGTGTTTCATGTTAAACAGCATTGCTTCAAAGTTCAAATCTAGAGAAGGTGAGGTCTGTGTGAAACTAGGGATCCTTAATGTGCATGTTTTTATAGCAGACTACAGAGTTGAAAAATTATCACAAAGACATTTTCCTTTTTTTTTTATTTTCATGCTTTGTGCAAAGTTTGACATTGTGTGTTGGTGACAGCCAGTGGTCACTAGCAGTAAAGAGCAGTTCATGTCTGAAGGCAAACATTCCAAAATTTAATTTGAGCTGCCATCAGTAGCAATAGTGAAACTGATACTATAGCGCTTCCTTCAGAACTCTGGACAGTGTTTAGTGAAGAAAATACACCTGGTGTGTAACTTTCTTTGTGGCTGGAGGTATTAATGCAGTACGTTGTGAATTACTGTAGAGGAAATACAGGATTTGAGCCCATATAGCAAGTACTTTACATGACCGGGCCAAAATAATAATTGCCACAGACTTTTTAACTTGCAATTGAACATGCAATAAAATTATCAAGTGGAATGCTGAATTTTGCAAGCCAGCTGTATATAACGCATTCTAAATACATAAACAGTACTGTGTGTGAATTGTATTAAACATAATAATCATAGCCAACTTAAAGTACACTTGCATATGTAAAGTTTAAACAATAAGTAATACTTATTGAAAAAAAACTACTAAGGAACTGTATCTGTTGTTCAAATTGTTAATGCACTGGCATATGAGTAGCAGCAAGAATGATGCAGGTTTTGATTCCAGTTTTTGATATTTTGAATGTACTAATCAGTTTCACAAATGTTCTTTTTTGAACCTGAACTGCTGTTATTGGTCATAACACATTTTTATATGCATGTTGTAACAAATATATTTACTAAAGTGTAAGGAAATAGAATTAGTGACATAATGACTGTGGAAATATGGATAAATAATCCAGAATATTTTAAATATGTCCAAAATAGTAATCATGATAGCAATACATTTGTTTTAAAAAGATGGACTTCTGATGTGTATATGCTGCATATTAAATCAGTTTATGTAGTCTCCTGTGTGGCTGCTTTTTCAAGAAGTGTAATTACATGAGGGTATGATCATGTATAACAGAAATTCAAGTTATCATGTCGCAAATACTGGTGAAAGATTGAATGTGCCAGGATAATGTTATAACTGCTAGGTCCAGTGCTAGATTTTTTTCTCTTTTAAATTTTTTTTTTTTGCTTTTACCTTTACAGAACACATAGAATTGCACACCATTAACTGTCATTGGTCACTAGCAGTAAGCTACAGTTCACATCTGGAAAGAAAAACTAAAATTTAATTTGGGCTGCTGTCAGTGTTGTAAATTAGACTGGTGCTAGCATGCTTCTGTCAGCACTCTGATCATCACAGAGTGAAGAATATACAGCTGTGATGTACCATTCCCTGTAGCTTAATGTGTTATTGCAGTAAGCCTGGAGCGACAACAGAGGTGCAAGGTCTGAATTCAGATGAAAGATAATTTACTGAGGGGGGGGTGGTCAGAATAAATATTCCATGGGATTCATGAACAATCGTGTAGGCTTCCCTCAAAGCCTACACAATGTTTAAGTGTTAGATTGATGAGCAGCAGTTAACTGCATATGCATGCTGCTCAACATGCCTACATTAGTACAAGCAGATTTTCTTGGCCAGCAACAGTGCTATGGGTCATGAAAATGTGTTGAACAGCATGAGCACACAATATAAGCAAACAGGCTTGTCTATGAGCAAACCAGTTAAATGTGCCCACACAGACATCACAGAGAGCTACATAATGCAAATAATGTGAGCTGTACTCAGCAGGGAAAGTGCACTGAGAGCAATGTGCACATAAATGAAACATATGAATATAGAAATAAGTTAGAAGAGACTGTAAATGGCAAGGGTGACTACAATAGTTGGGTTGCTAGGCAGGGAAGGTGTGCTGAAGACAATGTGCACAGAAAAAAGAAATCAAAGATATGCATTCAGAAATACATAAGAGGGGATGGTAAATGTTCAAACTGTACAAAGATAATTGATTTGAAGGTGCTTATGTGACAAAGACAATTTTGTAACAGTAGAGTCGTGCAATATGTACGTCATTAATAATTGATGGTGATCATACTTCCTGAGAAAATATAGGTTAATAAAGCAGACATGATATTAGAAGATGTAAGAGTTACGCAAAGTAACATTGTAACAGGGTGGATTAAAGGAGATATAGTTATCATTAACATGCTCAGTTGAGATGACAGTCAACAAAGACAGTACACACATAGTGGGTATTTACATGGCATGCATTTTATCAATATAGCATGTTGGAAAATACAAATGGCTCAGAAGCCACAATTTCCTTGAGGAAGAATCTAACCTGTGCCATCAGTGTTACCATTGAACTGTGTATTAATTTCATATTCCACATAAATACACATAACACATGTACAAGGAGGATCACCATTGAAGGGAATTATGCACTTTTATATTCTAATGGGTATGCATTCCATACACAGGTGTATGTGACATTACATATCTGGGAGCAGTGTGTGACATGCAGTATGGAATACCCTTCCCTAAGGCACTCCTGCCTGACACAATTATTGTGTAGACAGATATATGCAAATACTGTGCTTTGATACGGTGTATCCCACAGAGCTGTATATTGTCATCATCTGCCACAGGAAGTACCAATGGATATTATCACAGCTGCAGTTATTGTGTGAATTAAGAAAGAATCTCTGGTAATGAATGTCAAAACAGCATGCCAGACTGATAGCATGTAATTGACTATGCTCATCTGCACATGACTGTGATTAGTCGTTCAACAATGGTCTTTATTATTTTTGTATGCATACAGCCCAAGAAATGGAATACACTCATGTACAATGCAGTACTTGATGCATGTGCCACAGCAGCACTCTCACCATGACACTGGCAGAACGAATTTGTGCTGCCATGAAATCTAAAGATATGTTCACATGTGTTTGTGCAACATATCGAAGGATAATATTTATGTGATGTAATGGTTATTGTGTGAGGTCAGCAGATTCACCCAAAGCTATTTCATATGCTAGAATTGAACATCAAGCTGTAAAACTCCTCCAACTACCAATATGGCTATGAATCAAATGCACCACACTGGAAGTGTTATCACAGCTGTACTCCATATATGTGAAGTCATTAAATCAGATGTACTTTATTTGCCCATAATTTTTATTTGATAAAAATGTATGGGGGAGGCCTCAGCCACTTTATACATACACATTAGAACGGGGGGGGGCATTTGCACAGAACAGTTAGGGACACAAATGCTTACAGTCAGTCAATGTTGATTTGGAGTACTTGACTAAGCACTGAGAAAATCAACACAATAATGGGATCACTGTATGTGCCATGGTATAAGTGCATTGACAGTTGTCATGTGTGTGGTTATTTGAAAGCATTGTATCATGTTAGTGCATCAAGGAATATGTTTCCTTGCAATTACTTAGAAATAATCTTGTATGTCAGACAATATTGGTTGATTCTAGGAATACACAAATGCACAGGTGACCTCCTGCTGCTGTCACTGTGACAGCAGAACAATTATGTACAATGTGGATATGATGCCATATTGAAAATTATGCCTCACTTAGGCAACTATCTGCATTACATAATATCATGCTGTCAGCCTGAGGAGGCGTCCTACTACAACTGGTATGGAAGCCAGTCTAGACAAATGACAGTGTCAATCTTCAATGTAGCATTCCAAAATGAAAGATTTATTAAACTCTTGTAAGAGGAATTAGCATCTACACATGAACATAGCACATGTGGGTCACAACAATGTTAACAGCATGGACTCTGAGTGTAAACAGTGGCGTCAGGATTTGAACTATATACCTAACATCACAAGCTGTTGAAGGTTTGCTGTAATGCAAGCACCAGTCGGGATTTATTTTGCAACAGTGACACTGCACATTTCAATGTATGACATCACCATTGTGCATTACATTGATGTTTTAGCTAAAAAGTAATTGCACAGCACACTATATATATATATATATATATATATATATATGCATCATATATACATTTGCAGCTTGTCTGTACAGTTAGAGAAAGACAAAAAAACACTCTTCAGATGACAGTCCTGTATTCAAATTCCCTATCTACTGATGCAATCTACAAGCAAGTGAATTATAGGTACTTGACACAGAAGATGTCTGACTGCATGTGAGCCACACAGCGTATTTGAAGCAATGACATTAGAAGTGTGTTGCAAAGGAGTTGTTAGTGCAAAACAATTTCTGCAACCATGTTGGATTCTAAATGTTGTCATTACTGAGAGGTTTAAGTCACTTTTGAATCCATTTACATTCACACAAATGCACAGTCATGAGGTTCTCACTGCTGCATTTGAAATTCCTCCCTACCTACTGCTATATTCTACATGCAAGTGTATTACATGTATGGTCCACAGGAGAGGTCTGACTTTAAATGTGACAGTGCACATTTGTGAAATGATGATCTCATCAGAGAGTTGCAGACAGATTGAAAAGGGGATGTGGAATACATCTGAATATGTACATATTTTTCCAGAGTGGGAGTCATACATCCCAACTATACTGAATTACTCATTTTTTACCAAGTTTTTGGGTCCAAATAATGGGTTGCCATGATTCCTGAGTGGCACCCCTTCATTTCAGATTTTCTCAGCTTTTTTTTTATTTTTTTTATTTTTGCTTTTTGAACTGACATCATCACGTGAGCGATAATGTCATCTCCATTAGCCTGTTGGAATTGAGCTCAAGGGCTCACATTTCTGGTTTCTGCCCAGCAAGGACTTTGAATTACCTGGGAAGGACTTTGAATTCTCTTTGAGTGTAAGTGTGACTGTTTACTTACTGTCCAGGAAGGACTTTTTCTGCAAATGGGAATTAAAGGGCTGTTTACTTCTGTGAAGGAACTGAACTGCTCAGGAAGAATGAAAGTACTACAGAGCTACTTGAGTGAGCAGACTGCTTTGAATTTAGGTAGGGAATTGAGCGAGTGGACTGCTTGAATTGAGGTATAGGGAATTGAAAGCTGGTGCTGGTTGTACTGCAGAGCCTGTGTGTCTGTGTGTAAATGCCTCAGGTGAATATACCTGGTAGCTACAGGTACTCAGGCTCAAACCCTGTACCTTGGGTATAGGTAAAAAGAGCCTAAAGCCCCTAACCAGCACCACTTGTGAATTTATGCCTCATATTTTTGTTCTGTTCATCATAAAATCTGTGGTTTTCAGCACTTTTGTGGCAAATCAGTGAAGGATTGAATTCACTAATGACAGGCATTTGAATTTCAGACTTCATATTATTCAGAAAATAAATGGTAACACAAAACCTTTTATTCTACCAATTTTCTAAGTTTATAAGATCAGGATTTGAGATTTGTCCCTATTTTGGGGTTAATTCCCCCATTATTGGCTTTGTCCAGGTTTTTTGTGCTAAGACATTGAGAGCTATGGTAAGAAGTGAGAACTGAATTCTGTATTCCCCCATTACTGGCTTTGTCTATGTTTTTGTGCTAAGAGGTTAAGAGCTATGGTGAGAATTGAGAACTGAATTTTCTAAATGATAGCCATTTAGGTTTCAGTCTTTCTATCTTTCAGGAAACTGCTGATTTGGCATAGTGGTATGTTGCTCTGACTGTAGTGTACAAGGCCCTGGGTTCAAGACTTGGCAGTGAAATGCATGTTGATAACATAACATTTTATTCTAGCAACTTTCCAAAATTATACCAGCAATGTTTAAAATGTGTCCCTGGTTTTTGGAATGGCTGCAGTCTGCAGGGGGACTCCGGTGCTATATTTTGGTTGTCCTTCAGTTTGCATTTGAAAGCTGGTATCCCACAATTCCATTAGAGTGGGTGGTGTTACGTAATTTTGCATGAAAATTTATGTTAATCAGCGTACGGATTTGTACCTATTTTTCATGGGCCCTGTCCAGATTTTTTATGTTTCCAGGTTAAGGTATGATGGGATTCAAATGAGTACAGCTGTTGAATTAATCCTCCATTGAGGCTGCGGCCCAGCCATCTCACACAAGTTGACTGTTGTAAGATTAGATATCCCAAACTATCTAAATATACCATCTAGAGTACACAGTACTTACTGCTAGCATCCTCACAGAATTCTGATTAATAAATTGTGACAGTGTACTTTATAGAGAATGATATCAGTGTTGTGCTGGATAGAAAATGATGTCTGGAGAAGGGTTTGACACTCATCTGTACTTAACCTGCAGTGTAAAAGTTTCTTCAGACTACTAGTTCAGCTAGGCCACCAGTATGCAAGGTCATATTTATACAACTTTATATACAACCCACACACACAAATTGACTGCTGTAAGATTAGAACATTTTATCTATCTTGATACACAATATAGAGGACACATATTTAACATAAGTACCTCCACAAAAGTCTGGTTAATGCAGTGTGAGAATGCACTTTATAGAGGATGATATCAACATTGTGTTGCAGGGAAGATGATGATGGGAGAAGGGTCCAATATTGATGTGGACTCATCCTGCAGTATAAAAGTTTCTTTAGACTGCTAGTTCAGTGAGGCCAGCAGTACATGTGGTCATCTTTACACAACTCTATACACAGCCCACATACACACAAGTTGACCAATGTGAGATTAAAACCCACTACCTTTCCAGCTATGTGGAGGACTCAGTACTTAATGCAAGCACCATTGCAGAAGTCAGCCATTGTGCTGCAAAGAAAATAATGTTGGGAGAAGGGTTTGCCATTGATGTGGACTCACCCTGCAATGTAAAAGTTTCTCCAGACTGCTAGTTCATTAAGACCTACAGTATGTAATGTCATATTTACATGGCTTTATACAAAACCCACATACAGCTTGACCACTGTGAGATTAAAACCCCCTACCTGTCTAGTTACACAATGTAGAGGACACAGTATTTAATGCAAGCAGCACACCACCACAGAAGTTTAACTTCTACAGTGTCAGAGTGCACATTACAGGGGATTACATCATCTTTGTTGCAGATATGTTGATGTTGTCAGCAAGGTATGACACTTATTTGGACTCTCTCTCCAATGAAAAAGTTTCTCCAGACTGCCAGTTCAGTGATGCCTGCCAGATGTACATAAAGTCATATTTATACAGCTCTATAGTCAACTCGCATACACACACAAGTTGCCTCCTTTGAGATTAGAGTCCCTCAACCTTTCTAATTACACAAGTGAGAGGAAACAGTACTTAACACAATGGCTACCAAAGAAGTCTGACTTCTATAGTATGACAGTGTAGTGTGCATAGGATTAGTATCTCATTATATGTCAAAGACGATATTGGGCTGTTAAAGTTTTTTTGTGCAAAGCCATATTTGTTGATATGAAGGAGTAAATGCATTATTCGTATCAATACTAAATACATATTATTGGCTTAGGTCCGCTATCCTTTCATTAAGATATAATGCAGAACTGAGACTGACATGTACCTGTTTTAAATGATGTTGTGACATGAGACACCGGAAACACAGGCTGGACAATGTTAAGCAATCATGGCTCATCAGGTTAGGATGATGGTATGTAAACCCTAATGAATGCTGCTGATACTGGCAATGGTATCTGATAATGCATGGGCAGCGTGCACTGTCAATACAAAACAAACATCAGTGTTCCAGTGCAGTAGGGCTAAGTAATGATGAAGTATGTGTGCCAAGTCTCTATGTGGGTGTATATCATTTGCAGGTGTAAATGCTGAGGTGCAGACATATCTGTACAAAGAGAAGGGCTTAGTCAACCACACAGTTCAGTGCAGTTCACTATGTGAGCCATTACCATGGAATGAAATAGTAACATGCATATTCATCCATGTTCAAAATCTCCTCCTAAAGCACAGTGCAGAGAAATTAATTTGTGTGGATGCTGGCAAGTTATCATATGCATGCATCTACTTTGAGGTGTCGAAATTGGAATGTGAAGTAGCAGTTTTCAGTTGTGCTCCCTGACAACCTTTGTACAAATAAAGAACAGAGAGAAAATGGTCTGATTTTGATTAAATGCAGAACAGAACTGTTATATATTAATTTTTAATATGTCATGATGTCAACATTTCTCTTAGTAGTACTTGCTCAGTGCCTTGAAGATGTATGCTTTACACGTTGGATTCTCCATTTGACATGTTATGGGTAAAGCTTAATTCAAAACTGAATTGTTGTCCTTGTCTTCCCTGCTTGCAGGACATTAGGTTGTGAGCAAACAGGGTTCACTACTGAAGAAAAAAGTGAAAACTTTAAAATTGGATACCCTTCAGTAGCGAAAACAGGCTTAGTCGCAATTCATGGTTGTAATTATTCCGGAGATAGAGTTCTGAGTGGAGAAAATGCACCTGTCACCTAGCTTTCTCAGTGGAACAAGATATAAGCTCAATGAGCTAAATAAAAAAGCCGAGGTGAAGCAGGGTCCGAGTCCAGTATGCAGATAATTTTACAAAGTGTGTCCGAATGTGATTATTATAAGTAATTCTGATAATGCTTGTAAGACTAAATAGAAATGGCAATCATAAATATGTTGATAGCCCAGATTGTGTCAGCAATGCCAACAGAAATAAACTTTTATACCTACTATATATCAGCCATGCTTCAAAGGAAATCACAATTTAATTTGGTAAACAATTTGTTAAACATGACAAGGATGGTATGTATTTTGAAATAATTTTTATGACTCAGCACATATCCTTACTTTGTGTATAGAGCAGGATGTCTTGTGAGGTGTGGGCATAATGGTTCCTTACAGTAAGGACAGGAACCAAATGATGCATGATGAACATTTCATACATCAGCCTAATAAATATGTTACAGTATAATGTGGTGAGCCAGAAGAGGTGTGAGGGACACAGAGATGGAGAGGCACATAGGAGTTTGTGCTATGGCACATTTATGAAGATCGTTATGTTATGCTTGTATTGCCATTTTTTTTATTTAGAAAATGTCCTGCTCTGTACTATTAACTGATGGATATAGGGATAGAGAAGACGGAGGAGTGACTATAAGCAATACATCCGCATACATCTGGTGAATGACGTGCACGAAATGGGAAGCATGATGGTGACATTAGGAAGATGTTTTGTTGAGAGATGTAGCACACACTTACACAAGTAACATTAACATATGTTAGAATTCATATCTTTGCAATAGAAATAAAACTTTACAATCAGGTTGATTATCGTATCTCACCACAGAGGAACTCATGCTGTGCTAAGTTTCAATCACATATTGTAAGAGACATTCACGATATGTTCAATGAAAGGTAGGCAGCAGTGTCCATTGCACTTACATCAGTTGTAACTAACCCTTACACTTTGTGTGATATCTAGCAGCCTGGTACATATGGGAGAGTAACTGTATCACAGTGTATTACCCTAAGTGTGTTTTGCTATTGTGTAGTGGATGTGTTCCTATTTGCGCTAAGCTAACCATGGTAGTATGGTCTAAAGCAATCTCGCCACATTTTACAATAACACTTGAAATGCCATTTAGCATCACATTGTACACTTGCTTGTTAGTAGACCTTGTGCAAATGCTGAGGCCTCCAACTAATAAAACAGAAAGCATATGCATAGGTGTTACATATACATGAAAGAAAGAGACTTATAAAAACAGAAAGCAAGAGTTTCACCTACTGCTGCATTACAACCCTTGTCAAGATGCAACATTACATTTGTAGAACTTGACCATTATCTTAACACTCCACAAAGGGAATCCTACTTCACACATGCCAACATCACACCATTGAAGGAGCATCAATAACCTGTTGATTCAAAGGAAGATGTATTAGCCTTCATCAAAGTAATGACAGTATTAAAATACCATGAGATGAAATTTGCATCCATCAGCCTAATACACAGTCCATAGTACAAAGTGTCGAATACAGAGAGAGAGATGGAAAAAAGATACATCAAAGGTCAGTGTTAGGGGTCATTAATGTATGTCTTTGTGTTGCTCCTTTATTATTCATCTGTCATACTTTGTCTCATTAATTGATGGCTCTGAGGATCAAAAATCTGTAGGAGAGTTAAAACATGATTAAGACATAAGATGACGGTGGTTTAATTATTCTTCCCTATGGGTATAGATGTGTTTGTAAACACTTTTTTTGCAATAGTATACAAAAGCTGCTCATTAAAGGTCATACCTGGATAAAAATTAAGATTTATATAATGAAACATCATAGAAATATAACACCAGAGTAAGAAATAATGAGAAATACACCTGGAATCAAACACTATGCCCAAAAGCAATCATCAAACAAGTGATTTATATCAACACTCCACAGAGGAAGGTGCACTTTGTTATATACGATAGCCAAAGAACTGTTTAGAGTAACTGTTGCCAAGTATTGCCTTTACTCTGCCTTTACTCTGTATTCTGCAGTATGTTTAAGGATCTTTGTGTGATAATAACCAGACTGCTGTGGGTGATGGCAACAACAGATAAGGTTTTGCCATAGGACATGGACAGCCATTCACTAACACTTGCCACTGGTGTGCAGTGCCGAACTCCTTGCAAATGCTAAGGGCTAAAAAAATTAAGGTTTTGTTATAGTCAGTTTCTGACCATGCGTGTTTTCTGGGATTCTTTTTGACCAGACCAAACGTGAAAAAAAGTTGATAGGAGTGGTGCAAATAGAGGGAAAGACACAGAGGAATCTGCAGAGAGGTAGTGGGCAAGAACTGTAGCTATCCAACTCTTCACAATGTAAGTGTAGAACTGTAGACAGAGTTTGCTGAAATCAGACTGTCACCATACCAAGTGTAGATGACAACAACAGAATAATGTAGATCAAATTGTACCAAATCAGGTGTGTCAAGAAGACACACAGGTTAAGTGGAGAGCTGTAAATATATATATATATATATATATATATATATATATATATATATATTTTTTTTTTTGTGGAACAGGTGCCTGTTTTTTTTTTTTCCTTACTTTCCAAGAGAGAAGTATGCTGGGGAAGGGGTTTAGGAATGTGCGGGTCAAGTAGGTAGGGTAAGTGAGGAAGCAGACAGATACATGCAGGCTATACAACACGGGTGGTTCTGGACACAAAGGGTTGAGGGACTCCATGATTATGGATAGGTAGGAGACATTAGAGTCACACCTACATCAAGCATGAGAACAGTGCGACTCTAGTCCTCACCCTCAGAACTGTCATCACTGTCTCCTGCCTGAGTTTCCAGTGTCAGTGCTAAATGTGACATCAGCTTTGCAATATGATGAAGCACTTTTTCTACATAGCCAATTTGGGCACCAAGGTCCCTTTACATGATACACTCCACCAGTCCTGTCAGCTCTTGCTGGGTAACGAAAGCACCACCTCCACTACTATTACTCCTGCAGGCTACCATTGCATCATAAGCCGGAGAAGAGCTACCTGATATAGATGAGATCATTAGGGCAGGGGGGTTGGAGGCACCGCTGACAGGTTTGGACTCTGAATTGCTGGGTGTTGGTACTGCAACCTGTGGAAAGATGGCAGGCCAATACACAGTGGTTAGTCTACCTGTCTGTGCTGAATGTAAGCAGAAATGTATGACAACAGAACAATTTAAGCCATAGAAAATACTCAAAAAAAAAGTGAGAGAGAAGAGGTGAGAAAAGAAAAGAAGAATTAGATCCATGGCATGTCAGGTGTCCCTATAATGTCAATACATACCCATTTTTGATTATCCAGTCTATACACATCCAGGTATAATGGGAGGGTGTTACTCTGTTGTTCCATTAATCAATTCCACTGCTATGATATCATAAATGCAACTGTTTATTTCACTATTGCCATATTGCATATTTATACAATACCTACTAGGCTTACAGTAAGACGTGATGCATACTATACCTATCTGAGGTGATTTAACTTCTCTTGGTGCAGTTCTGTGTCCACTGCAAAGTCTTTATCAGCTTTACAATTAACAAGAAGAGACATGAATGCATAATCAATACCAGTCTTACGCTCTGCTTCATTCTATATAATTGCATGCTGAGAGGTGTTCCATATGCATGAGCCATGGTAACTGCCTGTGTTGCTAGCACACACAATGAGTATGATCCCTCTGGCATTACAGACAAACTGGCAGTTGATTATGTAGAATCCCTTCCTATTAATGAATACCCTTCCCTGTTCACCAGGTGGGGCTTTTATTTCTATGTGAGTGCAGTCTATGCCCCCAAAATTTCATGGAAATGAGCCATCGCATAAAATTCCTATTTTGCTCCTGCTCTCTCCTTTAGGTTGCAGGGGAAAATTAGTGTACTACCTTGTAAGTTCTGCCATAGCATTAACACAATGGTGCAATATTCTGGAGGCTGAGGCCTGTAACACCCATAGCTTATCCCCTATGGGTCTCTTGACTGTACCAATAACTAATATCCATAATGATATACATACCTTAGTCTCCACTGATATGGTTTCTCCTTGATTTCCCCTAAGTGTGAGGTGGGGGGGGTGTCAGAGGATGAAGAGTTCCTATAGTGTTTCCCTATCAACCCTGTATTGCTGTAATTATCAATATCATGCAATCCATAATATGTTAAATGGGTTTTGATCACCCTTTTTCTTTTTGGCAAAGATCTTTCAGCAGCACAGTTTTGAGCCTGTTATACATACACATGCAAGAGAGTAGCAGCAGCCCCTGACACTTTATTTTTCTAAGTGTGATGGTGTCTGTATTCCACTAGGTTTTGAAGTTCATGGCAAGAGCTACACGAAGTGTCATAATTACTTTACAATTTCCTGAATGGCTCTGGCCTGTTGGATAGGTTCATAAGTTCATACTAGGCTAACGACCACCAGAGTCTTTACAAGCCTAGCCGTTCAACCCAACCCAGATGAAAACCTCTGTTAGCACCTAATTCAGCTAGTTATGCTTTTGTTAGCATACTGTACTATTTACCTGTGATTTGTAACTATATATGTAGTGCAGAGCCATTTAGTAAATACAAAATAGCACTCTATCTGTGAGGTGCACACAATAACAGTGGATTGTCTAACTGTTCATAAATCAAATTGAGAGTTTTTATTAGGAATTTAACTTGAAGTACAACTGGCGATAAGAAAAAATTAAATTCGCATCGCAACTCTGTTTGCTAAATAAGTAAACTGAAATGTGTGTGAAGTATGTTAAGCATATTTAATCAAAACTAGACTTGCATATGTGTAATCTTAACAATTGTATCTGGAAAAAAGTATGAATCAATATTAGGTGATTAGGACAGGATGTCATGTAAAGTATGTATGACACCTAACATAATGTTTTACTCACCTAATTCAAATAAATGCATAGGAAATTGATTTACAGCAATAAATACTGGCTTCTTAATAAAAATCCAGTAACACAATAAATGAAAGTAGAACATGCAGAGGCTTGTCATAATTAAATCTTCACTCACGTTGAAATTATTACACCACAACTTACTAAGTCAAAATGTTAGTTTGCATGTGGCACACTAGCAGATAATAACAAGAAATTACCAGTTTGACCTTTTCGTTGTTGAGTTCAATTCCCAGATGCTATGTGTGAAAAGTTGTAAAATGCATGTCCCAGTGACACATTATATTCCAAGTCATGTCTTTTATCTCTCACCAACACTGCTACCAAAATCATAGATTTTGTTATGTCATATCAGTGTGTAAAAAGACTGTATTTATGATTACCATTCATCACAACAGACAACATGGCCAGAAGTTAAAATATATCCTTTGAAATGTAATTCAGATATTATTATCAAAAGCATTTGAGGATTTCAAAGTTTAACATGTGAAGTACACTGAACATCACTCTTGGCCAGGTCTCACTGGCATATTTCACACCTGCAGTGTAGTTTATAACAGTCACTCCCAATTCTGCTTTCTATTCCAGAAATGCAACTGGCAAGGCTCTCCTCCATTGTGCACAGGCTGGTACACCCAAAATCTAAATTGGGCACCACTTCACTGCCATACTTCTAGATATCCTTCATTAGATATGGCAGGTGAAGTTGAGGTTGGTGCATGATTTAAATTCTAAAGGTGGTGTCAAGATGAATCCAGGATCTTTATGGCATTCCTCATAAAGCACTCAGCCATAGACTTCTGCACTTCTGCAGTAGGACTGAACAGAGTCTCAGCACAAGACTGACACTTAGAATGAGTTAGCCAAGGCTGATTCCAGAGCAAGTGATATTCCATATACTGATGAACAATGATGTCATCATTATAATGACACAAAGGGATGCATACAGGACCTCCTGAGATGATGAGAGAATTTAGAACTGCTGGCACCTTTGTGTAAGTATTGTGACCCATCACCAGCCAATACAGTAACATGGATTGACAAGGAAATACATGTTTTTTTTTTTCATTTTTTTTTATTTTCTGTTCTGTACAACTGCTGAAGACATAGCAAGAAGCAAGGAGGGGTATCAGGAATGATTGACATGCTTCAGGGAGGCAAAGCATAAGTATAGCTCAAGTATGAATGCAAGCAAGATCATACATTTGAAATTGATTTAATTTGACCAAACCAAATGTCACGGCACCAGACCATATGAATTTGAGGCACAGACAGTTCAGTAAGCATACCTTCCTTATATGTCAAGAATACATGCCTGATCCAATAGCTGTTCATCATTGCATTAGGCAATGTGGAAATCAACTTAGCTGCATGTAGGTTACATTCCATGTAAGAGAAATTAGAGTTTACTACAGACTACTATATAAAATCGATTTTCTACAATCATTATACAAAGTTAAACCTTCAGGTTTTGTAAACTGATAGCTTTACTTTGAATGCATATATCATATATCCAATAGTCACTTAACTGTTTGCTTAATGTGTATAATAGAACTGTGATTTATGCATTTTTGTTACATTTAAGACTTTACATCATCTAAGGATGTGATAAAGTTTAAGATAAATATGTGTGATTTTGGTAATATTTAAAATATTAAAATGACATGGAATTAATGTTGTCATACATAAACTTTCTATCCCAAATCTATAGTTTTTTTCCTGTGTGTAAACATTGCTGCTGCAGTACACTTACCCATGATCATGAGAGGCTAGATCGACCATCGAGGACTGGAATGCCATACATTCACAGGTGGCTGGGATGGTAATACTAAAGGGAGAATAGTCACCCAGCACATCTGAGTCCAAACCTGTCAGCATGCCTCCAAAACTCCTAAACTATCTGCTTTGACTGTGTCAGGTAGCTCTGCCCTAGATGCTTGTACAATGGTGCCCACCAGGAGCAGTGCTAGTGGAGGTGGCAGCTTCATCAAATATCAGGAGCTGACAGGGCTGGTAGTGGACATCATACAGAGGGGCCTCAGCACCTGAATCAAAAGGGTAGAGAAAGTCCTTCACTGAACTGCAAAGTCAGTGCCCTGTCCAGCACTGACCCAGGAATCTGCAACAGGAGACAATGTTGACTGTTCTGCAGGATTCTCAGTGTGCTCATGCAGGATGCGGATGTGCATCTGATGTCCCTTACCTAACACCAATCATGATGTCCATCAAACTTATGTATCTATCTCAATCCCTGTCTGTCATGAATGCCCTGTATGTCTGCCCCTGCTAACTAACCTGCCCTACCTACCTAACCCTGTTACTCCAAATCACATTCTCAAAAATTCCTCTCTGACAAAATAAAAAATTGGTACCTGTCCTGCAAAAAAAAAAATTGTCCTCCCACACACACACACACAGCCAGGTTTTCCTGAGACACTTGATTTGGTTCATTTGTTCGTACAACACTATTCATTTCTCACCCAGCCTAGATATGATGACTATCCAAATTCATCACATTCTTGCTACAAGTATACATGTATCTTGAGTAGAAGTGGATAGCTATGGTGCTGTCTCACCACCATCCTGCATATTCCTTTATTTTTTACCCTACGCCTTGCCCCCATTTTCACCCTTCTGTCAGTCCCCTTTTGACACATTTAATATGATGCCTATATTTTTCCTTGTTTCAAACTTTATTTTTTTATTTTATGTATTTATTTATTTTTTTACTGTTCCTTCGTATGTGTGATTTTTACCCTGTGAAGTATCCGTTCGTATGTGATGTGGTAATGTAATGCTATGGTATGCGGACTGCATTTTTGCTTAGTGTCAAGGATTCAAATCCAGAAGTATGTAAAAGATTGCTTTATGTTTTCATATGTTATTAACACATCAGCATCCTGCTTAGGTCTTATTCATGTTTCTACTATCCTACCCCTCTTTCTCCATATTGAACACATTTTATTGTACACAACATGAAAGAAGCCTAAGAGCAACTCACCACAAAGATAGCCATAAATGGACCACAACCAAAATTATTTTATGTCCCTCTCCCTGTATCATTATCTCTCTCTTTTCCCCCCTCTCCTGTCTCATCACTGTTTTTCATCAGTACCTGCTCAATGCCTGGCATTGAGCAGTAATTGCAACTTATGACAGTTCACATCTTATGGCAAAAACTGATGGGTTTTTGCACTCTGCTGCATTATTCTGTTGCCCTTCACTCTACTGTGTTTAGCCTTGCTGGTCTACACAAAGATAGACATGAGGTGACACTTATTTTAATATGTTGAACAGGGGGCGTGGCCAAGATGGTGACTTGGTAACAGCACTTTCTCACAGCTCTATTTCCTCAATAATATATCAGACAGGAATTTTGAGAAAAAACAACAAGAAGAAGACATCTTCACTACTAACCACTTTCTAATACCCAGATACATCATCAGAACAATTTTTATCAACTTTCATTGGAAAATATCTGTCAAATTAATTACTAGAAAATCAATAGCAGCATCAGCTACTCAGAATGAGCCATCTCAGAAATCCACCTCAGGACACAACATTCAAAAAAGATTTACATTCACTTATTTTAAATATTCAGGAGTTGACAACTAAAATAGATAAGATGGATAATAAATTTAACTCTTTTAAAGAAAAATGTACTCAACAACTTGAACAGCTTCAGGAAATGTTCACACAATAGAAAGGTCACATTTCTGTCATAGAACATTCCTTAAATGACATTGATTCCAGATTCCTACAAGAAGAACAACAAACTGAATTTTTACTGCAACAAAATACACATCTTTTTGGAGAAAATAGATGACATGGAAAACAGAATGAGAAGAAATAATATCCAAATGTATGGTCTGCCAGAAAAAGCAGAAGGGGATAATATAATAAACTTTCTTACTACCTGGATCACAAATGTATTAAAATTACCGCAAGCCCTTTCTTTTGGTATAGAACGTGCACACAGGTCATTGTCAACTTCAGCAAATGCATCTTTAATCAAAAACAAACCAAGATCCATAATTGCTAAACTTTTCTCCACGCAAGACAAGGAACTCATCCTCAAAAATGCTTGGACTAACTCGCCCATTAAATATAATGATGCATTAATTAGATTTGACAATGATTACTCTACAAAAGTGTTTTTCAAAAGAAAAAAAAATAATGCCAATAATAAAAATCTTGAAAAAGAAACAACTGAAGACCTATCTTTTGTTTCCAGCAAGACTTCAAATATTCCTTTCAGTGGGAATAAAAACATTTGAAACAGTGGATTCAGTAATAAAATATCTAACTACAAACAACATTTTAACACAGGGAGAAGCTATGGATTGGACAAATAGTACACCAAAAAGAAATGCAGAAGTAAACAACTGGAAGACTGTTGAACAGAAGAAAAAAAAAACTAAAGGACAAATAATTTATATGTTACATGTACCACAAAACTTTAAACAATGTCACAAAAACTAACAAGAAATCTTCCAGTCATTAATCACAGTAATATAACAGGTACAGTTTCTATTTATTTTATCTCACTTAAAATTTAGAATAAATATAAACTGGGTAAATTAACATTATCACTTAGGTCAATGCTAATATATTTGAAACTTGATAACAATGTTTTTCTTTATCTATGTCTCTGATTTAGTCATCAACAAACAAAATGTATATAGCAATATGTTCAAGATATATGCAAATGGATATCTGGTTCAAGCAGATATAACCATCTCATCTCATTTAACTATACAGGCAATTTGTTGTAAAATCTTTGAATGCACCATTCATATAATATGTCTAATCTAAGTTTTCCGATTGAGGCGGGGGGTGGGGTGGGACAAATGCTTTCTTTGAAAAATGATATATTTGTGTTAAATGATTTGCATAGTTAAAGTAATTAAACCATTAATGCTGTCGTAATGATTTGCTTCACTGAGATAGAAAGACAGCTTGGGTGTGCACACATGAATGGTTGTATGGATTATGATGTTGTAGCATCCCGGTACACCACGTGGACTCTTATTGTGTTTTTAACGTACATTAACAAAGCTTTCTCACTGGAAGTGGTGATAATGGTGTGTTTATTGAAGATGCTTGAACTGTGTTGTAACTATGCAATAAAAAAATATTTTCACGAGCAATACCTTGAAAGATAAGAAAAATCTTCACTACTTTTCCGTCTCCGTTCACGAGACAGCAGTCTCAAATATACATACAAGTAATGTATAAAGGTTGTAATTTTCATTGTAAGCTCTTTGTGATTGCGTATGACACCCTTTAAATAATACGTAATTGCAATATCATTAGGCAAGGAAGTAAATCTCAAAACAAGCACATCTTAAAACTCTTCGACTAGAAGAAATAAAGTGATATGTATATAGAAGATGATTGAGTTGTGCTGGATGGTTATAGTTAAGAGTTTAAACCCTTATATGCTATTACAGTAAATTATTTTACACTACTAGAATGTCATATTGAATATTTTATATGCAGTAAAGCATTTGGTGCTGTTTGTTTTACTAGCAGGTGTCATGTAGTATGTCTCGCATATAACATAGGAATGTCTCGCATAAAACATAGATAAATCTATGCAAAAATAAATATTACCATGAGCGATGCCTTGAAAATCAAGAAAAATCTTCACTACTTTTCCCGCTCCGTCCACGAGACAGTAGCCTTAAATACAGACGCAAGCAACACCCAAATGTCTTATGTCTCATTGTGAGTACTTCATGCTTGCGTATAACGTCCTTTGAATAAAATGTAATTACAGCATTGCTAGACAAGGAAGTAAATCCCAAATCGAGCACTACTTAAAGTGCTAGTGCACCTGAATTACGAAGCTACATACTGACCCTTTTGTGTTACTGATTGTTACTAAACATTTAACACACTTTAAATAAAATAAAACATGATTAGATTTAGTAAACAGACACTAAACAAATTTTCTAATAGGTTCTCTATATACTAACAGAAATAGCAACCTACACATAGTTATTGTTAGAAAAAAGTTAAATATTAGATATGCAGAAAGGCAATACTCTATACATAGATATATACTAATATTAAGAATTTCTAATACTAGAATATTACATATATACAATAGGAATCATAAATAGCTGTGTGGGTTCATAGATTGGTACTAGAATATCGACCCTTGGGCTTGTGTAAGTCAAGTCATGGCAGTTCTCTGGCTGTTTCTTTCCACATTGTTTGCTTACCTGGACACATGTTTGCCGGGGTGACCGATGTGATCTCGGGGTGATTTTCCTCTCTCCCGTCCAGTCATCGGGGTTCTTTTCCGGAGCCTGGGCAGTCTGTGGGTCGGGAATCTATCTCTCCAGTATGTTTTACTTGAGTGTTTTGAATCTTGATATGTAAAGACCATTATATATAAGTTTATGTGTATATATATTTATATATATATATGTACATATATTGTCATATAAGCCGACACAATTTTTGTAAAGAGTTCTGGAATATGATTTGGAAAACTACTTTCTCAAAAGTTAAGTAATAATAAATCTAATTATTTCATAAAGAGTGAGGAAGAAAATGGGAAATATTCACATAACTATAGAGTAATTAATATTCTTATAGCACAGATATTACATGATAGAGACTCTAGAGGTGGAAAATTACGCTAAACAAATTACGAGTCTAATGAAACTACAATCTAAAAAGAACATAAGTAATATGAGAATTTAACCATAGTAATTAATTGACAAGGTATTGGAGTCTTTGCAGTGTGAATTAAAGCAAATGTGTCATATTGGATTGATATGTGAATTGTTGTACTAAGATGAAACAACTTTTGTTAAATGTAATTGGAAAATTGTTTTTGTAACCCTGATTATAAGAAACTCTACAAGTAAGATTTAACAAGTATAAGCAGGTTATTGATGTATAAATATTATTGCTTTCACACAAAATTGCATATAATTGTCTATTAGCTGATTATATTAACTCGTTAATATATATAAATAGTGACATACTAAATTATGAGGTTAAGAGAGATTAGGCTAAACACTAGTCACAGATTTAGAAGGTTTGTGTGGGTACTTGTGTTACCCATGCAAAGAGGTATATTACCTCATAGAGATAGGAAAAGGTGTAACCAATTAGAATTAGTTAAATTAGAAGTCTTATTGTTTTCTTATACTGTTTTGGTGTCTACAGAAGATAAGCAGATCTTCCATGTAAACAATAGTATAAATTATACATATAATGCAAACCAAGAGTTAAATCTATGTATATTAACTGTCATACAAATCAAACATAAACCAACACATGAAATATCTATCTATAAATGTTAATGGACTAAATAATTATATCAAAAGGAGGAGTCTATATAAATACATAAATCTACACAATCCACAAATAGTATTTATTCAGCAGACACATCTATTAGATAAAGATATAAACAATCTCAATATTAATAACTACACAGTATTAGTAAGTTCTCAATATAAACAAAAGAAGAGAGGAGTAGCTATATTAATGCATAATGCAATTATTTCTCCCAGAAATTAACACTTATCAAGACACATCTGGTAAGTTTTGCTTAGTGAATATAGAGTTAAATAGGAAAATATACACTTTAGTTAACATATATTGGCTACCAGGACTTGTCGTAGGAACAGTAAAACATCATATTGAAGAAATATTACATTTAACTAAAGGTAATCTAATAATGGCAGGAGACTACAACTGTATAACAGATGACAAAGATACAGATTCAAAAAGTAAAAGAAGAAAGTTACCTATATCAAAGATAATTTTGAAGTTTATAGACGCAATCTCCATAAAAGATATAAATGAATTTGCTGATCCAGACTCATTAATTTATATTTTTTACTCACATAGATATAACACTAGTTCCAGAATTGACAGGATATACATATCCAATGATCTAGTAACACAAATACGTAATGTCAAAATAATAAACTGTCCATTATCAGATCATAATGCTCTGGTTTTTGAAATGGAGTTTATGCGTATAAATAATAATCCCATTACAGGAATACCTTCTTTTGTTACAAAATTAACAGACTTTAAAGAATTTTTTGAAGGTGAAATAAAAACTTTCCTTGAACTAAATTCCACAGAGAACATTTCAGAAATATATATATCTGGGACTCCTTAAAAGTATATATATATATATATATATATATATATATATATATATATATATATATATATATATATATATATATATATATATATGGAAAAGTACTATCCTGGTATATTAATAAAAGTAAAATATGGAATAAAGACATGCTAGAATTACAAAAGAAAGCTGATAAATTAAAACTAGGAATTCAAGAAGGGAATAAAGATTTAATTCAAGAATTATTACAAATTAACAACAAATATGCAGAAATGTTACATCACAAGACAACGATTAACCTAGAAAAGATAAAATTAAATTCTTATTCGACATATCCAGCACATCAGAGATAGCTAGCTAATAGAACAAAAAATATATAATAAAATCTAAGCAAATAAAATAATTGTATATCCCTAATACAAAGAAAAAAGTCACAGACCTAAATACTATATTAGAAGCCTTTAGATTACAATACAACTATGATAACATTTCAAGCATCCTGACAGAGATATAAAAAATTATCTTAAAAACAAAATTCTTACTAGATTAACACAGGAACAAATTGATACTATAAGAAAACCAATTACTATGACAGAACTAAAATCACAGATTAAAAAGCTTAAATTAAATAAAGCACCTGGCCCAGATAATATAATGTCAGAAATGTATAAAGTAATACCTAATCAAGTTATATCTTTACTCTTAAAAGTATACTCCATAGTTAATCAAGATATAATTATACCACCTTCATGGAAATACTCATTGATATCACCAACAATTAAATCAGACAAAGATGAGAAACAATGTTCATCATATAGACCAATATCCTTATTAAACATCGATTATAAAATGTTCATGGCAATATATGCTGACAGAATTAAACACTTTCTTCCCATGCTAATACATGATGACCAGACAGGATTTATCAAAGGAAAAAATACATATGATAATCTTAAAAGAATTCTGTCATTGATAGAGTATAGTAAACATGCAAACTTAGATTTAAATATAATATCCTTAGATATTAATGAAGCATTTGATTCTGTTAACTGGAATTTCCTTACACTAGTCCTAAAAGAATATAATTTTCCTACATCTTTTATCGCCCTTATTCAGTCACTATATAAAGAACCCATAGCATATGTTAAATTAGGTTCATATAGATCTGGTCCCATACTAATCAGAAAAAGGAACTAAACAAGGCTGTCCCCTATCACCACTATTATTTGCATTACTTATAGAACCATTTGCAAATCA
The DNA here is from genome assembly GCF_019279795.1 of Protopterus annectens. Taxonomy (NCBI): domain Eukaryota; kingdom Metazoa; phylum Chordata; order Ceratodontiformes; family Protopteridae; genus Protopterus; species Protopterus annectens. The sequence goes on from NC_056751.1 coordinate 489,913,809, forward strand.
GATCAGATCAAACAGTAATATTAAAGGCATCTGCATCAACAAAACTTTATTTCTTAAATTACAGTTATTTGCAGACGACATACTTCTTACCCTATCAGACACTAATGCATCTTTACAAGCTTTGTTTAAAGAAATAAATAAGTGTCAAACTATTTCAGGTTTACAGTTCAATGAAAACAAATCAAAAATTGTCATGTAATACTAAAAAGAAACATATAAACAAAAATATTCCAAATACATAGCAGAGGATAATAAAATAGTATATTTAGGCATAGATCTACTTGAAGACTTAACTGACTCACTTATATACAATTATGATAAAACACTAGATAAAATAGAGCAAGCGATATCTAACTGGAACAAATATATGCTTACAATGGGAGACAGATTATATCTCATTAAATCAATTATTTTTCCTATAGTATTATATCTAATACAAAGTTTTTCACTGCCACCTCCCAAGTATATCACTCAAAGATATAATAAACTAATATTACATTTTTTTATGGTTCCCAAACAAACCCCAAATTGCTTTAAATAAACATTTGCCAAACTGGGAAGATGGAGGAATCAATTTACCTGATATTGAGATATATATTATGTCCTCTGTTGTTAAAAATATAACCCTGTGGTTAAATGCTCACTACAAACCTTAATGAAAACAATTACATGAACAGGTCTATACTGAACTTAATCATAACAACATATCAGATCATTTAACTATAATACCATTTCCTTTAGTTTGGATATTAAATGATTATCTAGAAGGTAAAAATAAAAATAATAAACTGCCATCCAAATATATGAACATCACACTAACAATATTTAAATTGTTCATAAACAAAGTCCCAAATATTAATTCATGGTTCTTTCTGATCTTCCCTATAGCCTTCACACCCACTATTCTTGATACATACCAAATTCAGAAAATGAATATGCTCAAGATAGGCTCAATAAGCTACTGGCATCAGCTGGTAGAACAAGAGAAAATATTAACTAAAGATCAGATAACCAGAAAATATAATATAAATAATGACTCATGGCTACTTTTGCAAAATCTAAGGCAATATCTTATAAATAGAATTGGACAAATGCAAGATACAGTTAGACATACTGTCCCAAAATTTATTGATTACATTATTATAATTAATAATCAACCTTATCAAGGTGCTGAATATCTATCTAACATTTACAAAATAATTAAAACAACAAAAATATACCAAATAGACACCTACTGGAATTATTATACACAGATAAATAATCACCCTCCTAACGAAAAGGAAAAAATGATTATCTTAAAATCTTCCAAGAAGTCATCATTATCAATAAACTTGCAGTTATTCACATGGAGATATTAGAATAGAAGTTTTTATATACCACATAAATTATCTAAGATGTATGCTAGTGAAGATCTATGCTGGAGATGTCAGACTAAAATAACAGCAGACTGGCAACACATTTTTTATGAATGTAAGTGTCTTACTTTGTATTGGAATAATATTAATTATTTTTTCAGCCTGTTTTTAATGATAATCATCAATTATCAAAATCTATGATTTTATTCAACTCTCCTGTTCCGGATTGTGTACCAAAAAAAGATTTTAAAATCTTATGGACTTTAATGGCAGCAGCTCACAAAATCATCACCATTCACTGGAAAAGTGAGTCTCCTCCTACATTTAATGAATTTAAAAATTTAGCTAGAACAGTTGGACAAATGGAAATATCTACTCTGAAGAACAGAACTACCAGACTTACATCTTTATACAACTCTTGGATGAAAATACTAGGAATAATTGAGAAAATGGACAAAGATATATGAACTTATATATCATTCTTCAGGTTACACTTTAAACTTATTTATAGCTTTCTTCTTAACAGACACAAATGTATATAGTTATATAATGTTTTTAAAGTTTATAGGTTTATGTCATTTTCTTTTTTGATTTCATGTAATATTTGACAAATTATCAATAAAAAAAATGTTCAACTGTATAATATGTTGAATAGCCTGCAGAATTGAATGTATACCACACAGGATGTTTCAGTTATAGTTCCTGTTATGAAGTATGTTATAAATGTTTCATAGGCCATTCAAATGTGTGTGTTTTGGCACCTGACATTTGGATTTTTTGTGATAAGCTATTGGTAGTGTTTATAAATTGTCGATGCAGATTGGCAGATGTTTGAGTCCATATTGGTGATATATTGAACATTATAATTTCTCATTAAATTTTGCCCAGTAGATTAATGCATACATTTTTCATTCCATCAGCAATAAGATACTTGGCTTCTTATGTACCTCAGAATCAGTGTAGAGTTGTTCATATCTTCCCAGCATTAAGTGCAAGACATTTGGCCAAATCAAACAGTTATATTACACAAGGAAGAGCTTAAAAATATTGCCACCATGCACACAGAAGGTGATATGATGAAATATTTTACATTGCCATGCATTTTCTAAAGTCTTTTAAGTTTGATAACTGCATGTGTCTTATCATTTGGTGACAGTACTAATCAGTGATGTCATACAAATAAATACATTTGCATAAGGAGCAATACACACCATGCCTCAATCTGAGGACAGATACCAGATAGGAGAATGGTCTAAGCATACACCTACAATATCCATATAATAAGTACTTTACTGCAATTATCATCACACATGTAAATCATAACACAGGAAACATTAACTTAACACAAACATCTATTCTGAAATAGATCAGAATCAAACACTGTACTCCTTATTTGTATGGAGGTTGCCATGGAGTAACACAGAGACCACTGTTAATTCCCATTCTACGTTCAAATTTGCAAAATATAATTATGCACGGGCTGATATTTTACCATCAGTTGCACTATTGAGCTCATTAGTGGTGTGCTTCAGGAAGTGGTTTGGAGAAAGAGAGAGTAATGTCCATAGTTTGCCTTACTTGTGTATGTCATAATGGACTGTTGTACTTGAGACATAATGAGTTCACTGTATTGCTGTCCAAACAATTCATGTTTGTACTCTAACACATTACATTTGCAAATGACGTACAATGGCAGTCAATATTTGCATACACACTTTGAGGGGTAGTGTGCTTTAATAAGTTTGATCTGTATGTTTTGAATTTTCATTGTACAAGCATAAGGAGATATTGAAAATGACACACCAAATAATTATTTGCATGCCATCATTCTGAGCAAAATCATTAGCATTATCATCAAATCATTATACTGTGAAAAAGCTACTTCTCTCTCACACTACCATAATGTCCATTAATGAAAAGATATACAACTTATCTAAGCAGTATGTAATTAATTGTGATCACCACATTGCTGTTTGTTCTGCTTGTCAAGACACATTGCTTTTCAACTAAATCTGTGATGAATACTGCCTTCACTAAAACACACTGTTCTGGTGATCCCCACAAATGTATACTACCTCAAGCATGTAATCAGACTTCTCCCATTGTGCTTGTGGTCGAGCCTGTGTAGTCTTGATTGTGTAATTAGATAGGTAGGTGGTTCAACTCTAGCAGTGAGGAACTAGTGTGTGTGTGTGTGTGTGTGTGTGTGTGTGTGTGTGTGTGTGTGTGTGTCTAATTTCAGGTAGAAATGACCTCAGCAAAATATATGTATGATATGTACACTTCTTTTCAGGAAAAGCATTTACACTGGGAGAGGGCTCATTCATCAATTTCTTCCACTTTTAGTACAGACATCTTCCCTGCAAAAATCTGATGAAGTCATCCCTTTTAAATGTGCACTATCTCACTCTTGTAGTGAGACCTCTCCTGTGGCACTTGCAGTTGATACTGTATACTCCAGACTGTGCAGCTAGATAGGTAGGAGGTTAAAATCCAAAAGTGAGGAACTAATAAGCATGAGTGTGTGTGTTTGTGTTTGAGTGTATCTCTCTAATGTCAGGTAGAAATAACTTTAGCCACACATCACATATACTGTTCCACTCAGAAGTACTATTCTCCTTTGCTTGCTGACTTTTCATCTCTCCATTCCGAAGTCCAAATTGGGAGATGAAAAGTCAGCAAGTAAAGGAGAATAGTAGTGTTGAAGCTGAATTCATCCTAAAGTCTTGCTGAGTACCTTCATGACGTGGACCCTGTTTTCACAAAATCTCAACAAGGCAACACTAATATATAGACTGTATTTATATAGCATATATCAAGGACAAAAGTAGGCTAAAAACTAAAAAAGCTGGGTGCACAACACCCAGGGTAAAAAGTGTCCAATCCTGTTAGGTGCACTGGTGCCAGGACTGGAAAAGGTGACTGTGTAGAATCCTCAAAATACAAAATCATTACTACAATGGGAGCATGCCATGCTTAGGGGGAGGTTGGTCCCCCTGTTGCAGAAGATAGTAGCAGTCCACAAAAATCACAAAAACTGATAGGCCAAAGAAGTGTCATAAAGACGATAAAGTGGACTATTGATGATGAGAAAGAAATGATTTATTGTTACTACTATGCAAAAAGCCCAGAATTTTCAGACACAAGATATCCAAACCAATTAAGAGAAATTAGAAGAAAGAATAATATATCCACAAGAAAAACTGCCAGAAGCTTCAAATGAAAATTTGTGTTCATTATTTGTGAAAAAAACAGTATATAGATCAAGAAACCTTGATCTGTTTGGAGAAAGAATCATCTGAGGAAGTGCGAAAATGTAACCAACAAAACCAAGAAATATTTGAAAAGTATAAAAAAGAAATATGGACATGGGAAAGAAAGAAAGATTAGACATGGTGTAATATTTCTGCAAAGGAGAAAGCCAAATCAATCAGTGTAAAGAAGGCAGCCCCAAAGATATTCAAATGTAATACTGGCAAAGGCATCCCGATAGGAACATTTCACAATAAAAAAAAATATCACAAAGATGGAATGTAGAAAAGAAGATTAGTAAAGTAGAAGTTAAAAAATAGAAGTTGAAGTTATGGAGTGCCTGCTAAGGGAAGGATTTGGTGTAGAAGCTGTAACACAGGTTACATCACAGCAGGATGGAGCGAGTCCCCAAAATAGGGAGAAACAGGAAAATCATGCAACATCTGAAGAGAAAATATGGACATGGGAAAGAAAAAGAGATTTTAATGAGTTTATTTCTTTAAGAATGCATCTTTCAGGAATTAACTTTATTGCTAATGCTACATATAGTATTTTTGGCAATAAGACCATTTTTATTAATTGCAATCTGTTTTCAAAAGTTAATATAATTTTGTTCTACTTTTCTATATAAATTACAGACAGATATATTAAACTCCATGAAAGTAATAGACTGCAGAAGGTTAATAAAACACAAAAAGTCAGAACTCTGATAAAACAAATGAACACAGTAATTAGGACTGTTCATAGAGATCCATGCAATATAAAAGAAGTAAACAGGATATATTACTTTGCAGCTAAATTAATAACTGATAAATTTTTACAACAAGAAGGCAGGGTAGTGAGGGAAAGGAAGGGGAGAAATAAAATACCATCATGGAAGTATCGAATGGAGAATGGAATGTTCAAAAGAGTGCACATTATCACCGATATTATTATAGACATTGCATCATATGCTTCACTTGAGGCATACCCTGAGTTTCTTAAATGCTGGTAGAAATTAAATTTTGAAACAAGTGCTAAATATATGCAGCTACTCAAAAACTTTCATAAACCTATGGAAGAGCAGCTGCTTCATGAAATACACCAAAAGCAAATGCCATTAAATGGAATTCTGCCTGCTATTATCTTTTGATAGAACTATGATGAATGTCTGTGATAATGTGCACTCTTTTGAACATCAGCTAATAGTTGTAAAGAAGAAAAAACTTGACAGAGACATGAAAGATTTCTCCAACGGACATGTTTTTACATGGCTGAGAACTTTTTCCAGTACAGTTAGTAATGAGAATAATATATAGCATGCAGTTTCCGAAGAAAGACTGTTTCTTTTAAGTAGCAATGTGATTGAACCAGAGATTATGGAACATACCAACCTAATTCAGGCTACATTATTGTCATCTGAAGGATCAAATCTCTCAAGGGGAGGGATTAAATAGTAATACGGTTTCTGCAAGTATTAACATATCTCAGCCTGCTAATACGACAATAGTGGAAAAAGTGGTTAGAAGGAAAGAAAAGTACATCCAAAAAAACAATGAGCCAGCAAACTGTGACCTGAAAAAAATTTAATTAATGCAGCATAAAATACAAGTAACCAGACTGGTTTCGGCTGGTAAGAAACACAGCCTTCATCAGTGTGAACATAAAAACAAGTACTACTATTTATATACCTGCATCTTAATTAATCAAAACCTTCATTGGTTCATTTAAAATTGCTCATTAAGTCCAGGTGGAAATAATCCACCTAGCTTTACAATCCATTTTTTTCTCTTCAGAATCTAGAATGGAATGCCAACCTGTTTTATTTAATTTATTTCCCTTTACCGCATCAATAATCATAAATGTAAATTTAGCTGATTTATGTATAATGCAATGTTTATATAGTGCATTGTTGGATTTTTTTGTTCTTAATGTTACTTACGTGCTCTGAGATTCTCAGGAAGAAGGGAAGAAAAACAAACTACATCTAATCAACATTTTTTTTCCTCTCCACCCCTTCCTATCTGGCAAATGGAATATACCAAACACAACCATTCAGCAAGCAGAGGAAGGAAAAGGAGATTACCATCGTGAGAACGGAATTCGAACCACAATATCAAAAAGATCTGGGAGCAGTGGTTGGTGGACATTCATTGTTTTTTAACTTGTCAAGTAAGAACTTAACACATTATCAGCGATGTTTATTGCAACGTGGTTTATCCTTCATACCAGCTTCAGGTATGGATTTTGTGAACATTATTTTGGACATTAGAGCATTTGCTCAAAATGCTATGCTCAAAGTAATGTTTAAAGATGTACAAACAGCACATTGTAACTTTAAAAAAACTAGCGTTTTTAATCCAGAGTTAAATGCTTCGTTAGAAACTGTTTGTAACATTTTTGAAACATAACTGAGAGAGGCTATAAATTCATATAAAGGAATATATCATAATAGGGTTTGTAATTTGAATAGTGATGAAAGAAGAGCATTAAATGATTTTCTGAATGATTCAACAATTACAATTCACCCAGCCGATAAAGGTGGCGGGATAGTGATATATGATACTGACAATTACTTTGAAGAGATGCTTCTTATGCTAAACGATGAGAAAGTGTATAAAAAAGTTTCCTTAGCCCATATTAAAGATGTATGTGAATATATTTATGAATCATTGAATGATTGGTACCGTGGCAATCTTATGACAGCTATTAGATTATTTTTTAGTTATGTATCCCTTAGTACCTATTATTCAAGGACAACCAAAAGTACATAAGAGTATGATTCGACCACCATTAAGGCCGATAGTTGCTGGTCAAGGCTGATTAACCCAGCCGCTATCAATCTATGTTGAAAAGAATTTAAAACCAGTATTAATGAAGTCAGTTAACATAGTATGTGATACTAAGCAATTTATTTATGATTTGCATACAGCAGTTACAGGCCAAAATGAAAAGTTAATAGGAGTTATCTGGTTGCCCTTGATGTGAATTCCTTGTTTCCAGTAATACCACATTCTTATGGCAAAGAAGCTGTTATTGGTTATTTAACACAAAGCCATATATATGAACCAGTGAAAATTGATTTTATATGTATGCTGCTGGAAATAATATTAGACAATAATGTATTTTTGTTTAAAGATAGTTATTATTTGCAATTGCTTGGCATAGCTATGGTCACCCCTTGTGCCAATAGCTATGCCAGCATAGTTTTAGCGTATTGGGAAGAGCAATTTGTATTGAATAACAGAAATTTCTCTGATCATATTTTTCGATATAAAAGATTTGTTGATGACCAGGTATTCATTTCGACAGGGTCCTGGGAGTTATTAAATCAGTTTTTGTTATATATTAACAGGACTACTGATTTTTTGAGCTTTTCCCATTTAATTTTGAGTACACAAGTAGAATTTCTGGATATTATTATATATTATTATTATAAAAAAATACTTGTAAGGTTTCTTCTCAACAGAATTATATAGAAAACCATGTCGTAGAAATAACATACTCTATTGGGACAGCATGCATCCTTCCCATATATATAAGAACATAATTAAAGGGCAGGGTATGCAGATTTCAAGACTAAACAATAATGATGTTAAGTTTAAAGATGATATAAATATGTTTAGAGAAGAACTACTTGAATGTGGATATGATAACAAAGAAATTCATAAAGGGATACAGGAGGTACAGACATTAGGGAAAGACAGAGCATGGGACGACCTCAAATCAAGAAAATATATCTAGAGATATGTATGATAAAAATGAAACGGATTATAAAAAAATAATTGGTTTATACTACAAGCAGATACTGAAATAAACCAAGTAATTAAGAATAAACCACAGTTTAGTTATAGGAATAAAAAGAGTCTGAAACGACTATTATGTTATAACAACAATAACAATTTCATTAGTATAGATATGAATGGGCTACAGAAATGTGGTAGCTGCAGTGTATTAGCATTGGATAATGAATTTATACGTCCGACTAATAAGAAATATGAATTTAAGGTATCAGCAAATTGTACAACTAAAAATCTAATCTATTTAGCTGTCTGTAATTCCTGTAGTTCATTCTATCTGGGCATGACAGATAGGACTCTAAGGGAACGTATGAGAGAGCACTTAGCAGCAATTAGAAATAATGATGTAGACAGAAGTGCTCTTGCTAAGCATTCAGCTATGTTCTGTAATATACATGAATTTAGTTTTAAAGTAATAGAATGTTCAAATTTAAACCCAAGACTAGGAGATCTAAAAAACTTGACAGAACAACGTGAACTGAAGTGGATTCTGGAATTACAAGCAGATAGAACCCCGAGTCTTAATAATAGGGCTTCTATTAAGCCATATCTAAAAGCCAGACCTTTGAAATGAAATGTGTTATAATGTACACATTTTTATGTTTGTACATACATATATTTTAAGATGTTTTAATTATGCATTTATTGCTTAGTGTTTTGATATGAATATATATGATTGTGCTTAGTTTTATGACTTTAGTAGGTAATAGTGGGTTTGTTGACTTTAAAAACTTGATTAAATGATTGTTTAATTGATTAATTCATGTATATATATATGAAGGAAGTGATGTGATGTGTTCATGGTCTGAAGAAGCATCGTTGATGTGAAAGCTCTAACCAGTTAATAACTTTATCTACTTTTAGCCACCTCGTTTACTACATTTTTTATTTTATTTTATTCTTATATAGTGTGTGTAGTAGAGGTTCACAGTGGCATCATTATTTTTTGGGCCTACTTAATTAGCAAAATGCAAACAGGATGCAAATTTTATGCATCCACCCTGAAGTTTTTGTTGTACATTTTTATGACACAGCAAAAAAATGCATACCTCTTAAATGAACATTTGCTTTTGTTCACTTTTCTCCAATGAAACACATAGTCTAGGTATTAAATTCTGGATACCATATGTAAGTAATGATCAATTCAGTAAAAGTAACACAACAAAGGCTGTTTTACTAGCAGCTGACACAGTAAAATTAAGATACCATGGTATTTGCAATATCTGGGAGCCTTTCCTGCATGACCACATGTGTGACAAGTTAGTCTTTCCCATCTTATGGCATAAAGACTTTCCCTTTCACCATTAGTCTCTTTTTGGCTCCCCTCTCCTGCCATGACCGTAAGGTCTTCTCCATGGTCACTCTTTAACCATTAATTCCACTCAAGGTGACAGCCTACTTGCTCAGTTAATCCTCTTGCAGGTGAGAGTTGATTGCTGATGAGTGTAAATATTATCAGCAGCTACAAGAATTTTCAATATAGCCCCACTTTTGATAATTAATGCATGCACTCCGCAAGATCTGACATTTCTCTTCTTGCACAGTCATGGAGCATGGGTGTTCACATATTTGCATAGTTTTGCTGGGTAAAGCACATGTCTCTTGACCATCTGCTGCATATCATAAACCTAGGATATGCTATAGGTCTGGCCCTTCTCCCTCTCCCTAAGATGGACATACTAGCATCAGCAACTGAATACCAGAATCGGTCATTGGACTCTTCAGTTCACAGCTTACTATTTAATCCATTTGTCCAGGGTTGCAGTTAGAGCTTATCTCTCTAGGTCATAGATCTGATGAACTTTCAAAATGTTTGGTTGCCAGAGAAAAGAATGATTTAAATATTCACACTACTCATATCAAAAAGAGTAGGGGAATGTCCCACATACTGTGGCCACATTTCCACCAGTTAGTACAAACAATATCTCAAGTCTGTCCTGCACAGAGGCCATAAGCCTAATGCAGTTATCCTGATCAATGAGTCATCAATAATCAAAAATGTAAATGAATACAATAACATACTCTATATTGTATGCCTTTTACAATAAATCAGTTGTCATTACTGATAAACAACCAACATGTTTAAAACTAAGTAACTTATAATGCAAAATACTGAAAACTTACAAAAAAAGATAAAACAATGAAGTAAGAGAAATGTTAATCATTTCATTTGGAAATATTGTACATACAAAGACTTTTTTGGAGACATTTAAAGTGGGTGGTAGGCCTATGACCTTCAGCTACAGAGGAAGAGAATTCTATAGGACAAAATTTCATTGTCTGATAACCACCGTTCATTTACAAGTTGGTTGGAAATAGTTTCCAAGAACCACTTTCAGTTCTGCTTCAGTTGAGTTGAAGGATGAATGGGATGGTAACTACTCTTTAAAATAAGGACCTAAAATGCTTCAGTTGAGTTGAAGGATGAATGGGATGGTAACTACTCTTTAAAATAAGGACCTAAAATGTGCAGACTCAAAAAATGAGATCTTAATCACTAACCTTCTATTATACAATGCAAATCCAAGAGCACTGATGTAGTATGAAAGCATCCAGATCTGCCAGACGTAATGCTAGTTATGGAATTCTACACATACTTCAGCCATTTATGGCTGGTATCATTAAGCCCATGGTAAAGGGAACTACATTGGAACAGTCGGTATAATAGTGCATCATCAACAGGTGTTCAAAGATCTTTTTGGGAATTTTTCTCTGTGCACTATCATATCTTCAACACTGAGACAAATTTAAAATCAGACTGTCCTTTTTTTTAATTACACAGAGACATCACTTGTAGATACTAATATTGTGGCATACTTTTAAATTTGTTCAGGTCAGACATCATATTCAAATGCATCTCATAATAATCACAGCTCCTTCGCCTCTCTATTATATATGATGCTCTATTTTATTTGTACTCTTCCACTCATTTTCTATCTATGCACCGGTGGATATTACCTAATTCTTTTCATGTGCATCTCCAAAATTTTCGATTCTCCCACTGACTTACCTTACATCATCTTTTTGGACATCTATCCCACTTATGTAATAACCTCACATGATGCACCCTCCGATGCCCTGATACTTTTAATGCCTTCACAGTTTCAAAAGCCTCATTCCATTTCCCTGCACTCTACCACTCCTCACTTTCCCTGACCCCATCTCTTTCAGTTTACCAAACCCAACTGTTTCTCCCCTCCAGATCGTTTTAGATATATCTATATATATATATATATATATATATATATATATATATATATATATATATATATATACACATTCATTCTTTTCTGAACTCATTCCCACACACACCTTTTTTCTCCTTCCTTTTTTTGCACCTTCTTTCCTCCTCTCCTTTTCCGTTTTTCCATTATCCTCTGAATTGATTCAGATTATACCAGCGATTCACTATTTCCCAGATTAAAAAATACTCCAGCCTGTTTAGAAGGCCTAAATTAACCCCTTTTGCACTCATTCTGCAAATGCTCCACATATTTCAGTCCATTCTCTTCCTGCCTGTTAACACGTATATACTTGCTGCTGTCACTCACTTATTAAATTAATGCTTCTCTAGTCTTAGCCACTGGTTCATCAGCTTTATAAAATCTACATCTGTTACCCACACCATTTCCCTGAATATGCTCTTCTCTCTTTCCTTGTCATTGTCTTCCTACACTTCTATTCCCGTCTTCACATTTTGTACACCCCAGTGTCTTTTTTCTGCATTTACCACCACTGCATACCTCCTGGAAATATCCCATTCCCATGACCTTCCTCATTCTTGTTCTTTGATTCCCAGTCCTATTTCCTTCACTAAACCAATCTGTTGTACAGCTTCCATGTCTCCTCAAGTCGCACTGTCAGTGGCTTTACCTGCACATGCATTAATAAATTAATTATTAATAACAACACCATCGTAGTTCCTATCTCTTCCCTCCCACTCATAATATTAACTCTGCCTGTACACTCATCCAACATCCCACTTATTGTATACCGTACTCCTACCAATTCATTAACCTTATGTTCTGCCCTGTAGGGGATACCTAAATTCCTAGATACGTGCATCCTCCCATCAACCACATTGATCATAATAGATTCAGAGCTCCTTTCTTCATCCCTGTTATTAAGGATATCTTATGATGCAACAGCAAAACATATTTTCTGTTGAACTTCTCAAAGCTCTTTAACACTTAAGGCAACATCTCTTCTACATCATTCAATAATAGCATACAGATATCATTAAAAAAGTTTATCCTACTACATTTCAGACTAACCCCTCAGCTTTTTATCAGTCTACGTATTCCCTGGTCTCTCTTTTCCATATCTAAGATAACAATCTCCAGCAATAAAAGACAACCCTCTTCCTAAACATACCTTGTCTGATACCTCCATGTTAAGCCTAATTTGAAAATGTGTTCTCTATATAAAAATTGTCATTCTACACAATAATCTTGTCTGCAAAATCTTCTGCAAAGATTTTACAAAAAATTCCCAATATATCATTTGGGGCTTGCATAATGGTTAAGGTGTTTACCACATGATGGTTTGGAAAATGGTTAAGGTGCTTACCTTACACACATAAGGTATATGTCTTGATTCTTAGGGGGACTGTTTTCCTAATGGTTAAGGTCTTAACCTTACAGATACAAGATACAAGCTTTGAGTCTGACCTCTGATTATTACCTAGGCTTGTAATAATTGGCAAACTGATAGCCTGATATTTACCTATGAATCAACCAAGTCAAGAAGCTTCTGTATATTCATAAGCATAACCCTGCTCCCATGATCTTCAAATTCTCACACCAGCTCACAACATTTAAGAACAACCTTCAATGATCTGTATATAGCAATGTTTTCACAAATCCCACCTTGGAATCCTCTACCACTTTTAGTAAGAAGGCATCTAGTCCAGTTAAACATAACCTAGCTAATATTGTGGCAACACTGTCACTTAATGAAATCAGCCTATGGTTTGCTGGATCCTACTTCATCCTTTCCCATATTCAACATTACGATCTCCACCTGTCACAAAGACTTCTGTGTCAATCACTCTCTTCTTTCCCTATTAAACAGATTTGCCATGTATTCTCCTACCTGGCATCTTACTAATGTACACCAGTCAGTTAAAAAGCATTGAAATCCACAGCTTTCCCCTTTTATCATGTGTCCAGTTGTGGCCAAAACCTCTTCTGAACTTACTGCTATATGAAAATGTTCCCTATCTGCCTGCCTTAATTTCAGATCTTCCCATTCCTCAGACATTGCACCCTGTATCTTTCGTCACAAATACAACTTCTCATATCACCTGAAATCCTCTCTTATCTCCTTATTCTAGTGACTTCTTACCTTCCTCCATCTCTATTCCAACCAACCATACCTTGTTATTTAAATCATTAATTTTCTATGCCAAAACTTTCGCAAAGATAACCCCCAGTTTTTCATTTTCCCTCAACTCTACTTCTGCCTGATCTGCTCCTCTCCTTACTCTACCAATTTTTTTATGTTCTCCCTTATCCTCTCTATTTAATTACTATGTCTTCCTCCATAACCTTTTCTTCCACCTCATTTATCTCTATTTGCTCTTGTCACAATTCCACTACCCTTGTCCTACCTTGCCTCCACGTATTCTGCTATATTCTATAACTCATTACCACTGTCCTCTAAGCTACCATAATTCCATTTTATTTCCTTATTCTTCCTTCCCTCACTTTTGGTTCATATAGGTCATCTCACTAGTCGTTATCAAAAGACACTTTACCTGATCTTATCATCTCCAGTTATATGGATTGCAGCTTCACCTCTCTAGTCCTTCCACTCCTCCCTACCACAGAATAATCCCTAAAGAGTACTCTGATACCCCTTTTCACATGCTTATACTGCCTCTATTTAAAAAAAAGGTTTGCCATCAAGCAAAATCCCATCTAATCCACTTGAATGTTCATCCTCCGGTCTTCTTAAAGTTAATTATCACATATCCCATATATTTCAATATCTCTAACAATTTTATCCTTCCCATATACTTCATTAAATATTTCAACATTTCACATTAACCTCCTCCTTCCTAAATAACTTCTTTGACCTTTGCTTCAGCACTGCATTAAAGTCACCTGTCCATATCATCCTAATACCTTTGCTTTTTACATAATCCTATCACTTGAAAACATGCTAACACTGTTTCTTTTTCATATCCATATGTGCCATAGTCACTACTGCTTTCTTCACACCTGCATTCTCCCACCTTTCAGTCTCACCTACCACACTTCCTTTCAAACACCCCCTCACTTTTGCTAGTATTCCTCCTCTTTTTACTTCTCCTGGGACACAGTCAAATCTCATCCTTTTATTCCCTTTCTTCTCCACCTTGCCTTGTTATTTTTTTATACCTACCCAACTTAAATTCCTATAAACATACTATATCTAAGCCTTACTTCTGAATTATTCTCAGACCATGCTCCCTCTCTAATGAGGTATTGACTTCCCTAATTCCAACTTCCTACTTTCCATTGTTCCTTACCCCACCCTGTGATCTATCTCTGTTTCTCAGTAACAGGATCCAAGGGTCCTTTGGCATGCCACATGGACACATGACAGTATTCATCCCATTCAAGATAAGTCAGAGTTGCTTTCTGTCATCTGCTTCTTCAACATTGCTCTTTATCTATAATTCTTCTAGCTCCATGTGGTTCTGTTTAATGCTCTGCTTCCATCTCTCTACTTTCCCACCACTGCACTCATCCCCATTGAATTATGTTTTTTGCAATGTGACTTCATGACCTACCTCACATCATCTTACCTTACTAAACTTCTCCCATAACCCTTAAGTATGTTTTGTTACTGTAGGATGTATAAGGTTAGGTCTGGAAAATTTGTATCTGAACATATGTACATTTCCAACATTGGATTCAGTACTGCATTAATGTCACCTGCCCATATTATCATATCACACTTCCTTTTTACTTTATTCTATCACCTCAACACATCCAACATTTAGCAGCAATGGGTCTTAATTTCCCTCCTTTTTTCGATACTTCTATATGGTGTTCAAAAACATAGAAATGTATTAAGCTACAGTAATATCAATAACATTTGTCTATATGGAAGCAACCTTTATTACCCACCTGGCTAATGTCCATATTATGGGCTTATGTCCCCAAATTAAACGTCTTGCCTTGTTTCAACAGTCTCAACAACTACTGCCAGTCCTTTATCATTGTACTACCTGACCTCTCTCCATTCTGTCAGCATATTCCTCTTCCTCATCTTAACTTTTCTCCTTCCATTCATTTTTCTACTGGAAAAACAAAACAGGTATATAGTGAAGCATCATTTGTAGTGACAATCCCCAGCATAAAAATTTCCAAATTACCACTTGGCAGTCTTTCACATTTTCATCTGTCTGAGTTTGGATTTGTCTGCACTCTTTAACCCCTCTCCTTTTATTCGGTTAAATTTCGAGTCACTTTGTGTCCCATATCCCTCCACTCTCCTGCCATTTCCTCATTTCTCAATTTACCTTGGGTAGCTCACTGACACACTCTTCCTTTTGTTTCTGACATATTTAGTGGCAAACAGTCTCTGTAATCTCCGTTCCTATCTCTTTGTACTTCTTTTGCAGGGTGCATTGTAAATTTGTTAATTATTATTAAAACACAAAAACAAGGCTTAGGCTTCTCATCTCTCTTCTCTCCAAGTGAACATTTCCTTTTGCCTTCCAATCATTTGTTCTAGGTGCTAGTACCTGTCTCTCTTGTCAGCTTGAGTGCACAAACCTCCACACTGTTCTTCCACCTACAACCTTCAGTTGTGCTCCTCTAGGTCTTTCTCTTCTACCTTGAAGTGGCCACTCCTAATAGCTCTTTATTCTTTTTATTTAGCTATAGAAACTTTAATGGCTTATTCTTTATGTTGACAGTAATAAACCTTCCACAGCATGTAAGTGAAATCACAGGGTATACTAGCCTGCTCAGCACCCCTTCATGCTTTATCTCTAATAACACAGGCCCCATATCCACCCTTTGTCAGTGAAACAGTGATAAGACATCCTCCATTTCATTCATCTATGCGCGTCCTATTATCAGAATTCCCATCTCCATACAAGTTGCCTGAAAATGCATTGTTTAATTTAGTGGAAAGCACCATTACAGTGATACGTGTAGTTGTGGCATCTGGACTGTTGTTGGGCTTTCCCATGCTATGTGCTCTGTCAATTTGTGGATCTAGGCCTACACTGTCCTTCACCATATGTGTGACCCAGGAATATACAGATTTCATAATATTTCCCTCTCCAACACTCCTACATTGCTGAAATTATTTCTGCAAGTTCTGTGCTTCAGGTCATTTGTTTTTACACCGACTAACCTGGATTTTATATCCATTAACTAATTTCCATGTCTCTCCACTTCTTCAGTCCCCCTATTTTTGAAACCTTCTCCTGTATTATGTGGGCATGCATTTCTTCTCCATCTACTAAATTAGAAATTAGTTTTTTTATAATCCTATTTTACCTAAATTCTTGTTTGGCTATATTGTCCTCCAACTTCTTCTCTTCACGTATAGTACAACTAGTCTGTACCTTTTATTTCTGTTTCTTTTAAATGTCTACATGTTCTGAGGACCTCCCAACACTTTCAAGACCTTCTCATCTCTTATCTTTCCTCTCTAGAACCTCCTATGGTCATATATAATTATTTGCATATCTGCTGATACTTTTCACACTTCTAATGCACAGTTCCACTGTACTAGTCTGCCACCAAACATGCTGCCTGGTGCAATCTTACTTTTTAATGGGCATTTTCATTAGTGTCTCCACAATGCCCCTTTCCTGATGAAAAGTTAATTTACATAGAAATTTTGCCACTCAGGTACATTGCTTATTGTAGCTATAAGTAATGTCTTACTATTATCTATATCTGCAGTCAGAGTGGTTCCTAATGGAAACTTCCTGCTGAATTGAGGGCACTATTTTACATATTTGCATATCTGTTGATACTTTTTATATCAATACATTTTATACACACACACACACACACACACACACACACACACACACACACACACACACACACACACACACACACACACACACACACACACTGTTCTTAAGGCTTTTTTGTGTGTGTGTGAATGCCCACACATGATTTTGGCTATGTAAATTATTACAGTGGTTGTTTATCAATGACAGAGATTCTGATGCTTTTTAGATGAATGTGCTTAATCTGGATGTTTATCTGGTTTTAAAAAAAGTTGTCTTGTTGAGTATGAGAGTTTCGAGTTCTTTGCGGTCATTGCTACCACTATTTATTTTGGTTAAGAAGTTGATTTATCCTGAAGTTAGTCTGGAGCTGAAAAATCATTAGGTTCTTACAACTGCTGAGATGTGGTCTTCAGAGATAATATACAGTGCAGTTAAACCCATAGGTCTGTAATCTGCAACACAAACACTATTCTGTCAGCTCTGTAGAGAAAGACATGAAACAAAACTGAAGCCTTATAAGATCAAACAGTGGCATGCATTATTACTGCTTCTATCTTGGTTGAATTATGTTTTTACTTTACTATGTATTATCTAAGTAAGGACAACATAAACTCTAATGGCTTATTCTTTAGGCTGACGGTAAAGTCATTTTGTATACATTACAACCATTTTGCTGAAGATGTGAGCACTGACTCTAAATAGTTCTTGCCAGAATGGCATTGCCACCTGAAAGCATGCAAACCACAAATAACAAGCCATGTAAAATAGTGCCCTCAATTCAGCAGGAAGTTTCCATCAGGAACCACTCTGACTGCAAGCCAAAATGTTGAGACCAACCACTAGCATACTGTAAATGACAAACCACAGTTGTTTTGAAAATGGTTAAGAGTTCTGTGATTGTTTATATAAAATGCTGACAAGAGATAAAGGGTGGCCGGGAATGAATCACATCTTTGATCTTTCACCATGACAACATTATGCACCTCTTAAATGAAGGCAGTTTCCCTACTATGAGTAGTTCTGAATCCAGATGCACAGATTTACTGCAGACCATAAGATCTTAGATGAGAAATCTTGTCAATGTAATAAAGTTTACTTGTTGAGGATCATGGTAATAATTGCCTACCTTAAAGCAGATGGAAGAAGCTTCATATTCAGAAAGGAACACGCAACATAGAAAATTGCTGGATCCAGAGATATGAGACAGGAAACAGTCATAAAGGTCGTAGGTCAAGAAAACAGGAGCTTGAATGTACAATGGAAGCTATTCTGATTGTTGCCTTATAGCTAATCAGCTGACAAATAGACCAGATTCAGTCAAAAGTAAACAAAACTATACTATCATTTGTTATTCTGAGGGCACAACTGGATAGATCCTGGCATATAAGACTAACCTTTTCAAAAAGAAAAAAATTGTGCTGCAGTAGGAAAACCTTTTTAATTTGTGAGATATACCAGCTACCTCAGACATAGGATGGGCATGCATTGTAGCTAGCTGATCCACATAAAGAAAGCAAACCCCTAGTATCAGGATTGCTTGCACTATAATTTACTAGGATCTGGTTTAAACCAAATTTCAGGTCACTATAGTCTATAGTTTTAACTTTCTGACTTGGTCAGTTCAGTTTCTGGTTACTGTACTGTCGGATGCCCCAGCCAGAACTGCAACTGATAGTAGTCTGCTATAGCATTGCTTCAACTAGCAGGTTAGAAATAGCCATTAACACTGACTCTAATGTGTGCCTCACGTTAAGGATAGAAGTTAAAAGAGTATAAACAAATCCTATCACCTTTGCCAAATTTAAGAGCGTAGGCCATTGGAGGATCAGAGTTTTGAGTGATTTGAGTGTAGAGTGATACGTGTCAAGTATCTTTAATAACACGTTCATTTCTTTTGTCACCTTCTCAGGTGTTAAAACTGTCATATTGCCGACCAGTTATTATGTTCAAGGAAAAGGATAATGATAAAACTGCTAAGTTTGTGTAGAAATATCTAGGGACTACTGGGTGGAGCAGACCAAGCAACATGCACGATTCTTCCTTTTCACGTTATATTTTCAAAGGTATTGTACTGGGAATACTTGGAAACTGAGATAATTCTAGACCCTTTCTAAACAATGGCAAGCACATCCCTGAACTATTGACAAACCTGGTCGCAATAACCATAGCTCATTGAAGACTATAAATAAAGGTTATCTAAACATTGATGTACCTGGCCTCGTAAGGACGTATGTATAGGTCAATTCATGCGTAATATTTTTTTTTTTTTCACATTCTATGAGTATGTTGTCTTGACCTCAGTTTCATCATTCTCTACAGCTCAGTTGAACCTGTACCTATCAGTTACCTTATAAAATTAATATAATACATCAAAATCTGACTGCACGGGCATACTGTGCTTATGTGTTGATCCCAACACATTAATTGTTCCATCTCTATTTTTGGATACTTTCTTGATGTTTTGTGTACTATGACTGCAAACTGGACTGAGCATCCAATTCGCCATCATTTGCTGAATAGTCTACACTGTTAACCAAAATGTAAATAAATAATTTGTCTCCCATTTTGCAGATTCACCTGATATTCATCAGCAGGTCTTTAGGATGGACCATCTGTACAAACAATTTACATAAAATATAGGTGTCGCCATCTATCATACATATAATGGTCAATTACCAGATCATTGAAAGCCACCGCTGAAACACAAACTCTCATTGTTTACATCTACTAATCAAATACATTTTCATTGAGAGTGTTTGCATGAGGGTGGCTGCATTCAGGTATGTAAATTTTGTCCTATACAGAAACTATTGTGTTTTTAAAAGTACGGACTTCTTGAGTATGTGTGTGTGTGCCTGGGTGTTAGTAAATCTGAATTAGTGTGAGTCAGTGTGTGCTTGGAAGAGTTAAGAAACTTTGAAACTTTATTGACATTTAGGGCCACAAAAGTGCAGCTTAAATGAAATTACAAATGTCAGCTCACAAGAGAAATGCAGTGCAAGTAATATAGATTCAGCGGTATCAGAGAAAAACATAAGAAAGAAACTGACAAACAAGAGGTAGTTCATATTACAAAAATGCACTCAATACCCATTATCCAATGATAAATAATAAATAAATACCCACCACTAAACCCTTTTACCATTAAGATAGAGAATAAATAGAGACTAGTGAATAGCAGCTGTTTAGTTACCATATTACACTTGTTAAATTTAGTCATGACTCGGTATAGTCATTGTATTGCATAATAGTAATACTGGCAGTAATTGCTCAGAGTAACAGAATTAAATAAAAAAAGATGCCTCAATGTATCAGGTATTATGGTTAATGTCCGAGTTAATAAGTCTCACAGCTGCAGGATACAAGCTGCTCCTGAATCTGGTATTTCTACAGTGGAAGCTACTGTACCTCCTTCCAGACGCAAGTTGTGAGAACCAGTTGTGGGCCAGATGGGTTGAATCAGCTAGTATTTTGTACATTCTATTT
The DNA here is from genome assembly GCF_019279795.1 of Protopterus annectens. NCBI lineage: Eukaryota > Metazoa > Chordata > Ceratodontiformes > Protopteridae > Protopterus > Protopterus annectens. The sequence continues at coordinate 489,934,655 of NC_056751.1, forward strand.
CATGCTCTTTTAAAGAAAAGCTCCTGAATAGAAGGGAGATCTGTGCTCAAGATTTTCTCAGCCATCCTCACCACTCTCTGTAGTTTCTTCTCAGCAACTGTGCTGTTGCTGAACCATGCTATGAAGTTGCTAGTGAGGATGCTCTTGATAACTCCCCTGTAAAAAGTGGTAAGAAGAGACAGTGGGAGCCTGGCCTTTTTGAGTTTTCCCAAGAGATGAAGCCTCTCTTGGGTCTTCTGACTTTATGGTTGGTATTAGCATTCCAGGAGAGGTCATTTGAGATGTGAAGGCCCAGGAATGTGGTTGTTTTGACTTTCTCTGCTACTCCCCTGTGATAGTGAGTGGTTGATAAACTGTTGCCTTTCTCCTGAAGTCCGTAATTATTTATTTGATCTTTTTAACATGCAGGTCTGGATTGCTATTGAGCTGCTGTATCCCCTGCCATAGGCTTCTCATGTCATTCTTGTATTGAAAGCAGATCTGAATTTTCATCCCATACTCCCTCTTTGCTTCTTTCATGCCTTTTTTCAGATTTGACCCGGCCGCCTTTAACCTTTCTTTGTCATTTGCCTTGAAAGCTGTTTTTCTTTCCCTCAATAGCTCGTAGACATTCCTGGTGAGCCAAGGATTTTGATTAGCTCTTATAGAAATGGATTTAGTGGTGTTTACATCCTCCACGCATTTATTTATGTAGGTAAGAACTGATTCGGTATAGGTGTCTTTGTCTACCTGGAGGTTGTGAGTAGCTGCTTCTTTCAAGACCTCCCAGCAGGTGGTATTGAAATAGTCCTGAAGGAAATCCATGGAAATCTACTGCCAGACTCTGATCTGTTTAGTTGTTATTTTTTCTCTGATCAAAGCCGTCTTACTGGGAGGCAGAAGCAGGATAGCAGTGTCATCAGAGTTGCCTATGTTGGGGTGTTTCAAAGCTTTAAAGGCACTTTTAATATTACTGTATGTTTTGTCTAAGGTATTTTCCCCTCTGGTGGGGAAATCCACATACTGATAAAAATAGAGTAGCACCTCCTTAAGCTCAGCTCTGTTGAAATCGCCTACTATCGCATATGCAAATTCTGCATTTCTGCTTTGTAGCTCTCAGATAATATCATAAAGTTTATTTTGGGCTTCAGTGGCAGCAGAAATTGAACCAAGAAATTTAAAAATGGAAAACAAAAACAGATGCCAGACAGAGTAATCCTTCAGTCCCAACAGGTTTATTGTTAGCGCTTTCGTTCATCCAAGGTACAATGAACTTCTTCAGACAAACCCTTCCCTACAGCCCTTTGTTTAAATAGGCATTTCAATTAGAAAAATATAAAACCATTAAGTATTAAAGTGGTATACTAATTTTCACATATAAAAAAAAGTAAAAAAAAAAAAAAACGAATTACAGCTTAGATTATTCCTTGACACAACTACTAAATGCTGCATACCAAATATGAGCCAGCCTCTAATGATATAATAAGACCATAATACAATACCATAAAACATTACTTGGCAATTAGATAGCCCAAAATAAGGCTTTTACGAATTAAAACCACAACTATATTTCCAGAGATTTCAATTTTAGTAGACATTTAATTGAGCAATATTCATTTAACCCTGGGAAAACAAAAGCATTTGTTCTCAATTGCCATAAAAGCTCTTGTTCCTCTAGCTTCAGTTCCCATGGACCACCCCTAATATTTTTGCTAACCTCTTCAATAATGGTGTATTGAAAAGAATGCGTGGGGTTCTCCACTATATGTTTGGCTAAAGCATAAGTGCCAATATGCTTGGCAATCTGATATTGATACACACAGATCCTCTGTTTGAATGCACATTCGGTCTTCCCTATATAAAAACTGTTGCATTGCTGGCACATAGCCAGATACACTATCCCTGATGTCTGACAATTATATTTTCCCTTTATTCTGTAATCCTTGTTATGAATATTAAACGCCTTCCCGACTTTGATGTACCTACAGTAATGGCAACATCCGCACTTGTTCATCCCCCAGGTACTTAGATTTGGTGTTGCATGCCTCTTCAAAATAGCTTTCAAATTACATCCCTTTTTGAATGCAATACAAGGCCTGCTACCCAAGACATTAAAGAAGACATTGTCTTCGGCAATTAGTGCAAAGTTCTTAACTAAAATGTCCCTCACTTTATTAGAATCCGTATAAAAAGGGGTTAGAAAACTAATGGTATAACTATTGTCAATGTCAACACTTGTCATAGGGTTAGTTTGAGACTCATATTGGATTACCTCTTATGGTCATTCTTTAAATGTCCCTTCCAAAGTATAGGTTTAAAATGACCTGAGCCCCTTTTCCTCCTAACGTCCAACATTAGTTAACTAACCAGAAAGGTGACTTTAGAATATATAACTATTCATCATTGGCAATAGTTATACCATTAGTTTTCTAACCCCTTTTTCTAAAAAACAATAGATAGTTGAATTAGTAGTATAAAATACCTGACTGTCTATTGTTTTTTTAATATGTGGTCATGTTGCTTTAATGATCTGTATGTTTTAATTGGGGCGATTTTGGAGGGAGTTTTATTTGATATGAGTGGATAATTGTTTCTGTATAATCATATATATGAGAACTGAGCCATTTGATACTATGTCTGATGAAGCAATGTGTATCATTGCAAAAGCACTCACATTCGATTTTCAATAAATAACCTACAGTTTTTATTGTAGAGTTTTTATTGTGGAATGAATGCTCTGTTGTGTATCTGCATACTTTTGTACAGATGTTCTCTAGCATGTTAAATTACAAATAGTAGATCAATAGTCTATAACACCATATTCCAAAGTGGAAATGCAGTTAAACTGGCAACTATATTAATACATTCCATGGTATGCTGCTTGTTACAATTGATAAATACCAACAATGAAAGTGACCTAATATTCAGAAATGTGAACACCTATTGGACAAATTGGTCTCTATGCCCTTTTTAAATCAGATAATCCCCAAAGAAACAGCTCTGGTCTCTCAACAAGACTTTATTAGACTGGTCTTACAAAAAAAAAAAAAAAAAAAAAAGAGAGACAGAAAAACTTCTAAGGGAATAGGAGATGGAGAAGGTGCATGCTTCTTAAAACATATCTCTGTTGTGTGTTTGTGTCCTCCCCTTTTTATTCTTAATACATGAACACACAAAAGAAATGCTTGTAATAAGCAAACACCATCTCTGTCTCCTGTCTTCAACTACACATTGCTGATTCTTCTTCTTCTTCTTCTTTCAGCTGCTCCCGTTAGGGGTCACCACAGAAGATCAACTGTTTCCATTTCTTCCTGTCCTCTGCATCTTGCTCTGTCACACCAACCACCTGCATGTCCTCTCTCACCACATCCATAAACCTTATCTTAGGCCTTCTTCTGTTTCTTTTACCTGGCAGCTTCATCCTTAGCATCTTTTGCCCAATAAACTCTGCATCCCTCCTCAGCACATGTCCAAGCCAACGTAATCCTGCCTCTCTGGCTTTGTCTCCAAATCTTCCAAAATGGGCTGACCCTCTAATATACTTATTCCTAATCCTGTCCTTCCTTGTCACACCCAGTGCAAATCTTAACATCTTCATCTCTGCCACATCAAGCTCTGACTCCTGCCTTTTTGTCAATGCCACTGTCTCCAACCCATATAAAATAGCTGGTCTCACTACCCTCTTGTAGACCTTCCCTTTAACTCTTACTGGTACTCGTCTGTCACAAATCACTCCTGACACTCTTCTCCACCCACTCCATCCTGCCTGTACTCTCTTCTTCACCTCTCTTCCACACTCACCATTATTCTGAACTGTTGATCCCAAGTATTTAAACTCATCCACCTTCACCACCTCTACTCCCTGCATCCTCACCATTCCTCTATCCTCCCTCTCTTTCACACACATATATTCTGTCTTAGTCCTGCTCACCTTCATTCCTCTTCTCTAGAGCATATCTCCACCTCTCCAGGGTCTCCTCCACCTGTTCTCTACTCTCACTACAGATCACAATGTCATCTGCAAACATCATAGTCTACGGGGACTCTGTCTGATCTCGTCTGTCAACCTGTCCATCACCATTGCAAATAAGAAAGGGCTCAGAGGTGATCCTTGATGTAATCCCACCTCCACCTTAAACACATCCATCACTCCCACCGCAGACCTCACCGCTGTCACACTACCCTCGTAAATATTCTGTACCACTCTTACATACTTCTCTGCCACTCCCAACTTCCTCATACAATACCACAACTCCTCTCTAGGCACCCTGTCATATGCTTTCTCTAAATCCACAAAGACACAATGCAACTCCTTCTGACCTTCTCTGTACTTCTCCATCAACACTCTCAGAGCAAACATCACATCTGTAGTGCTCTTTCCTGGCATGAAACCATACTGCTGATCACTAATCATCACCTCCCTTCTTAACCTAGCTTCCACAACTCTTTCCCATAACTTCATGCTGTGATTGATCAATTTAATCCCTCTGTAGTTATTACAGCTCTGCACATCACCCTTATTCTTAAAAATCGGTACCAAAACACTTTTTCTCCATTCCTCAGGCATCCTCTCACGTTCCAAGATTTCATTAAGCAATCTAGTTAAAAACTCCACTGCCATTATACCTAAACACCTCCATGCTTCCACAGGTATGTCATCTGGACCAACAGCCTTTCCGTTCTTCATCCTCTTCATAGCTATCCTTACTTCCTCCTTGTTAATCCACTGCACTTCATGATTCACTATCCCATCATCCAACCTTCTCTCCCTCTCATTTTCTTCATTCATCAACCCCTCAAAGTACTCTTTCCATCAGCTCAACACACTCTCCTCGCTTGTGTGTACATTTCCCTCATTATCCTTTATCACCCTTACCTGCTGCACATCTTTACTAGCTCGGTCCCTCTGTCCAGCCAATTGGTACAGGTCCTTTTCTCCCTCCTTAGTGTCCAACCTTTTATACAACTTTTCATACGCCTTATCCTTAGCCTTCGCCACCTCTCTCTTTGCCATGCACCTCATCTCCTTATACTGTTGTCTACTTTCTTCATCTCTTTGACAGTCCCACTTCTTCTTTGCCAACCTCTTTCTCTGTATACACTCCTGTACTTCTTCATTCCACCATCAGGTCTCCTTGTCCACCTTCCTCTCTCCAGATGTCACACCAAGCACCTTTCTAGCCATATCTCTTACTAGCTCTGCTGTAGTTACCCAGCTATTCAGTAACTCTTTACTGCCACCCAGTGCCTGTCTTAACTCTTCCCTGAACATCACCTCACAATTACCCTTTTTCAATTTCCACATTGCTGATGTACTATGCAAATGTGTGTACGTACATGCCATACCCATGAACAGTACGTACGTACCCATCAAAGTAAGTGAAGAGAAGTAAAGTGCTGCCATACAATGAAAATTAATTTAAAAAGCTAAGCAATTTCTTTCTAAAATACTGCTATACTATAATGCAACAATTAACTCCTGTATGGGTAATGCAGGATTTACCAATGACTGGCTTTGTAATTAATCAGGTTTTTTCCCCATGATCAAACCTACATTACTTCCATACAGCTGTGATTTATTGTTAAAGCAGAAAACACATGCACATATATATACACACACAGGGATGTTCTGTGAGGAATGTGTTTTGATGTCGCCTATTGCTTTATCATCCCCAGGCAATGGTAACACTTTCTGGTTCCTGTTAAATTGGACAGCTCTGTTTACTCATCTTCCAACCATCCAGCCAGCCTCAACTCCTTTTACCACTTTTGTACATGAGGTTGAGGTGTAGCTTCACCAATGACAATCATCTAGAACCAAGGTCCACACTGCTGGGTTGATAGCCTTGCCATGGCTGTTCATGCATAACACACACTGTCATCCAATTTAGAGTGTCAAATACACCTACTACATGTCTTCGAAATGCGGGAGGAAACCAAGCATCCAGTGGAAACTCATGGAAGACATGCAGACTCCACAAAAAGACACCCCAGCAGAGAATCAAACTAGAGAAGCACGTGCTGCGAAGTGATAAATCTATCTGCTCAGCCAATGTGCCACCCTACCAGTCTATTTACTCTCCTTGTCCCCAGGATATGCCCTGTAGTCTCCCAGGAAAATATCCTAGACAGCTATCTGTTACCAAATGAAATTATTACACTTGGTATATGGTGGACAAAATTTTCACTTTTAAAGAATAAAGTTAATGTTTTCTACTGGGTTAATGTGTCCAAAGTCCTCTGAAGTGCACATTCGTTTTGTACAGAATGTCAATTTAATTAAGTGTTCTGATTTTCACTTTCAAAATATAAATGCTCTGATGATTAATGTTCATATCCATCCTAAGAAGTTGTAATCTACAAAAACTCAAGATTTAGTACTTCATTTACTTTGATCCCTTTTGAACATGTTGTCAATAAACTAAAGTCCCATAAGAGGAGAATTGTGTGAGCTTGTTTTCAGAATTGTAATTCTCCACTACTCTGTCAAACCCATTAATTCTCAGTAAGAAAAATATGCTTAAGATATGCGGATAGCATTTTGTTTGATATGAACCTCATGAGATCAACTTTATTTCCGTTGCTTATCTGCAGGATTCATTAATGCATTTGGACCTCAAAACTAAATAAGTACAATTAAATTCCAGAGTATTGCTATGCATTGACACTCCACTCAGGCATATAATATGTTTTTGTTATACAACACCCCCCAAACTAAATATACCAACTCAGAGATGCATCATGACTCATACTGGTAGTATTACCTCTGTTTATATACCAGTGAAGTAATTTTTATTTATTTATTTGTAATCCAGCATACAGGTTTCAGTTAATACAGCCAGCCATAGTTAAGGTGGTTCTACAAGTACTTCCCATGTCTGTGTGAGATTTACCAGATAACTTGTGTATCCTTACAATTCCAAAAAATGCACTTGATAATTGGCTGTACTAAATTATCACCGCATTTGGTGCGTTTACTTATGAACTCCCTTAAACTTGTGACCTGGGACATGTCTGAAATGGATCGGAGAAGGAGAAATTCATGTAACCAGGAAACAAATAAGTAAGTGAAGTACAATAACAAAACAAATGTGCTTTTTCTTTGAGCTATTTGGTATGAAAGCAAAATTAATATAGTTTTAAAAGTTGTTCATTTCAGGAGCACCTTATAAATTTCTATGCATATTTAAAGATACTAATTGAAGCCAGAGAAAATACAAAAAACCAGATTTCATCTAAGTTCCACTTTATGTCCTCAATCCCATTGGTTTATTCTATTTACTTATTTGTTTAAGGTTGTTTATTTCTCCCCTGCTGTTGACAAACATTCCAGATTGCTTTCCTTTGGCAACAGATGCTGCTTTATAAATCTATCATGTGCAGTGCTGTATTATTAACATCTGCATCTGTGCTCACACGGCAGCCCTTGAGACAAATAGTCTTCATGTTTTGAAAGCCACATTGTAGTCTGTTCCCTTTCTCTGTGGATGAAAGCACAATATATTGATCCTCTCTTTTAAACTACCAGAACATGGTAAACGTAAACATTTAAAGTTCGCGTAAGACAGTGTTCTCTTCAAATACTCTCAAATTTAAAAGAACAGTTCTTTCTGCTGCAGTGTTGTATTTTGTTTAAGCCACATAAGCAAAAATTAAACTGGATATGGAGTTGATATCAGTGCTTACATATGAGCTACTTAAGCTGTTTTTTGTGATGAAGTTGCAAAGAAAATGGTCATTACACAGGTATAACATATTGATAAGAGCTGATTCTTTGCTTCACCACAGGCATTTAGGGTTACAGCATAAAGACTAAAACCTCCCTTAGTACTTGATCCTTTTTCCCTCACAAATATGAATGAGTTTTCCTTTGTGATACACTGTACTAGTTTACAAAATCTAAAGTACTAAACTTAAGTTTTAGCTACTGGGCAAAATCTTTTTGTTTGCCTGCTTTTATAGAAAGTCATATGATAAGTCTTGGAGTCAATTTTTTTTCTTTTCTGAGTTTTGTGTACATAGCCACTATTTGACATCATCAGAGCTTAAAATTGTCTTTTGAAGAAGATGCATTTGGACATTGCTATTGATTCATTTCCTGATACGTGCTTTTCCTATCATGTATGGCTCTGAGATGTAAAAAGAAGACAGATAACCCATGTGGATATATGGTAATCAAGCATAGAAGACACCCAGGGTGGAACTAAGTGAGATAACCTATCCCTATGATGCAGAAACACTAATTACTGAATCACTGTACCTTAAACAACATTAATACTAAGGCAAAAGCTGTCTCAAGTCAACTTGCCTTAGGTACTAGTTGTACAGCACAGCTGAGAATCCATCCCTGAATGCACCCACATTGTATATGCGCAAGACTCATGAACCATGGTACTGAACCACACTGTCCATTCTCTACTAGATGTGCACTGTTGTCATCTCAAGCTCTGTAAGTGTAGCAACGTGGAAAACATTTAGCCTAGCCTGAGATTTTCCATTATATATCAAAGACTTATTTCTTAACCTAATTGCATCTCCTGTTTCTTATCTGTCAATACATTGACTTCATTTTTGCTTCTTGTCGCTCAAAGAAAGGATAATCTCTCTAGCCATAAAGAATAAATATTATTCGCTGCAGACAGTTTTTGGCAGACACAGGTTTGCAAAACATTCTTTTATCTGTTTCTTTTTTGGTAACATTGGATCTCATGATTATTGGCCTGACCCTCAGTACCCAATGACCACAATAGCTGTACAATCTACTCACCAACCGCTGCCTCCAGGCTTACTCCATTGTTTGATAGGGCTGGTCATGGATTCTGAGGGTCTCCTGGAAGCTCAGCTCATGTGTGCTTTCATTTGGGGGCAATTCTTTTATGAACTGCCAATATTGTTTTTCCCATCCACCATGCTTATTGTTTTTATTTCTAAAGGCAACTCCTCTCTTTGGAACATGTCCCCCTTACGGAGTGTACAACCCCCCCCCATCTTGGATGGGCATGCCTATCTCTTCCCTGCCACTCCATCAAGCACCTGAGCAGTTAATCTAAGGGTTGCAAAATACTTTTAAGATAAATCCTTTGCTTGTCTTCTTTCATTTGTATGAGATCTTTTTTTCAGTATCAGTCATATTTTTCCACACTTTCTTCATGACTGTGAGCATCTATACATCTGAGTTTCTATGATATGTTGCACTAAATACTTTTTTCACTATGCATGATAGTGAATAGGTACATGCTTCCTAGGTGCATTGATTTTTCAGTTCATGCATCAACTACACCTGAAAGGCCATCATGAAGCTTAGTTACTATAGTAACTTGCTCTTTCATGTTTGTGTGTCTGCACTGTTCTGATGCAATTTTCCGGAGATTCATAATAATAATACGTTCCATGCAAAATCATTTGCCTACTTTGCTTTTCAGAATTTTCTGTTTTGTTTATCTCCTACACAGCTGTCATGTTTGTGTTTTGCCAGATTTTCTCCATATACTGTGTTTACAGCTTTAACATCTGATTTGTGCACTGCTGGACCTAAAACACACTCATGCACACAACTGTGTAATGTTATCTCATATCCACTCCAGCAAATTAAGTAACAATCCACTGCTTTACCAGATGATTACCTTACTATGTTACAGAGTTCCTGATAATCTTGCTACACATCTATGGTATCATTCCAACCAGCTGCACATCAGTCATCCATATGCTGCACTGGGGTTAATTCAGGAGTGTCATCTGTTGTGAAATATTGGTTGTACTACTATATTTAATGAAGATTAAGTAAGTATCTAGTGTACCCAGGGATGCATGGAGGATTTTCTTTTAGCTTATAGCATCCTCTTTTTGTTGAAATTCTTTAATCAATTTAATGTTTATCCTCTCTCCTAGATATGCCTGTTATATGGGCATCGTCTACTACAAAAGTGTGTTTAAACATATGAATGATGTCTGTTTATAATTCAATGACTCTGCATGCATCATTGAAGAAGGTAGCATCAGAGCTGACTCACCCATAGATCTTAATAGAAGTTTTGTATACCAGAAAATCGAGGGCTAAGACCCTGGATTAACAGCAAGTTTACAAGATGCACATCATCTTTAAATGAAGTCACACTGCACAGGAGGGATTTTTTTCCCCAGAGGCACAGTGATTTTGGATATAAATCTTTTAAAAAAGGGGGTATAGGGAAGGGGATGAAGCTGTCAATTTTGGGAGTGGGGGCTTTTTCCCACCATATAGGACCCAATGGTTCCTGGTAAGGCATGTCTCAGATAAGCTGCACCCTGTATTCAATGGTGAACTATTCTAGAGGGAAGCACTGAGATGCATTGATGTCTGAAATGCATGCTCATAGGTAGATAGTCTGTCATATTATGTGCGTATGAGCTGGTGCCTTCGTGCTGATGCTGTCATCCTTTAACAAACAGTCTTAGCATTGACATCGACATCTTTCAGAAGGCAGCAGCACCGACTTGATATGCAGATGGATGGATGTCATTATCTGATAGTCATAATCCTGATGTGCTATCATTTATGACCACAGTGATTTAGAATCAGTACAAAGTTTTGTTCATCAGTTATAGTTGTACATCATATCACTGTCAATGTACCTGGCATCATGAGCCATGCAGCCTATGTTCTTGGTATTTTAATGTCCCCTGTGTCATAACCATAGGCATGAATTCTAAACCATCATATTAATTCAATGTTGTTTTTTTATAATTTAACATTGTTTGTCAATTCAGTAAAGCTATTTCCACTGTCTGTGCTTGTTGCTTCAGTGAAATATTATAGCTGATCAAGGAAGGTTGCTTAAGATCAGCTGGTATTTCAAGGGTAGATTCTAAAGAACTGCCACACATCTTATCTTGTTAATCATTTGTTACCTTACTCATGAATAGTGCCTGTGGTTGTGTACCACTGATTATATGTGAGCAGCAGTCACTTAGCAAAGCACTGATCACCATCACCATCACTAGCACTAGGTGTTTGAATCCTTATAACAGTCTATTTAACCTTATATTGAATACTCAGCCACTGCATTCAGATCTGCCTCCAGCTAGCATTCAGTAATTTCTCTAATTCCACATGGTTTCTGCAGAATAATTTGTATATCAGCATATTTAGTGCTTTGCTTTATGAGTAATATGTTAGCCAATGTTTTTTTTTACGGCCTTCAGAAGTGGTGCCAACAGCACATCCATCCAGAATTGCATGTTGCTAATAACTGAGAAAGAAAAAAATAAGAAATTAAATACCAGTATATAATTGTAATTCATATTTTATATGAGTTGTGTGGTGGGTGCAGCTGCATTCATTAGCACACCCACTTGCTTAATAAGAAGCTATTAAACTAAAACACTTAAAATATAGTGATCATATGGAAATTGAAAAGTTCTGCAACATGGGATGAGACTGTAAGTGTCATAAAATGCACTGGATTTAAAAAAAAAAACACCTACTTTCAATTAACTTCTTTAAATAAAACCAGGATGTCTGCTATAGTGGCATGTTATATTACAGGAGTGCCTTTGTATATGGGTATAATGTGTGTATATAAATCAGTTACTGTTTTTTGACCATTGTGTAATAAATCTGTGAGCTACATATAAACATTACAAAATGTGCATAAGGCAGCAAGTCTGTAGAATACAAGCTGTGCATATATCCTGAAAGATGTCCAAGATGACTACTGTGGGAAAAAGTATAAAAGGTCTGTAACTGAGCTTACATCTGTGTTTTTCTGAGAAGTAGAACTACTGTATACTAAATATGAAATGCACAGCTGATATTTTAAAAATATATGAAAATAAATGCAACTGTTTTGCCGTCCTTAGCAGTATGGATTAAACTGTAAGACTGTGAGTTTCTGTTTGGCAGAAAGGCCACTATACTTAGTAGGTACTCACCTTCTCTGAATCTGCAATTAACTTCATTTTTTTGATCCTGAGTGATAGTTTCTAACCAGAAGGAGAAAAAGCAATTAATAAAAACATGAAAGAACTGGTAAACCCAAGACATTACCTTATCAGACATTTCCAGAATGTACTATGAACTGCGGCTGAGTGATCGGAGTAGGGTTTAAAAGTATAGTAGTACTGGTATGTCCATTAGAAGACATCTCACTAGAGATGGAATGACTCAGTCAATATAGACTGTTGAACTGTCAGCGGTCACTTAACTGTTTATATAAACGTTGTTGTGCAGGACTTAAGTATAGGGCAGTGCATTACTCTGTGACAGTGATTTTTTTTCTTGTTCATCTGTGTCTCTTTCCTATTATGTGCTAAAAATTCTTATAGTATAGATAGGGTATGGTAAGCCTAGTTAGAAATAGTTGTGAAAGTTTTTTTTTCTACAAACAGATTCTTTTTTATGCTTTGTGTCTACCCAAACTGTTTTTTTTTTCTTTATCTGTGTAATTAAATATCTGTCTACATTTATCTTTTAACTGCACTGTTCAACTTCTTTTGAAATAGTCTTTTATTTATTCACCTTTAAAAGTTTGATATTGGTTTATTTATTTTCTGATTTATTAATTGATGAGAGTACTTACAGAACATTGACTAGTTGCTGATATCAGATTTTGTTTAGCCAGACTTCTTTGACAGACTTAATAATTTCTGTTTATTTTCATGTGATTTTTATCATATGGATGTAATAATAAGAGATTTTTCTGCTCAGGTAACCTGGAGTAGTGGCAGTTATCTATGTTGGGCAAAGTCAGATATCTGTACTATTAGAAAATTAGATTAGAAGATTATTAGAAAATACCATTACCCTTTTTTGGAAAGTACTGTTTATGTGTGTGTGGGTGTATGTGTGTGTGTGTGTGTGTGTGTGTGTGTATGGGTCTACCTGAAAACACTGAACGCTGACAACGCCGACAATGTGATAACCGACACAGGAAGATCGGCAACAGAATGACTGCCGATTGAAAATCCCGACGCTGAGAACACCGACATGTTAAGGTAAGTGTGTGATAGTGATGGACGTTAGGGTCAGGGTGCGGGTAAGGTAAGTGTGCGATAGTGACAGACTTTAAGGTTAGGGGTGGGTTAAGTGAGTTAGGGTTAGGGTGCGGGTAAAGTAAGTGTGCGATAGTGACATACTTTAGGGTTAGGGGCGGGTTAAGTGAGTTAGGGTTAGAGCGTGGGTTAGGTGAGTGTGCGATAGTGACGGACCTTAGGGTTAGGGTTTGGGTTAAGATTAGTGCATAGATAGTTGTGTATGTAAGGTTTAGTGTAGGTTTGTAAGGTTTTTGGTGTTCTTGTGTTGTGTGTGTGTTTTACGGAAAAGGTATTTGTTTTGTTGATTGTCGGGATTGTGGTTTGTTGGGCATGTGAAGTTTCATGTTTTTGAACTTTCGGTTTTGTGGCGTTGGTTATCTCTTTCTCGGTGTTATTGCTTATCGATGTTTTCAGGTAGACCCGTGTGTATGTGTGTGTGTGTGTGTGTGAAAGTGAGAGAGAGGGAAGGGAGGTAGTTTAAAGTATAGTCATTGTCTGCAAGGAAGCACTAGAAGGATATGCTAAACCCCAAACATATGATTGATTGCACAGTGTAAAGCATATTATTTGGTAGGGCTGGTGTAGACCTGTAGGTCAGAGTCATCAGTATATATCAACAGCAGCAGCATCAGCCCTGTTTTTCCCATTTTCTACATAGGGATGGGGCATCATGTTAACTGTCACCATCTCTGTCGATTCAGTGCCACACTTCTGCCTTCGTCAACACTCATGCCTGATTTCCACAGATTTTCTTTCACACAATCCAGCCACCCCCAGCCACCCCTTTGCTGGGCATCCTCGTTTCCTCTTACCTTCTTCCTGTCTGTCCCATATCTGTCCTTGTGAAGGGAGCTCATCCAGCAGACATCAGTCATGTTCAGGTAGCAGTAATGCATCTGACCTTGGGTGTGGACTTGCCAGTGAAACTCCTGGCAGAGCCAGTTCACATAGCTGGGGATGATAATGCTGAACTGCCACCTCTACCATGCACAACCACCACCAGTCTAACATACCAAGATGTAGAGCCAGCACAGAGCTTGTCTGTATTCATGCAGACACTCACATGCCAATTGCACCTGGAGGACCCCTACAGGCACACACACCCAACAGTTACTCATTTTGTCTCACTGGCCATTTGTTGGTTTATCCACGTCTGCCTTCTTCTCTTTCTTACTCACACACACTCACCAACCTTTTGTGTCAGCCTAGGCTTCCTGCCTCCACCCCCACAACACCCTGTGCAAGTGAGGATAACCGTTCCATATCGTACCAGACCAAGTAATGAAATTCAAGGATATGCCACACAGTCATATTATTAAACTATACACTCCATGTACAGGACTTACCTTGTAAATGCAGCAGTTGACACAGTTTTAGTTTGGGTTGACTCTGTCTGATGCAAGCAATACACAGCCAATACATGGGGAGGTAAAGGTTGGTGAGTTGCTTGGCATCAATGTTAGTATATGCATATTAGTATATGTAGATACTTATGCATATGTATCTGCAGGCTAAAACTAAAATCTGTATAGGTAACCAGACACTGCTCACTGGCTTCTATCTTACTCTTATCCTTGTACTTACTTGTATTATAACTCACTAAAATTCTATATATTGTTATAGCACTTATTATGTTATTGCTACCACTTGAGATATTTATATCCCAACATTGTGTAAATGTTATTTGTTTGCTCATGTAATGACCTCGTAAGTCTGTTAACTTCTACAATGTGTATAACTATATTTATTTTGTACTGGAGCTTTTCTCTCCAGGCCTCTGCTGAAAACGGACCTGTGAACAGTTGGACTTTCACTTTAAACAACTGTAAAATAAAATAAATATGTGAGTAGGAGGAAGGGTCTAGGCTCCTAGGTGGTGAGTGAGTATGCTATGAGTTGTCTCATAGCCAATGCAAGGGCATACTGAGAAAAACTACTTTTGCCTACACCCACAGCAGCTGATGGTTTCCCCTGTGACTCCTCATTTGCCTGTGGCTATGGTGACCTTGGTAATGGTGGTGGGATGTGGGCACCTTCGCCTTGCTGATTCTGATGAAGCTGTTTTCTCAGGATTATGTTGTGTACCATGGCACATATTGTGAAAATTTTTGTATATGTCCATGGACTGTACTGCAGGGCTCCTCCAGATGTATCAAGACACCGGAACTCTGACTTCAGCAGCCCAAATGTACACTGATATTTTTTCTTTGAACTTGTGCCTCATTGCGGCATTCTTCTGTGAGTGTGGGTGTGCATTTCTGACAGGTGTCATCAGCCACAGTTCCAGTGCATGGTCTGCATCCCCCAGTATATACTCCTGTGGAATATCCCCCCAGCAAACATCTGGTACAGTTGGGAGGTATGCCAGATATGTGAGTTGTGGTAACTGCCAGAGTTGCCAGCACACACATTCCAGATTATTCCCTTGGCATTACACACGACTTGGCAGTTGACCCTGGTACCTTAATTTCTATATGTGAGCAGCCTATGGCACCCAGCACTTGAGGGTAGTGTGCTACATGGTAGACATCCTGCATATTTCTGGCCCTCTCCTCAGACGTACGGGGAAAATATATGTGTTCACTGGCATATTGGAGCTTAGCATTCAGGAACTGGTGAAGGATCCTGTATGCTGATACCTGTGACACCCCCCAGCATGTTCCCTTGTTGGTCTCTGAAAGGTACCTGTAGCTAAGACTTTAAGGGCTATATATTTCTTGTTTGAGCATGTGTCTCATTATGGCATTCTTTTGTGGGTGGGTGTGTCTCCACTGGGATGGGTTCCCTCAGTTTGCTCTGGTTCTGAGATGAGGAAGGCAGAGGTCCCAGATTTACTGCAGTGTGTCCCTGTCCACCCTGTAGCGCTCCACAATTTCCACATCATGTAGGTTGTGAAATGTAAAAATGGGACCTGAAAACTCTTCTCCCTCTCAGCCTAGGCCTGTTAGCAGCAGCACTGGCTTCAGCCTGTAGCACATACAAATGAATTAACGCAGCACCAGCCCAAAAAATTCTGTCTGTGTTGACTCCTTTCCATGTCTGTATTCCAAAAGTTTCAAAATCTGCAGGAAAAACCAGCATGGGGTGTAGATGGATGCTTTATAGCATGTTGACTAGCTAAACCATGCTGGATTGGTTAAATATCATGCAGTTCAGCTGCTTATGCTGTAATTAGCATGCCACAGTGTTTACCTTGTTTGTGTGGTTGTGAGTGCCTCTGCACAGTGCTTACTGAATCTAAAACTTTCCAAGGCTGGCTCAATGCACATACAGTGAAACAATACCATATAGGCATTATTGAATCCCCCGTCTAATCTTTTCAAGTTTTGCAATAGCATATACAAATGAATGCTTAGAAACTCACAAATTCATTAGAACGAGAGATCTAAAGGAACAAAATAACTTAAATTTTTGGCATCAGTTTTTAATTGGAACTGAAATACACTCTGTTGAAAACGTGATGTCTAGATACAACCACAGTTCTAATAAGTGATTAATACTACAAATACGTAGGGATTTTGTAAAGTCTGAGATTAAGATGTTTAACTTGGATAAGAGATTTCTACTCTGAATATTGGAATTTCTAATTAGTAATAAAGCAATTATCACAGATTTATAGAATTTTTAGATTAGACTTTTTACACATAGACAATACTTTTTGGAATTATTCTACAAAATTAACTAGTAGCCCAGCATAACACATCTGAGATACTTCAGGTACAACTATTATTAGGTAAGCTAGTGATTCAAGTTGTAGTCTGCTATAGGTCCACAGCCATGTCCCAAGACTGTCATTCCACGTTTCTAAGCACCCTGGAAACTATTAGGGTCCAACCCAACACTCTCATACTAGGTGACTTCAACTACCCCTCCATCAACTGAGAAAATTACTCATGCACCAATACACTGGCCCAATGCTTCCTGGAATTCATCAATTCCAATGCCCAGGACCAGCTCATTCTTACCCTCACTAGAGGAAGCAACATCCTTGACCTGGCTATTACTAACATGGACAACCATTGCTCTACACCAATAGTCAATTCCTCCCTGGTTAGATCTGACCACAAACTAATCACCATGGAATTCCACATCTCACCCACACCCCCCACAAAGGTCACTACCATGTAAAACTTCTTCAAAGCTGATTTTGGGCTTCTAAAAACAGAGGTGGCTAACTTCACGGCACCTATGTCAATGGAAAATAGATACATGGCTGCTGAATCATACACCAATGCACTGTACAAACACGTACATAAATGCATGGAAGTAGCGATACCCAACAGGGCCAAGACGCTCTCCTCCAAGAAAAGGAGGCCAGTCTCATGGTCCCCTGCCATTAATAAACTCTACAACAGAAGGAAGGACCTATTGCAGAAAAAGGTGAAGTCCCAAGACTGGAAAAACTCCATTATTAGCCACAACAAAACATTGAGATCCCTCATCAAAACCTCTAAAGCCAGCTATGAAGGCAGAATCGCGGCATACACTAAAAAGAACTACAAAGTCTTCTATAGTATATCATAATCTCCATGGCAATACCCAAGTTTGCTCTAGGTTACTGCACAATGGTACCTCCTATATTGAGCCAACACATATTGCCAACATACTGGCTGAGAGATTCAGTACCAACTTTACCTCTGTCTCCCCCCTAAAGGACTAATCACAATACCAGGGGAATGTGAGGCACCCATCATTACTGCAGCACAGGTAAAAGCTGCATTGTCCAAGGCCAAGAATACAGATTCCACGGGATCTGACAATATACCTGGATGTGTTCTACATGAACTACAAAGTGAAATGGCACCACATCTGTGTGGCCCTGTTCAATCACAGCCTCACCTCAGGCTTTGTCCCTACCAAATGGTGCACTGCTACCGTCATCCCTCTCCATAAAGTGGGAGTGGCTATAGACCCTGGGAATTATCGCACCATTAGCCTGATGAGTCTGATATGTAAGGCTATGGACCACATCATCATGGACTTAATTAACAAGGATATAGGGAATCTCCAAACTGTAGATTCTACACAATTTGGTTTTGTGAAAGGTAGATCATGACTGCTCAACCTGGATGACTTCTTTGAGTCGGTCACCAGAGCTGTGGATGAGGGCAAGGCAGTTCATACAGCCTACCTTGATCTGGCCAAGGCCTTTGATACCATTCCCCACTCTGGAATTGTTGATAAACTCACCAAACTAGACATCAACCCCTATATCATTAGGTGGGTTGCAAATCGGCTCACAGATAGAACCCACAGTGTGAAAGAAGCGGACTCCAAGTCAGACTGCTGACCAGTCACTAGTGGAGTCCCACAGGGATCAGTCCTGGGTCTTCTCCTGTTTGGCATCTACTTCTCAGAAGTCCAGGCCAACACGGAGAGACTCTGGCTGACCTAGTTTGCAGACAATTGCAAGCTGGGAGCCATTATTAACTCCCCAAGTGATGTAGACATCCTACAAAAAGGCCTCACTGAAACCAATGACTGGTGTCGAAACCATGGCCATAAGCTTAATGCCAAAAAATGCGTCGTCATGCCCTTTGGGAAAAACTCAGTTCCCACTAATTACCACATCAATGGGAGCCCACTGAACACTGAAGGAGTTGTAAGAGATCTGGGGACACAGGTTGACAGAAACCTCTCCTTCGACCACCACGTTGCCACTGTGGTCAGAAAGTCTTTCTATGTGGCACATCTCATTACCAAGGGTTTTGCATCCAGGAAGAAAGAGGTCATCATTTCTCTCTACTTTTCTCTCATTAGGCCAATCATCGAGTATAATGGCCCATTTGGCATGTACCTCACTAGACACATGCAACAGCTGGAAAGGCCACAAAAGTACCTCATGAAGAGGATCCTAGGCCTTATGTCCTACACAGACAGGCTAAAAAAAACTCCAGCTATTCTCTGTCTCATATCATCTACTAAGGGACTATCTCTGCTTGACTTACAAAGCCATGTCTGACCCAGCTCTGTTAGAAATGCTGCATCTAAAGAAATCCAAAACCCTCCGGACCAGACGCTCAAGAGACCTCAACCTCATTAACACAATCAACAGAACATGCTGGAGGGACAGGTTTATAACCCAGAGACAGCCCATGCTCTGGAATAGACTTCTCATACATGTCAAGCAGAGCACCTCACTGGCCCTCTTCAAGAGAAATCTTGATGAGTGGATGGAAAATAGAAAGTTCACCCAAGGGATCACTGCAGTGGTTCTACTTGATAGAGGCACTGGGAACTAACTTCGGGCGGCACAATGCCAGGCCACTTCTATGGGCTAGGCTTGTAAATGCTCCAAGCCATTAGCCTAGTACAAACCTATGAAACTATATCTTCTTCACCACATTGTACTCTACTTTTCTGCACATGAGTCCAAACCACTGTAATCTATTCCCCTTGATCTTTTCTGCAATGATAGCTACTTCGGCTTCTGCTCTTACGTCCTCATGTCTTTGTCTGGTCCACAGTGTGCATCCTACCACCCTCCTCAGGCACTTAATTTATATTACCTCTAGCTTCTTCATCTGCTCTGCCTTTATTGCCCAGGTTTCTATATCATGCAGTAGTACTGGTCATGCCACTGTCTTGTACACCTTACTTGTCAGCTTCTTTAGCATTCTTCTGTCATAAACTATACCTGAGACTCTATGCCAGTTGGCTGCAGGCCCTCTGATTCTAGCTTTGGCAGCAAAGCAATGACAGTTAGTCCACTAAGGCTATCGTTTACTTTCAATTCCAGTTACTCTCAAAATGAGTCCAGAAGAGAAAAACTTGCTTCAAAACTGATTTAATGAAATACAAAATAAAAAAATAGGAATAAAATGCAAGTATCCAAAGTCCCTTTTGTCAAACGATAAGCGCTCTCGAGTTATTCTTCTTCAGATAGTAATAAAGTATGGGGACAATCATTCGCTTAAATAAAAAGCAAAGATGAGACAGATATAAAATGAACCAATTATTTCTGGAGTTTTTCCATCAATTCTACTCCGTTGGAGCCAATAACAATCATTTCTTTTTGACACACCTCCTTCCATTTTTACAAAGTCAGGATCTTATTATATATGTAAATTAGTTGATGGAAATAGCCAATGGCAGCTATCAAAAAATGGCAATTGCCAACTCAATACGTTCCATTCATGTATTCACTCTATTTTGCTTATTTAACTTTCACATAAGTATAATAGCAATTACGATATGTAAGCCAAAATGGCTTTTATTGCTGTATCATCAGTAAGAAAAGATGATCATAAAACTAGCAGACCGCTTCTCTTGAGCTACAACATTTCCAGTCGCTTAAGACTTAATATCTCTGCCTAAGCGGCATTTGAAAAAATCTATTTTTAAAAATGTTTTAAAAGGACTGATTTTACAACTTCATTCGTTAATCTATTTCAGATTGCATTTTCATTTCTCATTTAGGTTAACTATAATGAGTGGCCAATCAGGGCTCTCAAAAAGCAGCTGTGACCAATCATAAAGAAATTAAATCGTGAGTATGTATCGCTTCATTGAATGTAAAAAAGCATAAACATTATGGAGGCGTGGAAAAGCATAAATATGCTCTCCAATCACATTTATTTTCATATGTGCAAAGTAATCTATAGGATAAAGATGACCAATCAGATTTTCAAAAATGTCAAAATCACCAATCGTGCTTGATTTAATGTAGCCAAGCCAAACGGTGTAACATAAACAATACGAGCAAATCTTTCAGCCTCATTAGTACCCTTTTAAGCTGACCCATTTTGTGGTAATTGCTTAAAAATGCTCATATCTTATTTTAATAATGGCATCAATATCAGATGTATCCTGATAACATCAAATTGTATAGATTCTAGCTTTGTCCTCCTCAGTCAGACTTCCCTTCTCCTCAACCACCCTTCACAGATACTTAAAGCTATTTACCTGTTCCACTATCATCCCTTCTATCTCAATTCTCATCTTCTTCTGATTTCCCCAATTTGCTCCCATCGTCACTGTCTTATTAGTGCTTAGTTTCATCCCATGTGCCTTCAGTTTTGCATTCCATTCCCCTATCCTTTTCTGAAGTTCTTCCTCAGTGTCTGCTTGTAATGGCACATCATCTGCATAGAGTAACTTTGTTGATGTGTCCCCTCCAACCTGTTTGCTAATGTAGTCCATCACCAGTATGAGAAGCGGTGGGCTTAGAGCTGAACCCTTGTGTACACCAACTCCCACTGGGAACCCCTCTGTGAGGCCGGGCACTGTTCGTACTTGTGTCATTGGGTCCTTGTACATATCCTGCGCTAATTCTACCAATCATTCGGGGACTTCATACCACAGCAGCATTGCCCGGATCAGCTTTCTTGGGACCTTTCTCCAAGTCTAGTAATTTCCAGTTGGACTCTTTCCTGATCTCTAGCTTCTTCTCCACTATCTGTCTCACTGCAAACATTGGGTCAGTTGTGCAGCTTCCTGATCTGAATCCGAAATGCTCATCTGCCATCTACCATTCTACTACTCTGCATATTCATTTATCAGTCACCCTCTCCAGAACTTTCATGCAATGTGATAGGAGATTGATGGCTCTGTACTGCTCAAAGCTGTGGATGTCCCCTTTGTTATTGTACACTGGCACGAGTATGCTTATTCCCCAGTCATCTGGGATATGCTTTTCTCTCCACACTGAGTATCCTTGAACCATTTCTCCCCTATCTCACCATGCCTCTTTATTATATCTGCTATGACCTCATCCGATCCTGCTGCTTTCCTTGACTTCATTTTCCTTAATGCTAGTCTTACTTTTTAAGGGTGGGCTCCTCCTCTTCTTTTATTGTAGTCTGTTTCTTGGGCAGTACAGCTTCTGTGGGGATTTCTTCATTGAGAAGCTGTTGGAAATACTCCTTCCATCTGCCTTTGTTGTCCTGTGGACTGGTTAGCAGCTTGTTGCTAGCATCCTTTATGAAGGGTGTCTATCTTCTTTATCTTTCTGTCGTTGCCTTGAAACCTGATATAGTTTCTTTGTATCATCTACTGGGTCACTTTCCAGAAGTTGGTAGAGTGCCTCCAATGCCCTATATTTTGCTATTGCAACTCCTTTTCTAGCTTCTTTGTTAGCCAACCAATACTAATTCCTAGCCTGTATATATATCTCCTGCATAATTTTGAAGACAAATTTTAATTAGTGAGCAATTTAGTGACTCATTTGTGTTTATATTTTACAAGGTTCTTGGTACTAGCAGCATGATTTATGAGCTCATACTCTCTGGAGTGAATTCATATTTTTGCAGATTAATGTGTTGATCCAAAGATCATATCTCTTTTCTACCTTCACACTGCTACCTTTACACAAGGGTGACTATTAAATAACAGTGGCTACAAAATTAGGAAATGTATGTACTGATTATCATTGTTGCGCATGCACTGACAGTATCATGTCTATGTAAATTTTAACTTGTAATTGCTATGAGGTATTTTTCATCAATATATTTTATGATTTATTTACTTTTATTTTGAGCAAATAAGTAAGTGAATTGGACCACTTGGGCCCATTTTTTTAACTAAGACCTAATAGCAGTGAACAAATCTAGTGCAATAAATGAAGAACAAATGGAAAAATGCAAACGTTACACTGCAAGTATAGCAGATGTTATGCAGCCAGTTGTAAATTGTAGGTTACATCCTGTTTTTTTTTTTTTTTTTGCTAAGTATCTTATAGGGTCATTGTAAAGGTTAATGGAAGAAAATGTCACTGTTTAATTATAAGAAGGGTAGAAAAGTAACTACAGTGGGGAATAGTACATTTTCCTTAATCATTTTTCTTAAAACTTCTGTTTCAGTTAAAGTAAAGCAAACAGTGATATACCCTTACATCCCCCAGAAAAACAAATTCCATCATTTCAACAGATATTTTTGATTCAAACACCATCATTTCATACAAAATGTGTTTACTAATTTTTCCTACTCTCCAAATACCCCCTACATATCTTTTTGCACTCCCCATCCTGATCTCTTTCTTTTCCTTAGAAATGTGTTTTTCTAAAACAATTAAGGCCCACCATCACTAGAATCGCATGTGTTCTCTGAACAATTATTTTTTTCAATGATGCTTGCAAGTCTTTCATTTACTAACATGGAAAGAGGAGATCCTCTCCCTTCCAAGTACACTGATTGTCTGTGCTATAATGACCATTTGACATACTGCTTTTCCTCCTCCTGTTATCTCCCCTTCTCTACCAATTCCCATTTTTTCTACATCACCTTCATTTTTTCGACTGTTCCTGTCCCTGCCATCCATGCTCTACACTTCCCCTTTCTACCTGTTTCTACCTGTACTCTCGTTTCACTTTTACATGTTATTTAAAGGAAGAACTTGCTGCATCAGATGACATAATCACCAATCTCTCTTTATTAACTAATAAATACTTCAGAAGTAATCACAAACAATTCTAGTGTATAACATAATCCAGTACCCTATAAATATCATCCTTTAATAATCCTAATAATTTTTAACCCATGCGTCATCATACTTACATCTGTATGGGCATTTTAACTTTAAAGGTTTACATGGAGAGAGATCATCCTCAAAAATTACAAAGATAGCATTTGTGAAATTCTTTAGTACAGTTCCCATAACTGTATGTCTAAGGTGCAAATGATTGTTTAGGTATCCTCTACTGAATTCCCATTGTCTGGTTAGTGGAACCAAGATTGGCAGTACAGCTCATGTATACCCTTTATGACCAGTGTTCAACACTGATAATGGAAACAATTTAACTTTCAAAACTCTGCCAGTACTTAAAAACCCTCCCACATTACTGTCCAAAATAGTACTGTCTAAACCAATATTTGGCAAAAAATATGTAAAACACATATCTTCAGTCAATATACTAATTGGTTAGCCAATGACATACACCACTCCCCTTTCCCTCCCCTCCTCTACCTTCTTTTCTCTTCTTGTTTTGTCATCCAACTTACTTTCTTTATGGCTTCTTTGTTCAAAACATTTCCCCAACAGTGTTCCTGTTTATCACATCTCCTCTTCCACATATTCACAATGCCAACAACCCCTTCCAGCTGCAATAGTAAGATTAATGTCCTCTTCACAATAATCACTTCAGAGATATAACAAGGCATGACAAAGAAGAAAAAGACACTAGTGTGAAATAATCATCCAGAGAATCCACAATGCAGCCCACATCAATAGTTACTTGCTATTTTTGTTGTGCCACTCTTGAGAAGTATTAAGCCCTTGCACTCCACAGTTCACATACTACTACATAGGCCATCACCTGCTTGTGAAGTCTTTTCACAAGGTCTGGGATTGGGCTTTACTTCTCTCTTGTGTTCGTCCACAATGTGCCGTTTCATTCTCAGTGATATTTAGTTCACCTCCCAGACACACACTACTAAGTTTGTTATTGTGCTTACTAGGACGCTATCATTTACAATGTTAATTTCAACTCCCAACATTTTTGTGTGGGTTATATCTCATAGAGAATGTCAGGATTCCAGTTTTCTCTGCTATATTTACCTTCCCCTTGTCCAGTCCATTTGCTTCCAACAATTTCATGAAATCCTGAACTCAACTTAAGCATCCTGGCAGCAGCTCCACTCCTTCCCCATGGCTCTCATATGTACCATGCCTGAATTAACCCATGAGTTTGATCCTTCACCATGGCTACCTTATGTACCATGCCTGAACTGACCCATGAGTTTGATCCTTCCCCATGGCTACTATGATGACCCTCCACTGGACCAGTAATCAAGGAGCCTCAATTCTCACCTCTGGCAACAGTGGGGGACGTACACTGGGAGGATGACATGTACACATACAGTATATCTAGATAAAGATCTCTGCATCAAGTGCAAGTTCCCTTAAGAGCATACAGAGACCACAGTCAGTCCAGGGCTGGTTTCTCACTCTTTCTCCAGATCTCCAGTAAGACTCCCCAATGGCATAGCTACAGAGTTGAGATCTCAGCTGAGTGACCAAGCAAAGACCTCCAGTACCCTCCCTATCCAACAAGTGCTTCGTGTCCCTGCCCAAGTAGCTGACCCACACACTCTTGGAGGTTTGATGTAGACATACACACCTGAGAAAGCCTGGTGCAAGTTTACTAGCTATGCCACCTTTTGTCCAGACTGTAAGATAGTTACCACTGCCACCAGTCAACTCCTTATCACCTACTTTAAGGCCCTTAACAAATTATGTCCAATCTTACTGTGTAATATTAATGCAAATGGTAATTTGACCAAGAGCAAGACTATTAGGAGTGGCACACACAGTGTTACCAAATAAATATGCAAGTAGTCTCAAAACTTAAAATACCCCTGCACAGATTAGCCACAATGAAAGATTTAAAATATTTAATAATAAATAATAAAAGAACAAGACAGGGCAAAATATAAATTCACAGTGACATCAGAGTTCAAAACCACAGGAAATATTTAAAACTGCATTGCAGGACAGTCTCAAATAAATAAAGAAAATATCTAAACTAAGATTTTCTGTATTCCTGACTGTATCCAAGAGAGTTGCTATACCCTAGAAACTTACTTATAGATCAAGGCACATGTGTGGTGAATGGATCTTGTTGTTGTCAGGTCCAAGACAAAATGCAGGACATTCTGTCTCTCTAAGAGACTTCTTAAATTAATATCTCAAATATTACTGCTAAGATAGCTTGCAGAATGACAATTTCTTGTCATCTCTCTCTAGTTCCCAGATGAAACCCCCACTGCTAGAAGTTAGCAGTATTTAGTATCTACCTGTAAAATTACATAGACCTCAGATCTTTGGCAGTCATAAAACAATTACATTCCTCCACCTATCAAGACTAATAATTATTTCACCCTAAACACAATACAGAAAGTCCCTAGTACAGACATTGTGTCTCTTGTTGCACTGAAAAACTGAAAGATACAATCTTTTGTTGTGTAGCTATAAAGTCATTTAATTTCAGCTATTTTTCTGAAGCTAACCTCCTGTATTCCAGTTTCCACTGTTAAAATATATACATTTAAACAGTTACAACAGTGCATGTACATTTCTGTTCTATTCCAGTAGGGCGCACTGTGGCTGCATTTCAAACAGCACTTTGCAAAAACTTTTTCAACACACACTTCTGTACCAGCAGTTTGATATACACATGACATACACTACTAATACATTTATAACACAAGCATCTTACAAAAATCATGTTGATATTCACATATGACTTATAATTATTTACAACTTCCAGATGGCTGTGCTGGCAGCTTCTCCCTTTGTCACATTTCTATATAAATCATGTTGATATTCACAGATGACTTATAATTATTTACAAAATTCCAGATAGCTGTGCTGGCAGTATCCCCCTTTGTCACAGCTACCATATCCACCATGCCTGAACTGACCCATGAATTTGAGTGGCAGTCCATGCAGGCTGCCAGACACACAAATAAATAGCTGTGCATCAGTGGTCTGTGAGCAGCTATGACTGGAGCACTTAAAATAGACCTTAATTATACATTTCTCTTGAAAAACAAAATCCATTAATTTTGTACAATTTTCCTACAAAATCCATTAATTTTGTACCATTCTCCTATAAACACCATTAATTTTGTACCATTCTCCTTTGTACATATTCTGCTACATGTGCCAATATACAATTTGTACATTTGTGACCTTATCCTCCAGTTACAGGGAAGGTTCTGTCTTAAAGTTTAATCAATAATTAGACTATTCAGCATGTGAGAATCGCTGCAGGCTCAATGCTGCCATCTTCTTTTTGGCCAGCTTTTTGACTTGTGTCTGACTTCCCACCTGTATAATTTAAACAATTCTTCATATTTGCTACATAACTATCCAGGGCTCAAATTGTAAAAATTCATTCATTCTTCCTCGAAAGGCTTTTTCTCACCTCTGTTGTATCAAAACTGACTGTCATGTTACTGAGAAGTAAAATTGTCTGGTTATCCTTTTCTATGATACATTCCTTTTCTGAGCCTGGGTCTGGTTTAATAAATTCTGTCTTTGATAGTTCATCTATATCTTTGTCTCACTAATCACTTGTTAGAATTACGGTTTAGTAATTGCCCAATTTTTCTCTATGGTATAGGATCACTCTCCTCACATCTAATATTTTTCATGCTATATCACATCCTTTGTCAGTCATGAATTTCTCGTTGTTGAGCTGTATATTCTCTTTGAATGCTAGTCATTTTAAATTCAGATTGTTACCCATCTTTCTTTTCTTTTCTTAAACACCAAGCTTTCCCTGTTTTTCATCCCTGAGTATAAAACATCTGTGTTCTACTGTACTTCTCTGCACCAAGATATTTGATTCATGCTGACAAGACATCATATGTTTAACTTTCCCTTCATTCTCAGTGACTCTTTCATAAATGTTCATCTTTACTATCATTTTTACTTTTACTCTTGTGTTTTAAAGCAGACAACACATTTTCAGAACTTACCTCTTTATCTCCTTTGCTTCCAGCTCTTTGTTTTATATTCAAGACCTCATCATCAAATTTCTTACCAGCAACTACCACTTTTGCTAGGTTCAACCTATGAGCCATCTCAGAACACTTTTTTGGCTCATAGTTTGTTGAAATTTCGATACCATTCCATGCCAGTTCTCCACTTCTCCACAGCAGAGCTACTAGTATCCTTCCTAAAACTTAACTGCAAAAGCCTTTGCATAATAGTCTTATACATTTCCCAGGCAATGATATTCCAATTCCGAAAGAAATTCTTCCTTGGACAACCGACAGTATAAAAAACAAAACCGTCATCCTAGGAGATGTCAATATTAACTGGCGAGATATTTCCACTAATAACCCCTCTACTGATATTAACCTTCACATCTATACTCAGCCAGTCTCTGATATTACAAGACCTAAAACTGAAGAAAACAAAAGCTCCCTTTTGGATTGGATTTTGATTTCTGACCCCCAAAACATCCACCTCAGGGACTCTCCCAAATAGCACTATTGATCACTGTCCAGCATTCATAATAAGCCTACCTCCATACCAAACTTATACCAATACAGATACACCAGAGATCTATCCCACTTCTCCACAAACACCTTGAATGACATCGTGCATAACACTAACTGGAGCTCACTAAAATTTCTCCCACTCAACAAAGCTGTGGAATTCTTCAATTCTACATTCCTTAGGATTCCAAATAGTCTTGCCCCACTCCTATTAAAATGGGTCAAATCAACACATGCAAACTGGCTTACAAAGTCCACAAAGCAAGTTATGTCCTCTAGGGACAAAGCCTGGAAAGCCTGGCAAACAAACAAAACATTGTCTACCCTCATTCAATATAAACAACTTCACAATCAAGCTAAATGCGTAGTTATCAAAACCAAAACAAAAAAAAATACTTCCAGGCTCTCCAAAAGCAACATAAACTAAACCCCAAGAATCTTTGGGAAGCAATCAGTACTCTTCTCCACCCTAGAACTTACAACAAGCCATGTCCAAACCCAGAAAAAACATCCTCTGAGATAGTCTCCCTCTTTAACACATTCTTCATAGACACCATAAAAAAATGTACCTCCACCTTCCCACCTATTAAGGCTGACACACTAGGAAAACCACCTGGGGTCTCCCCTACAAATCTTCTGCCTTCTTTCATACTAACACCCATACCCACCTCTACTATCAAAAAACTTCTTTAGAAACTCAAAACCCGCACCAACTCCCTGGATAACTTACCCGCAGAATACTTACAACTCTCAACCTACTCTATTGCATATCCTATCAGCATCGTCCTAAACTGGTACATTCAGGAATTCTGCATACTTGATATCTGGAAAAAAGCATTTATCCTTCCACTTCATAAAGGCAGCAATAAATCTGACATCTCAAATTTCCATCCCATTTCCATTCTCTCCCCAAGCTCCAAAATTCTAGTGAAATGTATTCACACTGAGCTCCTCAGTCACCTGATACAACACCAAATACGCTCTCCCACTCAACATGGCTTTAGGCACCAAATCCTCTCTCCTACTCAGCATGGCTTTAGGCCCGGAAATAGTACTAACATTGCCCTCATTTCCTTTCTCAACGCAGTAAATACAGCTCGAGATGCTGGTTCCTCAGTCTCAGCAAAGGCATTCAGCACTATATCATATTCCCTAATGCTTACTAAACTGTCTAATCTCAGGCTATCTTTCCTACCATACAATGGTTTACTAACTATCTCAGTAACAGGCATCAATCTACTAAATGGCAACATTCTGCCTCCCTTTTCATAACCACAAATACAGGTGTCCGGCAAGGTTCAATACCGGGACCTGTCTTCATTCAGCATATTTGTCAATAACCATCATTCCTCTCTCATCCACAGTACTGTCATCCAATATGCAGATGACTCAACTATCGTCTGCTCTACTAAATCTGCCCTGCCTTACAGAATCTCACCCAAGGAGTATTTAATTCCACCGAAACCTAGATGTCCCAAAACCATCTCACTCTCAACTCCAATAAAACAAAACTTTTAATATTTTCCCCCACAAAATTCTGCTCTGTCGATTAAGTCTTTATTTGCCATTTTCTCCAGAGACGACAGCATCATTGAAGTTGTCCCCAGCACCAAATTACTAGGTATCATCATTGATAACAAATTAACTTTCGATCTTCATATCTACAGTAACATAAAAAAAATGCATAAAAAACTAGATGCCTTGTATAGGCACAAATACTTTCTGAGTCTCACTGCAAAAAAAGCTCTGGCTTCATCCTTCCTACTTTCAGCACCTTTATACGGTGCTTCCATCCTCACCAATCTATAGTCCTCCTTGAGAATAAAACTAGACTTGCTACAGATGCTAAATATTCCACTCAACACTGTTCCTCACTGCATCAACTAAATTGGCTAGAATCCCCAAACTATCTCACATTTTTGCAACTAACGACAGCCCACAAGCTCATCTACCACCCAGAAACCTGCCCTTCCTTCTCCTCCATACTGACCATGTTCAAACCGACACCTTAGTTCCGAAAACAAAATGTTACTATCCATAGAGAAACCTAAGCTCTCAGCCAGTCAAATGTTATATTCCTAATGTCTCTAAGGCATGGAATAAGCTCCCCTGTTCACTCAGAACAATCAGCAACTTGGCCTCCTTTAACAAATCCCTCAAACTGCATCTCCCCTCACAATGGTTATGCTCCTGCTCCCCAAAACACACCCCCAACTCTTGATTTCTCCCCAGTGCTGTACCACTAACTATCGCTTCATTTCCTCCACTCGGCCTGCTTACTGCCTCTCTGTCACTTTAGCCTGTACTTTCCACCCTTTGCCCTTCTTTCTCCTAGTATGCTTAGACTGTACTTAATCTCACAGCTGTGCATCTGCAGATACATCACTTTCTTGTACTCCTTGTCGATATACTTCACTAACGTGTCACTGAAATATATGTCATTTATTACTTCTACATGCCAATGATTGTAATCTTCTTTCTGTTGTTTTATTACCAGTTCGATTCAATGTAATAGTTTCTGTTATGTGATTAATATTTTTCTTTGTTTGTAATTTTGTGGAGTTTTTCTCCCCGGGCCTCCACTGAAAATGGGCTCGTTCCAGGCCAGTGGACATTCCCAGTTAACAAATGCAATAAATAAATAAATACCAAAAATGCTGAGCCAAAAGAATAAAAATATATAATGTGTGTGTCTGTGTGTGTGTGTGTGTGTGTGTGTGTGTGTGTGTGTATGTATATATATATATATATATATGTGTGTGTGTGTGTGTGTGTGTGTGTATATCTATATCTCTATATGTATCTATTTATTTCCTATATATATATATATATATATATATATATATATATATATATATATCTATATACACATATATACATATATAAACATATAAACTTAAAGATGATTTTTTTGGAACGTACCCCTGCCAACACTGTAATTATTGTAAGTTTATTAGTAAACACCAAACTTTTCTACATTCTGAGTTTAATTATAGTTTTAAACCAAGGTTTAGAGCCACATGCGACACTACAGGATTAATTTATTTGGCTACATGTGAATGCTGTGATGCATTCTACGTAGGACTCACTAAACGGAAACTTAAGAATAGAATATACAATCATCAATACGACATAAAAAAGAAAAATGAGTTAAATGCTTTAGCCAAACATGTAATAAGTAACCCATCACATTTTTTTGTTTTTAGAGTGTTGCAGATAGTGGGGATTACGGACAGGAGAGGTGACTATATAAATCAGCTTGAGTTAATTGAACTACGTTGGATTCTCAAGCTCAGAGGGCATTGTCATCCTGGTTTAAATAATTATGTCACTATAAAACCTTTTCTCAATAATCGAAGATAATAGAGCAGTTTAGATGTCTATTTATGAAGTATATACATTATGTTACAAATCTTACTTATCATTCATACCAAACATTCAAGGTTATAGCATGCATTAGTTGTTTATGTTTTATGTTTGCTTTTTTTTTTTTTTTTATACAGATTTTTCAGATGTATGTTTTATTGCCTCATTATTATGGTTAGATACAGGACTGATTTTTATATTTTTAAATTTATGACATAGTTAGATACCATTGATGTTGTCTGGATATTATAATCTGAAAGTCTTTCCTTGACTGAACACTGTACATTTTTTATGTGTTCATGCAATAAATATACTTGTATTATTTTTACTAATATTTTTATTAATATTTTTATATATTCTTACTAGTAGGAGTTCTTACATGTATGTTTACTTATCTATTAAATGATTATATATTTATATGGTTATATATTTATTAAATTAATTTATTTAAATTGATTTATTTATTTACTTTGCATATTTATATTCATATTTATATACTTATATATTTATATATTTATATACTTATATATTACTACAACAGCATTTTTTGCACTTCAAGTTTAATATTATTGCTTTAGTGATAATTACATGAAATGTTTTTGGAGTTTATTAATCATGATAAACATGAATTAATAAATGTATTTTGTAGGAAAGGAATATGCATGTAATTTTAAAATGCTATTTTATAAATGATTCTTATTTCTTTTATGTATACTGTTCGGCTGAATGAATGCCTCACATTTAATTAGCACTATATCTTTAAGAGGATTTTATCTGGAATGGACTACAGTGATTAAATTCTCAGTTAATTGATTAATTAATTAATTTCATTGGATTATCTTGGGCTATGCCTCCTTATAAAAAAGCAGTTGCTTTTCACATTAAGTTGTCTGAAGAAGCGTATAGTAGTATACGTGAAAGCGCTTACCGTTTTTGTCTTGTTTCTATAAATAAAAAAAGTTTTTATGTAACGTGGAGAGTCGGAAGTTTTGTTTCTTGCATATACATATATGTGTGTGTATATATATATATATATATATATATATATATATATATATATATACATACACATATATACATATATGTATATATACAAACAAACAAAAATATCTTATGTTGGGTGCTCTTCGCCATACCCCACCAAATTATGTATACTTACTCCACCATTGTACCACAAAGGAGAAAAGGATGAAACCCCTTCAAAAGCACTCCAACAGCTTGCTTAGCTTTATTGGAAATGTCAATTTCAACAGTTAAAACAGCTCATCACTAAAGTAAAAAAAAAAAAAAAAAAAAAAATTAAAACCATATTAACTGCTACAAGCCAGTAACTTCAGACCATTTCAGAATACAGGAGGACTAAACATGAAGTCTACCCCTTCCCAGTTATCGTCAAAACACTTTAATGCATTCATACATCGCTCTGCATGTATTTTTCAAACTGCGGATTTCATACCAAACTGCTTGCGAACTTTCTTTATTTCTTTTTTTTTTTTTTTTTTAACTGTTTATTGATTCTCTCTGAGTGGCTGGAAATAACTTCATTGTTTGGCCAGACGACAAGTCAGTGGTTCTTAAAGAGGAATTTTTGTATATTAGGGCTTAAGATTTGCTTGCATAATTATATCTACAGATAAAGGTAAGGAACACTAATTGCATTTGAAATTCCATCTAGCTGTGATGACCTTTGACTTAATATCTTTGACTGAACAGTATGTGGCTCATTTTAAATTTGATCACCATATGTGATCTCACAGAATGCAAGATGTTTCTCCTGAAAATCTGATACCTGTTCTTTATTCTAGCTCACCTGGAACAATTTGTGAATGGTTTTGTGTAATCAGCTGTGACTCTGGGTAAAGGTATTACATCTTCCCTTGATTACTTCACCAGAGACAGGGAACGCACACACCTTTCATGGAATGATATGAGTCATGACTTGATTGTGAGCTCTGTTCCTGTAGGAAAGTAGACTGGCATGTCAATGCAGCTAAACAGGCCTACGAGGACAAGCTTATTGCAGAAGAAGTTTATATTATATACCAATCACAGATGTCTTATTAAAATTTAATGTTATTGTTATCTATATAGTTTGATGCCAAATCCAAACAAATGGCTATATTGTTCTGTATGGTGGAATTCATGAAGGTTGCCACTAAGTGTACACCTTGAGTACACGTTCCATTTTCAAGAACATACCTATCTCATTGCTTGGGCTGTCTATTTTGTCAAAAAGGCTATACTAAGTGTACACTTAGTGTGGACTTATTAGTATCCTTTACGAATCTTTCCAGGCTATTGGTGTTGCTTTACTCATAAAGCATTTACATCATCTCATTGTAGAGTACTACTTAGAACTTTTTTTTTTAATACAATATAAATTTTGTAAAAATATGGAAAGTTGTTGGTGCAATGCAGAAGTCCATATGCTGCACAAGAAAAAACGAGTGCAGGAAGATGTGGGCGATAGAAACGAAGGACAAGAATAAGTGGTTGTCCAATACTTTGCCTCTTTTTAATCATTGTCAAGAACCCACCACACTAGTTAGGCCTACTACTGGCAAGTAAGAAAGCACACTATAGAAGTACTTTGCAGTATGGAAGGACTTTCTTACAGGAATGGACAAGTGCTTCTCAAAAGTTAGATCACTGTCCACATAAATTCCCATATCTCAAGCAACTTGGTAAACTCTCTTGGGAGTATTGTCAGTGTGGTAGTTCCCAAGGGTAGATGACTTTCCAAAGGATGCAGTAATACATTTTTGGCATTCAGTTTCAGTCCATGATTTTGGCACCAGTTATTTCTTTAGGAGAAAGCTTCCTGTAGAATGGCCAAGTCATTTGAGATTCAATGACTGCTCCTAGCTTGCTATCAACTATTTTTTGATTTTGATGTGTTCTTTTATTGTATATATTTTTCCACTTGATGTGTGCTCGCATTCTAGGCTAAGACTAAAATTGGACCAGTGGGATCAAAGCTCTATCCCAGCAAACAAATTTTGTTAATAAATAATTTACAAGGTGCTAAAACATGGTTACTGCCACCAATTAAGAGTGTTAGAGTGTCACTACCTTTACAAGATAACCCTTACGTACTTAGAAGTAAATAGGACTACAATTTTTATCTAGTACACCTTCTAGAGGCCTCAGTGGCCTAATGGATAAGGCATTGGGCTCCTAAGCCAGTATGATCTGGGGTGATATAATCAAGGGGGTTAGGGACTGGTAAAATGGTATATATATATATATATATATATATATATGATTGTACTATATTTATGCATATCTTGCCTTACATTTTGTGTGTGTGTATGTATATATATATATATATATATATATATATATATATATACATACATACATACATATATATATAATTTGTATACATTTTTTTCAAATTTTCAAATGCACTTTCGATATTTTAGTCTTATCCTATCTGCATTGATTCTTACCATTATGTTCTGAATTCTGTTATGTATTCATTTGTATACAATATTGTTTATTGAAAAACTGTCATGAATTTTCTGCTCCTTGAGCATTGGTCATGGCTGAAAAGGGTCAATAGATCAGTCCCCTTA
Source organism: Protopterus annectens (assembly GCF_019279795.1). Lineage (NCBI taxonomy): Eukaryota > Metazoa > Chordata > Ceratodontiformes > Protopteridae > Protopterus > Protopterus annectens. The sequence continues at coordinate 489,969,535 of NC_056751.1, forward strand.
CCTGGTGATCAAATAGATATTATACCATGACCCCCCATTATTATTGCAAAACATGCACGCTGATTGGCCAGCGTGCCTGTTGTAAATCGAGTTATACTAATGGAAAAAGGTCCAGTCGCCTGGACTTTTTTCCATTAGTATAACTCTCTTTTTAAAACACTGTGTCGCTATGTTAAATGGGTTTAACATAGCAAGACAGCTTTAAAATAAGCAACGGAAATCTCAGTTGCTTATTTTAAAGCTGTATCGCTATGCTAAACCCATTTAACATAGTGAGACAGGTTTTAAAAAAAAGCAACGGAGAAAGCAAGATCTCCATTGCTTTTTTTTAGTGTTTCGCTATGTTAAATGAGTTTAACATAGCGAGACAGTTTTAAAATAAGCAACGAACATCTCCGTTGCTTATTTTAAAGCTGTCTCGCTATGTTAAACCCATTTAACATAGCGAAACACTAAAAAAAAGCAATGGAGATCTTGCTTTCTCTGTTGCTTTTGCCCACAGCTCTGATGTACTGCGCAGCCACGCAGTACATCAGAACTGCCGCGGATGCCAGACATCTGCGGAAGGGCAGCAAACAGGCATTATACTATGCCATTATTTAAGAAAAGTAATAGTTTCTTTTCTTAAATAATGTCATGGTATAATAGCAATAACCCACTTCTCGGTGTGGGTAATGCTGTATTTACCCATGTTGGCTTTGTTTGGTCCCTCGGGCTTCGCCCTCGGGACCAAACCACGCCAACCGTGGGTAAATCCAGCATTACCCACACCCAGGCGTGGGTTATTGCTATAGTAATAATAGTAAATAAATATGGATGAGAAATTACAAATTCACCACTAGCTTGTCACCTGTGGCCTTTATGGACTGGGGCAATTTGTAGGTGTAATAAGGTACAGGAATATACCAAAGCTATTCTAGCCCATGGGCACTAATAATTAGGAAAAGTGGGGCATGAATGGTTGGGCTTCAGAAGGATCTAGAGGCATTAGCCTAATAACCTCCTGTGATGTTAAGCTCCTATGTCTAATAATGAGGCTTAGTGAGCAATTACAGAAACAAAGAACAAGTCAGAAGAACTCTTACCAGTATATGGCATAAAGTAGAGCTATCAGACCGCAAGGCAAAGAGAGAAATATATGGGGGGGGGGGGTTGGCTTGGCTTGGCTAGGGAAGTTCAGTAACTCTCCTCACCAACATGGTGAGTCAGCAAAATAACTACAGGTGCAACATAACTGGCAACAGAAAACAAAAGTGAAATTGGAATTGCTGAAATATTATGGCAAGTGGAAAATAAGTTACTACTTTGGTTTAAGAATGCTAATTCTGAAGAAAAGTACTATTGCTGTCAGAATGCCTTTTTATGCTTCTACATGACATGCTGGCCCACCGTCCAATGGTGCTACGTCTTCAGTATGTACATCAAAGCATACAGTAACAACTCATTACTGCTGTTTAAGAGAACAAACAAAGAAAGAAGGGCATATTCTAAGAATCAAGAAAAACAACTGCAGGTAGAAAAACCAACGTACATTACAAATATAAGTGGATGATTTGTAAAATAGAAGTGAAAGATGTAATGTGCAAATAACTGGCATTAAGGAGAATGTGCACACTCAAATATTTTCAGACGGTGTGGAAAAAATGGCAAAAGAAGCGACAAAACTGCCATTGTACATGCACTTTAGACCAGATCAAACTCACAGAGATTGAAGAAAGAAAAGTAGAAAATACTAGGCAACTGCTTATGGCTCTAAGTTCAGGTCTCACAAGAGACAGAATTAGCAGATATAGTAGGAAAAATAGAGGTACACAATGGTAATAAAGTTATGTTAAACATGTGGAAGACCCTTCTGGAGGTTTGGAACAGTGTTGCAAAGAAACAAATAACTGGAAAATAAGCATAGCTGAAATAGGTTATCCAGTGACTGCAACTTATCCAGCCATACTGATGGTATCAGCATGGGATAAGATAAGGATATATAGCAGAAGCATATCAGTTTTACAGGGAGTTCATGGAAAAGGACTGGAACACATTATAACATAAAAAGAAAAGCAAAGAGAGGCAAGTAAATCTAGTAGACCAGAGGAGATGACATCTGCACAGTCTGTGAGGAAGAAGGTCAGAGACCTGCTAACATGCACAGGGTTCATATACCTATAAATCTTTGTTTTACAAGAAAGTTGAATAACACATTTATAGATATGATAGACATGTATAAGCTTTATATATACAAAGTAAATACATGGTATGACAAGCTAGTAATGTTTTTGATCATGACCATGAGAACTAAATCATTGTATTTTAACTGCATGAGTTGACAAAGTAATATTAATGTAAACATTTTACAATAGCTAGTTCTTGGAATCTGCAGAACATAATCAATACTGACACTTTTTGCTTAGCATTCCAATGCTTAGCATTCTATATTGCAATCAATACGTGTAAGTGAAATGTTCTTTATAATGTAAGGTTTGTTACCTTAGATTCAAGTTCTTTTAAGTTAAATACTCTGCAGCACTTAAAATATAACTTAGACTATTACTGTTTTTTTTTTCTTTCTGGGATGTATGTAATCTGTACAATATGTTTTTCATGTTAAATTAATAGTGTACAAATAAAGTGATGGAATTATTAGTGGTCGGGCTGGAAGACATGCTTCTTTGTTTCTTTATGCCCACTGTAAACAAGTCAAGTGAGATGACAAATAATAGGCACAGAGAATGGCCAAAGGAGTTGCACTCCACCTCAGGGGGTCACCTCATCTCAGTTTAACTGGGGAGGGGACCACAATATAGGTCAGCTTATGATGATACAGAAAGCATGTGGTTACAGACAAGAATTGCATCTAAATTTCATGACTTAGAAGGTAGCAGTACTCGCTCTATGAAACATAAATGGATTTTTCATAAATTAAAACAATCATATCTTCAATTATACCTTTTGTGGGAGACTGAATTAAAGATAATTGAGGCACATAAGCTGCAACAACAGGAATTTACATATATGGTGACAGACCACAAAGCCAGTGGATGAAAAAAAAGATAGTTATTTTGTTAAAGAAAAGTTTTATGTACAAAATTGACTTGTATAAAATAAGCACAGTAGGGAGGTGGATTATATGGATAGGCTTATTTGGGAGTAACACCACTGTGAATGGTAGTACATATACCCCCAACACTAATGAGCCAATATTTTTGAAAACTTTTTCAAATCTTGGAGTGGTACAATAGAAGAAGAAGATACACAAGTTTTTTTCATTTTGTGTGTGTGTGTGTGTGTGTGTGTGTGTGTGTGTGTGTGTGTGTGTGTGTGTATGTATGTTTGTGTGTTGGGAGAGTAGGCTTCAGTATTACATTTAGAGTACAATTAGCTAAGCTGTATGGCAAACAAACAAAAAAAAAAAAATATATATATATATATATATATATATATATATATATATAATATTAAAACTCATGAATGCCAAGAGGAAAAGATAAGTGAATGTGATCTGAGAAATATATGGATGAACAAGATGATTTAAGCTTTCAAAGACAGTAGACCTGATTACCTTTTTGTAAGTAAGAAGGATCAGCAGAAAGTAATATAAACAGATATACTAGACAGATCAATTCCTTGGTACTTGGACATTGACTCATCTGAAATCCAAGCTTTACATCAGAGCTCCAAATTATGCTATCAGAAATTCCCACGACGAACAGTTACTCCTTACAAGATCTAGATGTGGTAACTCCTGAGGAGAAAACAAAATTCATAAAAATTGTCTCGGTTACCTGGAACCATCTACTTAATGCAGTAAGTCTCTAGACTCTGTACTAGAATTTAGGAAAGCACTAAATGAGCACAAGGAACCAAACTGCTAACACTAGCACAGTTATAGTCTGCATCTCTCTTCTTCTTATAACAAAATTACCATTTTGAATATTGTTTAGTACTAATATGAGACAAAATCCAGTTGTAAATATTGTAAATAATAGTTCTTGGTGAAAAGATCCTTTTTGCTATAAATAGTATGCACTGTTCAAATGTTAATCCCACTATTATCAATGCATGAAGATACCTGTAAGTCTGCATATTACCTTTGTTTAATTGTTCTTTACCTTTGAAATGTAGGCTATGAAGTTATTTATGTTTGCTGCTTCCTTGAAGCCTGAGTTGTGGATGAGAAGGTTTAATTGATTAGCCCAGCTTCCTGCTTATCAAATTCCAGTAAAATAAAAAAAAAAGAAATAAGCAGGCCCACCACACTACAGGAGATTCAGACTGCTATACAGAATATAAACGGAGCCCCCCCTCCCCACAAATTATACAAATGGTGGAAGTGAGAATTACCACCAATACTACTAAGTCATGTTGGACAGATTTGGAGGAGACAAATAATACCACAGAACATAGAGCATGTTGGAATTATTGTAATACAGAATGGTAAGGGTGCTAGAACAGACATAATTAACTACAGAACAACTTTGCTTTTAAATTTAGATATAAAAATGCTTGCAAAAATCTAGTGAAGAGGTGAGATTATGTTCTGCTCCAAATACTGGGACTGGTACAAAATGGATTTATAAAAGGTATTCAAAGTTTAGACAACTACTGCTGGAAGCTGCTCAGCTATCTTGCAAGTCACCAAACAGGGTAAAAACAAGCTGAGATACTATTACTTGATATTAAAAATAAGCTTTTGCTATGAAGAATTTGGAGTTCTTATTTGAGATATTACATAAAAAAGGCCTAGGACATGACTTTATTCAGTAAATTAAAATGCTGTATGGCAATAAATGAAGGAATATCATTACAGGGGAATACCTTTTTGGGAACCATGCAGTGATCTCCATAGTCCAGAAGGTTTTTTCACTTAATGATAGATGAGCTGGTGGTATGAATATAGAAACTCTTTTTACAGCAACAGTTCATTAGGGCATTGCGATATTTCAGCTGTATGCTGATGACTGCATTGTAATAGCAGAAAATTAAATAAAATTTTATCCAAGGTGTTAGACATTTTAAAAAATTCCATAAAGTGTCAGGTCTGAAACTAAATTGCAGTAAAACAGTATTAATCAGCGTAGAAGAAGGTAAAGGAGGAGGTTCCTTCCAAGAGATAAATGAAGTGGATTATCCAACATACCTTGAATGGAGTTGGACAACAGTTATGAACTAACAGTCCTAGGTAATATGTAAAATGTATAAACAGAGATAAACTTATAAGAAAAGGGACAATAGAGCATATACCACTGTAGGGAAAATAAAAGCAATTAAGATCATGATTCTCTTCTGTATTTAGAATACGGTAAGGCATATACCAATAATGATCAATCATCCAGTAGTGTGGAAAATACAAACTTTGCATGAATAATGCAGAGATGAGGCACATAGGCAAAAACAATTCTAAGGCAAGAATTGCTGGCATTATCTTCAAAGGGGGATGGTGGTTGATACACCTTTTATCACAAGTTCTAGCATTCAACTTGGCGCAATGGGTTAAATTACATTGAAGAGGGCAAGTGAGGTGACATTTGAGGGGAAGAGCTGGTGTCCTTTATTGAGAATTAATATACTGAAGCCTTAATGAAAATTGGGATGTCAGTCTTAAGCAAAATGAAAACATGACATGTTGATCTACAATATATAGAAGAATTTGGTATCAGTATGAGATCAAGGGTAAAGTCCCTAATCAAGTACAGAAAAAAAAAATGGAAAAGTTAAGGTATAAAATGCTAATAGAGCTGGGTATTTGAAACAAGCATGGCAAAGTTACAAAACTGTTATCAGGTTGGGAATCAACCCTTTATCGTGTTCAATATATCGGTGAAGGTTTACCTAGAATGTCCCCACATCAAGGGAGAAAAAGACATCAAAAAGGCTTAGTGGACTAAATGTAGCAAAATAAAAAAGGGAAGAGATTGTTTGATTTATAAAAATATCATGCAATATCGAAGTATGAAAAATGGGCAAGACTAGAGAGGGTATTGGAAGTTAAGGAAACTGCACAAGTGGTATTAACACAAATGTAATGGACTCAAATATGAGAAAATGCCCCTCATTTTAGGAAATAGCCCTACACTTAGGACCAACAGATAAGAATATTAAATTTTTAGTACAATATGTCTAAAAACAATGTAGAATAGGGGAACAAGGAAGTAATGTGCTGTCTTTGTGGAGCAGTGAAAGCAGAGATTTTACATATGTTATGGGATTATGGAAGGGCACAGAGACAATGGAAGCAAGCAGCTGAAGTTTGGGAGGAAATATTCACTAAACAGATAACTTGATCAAGGAAAGTTCTAGGACTTGGGATGGAACAATTTATATTCAGGCTGACTGCTAGATTATTATTATTATTATTATTATTATTATTATTATTATTACAAAAATGGTACTGGCAAGGGATTAGAGAAGGCTGCACAGCCAATAATGGTAAGTCTGTATACAGAATACATTAAACTGATTTGAAGGGTTGAACATTATTACAAATTAAATGTAATGGAGATAAAGGTGGGTATTAGTGACACATCTGTACTAGAATATGAATAAAACACGAAGACTATAAACTGTAAAAAACAGTAGATAACATTATGTAACATGATGTACCAACTTTTTGAAAGATTATAGATATCTCAGCCATGTGTAGATATGTAACTATGTAAATATGTACTTTGTGTTTGATAAGTGACATTATAAGTGTGAATAACAACTGGTTAAATATTGTTATTACTATTGTTACATTATATATTTTTTTTATTGTTGTTGAAAAAAAATTTAAAATGATATATTAGAAAAATAAAGTAGTCATAAGACGCCATTCATAAGGAGTGCCAGCAGCAATCTATTTACCAGTTCAAAGGCCTTCTAAGGCAGACGGAAAGAGTACTTCAACTAGCTTTTCTGAATGAAAAAACAACAGAAAATGTGCTGACAAGCCTACAATGAAAGATGTAGGAGAACCCAACTTAGAAGAACTATAAACAGCAGAAAGGAAAATGATGTCAGGCAAAGCAGCAAGCTCAGATGAAGTCACAGCAGATATAATCAAGATGTTAAGTACCTTAGGGAAGAAATTATTCTTGAGGAAGAAAAGTGTACCTCAGATGATACAAGAGTAAGCATTGTAGTGCTAGTGAACAAAAGGGACATTCACTGTTATGGGCATTTCACAGATATCACCAAAAAACAACTTTTCTTGGTGTACACACGCACTACTAATCCAAAAATGCCACTAATGATAGTCATAGCTGTAGTAAATCCAAATTTATTAACTGCCTTTGTTTGGAAGTCTGAGAACTCTACTGGCAGATAAAGAACATGCTACCAAAAATCTAGGTTTGAGTGGTATGATTTCTTTGAATTGTTTGCTTAAAATGTAAAATGTGGTTGTTAGTAGATGAGGATACTAACAACATAGTGGGTGGACAACCACATTTTGCATTTAGAAATAAGAAAAATCTGAAACGGCAGCTTTGCTATCCAAGGACATCTGCTCTGTTAGATAGCACAGTGAATGGTACACATAGATGTGGAAAATGTACACAGTGCATTTATATAGATGAATCGTTTTTTTAAGCACTCTGAAACAGGGTATCTATGGGAGCTAAGGAATTCTGCTGATTTCAATACTAAGAATGTAGTGTGTGTAGCTCACTGCACAACATGTTTCCATTTCTATGTTGGCAAAACTAACCGTCACCTTAGGGAACGGATAAGGGATTACCTTTACTGCACTAGAAAAGGCAACTGTATAGTGGTTTGACTAAGCATACATTGGATATGGGGGATGACCATATATTTTTGTTTCAGGTTTTACACATTCAGAATGTCAGCAATAGGATTGGGGACATAGTCAATACTACTGAAAATATGGAAGTAAAATGGATTTTGCATTTAGGAGCACATAGAGGTTTGGGTTTGGATGATAGTGTTCCATTGAAGGCAGTGCTAAAATGTAGAAGGTTAAAATAATAAAAAATAATACTACTATATTAACAAGAGAACACTACATAAACACATGCAGGGCTTTGGGTCAATATGACAGTATTTCTTGAGCTGCTTCTAGCATAGATATCATTAAAGACAAGCATTTCTTGAGATGTATGTATTAAAGCATATGTATTTACTAGGTGGGCAATATGTGCATTTATTAGGCAGAATATATGTATTCATTAAGTTGTTGAGGATGTACTGCTTATACTTTTATATATATTTTTATGCTTATATCTATGCACATAAGTAGTTCTAAATGGGGGACATGAGTATATGTATTTATTCATTGACTTTCTATGCATTTTATTTATATTTATCCACGTTATTGTCTTTACATTTTGTGCATGTGGTTTTTAAACAGTTTTTTTCTGACTTCAGCAATTAACTAAGGGCAAAATGTAACCATAGTAATTAATTGATTGCTGAGTGCTGAATTAACTTTGAGTGGTAAGATTGGTTGTTCTAGTAATGAATTAAAGTATTTAAGTGCTGTTGATGTTTGAATGAACTGTCATTGCGAAAGCGCTCACCATTTTGTATTAAAAAGAAGATTTTACTTTGTCGTGGTTCAGCTTCTTTATTCCAGCTACGTTCCTACTGGGCACCTGTGTTTCAACAAATTATATTTATTATTGATTTTAATACTGAGGTTTTGCTAATTATAGGTACAACCTTTTAGGTAATTTATTTAAGGTATAATGGAAACTCAATGACGTGAAAGATTGGAAGGTTCAACAATGATTTGGTTATTCTGAAGAAGTTTCTGTACAGAAACAAAAGCGCTTAGTAAATTTGGATTTACTACAGCTGTAAGTCTTGTCGGTAGTATTTTTACAAAGAGTAAAACTGGGCATTCATAGATATGGAAAAAATATATGACAAAGTATCAATAAAGCAGATTTGGACAGGCTTGCAATGGTTCAAAATCCGAGAAATAATGGTAGAAATAGTGCAGTCAATGAAGAAAGACTCAATGACATAAGTATGAAAAACATTTGGACTAACTGAGGAGTTCTATATGGAACTGGGAGTAAATTATTGTTCCGCTCTGTGCGTGTTGCTGCTCATACGGTTGATGGACTACATTATTAAATAGGTCAGAGGGGACACATCAAAAAAGCTGCCATATGCATATGGTAATGCACTAAAACAGAAGCTGAACAGGAACTTCAGCAAATGATAAAGGACTGAATGCAGTACTGAAGGCTCATGGAATGAAACTGAATACAAATCAGTGGACATGGCAGCAAATGGGGAAAATATGAGAAAAAAAGCTGAAATTAAGAAAAAAAGAGTGGAAGAGGCTAATGGCTTCAGATACCGCAGGGTGTGGTTGAGGAGAAAGGAAGTCTGAATGTGGGGGGGGGCAAAGAAATAATCAGAAGGGCTACAGTCTATTGGCACAAAGTGTTAGGGTTAGTGTGTAAAAGAAGAATGCCAAAGAACTGAAAAGTGAGGTGTACAAAACAGTAGTACAAGCAGTGATTTTGTGTGGCATAGTTGCCTGGACAGTGAAGGCCAAGCAGCTGAGGAAGCTTAAGGTTGATGGAGATGCAGTATCTTAGATGAGTAGTAGATGCAGGCTGCAAGACAGATGAAGAAATGTGAACATCAGACCAGATGCCAAAGTATTCTCTTTTGCAGAAAAGGCAAAGGAGACCAGATAATGGTGGTTCAAACAGATGCAGAAAACTAGAAGACAGTTTGGTAAAAAAGATTTGGAAAAGACAAGAAGAAGACAAAATAAAGTAGGCCATTCAACATAAGACAAGATCTGCAAAAGTCAGGCATGACTATCAAAGAAGGTAATAACTGGCTTTGAAACAAGAGATGTGGTGAAATTGGATGCAACAGCAAGACCCTGTGTAGATCAAGGGAAAATGTTGCTGATGATGAGTTTGTAACATGCAATGGACCACTATCAGAAATTGCTGAACTAATTAGTTTTAGTGTGAGGTTAATTTGCTGGCAACACCAAATTTATGACTATGAATCTGAGTCTGCACCCAATAATTTTTGCTCTTAACCCATCTCTTACTGAAATGGATTTTTCATATCTTGAAGTTTTCCATTCAATTCTGTATGCCAGGACAGCTGTGAGGGTTTGTGTCCCCTCCTTATTGCTCTGAATAATACTCTCATTTCTCTCATAGCTACCATATACTCCTCATTACTCTGAAGAATACTCTCCTATTCATGTAGCAACTAACTCTTACTACAACTCTCTGAACTTCTAAACCTAGACACAGCACTATGTTGTCTCTCATCCTACCAACCTTGTCAAAACATAACTACCTCCAACTTCTTCTCAGAATTTTTGTACATAATTGCTTACATGACTGTGAGCTATCAAACCCTGTCTGATCTCCTATTCCATACGCTTGCATGGTTCTATGAATTTAATCTCATTGTATACTGTATTATGCTTATTAGTGCCTTCCCTTTTTACATATAGTTCAGCTGTATGCTTTACTACCCTGACACTTTATTATATAATTTTCTTTCTATGAACTATATAAGTCATAATTATCCATTTTTTTTGTTTCTTTGTGAGCTTATGAATTAACACTATGTAATTGTTTTTTCTGTGAAGCTTTTCTCCCCAGGCCTCTGCTGAAAAAAGGCATCAGCTCAGCCGGACTTGCCTGGTCAACAAATGTCAAATAAATAAATCAATACATTTGCAATATGATTAATGGAGGACTGAGTGACAACAGTCCTTATGAAATTATTCATAAACCCCGACTTTATTGATACTGACCTACTTCAAAACTTGTTTTTTTTTATTCATGAATTATATGTCTATATGAGTAATACCCAAAGCTGTACTGAGCAAGTGACAAAGCTTCTTGTACCTTTTGGAATAAAAGTAAATTCACTAACAATCTGATGAAGTTGTTTTGTCATGTAGTAAAAGGATTGTAACAGAATTAGCAGCATACTGTACAGGTAAATATAGTCACGTAACTGCAAGAGATAAGTAATCCAGCAAGATCCAAACAAGTCGTATGTTACTGAAACTGTCTCAAATAAAAGTGCTGATAACTGAACCAAACTCTAGCTGAAGATTGCAAACTGAATACTCAGACTTCTGTAGTTCTGAAGACTGAAAATAATTGTTCTTTTATAACCCTGAACGCAGAACTTTTCTCTCTAGTGTCTGAAACTCACTTGTGAGCATCTAAACTGACTTCTATCTTGAAAATCTCTCTCTTTAATACTAAACCCTTGTAAATTTCCTTACTAGTTGCACATGCCTCCTTAACCATGATTCCCAGGATTTGTAAAATCTAATAATATATTACTGCAGGTGTCTGTACCTGATCTGTCTTTTTATATATCTTCTGCAATATCTTTGACCCGCAACAAGATGCTTTGCACATTTTATTAGCACCTTTCATCCTTATCACTGCTTTGACCTCAGGTAATTCACTGAAACATGCCTTTTCATCGAAACTGCAGTTGCTCTAACTGGATGTAAAAATCCGAAATACTAAATGAGGAAATATGCCTGATTCAATATGGCTGCATTTCTAGGCCTATGCATAGAGAATACTCTGTGTAGGATTCATTCTGAGAAACCTATGTCTATGTGAGACATAATCTTAAAACAGGTGCATTAATTTAGAATTCCATTTGGTCATTTTTGATAGATTCCTTTTCTTATATGTGCTCTCTTCAGAACTCGCATAACACTATAACAGCCATTTTTTATAGAAGCAAATGATAATCTTGTTCTTTATCTCTCAAATTCATTTTCACAAAGCAAATAGAGTGAGCTCTGCTGAAGGAACTTCACTGTTACTGGAGCAGTTCTTCCCCTGCCCTTGAGTGGTTCATCTTATACCTCTCATGGCATACTCAGGATGCTGCCTCAAATTTTTTGGCCATCACTTCTAGTTGACCCTTTATATAATGTTGCACTATTATTGTGAGGAGACTAAAATATACCATGTTTTAGTCCTAGATGTTTACTTTTGTTACATTTCACAACAGCACTACGTGGTCTGTAAACAATAGTGTGTATGATGATCACTGTCCAGGTATGCCCTTTTAAGGATATCCCTTTGTCTTATAAGCACCCATGCATTCTGCTGTAGTCTAGCTTCTCATAATAAATTCAGTCTTCCATGCTTATGTCATCTTAGATGTGAGAACCCCATATCTGATGCCAGAAATTTTGATTTCTATAACTTTGGTCCTTTTCCATGTTACGCCATCACTTTACGACTGTCTCTCCACTGTAAGTACCCTCCAAGAGTCCGCTGCTTTTTTTTCCAAAGTCAGTATGCCAACCTTCCATTTTACCTTTCTCCTCACTTTCCTTTTCTATGATATGTATTACTCATTCCTGCACATAATCGCAAAACTTGCAGTGCTTTTGCTTACCTTGTTACTTCTGCATGTACTGACTCTGGAAATAAGATTGTTCTACTCACCACCAGGTAACCCATTTCTATGTTTTCTATATAATGCGGATGACTTCTTTTACAAGCACTGCTTGCTCCTAACTGATTTTTTCCAGTTTTCTGGCATTAGACAATAGAACCTCCCATTTCCCACATATTCCATTATCCAGTCTTCTTTTCTTTTGCTCATCATGTTGGATAAGAAACACTCCAACATTTTTACTCAGGGTTCTCTCTGTTTGCAGCAATTTTTCTTTGAATGAATTTATGCTGCAGCACATTTTTTGCAGTTTGGTTTTCAGTACCTTTTCAGTCATCACACAAGTGTATTTAGGTTTTGAACTTATATGATTTTCTTTCTGCAGACTAGCCTACTAGTTTTTCAGCTACTGAGTCAACTTTTCCTACTACTCCAGTGCTCTGTTTCCTACTTGCACATAGCACCAGCAGTATTTCTGAAGTCACGGGTGTCCTGCTGGTTTTGGAAATATCTAACAACTTTCTTTTCTTTCACCCATCCTCTCCAGTATGTGTTATACTTGATTATTTATCCTCACAAAGAAATCACTTACAACATATTTCTAAATGTGCTACCTCCTACTATTATGGCTGTTTCAGCATCTGACTTGGCACCTTCTTGAAACAAATGAGACCATTTTCTCACTCCCCCTCACCCTATTTAACCAACTAGAGCAGTATTTACTCTCTCTCACTCTCTCTCGCTGTCTCTCTCTCTCTATATATATATATTTATATATATATATATATATATATATATATATATATATATATATATATATATATATATATATATATATTTTTTTACATTTGTTGACCGGGCTAGTCTAACTGGATATATGTCCATTTTCAGTAGAGGCCCAGGGAGATAAGCTCTGAGGAAACAAACAAAATCACATATACAAAAATGAATGTATACAATGAACATTGCAGGTGCAGTACAGAGAATAATCAAAGAGGTTATTCGTTCATAACATAGTGCAAAATATACAGATACAATTAGTACAATACAAAATGTAGTTGCTATAAATATATATATATATATATATATATATATATATATATATATATATATATATATATATAATGTATACATTATAGGTGCCCAGGCTTTTTCCTTAAAACATAGACTTGCCTCTTCATTAACGTTGTTCTTCTTCTTTTGTGCTACCTTGCATTTTACACCTAGAGCCCTCCCCTGTTCTTTTTTTAATTCAGAAGTTTCTCCTTTTCTCATGCATACCTATAATAGTTAATTTGTATATTTTTTGGGTAGGGGGAGTGGAGCATATCCAGCTGTTTAAACAAACAATATTAAAAAAATTTGTGTATAAATGCTTGGAGAGTTACGTACAATTCAGTATAGCTACTCCATTTGAGGTCAGTGGGTTGATAACCTTCAGTGAAATTAGAGACAGTTTATTGATACAGACACAACCAAAACATCACATATGTGACAGACCTAGACATTCAAATGAAAAGCTCACTAAATTATGTTTAATTTTGAATCTATATTATAGAGTTACTTCGTCATCTTCCATTAGTGGAGTGTACCCTGCCTGGAACATTTCAGTGGTCCTGTGGTGCCTTATGCCATCCCCAGATCAAGCAATGCCCCCCAACCGCATAAGTTGAGAAGCAAAAAAAAGGTCCTCTGCCAAACATTGCTAAGCACTTTAGTTTTAAAAATATGCTCTTCTTGCCTTTTAAACTGTTGCAAACTGCTTGCTACGTTTGCACCATTCAGCTGCTACTGTTTATGACACACATACAGAGCAATAAAGAGCTTCAGTTCTAACAAAAAACACATTTTCCCTTTTTAAACTGCAGCAAATTGCATACATTTTAACAAGCAGCTGCTACACTTTATGCCACATGCAGAGCTCTACAAAAGAAAGAAAAAAAAAAAGAAAAATACTTTTTTTTTTAACTGCAGCACACCGAATTTTAGCAAGTAGCTGTTGAATTTTATGCCACACCCAGAGTACCTTTAGTTCATAAATAAGTACTAAGCTAGCTGCAATTGCAGACCATAATTTCCTCAAGGTGAGAATCAAGCTGTACATTATGCCTGTGAGGTAAACAATTATTTTGAAACACCCAACCCCTATTGTTGTGTTGTTTTTGAATGACCATGGCAGGACTCAAACCTGCAATCTTGTGATCTGAAGTCAGATGCCTTATCAATTAGGTCACATGGTTAACCCTAAGTTCTTCATTCAAAAAAAAAGCTTCTTTCATTTTTAAACAGTAGCAAACTGCATGCTTCATTGGGGCAAGAAGCTGCTACAGTTTACTCTAAGCACTTCAGGACTGATCACAAATGGAGTACAAGCATTTGAATGCCAGTAATGCACTGCACTGAAAAAAACAACTGGCACTTTGCAAATGGGGCAACTGCTCCCTTTGTTCTACCTTAGCTAAGGCATTGGTCCTTCATATGAGTGTCTCAGTGCTTAACTTCTTGTATTCACATGTGCATAAGAGTGTGAGAGGTCAAGGTCACTGTAGTCAACATATTTGCGATTAGAGAATCAATTGCTACCATGTTGTTATAATAAATATTGTGAATTTGGTAAATTGCACCAAACCAGGAGCTTTATATAAAGAAAAAACTGAGGTTTATATCACTAAATAATTGTTTTCTTTTGAAGAATAAAATGTATCATCTGTTAACCAAATTTCAAACACAATATTATTGAAATATTTGCCAGTTATGACGTTACTTATTTGGGGCCCATTTCTAAAATATTTGCTCTTACAATGAGAACAGGTCTTTTGGAAACTGCACCCCCCCATGTAAATAGACCTTACACCAAAGTAAGTCACTTAACAGTGAGAGCACATTATTAAACCTAACTATAGACAGACATCTGACAAAAGTAAATTAGTTATAGTGAGAGCAAGTATTTTGGACTCTGGCCCTGTATCTCAAGTAGGTCTTCCTAAAGTAGTGTTACTACAGAATTTTTTGCAGTTAAAAAGTTTCATTTAGGCCACTGCCAAAATGAACTCAAAGACTCTACTGCCATTTTTTTATTTAAAATATAGCAGTACATTCTCCAGGTAATCCTTAGCATTTTACTCACTGAAGCCCGTAATACAGGAAACTCTAATGTGTGTTCACACCCATACCCACTATACCTATGTACTCCATTATTCACTTTGGCTCCTCTTATAGGTGCTTAGCTAATTTACATCTTAACATTCATTTAGTTAAATTAATGTCATTAAATAAAATGTATGGGATCACATCCTTATTAATCAACATTTGAAACATTGTAAATTTACCCTCCATTTTCCAAAATATGTCTGACAGAATGTATTGCTGATGGTAAATGGTTTCATGGTCCTTTTCACTATTATTGAGAAGCCTTTCCAAGTTAAAGGCACAGACAGCTTTCATCCCTTAAAACACACCATTGTTCTTTTAAGCTATTTTAGACAGCTATGGAACTAATGTATTGATGGTAAATATTAGACACGTCAGCACCTACTCAATTACAATGTTTATTGTTCCATTTTCAACATTTCTTGTATCCAAAAAAAGTGCAGTTGTTGGTTTGAAAAATATATTTTCTTTCCTTTTTTTGTATCTGATTCAGTATGTTTTAATATTTCAGTTTTGCAAGCACTACTGATAAATTCAGAATTAGTCAAAAGCCTCAAGACTGTTCCCAGATCCCAAAACAGTAGGTCATAAGCATTTAACTTCACAGCAGCATTGATGTTGGAAATAACATCAGTCTGTTCTGTTCCAGAAGATACAGTGGAACCCTTCAGAGCCTGTCAGCTATTTAATAGCCAGCTGTGCAAATTGGCATCATTAGTTCATTTTTTCAAACAAACAAAAAAAAATGCCTGTTCGTCTGAAAAGATTGCTTCCAGAAGGATTGTTCCACACTATATATGATTATAACAATTACAATAACTGAGTTCTCTTGTCTGTTTTGTCAATATCTATATCTGTGTGTGTGTATATACGTGCGTGCGTATATATCTGTATATATCTATATACAGAGGTACATACATATTCTTTACGTGGATGTGGATATAGGTATAAATATACAAGTAGATATAGATATAGGTGTACATGTACATAGACATATAAACATTAACATACCGCAGCTTGCACTTAACTGACCTGTTTTTCGAGTGTCTTTGTAGTTGTGTCTGTGCTATAGTTGGCTACAGTGAGCTTTGTAGGATATTGCATTATTGGTCACTGTAGTGTTAAAGTATAGTCAGTTTATACGAATAATTATACAATAAAGTCAGCTAATTATTCAAACGTGTGTTCACTGTCTGGGCAAATTGATCAGCCTGCCCATTGTAAATGAAGTATATCCAAATAGAAAGACGTCTGGCCACTAAAATGTACTTCAGAGACTGAGCCATCTGTTTATATATCTTCCTGCTAGACTTTCAACAGCTCAATACAGAGAATAACAAAAAAGCAGGAACTTCCTGTTAGTTCACTGACACCTGAAATGTAAGCCTCCATGACCCATACACACAAAGACACGCCTTGGGCAACCATACATCCCACAATCTCATGCAAATCCCCTAGAAATGGAGATCTCAGTCTTCATTTAGTAATGATGCTTCAAATGATTTTTTTGGAAAATCATGCATTTTATCATGCACGTACTAAAAATGTGGATATTATGTGAAAGTGTAGACAGTTTAAAGGTAGACTACATAGATCATGTACAGAAGATGACATCACACTCCATAAATAAAACAAAATAAATAAAAAAAAATGACAAAGATAGCAAGGCACAGTGCAGTGATTCACATCTAGAGACAGAGCATGCACAGTTTGTACCCTGGATGCCTCAGACTACTACCAGAAACCACTATTTTTTTTCTATACAATGACATTATTTTCAAAAGCTGAGAATTTATTTAAATAATGCTATTTTATGTTCCACTCCTGTGTGCTAACAATGTAGAATATACCCACAGATTGCTTTGTTTACTCAATCAGGATTCACCCTTGAGATCAATCCATATCAAGTGTAGCAAATCCAGTGTTTCCCATACACATTCATTGATTATTTGTAAAACAAAATGGCATTGGTTTTAGCATCATTTGATTACAGATTAAGAATGTGCACTCTGTGTTTGATGTATTATTTCACATACTGACAACAAGATAATCTAGTTAATGTCTATATTCTGTAATCTAAATGTTGTAGGTTTGATCAGAATGAATGGAAGACGTATCTCTGCATTCAATAGTTATATGGCTGCCTGAGAGAGCAGTGAAATGTGTAGTCACTGACATATGTTCAATGGTGCATAGATACTCATATAAATAGATAGGCTCCCTATTGAAATGTCGACACTTGAAATTCAGACTGCTGAACTTGCCCTTCAAAAAGACCAAAATCCCAGAGAAGAGATAATCCCAAAAATCACTCTTCTCCTTAGAACCTCATTTTGCAGGGGGTAAGCCACCTCATGTACCCACCGTTCCCCCAAACCTATACATACCATCTCCAAGATTGCAAAACATTGTAGAAAAGACAATATGCCGCAATATGACAATCAAGACTTGGTATATACAAGTCCATTCTTTTGGTCAGTCTTCACTTTTTGGGACTTTCTCTGGCAGGTGTCGACATTTCAAATGCGTACCAGATAGACAGATATGGTCAGATATGGCATCTTGATTCTATGTCTACAGAAGGTCATTTCCTCATAAAATACTCAAAGCAGAATCAGATTTGCGCAAATATTGATGATAGCTGCACTGACATAAATATCATTCAGGATAGCAAGCTCCTGAAGAGGATAATGAGGCAGGTTTTATTTCCTCCTAGTCATCATACTCTGCTATTCTCAGTCTGAGGTCACTGCAACTCAAGAAAGAGCAATAATTAAAAAAAATATATATATATATCTATTTCTCCACAAGACAAAGTCCTGGAGAATGTATAATCCAGCACATGAAAAAAAAAAGAAAGAAAAAACAAATGCTGTAAAGAAAAGTGAGCAAAACTAATGAGCAAAATGTATACTTCAGAAATTGAAATGTGTGCTTGTATATGCACGCACACACACACACAAATATATATATATATATATATATATATATATATATATATATATATATATATATATATATGGGTCTACTTCATATGACCTAAATGTCATATGATCGAAACTCATTTGACTGAGATCATATGACCTAAATTTCATTTGACCTAAAACTCATTTCCCTGACAATGAGTACTGACAGTCTGTAGAGCACTGTAAGGCAAGTAAAAGGTATATGCCCTGTTCCCCACTGTAGTGCGACCCTGGAGTTAGAATATATAGTTAGGGGGGTGTCGGGGGCCTAGCCTCCCATAAAGTTCAGTTTTACTGAACAATATAAAATCAAACCACAGAATATATAATCAAACTAGGAGGGGGGCTACACCCCCCCCAGATAGATATATATATATATATATATATATATATATATATATATATATAAAAAACCACAAACCTTTTTTTCCTATTTTTGCACATGGGGTTGGGGTATCACAACAGTGACAATCATCTGGAGCCAAAGTTTACACTGCCAGGTGGTTAACCCTGAACACACAGAGAGTAGCTGAAACACAATGTCATTAAGGGGTGGTTTGCTTATATCCCATGGACCTCCATTACAGGAGGTTTAAGGTATCACACAGTAAAAATGCTAGCTTGTTTGAGTTTTCCTTAATGTTTTTTTACTGAATGGTTTGTTTGTGTGTCCTTTTTACCCTGTTGTTTGCAGTCAGTTAGGATATTTTGCAGGTGCCTTAATCTTTATGGATATCAGCTGAGTTTAAAGAATGTGTGTTTCTGAAGTATAGCTAAACTCTCCACTTATGCTGTGTTGATGGGGTTAATAACAAAGGCTGAAATGTATGTTTATAGCTATTGGGGTTTGGCTTTAATTGCCTGAAAGTAGCTTTAAAGGCGAAAAAAAATCATGTTCATTCAGAAGCTGTGTAGCTGAAACAATTGATGTCCTTAAAGGGCCATTTGCATATATCTTATGTGCCAACATTATAGGAGGTTTAAGGTACCACACAGTGAAAACTCTGGCTTAACTGCATTTTCTTGAAGTTTATACATATACATGCATATATACATATACCTGTAAGTATACCTATATATCTATACACACACACACGCATAAACATATACATATACCAGTACAGTCGTCATGCATTTTGTCGAATTTTGTTTTATTCGAACAGTGCTAGGCACAGTCGAATGTTTGATATCTCAAAGTGTTGTTTTTCAGAAGTAGTGAGTGGGGACTGAGAGGGGGTTAGAGTGTGTATGTGTTAGGGTTAGGTAAGGGTATAAATGTTGTGTATCTGTATGCATGTGTGCCTGTTTAAGAGTTAGGTTTGGGGGTAGTTAAGGACTTAGATCTTACATTTCTTATGTGTATTAGTGGATTTTTGCATGTGTGAGCTTGTATAGTAGCAGTGATACTGGAAAGGTTTTTTTATAAGATGCAGTGTAAGGTGAAGGTTAGGATGGGGGCAGCCTTAGGGTTAGCATGCATTACTAAGGTGATCTTAAAATCAGCATTTCTGCACAATAGTAAGCCCAGTTGCATACTGCACATTGAAGATAATCCACCAAGCACCTCAGACTTACATATAAAAACTCCACAGACACCCAAACACAGAAAAAGGATATACTAAAAAGAAAAGGAACACTTAGAAACTGCACTCACTGTAATTTCCTAAAGGCAACAGTAATCAGTAAGTTCAACACTGGTGTGTTAAATTCAACCAGAAGGAAAGTTAACTCATCTGATGTGCGACTGAAGAAGTGCAGAAGAACACACCCAGGTACACCTTCAAATTTATACACAAGAAAATCCTTAAATTCAGAAATGCAAAGCATATCATGGCAGACACTGTTTGATGTGTAGAATGCATATAAAATATTTAGAGGTATAGACATCATTATCTAGCAACACATTTCAAAAGCAGATTACTATTACATCCCTGTTTCTGGAAAAATGAGCCACCTATAATATAGCATGTCTATTAATTAACTTATAGGCTTTCTGCTAGAAAAAAAGTTACAGCATTATATCTATATCTATATTTTTATATATAGCTGTAGCTGTGTTTATCTATATGTGTATATATGTATATATATATATATATATATATATATATATATATATATATATATACAGATATAGATATATATATATAGGTTCATAGTTAGGTACTAGGCTATTAGCCCTAGGGCTTATACAACTCTAGCCAAAAAGGTACCCTGGCTTTCGCCACCCAAGAAAATTATTTTCCAGTGCCCCTGTCAAGCAGAACCATATAAGTGATCCCTGGGGTGTATTTCCTATTACCCATCCAATCGTCAAGATTTTTCTTGATGAGTGCTAATGAGGAGCTCTGTTTGACATAGATAGGCAGTCTATTCCAGAGTATGGGAAGTCTCAGGGACAGGAATCTATTCCTCCAGCATGTTCTGTTTATTGTGGTGACAAGGTATATGTGTGTGTATATATATATATATATATATATATATATATGTATATATATATATATATATATATATATATATATATATATATATATATATGTGTGTGTGTGTGTGTGTGAATATATAGGTTCATAGGTAGGTACTAGGCTATCGGCCCAAGGGCCTAAGTAAGCCTAGCCAATAAGGTTCTTCCCTGGCTTATGCCACCCAAGAAATTTAATTTCCTGTGCCTCTGTCGAGCAGAGCCACAGATGTTAACCCCAGGATGTGTTTCCTATTTCCCATCCACTCATCAAGATTTTTCTTGAAGAGTGCTAATGGGGAACTTTGCTTGACATAGATGGATAGCTTGTTCCAGAGTACCGAAAGTCTCTGGGACAGGAATCTATCCCTCCAGCATGTCCTGTTTATTGTGGTGACAAGGTTTAGGTCCTTAGAGCATGTAGCTCGGAGGGATTGGGATTTCTTTAGGTGTAGCATGTCCAACAGCTCTGGGTTTAACATAGCTTTATTTGTTAGGCAGAGATACAAATCCAAAATCTCGGTGCATGCAACCACGTAGTTCTTGGACCAAACCAACGTAAAATACACACACTAAGTCCAGCACTCCAATGTCAAAGCTGTCTAAAATAAAAATCCAGGCTACAGTAATAAAGAATGAGTTAAAACTATTTTTTTAAAAGCTAAATAGCATTGTATTCACGATGGATGTGATATATCTTCACAAAAAGGTGACCAACAAGCAAACCAGTTTCGCTCGCTGCCATTATCAGTGTATTACAACAGCAGACAGTTCTTCCCCTTATATACATACGACTTAAAGCTGCAGGAACAAAAATAACATAGACCAAATGTAATCATCATAAAATATCCTCCAAAAACATGGCAAATTTAGTGATCAAAAAATGTATCAACACATAAACAAAGGTGCTTATTAAAAATATGAAAAAAATCTTATATATCCTAATATATATATATATATATATATATCTCAAAATACTGAAATCCCGAATTTCAGTATTTCGAAATTACATAGCCTAAAACCCAACCACAACACACATTTCCGAAACCACATAACCGTGAAATTCAAAATCCCGAACATACGCTACAGCTCCCCCCCACAAACAAACAAATGATTCTACACTACCGATAAACAGGGGGGCAAGCCCCCCTGCACCCCCCTACTTATATATTCTAACTCAGAGATCACACAGAAAGACACACTAACGAAACTCACACCCGCACATTTTACAGTCCCTCACACACACACATCACAGCAACAACACACAATTGCACACACTAAAGCCCTTAACCAACACACTTACACATGCATGCTTACCTAAACTTCCACCCATCCATGCACACACCAGACCAGCGGAAGCAGAAATTCAACATCTCCATGCTTCGGGATTTTGAAATTTGTGCTTCTGCCAATTTCAGAACTTTTAGTTTTCGGCTATATAATTTTGAAATACTGAAATTTGGAATTTCAGTATTTCGAGATTACATAGTGGACCCCTATATCGACATCTGTTTAGCTGAAAAAATTTAGTCTGTTAAACATATGATCAATAGGTATACAATACTGCACAATTATCAAGGTAAAATTAAATGTCCTTTCCCAGAGAATGTTGATCTTAGAGTTAATATACATAATTAGCAGGGGGTGGGGGGTGTGCAAATGATGTTTCATTATAATTGTTTTAATTCAAAGTTTTCATGCACCAATATTGTTTATTGGCACGTGAAGTTTTGACATTTTCAAAGTTGATTTTTTTGTTAACTTTGTATATACATATACATATTTGGGTGTTTCATTTAAATTCAGTGCACTCATATACATGGATATATGCATATATATGTGTGTGTGTGTGTGTGTGTGTGTGTGTATATATATATATATATATATATATATATATATATATATATATATATATATATATGGGTCTACTTCTATTCACCAACATCCCATTTCACTGAAACCCATTTCACTGACAGCTCATTTCACTGACAAACTTTCAAGGTGGGGGGCTTCGCCCCCCACACCCGGGAAATGTGGGGGGCTGTGCCCCCCACACCCCCCCAACTATATATTACAACTCCACGGTCGCACAACAGTGGGGAGGGGGGCAAATCCCAGGTTTTTGCCCTGATTACTTTTGTCAGTGAAATGAGGCTGTCAGTGAAATGGGTTTCAGTGAAATGGGATGTTGGTGAATAGAAGTAGACCCATATATATATATATATATATATATATATATATATATATATATATATTTTGCAGGCATTTGTTTATTTGCTTTGGAGCATCACTAGACCATGGATAGTGGAACATTTCCCTTTTTCCACTGTTGTGTGGACTCAAGAGTTGTTATATATAAAATTAGTAGAGGACTGAAGAGCAGGTAGACCTGCCTCCCCTTGCATGAAACTTTGCATATGCAATGTTGTGTGTATATATATATATATATATATATATATATATATATATGTGTGTGTATATATATATATATATATATATATATATATATATATATATATATAATATATATATATATATATGTGTGTAAAAAGCTTTTAATAGTCAGCCATCCAGAATATATTCTAGGTTAAGTTGTAATAAACTCTTGTAGCAGTTGAGCAAATGTAAAGCACCTCCAGAGGAGTGGTTAACACAAAGTCCTTCAGTCTTTATATGAAAATGCGTTTGCATCTCCTGAAAATGTTTTTGAAAGCCCAAGAATGGAAAATTGTGGGTATATCATTACCAGAAGCTGTTGGTTTATTAAATAAGTACCAGTTTACACATGGAGTACCAGAAGCTGATAATGTACTTGTGGAGTAAAAGTTTACCTCTGCAGAGCCAGGAATTTTCCTGTGAAATTAAGAGGGGTGTAACATATGGATACATTTGTAGATTGTTGGTTACTTACTCTGAACTGTGACATCAAGAAAATAAACCTCAGAGCCCCTGGGTTTATGGGTTCCTGAGAGACTTTAAAAGCTGAACCGGAGTGATGAACACTGCATTTCTGTTTTCTTTTTGTTGGAAATAACTTGAGTTGACAGATTGGCAGTATAAATAAGCTGCACTTCATAACTGCATTGTCTTTTGAAATATATTTATTGCAAGTAACTTTAAATATTAGAAATAACATTTGGTCATAGTTGGGTTGCAACTTCTGAACCAGGTTAAATTCTAATAGAAAGGTAAGAACTCAAATGTCTGAATTAATGTTTGTCTTAAACTTGTGGTTATAATTAGAAGGAAATAGTAAAATATTCTAGCAGGTGATAAAATCTAAAGGACAGTCTATTAACTTACATAAGTGAGTATTTTGTAGTGAACCTACGAATACTGGTAAGTAATAAAGGTTAGAAGCTAATGAAGCACTGTGTAATGCAAAGCAACTTAAACCTATAACTAAGAATACACAAATGTCTATGAACATCAAGAAACTGTCTACAACTAACACTCTATGTTGTTGATGTAGGAGCAGTGAGCACATTGCTAAAAATTGCTTAATTAGAAATGCTGTACCTACCCAAACATTGATTTTCAATTAAGGAGCCATTAATAAAAATGTAAATTCTGTCCATGAGTGATTTATAACCCCATGTTGATAATGAAAGTGTGTCAGTGGAGTGTGATAATTAACTACCAGAATAGCAGAATTAACATGCTGGCTCTGAACCACTACTAACTCTGCCAAATATATACTATTGGCACATCGGAAGGAAATAAAGGGGCCTCTAGATTTTGTGGACATTGTAAAACTTTTGAAGGAATTTTGTATCCACAAAATAAAATCTACAAAAGGAAAGAAAAGTCAAAGTAAGATGTGTTCTTGAATGTTCATCCTACAACATTTGTAGAAATTCATACTCTGTTGGATAAAGTATCAACTTCCTGCAGCGTTAGTGCCTAATTTAACATGAGTTATTCTAGGTCAGGACTTGCCCCATTCAAGGCACTGTAGCACTTGTGGCGGGAGGGAGCACAGTTAGATATTATTTTCCTGAGCATACCTCTAGTAAAGATGAAATTTCGAGCAACAACATTACATGCTATTAAACACAGTCCAGACCATACCACTAGTTGAAATGGTAGAAGGCAGCAGCACCCAAATACACCATTAGAAATGTACAGTCTTGATAAGGAAAAAAATGGATAAATGTGGAAACCTCAAAAAAGGAATTCTGATCATAGCTGGAAGTGATAGAAGAAACTGTGAGTTGTCATAAGCTAAGTTACTGAGAAAAAAAAAAACTCAGTTATTAAGTTAATGAAAGAAGTCATGATAAAAATCAGAGTGGAAGAAACCATAGCACATGATAGTGACGCTTGCCAGAAGATTCCAGGGAATAAAGTAATGAAGACTGCCTGTAGAGAGGTGGATTGGGAAAAAAAAACCCATAGTAACCAGCTTAATAGGGGGAAATTATTGGAACTCAACAGAGCCCTTAATCACCATCTGTTTGGTCAAAACAAGGTGGTAGTCATACACTGGATTCTAGCAGTAGTTACACTATGTTAAATGACTGAGCTATGTGCACATGGCCATCATTGTTAACCCATGAGCAAACTGCTGGCATCAGTCATGTTCTGTCATGTAGTGATGGTCCCTCCGCAGTATAACATGTGAAAGAATATAATATAATATAATATAATATAATATAAATCACTTTTGTGAATAGCATGTGAGGATATGCATATCTTGCAGTGCGGGGCCTTGCAGTTGCAGCCCACACATACCTGCAGGACAACTGCAGAGAGGTTCTGTCCTGAATATGTCTGTCTCTCATACAGAAATGTAACTACTGTTACTAAACTGGTGAATTCCTTAAAGACACTTCGGTAGTCACCACCAGCCCTAGTTCCACATTTAAACCACCCCCATGTATGAGGGTCCATTCATCTCCCCAAACAGACATAGGAAAATGTATTCTCCATCTAACAGGCTTTTCTATATTTGTGGTCCTCTTTTCTTTGGTGGACCTTTCCTTGCAATATCATCTACCTTGATTTTGGCATATAGTGTCATATTGACAGCCCTTTGTCACACCCGTACTACGGTTCCATAATTAACAATCTCTGTAGTAATATCCTACACCAGTTTCTCCCAGAGCTGATCAAGGAATGCCTTATCTGTTATCATTTTGTTCAGTGTGCACATCCCATGCATGTATAAGGTCTGCAGTAACACACCGGTCTCCTGGTTGTTAAATTTTTTTTAGCAGTTATTGATCTCGTGAGTCCATGAGAAGAACTGTGCATCTCTAGGTTACACGTCAGTCACTGTTTGCATGAGTGTGTGTGTGTGTGTGTGTGTGTGTGTGTGTGTGTGTGTGTGTGTGTGTGTGTGTATATAAACATTAGTGTCCTTGGCTGACCCATATGCTTCCTCTTTGCCTACTCACTCTATTTGATGTCCACATACCTGCCAAATGCCATGTTGTGACTATTCCTACTTTGTCATATAGTGACAGCAGCAATGGACAATAAATCACTGTCCTCCTTCCTCCATCATTGTGCTCTGACCTATGTGCACTTATCGTTTGCCCCTATAGCTTATATTGAATGTTCTGTACCTAGGCAACAATGTAGCCTCTTCCCAGATGGACATGATGGACATGTATCCATTAAGCTCTTGCATTACATTATCACAGTGAACCCATCACTCCAACTGAATATGCACCTTTCATGGCATTTTGCTGTGTTTTGTGCCACAGCAAATTCTCCAATGTGGATGATAGCCTGCCTTTCCCTTTTACACTGATACCTCACATAAATCTACTGATTTATGTCTGTCCTTTGCCATGCTTGCTCAGTACTGTGCAGTAGTACAGTCCCAGGTGTTTGTCTTCCTTAACTATACCTCTATCAAAGTTCAGTTTCTTCTCCATTAAATCCATATTCATAACTTATAGTACTTGACTTAAATAGTCTACTGTACCATGAAACATGTACTCTGCATCTGTCTAAACTAAGCATCACAGCATGGTGATTATGTTCATGAATGAACAGTGCAATCATCTTTGATTCACCATGCATTATGCCATTGCACCCAAACAGTGCTACCCTGTTCATGCACGCCTGTGTTATTTGGCTAAAAGGACATGTGCACATCAGGTTCATGTAAGGATCCTATGAAACTCCTCTATCACCAACTGTTTGCTAGTAAAACATTCAATTGCACTCTGTTGCTGCCTAATGACACATGTTAATTAATGTCCAAAACTTAAGTCATGCACATAGGGTTACCCTTTATTTCCTGTGAAGACTAGTAGAGAATACATAATCTCTGTAGGCACTAGTTTCAGTTCAGCTTTGGTGTGGAGTGAGATGGGATAACAGGATTTTTCTGTAATGCTGCAGAAAGACTATCAGGTTCCCAGCTAAGCCATCATGATCTCTCACAATATATAAAGTGGATCCCAGTGCAGCGAATAATGTCTATGACATCAACCATTTTAGTGAGGTACAGTAATTGCACTTGTGAGGTGCAGCAGTGCCACCCCTCACTTCATGTGGGGGCACAGATTTGTGAGTGTGTGAACCTTTTATTACAAAGACTGCATACTAGAACTTGTTTTAAATTCATTTCTGATTCCTTGCCTTTTTATAACTGGTTCACACATACAGAAGTCTTCCTAATTTCTTTTACACCAGTTGAGCTGAAACCAGCCTCAGGAAATCAGACAGAACCTTCTAGTGTTGGACTATATTTACTATGGTCATGACTGCACTCCACAACTGCATTTGTATCTATAACATACATGTGCACTGATGTGTTTTATTTTTCTTTCCTCTTTCTGTTTTCTTCTCATCCATCCTAACATCTATCTAAGATGCAGGTTGCAATGGCCTTTTGAGTCTATGTCAGATGTTCCATCTTGTACTGGGTTATCAGCAGTTGTGCCACCTGTCTCTCAGCAAAAGCATGATAGTCACCTTATGGAAGGTGACCTGAAGGGCTTATTGGTCGCTTCTTTGGCCATGTCTCAGGAAAGGAGTGGAAAGAGTTCCCCAGAATGCTCCCTTGCTATAATGAAGAGGCTGGTTATGTACTGGCCTTATTTTTTTATTGGTATCATGGCATGCCACCAGGAATGGCTAATATTGTCACATGACTGTTTGTCTGTGACCATTTGCGTCACCAGTAACAGATCCTGCCCCTGACAGCAGCCACAGAGGTGACTGGTGTCTGTGTGAGTTCTTCTCGTGACTGGTTAATCAGACCTCCTCTACCATGTGTTACCCCACCATCCTGCCCATCTTGATGTTACTCTCCCTTATGTGTCTTTATCCATACAGTTTTTTTAGTCCAAATTTCCAAACTGTCTTACCTCTGTATACTTTCACTGTTATCCCCACCTTATGCATCCATGCTACCCTTGTCTCTTTTTGTTTGCAGTTTCTGTTTGCTTGTATGTGGCTGTTACATTCCCTTCTACCTCTAAACTTTGGAAACAAACACTTTCTTACCTTTCCCATCTATTCCACATCATGAGAGATATAAAATTGACACCTGCCACAAAAATGCATTTCTTCCTCATCTATTATTTCTTGTGGTTAGCCTTGTGTGTTTGTTCCTCAGCATACTGTTCCTCACTTTAGTACTGAAAAAAAAACCCACAAAGAAGAAACTTCGCAGTGTGGAGGGTGTGATGTTCACTTCCTAAATTATGTTAAGTGCTTAGTTTACTTAAAAAAATTGAACTGTAAAATACATGCTACAAAATAATCCAATAGAAAATAGTAGGTAGTCCACAAACTGAGTTAAAAATGGAATATCCTTTATTAAAACACACAAACAAGTGGTCCTAGTTTAGTGTAATGAAACGCATCAAAACATTCCTTATTTATTTATAATCAGGTTGACTAGACCAAGGGGTAGTTACAGAGGGTGGTTCTGTTAAAAACAATAAAAACATTACAATCATTTCTTTAGCTTTAGTACTTTTACTATCTTTCACATTTCTTCCGTTTGTATAATGAACTGTGTTGGCATATTGTAGGGCTGGTCTTCTGTGACAAGCTAGCAGTACAAAGGATGCTGCTCTTAGGTGCTTCTTTAAACAGGTCATCTTACTGTTCCTGTCTTGTTGATCATGCATGGCCCCTTTGGTACAGTTCATTAAGTAAGACTGCCATTTGTAACAGGGCTGTACTAATGTGCCATGTAACTTTTTTTCTCAAAATATTGGCATTATACCAATATCCATACATAACTAAACAGCAGTGGGCTTCTTTGTGCTGCACAATCCCTGATATTTAATGTTCAGCAATGCCATAGTGAAAGTTTTCTGAATCCCCCTCATGTTTCCAGAATTGTTATTGATTACATAATTGTTGGTAGGTGATGGAAGGAATCTACTTAACATTTAATATTCAGTTACTAAAAACACATATAATTGTTTAATGCAGATGTAGCAGTAAGTTATCCAGCTCCATGGTGCAGAGGTATAAAGCCCTGGTTTTAACCCAGACATCCTGTGTTTACTTAGTGGCTATATAGGTGGAGGTGCCAGTAGAGGGTGATAGCTCAGCCTAGGGGCAGGTAGAGGGGATGGCCACAATGGCATGCTGTCACAGTTGATCACTGGTAGAGAATGAAGGCACATGGAGGTGTTGTGTTTAGGCTGGGCAGGGCATTTGTTAAGGTACAGAGGCATGGATTGTATGCTGTAGTACTCTTGGACAATATGTACACAAGCAGGGAAATGGGTTAAGCCTTAAAGGAAAATCTATCTCAGCAGTACTGTGATATTGCCTTGGGGTGCTTGAGTATTGGTAATGGCCCTTAATGTGGTCAGAGAAAGTTTAAGGTGGAAAGGTGGGTTCAGTAGACTCAGTGGAAGAGGCGAGGTACTGGTAGCAGTTGATTCTTAGTTGTGGGGGAGCAAAGAATAGGCCACAAATTATTGTGATATATCAGATTTTACAGAAAATAATGCTATTTTGAATAAAAATCCCCTAACATTGTTATGAATTCTTTTGAATTGTTTAAATCTCATCTTACCCACAGTACAGGTAGGTGGAGCTCAAATTTGGTTTAAAGTTCTATCTGAAGGGATGTGTGTCGACACTGCAGCATCCCTCATATTGCGCTACAGTGTTATTAGTTGTAGAAAAAAATACAAAACATTGATCTTTCTGACATCAAAGGATTGGTGTCGGCTGAGCCAGTGGCACTGCTGACTTGTGCTTAGCTCCTGTAGCTTTATCATGCTCTTGTTTCATTCTAGCCCTTTCTTATGGCAAACTGTTCTTAGGACCTGCCCATATATCTGCCTTCAGGTCTGACTCTGCCTTAAATAGTTTCTTTTCTTCTCACTTAACTTCTTTAGTTATAAGGTAATTGTTCAAACTGACACTGTACAGCTGATATAAATGTGCATGCCTGACATCATTTGTATGGTAAAACGTGGTCATTCACTGGTGTTTTGATATTTTCTATGCTCATAATTTGTCTGAATAATCTGTAGGCTGTGACTGAATTGGATCCATGTAAATCAGTCTATTAATCTGGATAAGATAAATATTATATATTTAATCAGACAACAGATGCCTAGCAAATTACTTATTGGTACTTTAATGTAAATTGATAGCTAATATCCCTACCAAAATGTCATACAGAAGGATAACGAACTGTAATGTAAATAGCATGCTTCCAAAATCAAATGAGAATTCAAATTGCAAAATAAATAAACTAATAACACAAATAAAGAACTGACAAAAACAAGAAACATATCTGAGATTTAATTAAAACTGGAGCACATCTATTACAGGAGTTTAGTATCAACAATTGTGGGCACATCAAACTAAACCGTAAAGCTAAAATTGTAAGAATAGCACATGCTACTCCAAATTATACTGATGTTAAACAGATGTAGTTAAGCAAATACATACATTAAGTATCTTCCATCATAGTGGTAACACTCAAAAAAATCAACTACTGTCAAAAAATATGCACATTTGTATATGTGACTGGCCAAAGGCCTCACCGTTGTCTTCTCATTCAGAAATTCAAACAGTTGCCTGCAAATGAAAGAGCAGCACAATTACACGTCTCACAAATTATAGAAATCTTAAAAGTTGGACACTCTTCTCCCTTTAAGAAACTCAGCAGAAATTAAAAGCAGAATTATTCACTGCTGGAAGACCCAGAAGAATAACTGTTTCTTATCAGGCTCAAATTCAAACAACAACAGAGGAAACCAAATTCTCACAGCTTACTCCCTTCATTTGGAACAAACTATGACTAGACGTTAAGTAGGAAATGACCCAAGACAAATTAAAATTAACTAAACATACCATGCTTAAACACTCACTTGCAATTGCAAGTCTCCACATCGTTTTACTGCAGCAGGATTATTTCTTGGGTTTAAGTCTTGTTGCTGTTTTCCTGGTTTGTGTTTTGTTCATTGTACTTTGTCCAGCATGACATTTTCCTCAAATTAACTGTTTGCATTCATGGTGTTAACTGCTTTTGCACCTTGTACAATAACAGCAAATGTACACAAAGTGTATGCCACCAAAATATTAGATATGAGCAGAAAACATACATTCTGTGTATAAATTATTATACTGTCCTCCTTCCAACTGTCTTGCATCTTCAAAACTGGAAAATATCTTCAGACCTAATAGCATTTTTTAGTTTTGTAACATATTGTTACGGGTCTACTTCTACCCATCGAAAATACACTTTATCAGATTTTAGATAGACAAGTCCACTTTAGAGAAATTGCATTTAAAAGAACATGCAGTTTCACGAAAAAAGTTCAGTGAAGAGAGGTCGCCAGTTCTGGGATCCTGTGGTAGTGCAGGTGCATTGATTCTTAAGTGGTTTACGGGAGGGGACCCTTTAATGATGTTTAGATAGCTTGTTGTTATAGATTGCAGTACAGTGAGGATAAGGGAATATTCCCTCTTCTCTACTGCAGTTCGATCTCAGAGTTAGTATATATTTTTATTTTATTTTACATTTGTTAACCGGGGGAGTTTGACTGAGCCTAAAAGTCCCTTTTTCAGCAAAGGCCCGAGGAGAAAAGCTCCACATAGAAAAATTACAGATACATTAAGATATTTAGACATGATTAGTATACACACAAATTACAATAGACATGTTTTTACAGTGATATGCAGCACATCAACAGTTACAATGGAGAGAACAAATAAGAAAATATTAATTTAAAAATAAAGTTAATTCATCGATTTGTGGTGTACAGCTGAAATTTGGAACATAGGTAGAATACATGCATAGTACATGGGTACAGTACATGCATTGTACATTAGCCAGTGTTTGTGAGTAAGAGTGAAGACTATTATCAAGTACTCTAGGTTTATTATGTGTACCTTATCCACTTTCGCTAGCCTGGGGAGCAGTCATGGCACTGCCAATTTTGCTTGAGATGTTGCCTAATGAGGTTTTTAAAGGAGGCTTTGGACGATGTGTTTTGTATGCTAGTGGGGAGAGTGTTCAATTTTTTAGCCATTGAACTACTATATAGTGCATCTCCAAAGCTATTGTAGCTGTTGGTGACTTCTAGTAATAGTTTGCTTGATGATCTAAGAGGCCTTTTGGCTGAGTGATGTTGTACTGTGTTTTTGAGGGCAGGACACTTATTAGGGAGGTAATAGATAGAATGACAGAGGCAGAGTTAATTGTAGGTTAGGAGGTTGGGCAGTTCAAGCCAGTGGAGCTGTCTCAAAGCAGTACAGTGATGAGTTCTATATGAGTAATTTGCAGCAAAGCGGGCAGTTTTGTTATAGCAGGCTTCCATTTTGCTTATTGCAGTTTTGTTGAGATTAGTCAGAATGGGAGATGCATAGAGTAGGGTGGATAGAAGTTGGGAGCAAGCAATGACTGATATTGTGTTGTTGGTAAGAAATGGTTTGATATGGTACAGTGATCCCAGTTTGGCATGTACTTTTTTAATAGTTAAGTTGAGATGACTATCAAATTTTAGGTGGGAGTCTATGGTTATTCCCAATAGCTTAGCCTGTGCCACTGGAGTGATTGGAGTAGCATTTGTGGAGTATATAGTGAATTGACTGTTATCAGTGTTTTTGTTAGAACTGGTTATAATCATAAGTTGAGTTTTATTTGGACTGAGGATAAGTTGGCCTTTCGTAAGGTAGTTTTCAATGGCAGAGAATGCTGGTTGACTTGTTTGCAGGAGGGTGGGAATGTTTTGTGTATCACCACAGATTAAGGTAGTATCATCTCCATACTGAATGATAGATGCATGCTTTGTGGAGGTATGGAGGTCATATGTGAAAACTGTGAATAGCAGTGGTCCTAAGATAGAACCTTGTGGGACTCCTATAGTTATGGACAGCTGAGGACAGAGAGAATTTTCCCATTTCACACCTTGGTACCTCTCAGTTATGTAGCTTTGGAAACAGGTAAGAGTGGAATTTGATAGATGATATTGGTTTAGTTTGTTTAGCAGGATTTGGTGCAAGACTGTGGCAAATGCTTTGGACATATCCAAAAAAAAGAGTTGACATCTGCAGGCCTTTGTTTTTGAGACAGTTTACTTTGTCTGTGAAGCAGAGGAGGGCTGTAGTGGTACTATGGGCAGATCTGAAACCATGTTGAGTAGGTGACAGGATGTTGCTGTCTAGGAGATATTTTAGAACCTGGGTATGGATGCATTTTTCTAGGATTTTGGTCAGGGGGAGAGAATAGCAATGGATCTGTGGAGGTCCTGCCTTTATGTATGGTGTAACATAGGACATTTCCAGAGTTTGGGCACATAGCTTTCAACAATTGATCTGTTTATGAGAGTAGAGATTGGGATAGCAATAGCATCTGCTGTGAGTTTCAAGAAATAGCTGGGGAGTAGGTTGGCTGCTGTTGATGAGGTTCACCACCGTAACAGGTACAAGCAAGCAAAACCTGAGGGTAATGCTACTCAATGTTAGAAGTCTAAACCTCAAAATGCACTCACTCGAGGCACTCCTTAAAATGGAGAACATCGACATCTGTGCAGTGACAGAGACCTGGTTCAAAGTTCCAGAGAGTACCCCTGCATTACCAGGTTATAATTCATACCACACCTTTCGGCCACCAAACCCGGACTGAAACACTAAAGGTGGAGGCATTTCCATATTCATTGAGGATTTCCACACCTCCAAGCTAGTTGCTAGGCATAATGCATCTGAGATTATCCAAGTTCAACTATCTCTGGGCAAAACTGCAATCTCGATTGTAGCTTGCTACAGACCCCTAGGATTCCCACTCCTCTTTTCTTGATACACTGGAAAATATTAAGGTACAACCTAACACCCGAATAATGGGTGATTTCAACTACCCCACCATTAACTGGGAAAACTACTCATGTACCAACTCTTTTGCTCAAAGTTTTCTGGAATTCACCAATTCCAGTGCCTGGGATCAACTTATCCACATCCCCACCAGGGGCAGCAATATCCTAGACCTGGTCATCACAAACATGGGTGACCGGTGCTCCACACCAGAGGTCAGCTCCTTGTTGGTCAGATCCGACCACAAGCTAATCACCCTAGACATCCACACCCCGCTCCCATCCCCCATTATGAAAACAACCGTAAAATATTTCTCCAAAGCCAACTTCACGCTTCTTAAGACAGAAGTGGTAAACATCACGACACCCATGCAGATGGACAATGGAGGTACGACTGCTGAATCCTATACAAATGCACTTTATAAGCACTTACACGAGTGCAGGGATTGTGCTATCCCTAACAGAACCAAGATGCTATCCTCCAAAAAAAGGAAGCCAATCTGGTGGTCTTCTGCCATAAACAAACTCTACAACAGAAGAAAGAAACTGTTGCAAAAAAAAGAGTAAAATCCTACAATTGGAGGAACTCCCAGGTCTGCCTCAGTAACAAGCTGAGATCCCTCATAAAATCCTCCAAAGCTAGTTATGAAAACAAAATCACCACTGATTCTAAAGACAACCACAAAGCATTCTATAGCTATGTCAAGAATCTCAATGGCAACACTCAGATCTGCTCTGAGTTACAGCACAATGACACAATATACAGAACCAACTGATATTGCCAGCATCCTGGCAGATAGGTTCAGTGCTAACTTTACCCCCCCCCCCCACCCCATAAAGGGCCCATCTTTATACCGGAAGAATGCAAAGTTCCTGTAATCATGGCTGCACAGGTAAAAATCCTCACTCTCCAAAGCCAAGAACACAGCATCCATGGGACCTGACAACATCCCAGGCTGCCTTCTACACGAACTACAGAATGAACTGGCACCCCACCTATGTACCACATTCAATCACAGCCTCACCTCAGGCTTTGCACTCATTGAATGGCACACTGTGACAGTTATCTCACTTTACAAAGGGGGGGCCACAACGGACCCCGGAAACTACCGCCCCATTAGCCTGACGAGCCTGGTCTGCAAGGCCATGGAACGTATCATCAAGGAATGCATAAACAAAGACATTGGAGATCTCCATACTCTGGACCCCACACAGTTCGGGTTTGTAAAAGGCAGATCATGTCTCTGATAGACTTCTTTGAAACAGTCACCAAAGCCATAGATGAGGGTAAGGTAGTTCACACAGCCTATCTAGATCACGCCAAGGCATTCAATATCCTCCCCCACTCTGGAATTATAGATAAACTCACTAAACTAGGTATAAATCCCTATGTCACAAGATGGGTTGCCAACTGGCTTACTGACAGAACCCACACTGTGAAAGTAGCAGACTCTAAATCAGACTTCAGACCAGTGACAAGTGGAGTACCACAGGGTTCAGTCCTGGGTCCTCTCCTGTTTGGTATCTACTTCTCGGAAGTACAGGCTAACACAGAAGGTCTTTGACTAACTAAATTCACAGATGACTGCAAACTAGGAGCCACAATCGAAACTCCTAATGATGTGGCATCCTACAAAAGAGCCTCACTGAGAAAGATGCCTGGTGTCAAAGCCATGGCCTGAAGCTCAATGCCAAAAAGTGTATTGTCATCCCCTTTGGTAAAAACTCTGTACCCATGAACTACCACATAGGCGGTAGTCTACTTAACACTGAACGTGTGATAAGAGACCTCGGAACACAGGTGGACAGTAGTCTCTCCTTTGATAAGCACATCACCACAGTGGTCAGGAAATCATTCTGCGTGGCACACCTCATCACAAAAGGTTTCTCAACCAGAAAAAAAGAGATCATTGTTCCCCTCTACTCATCACTCATTAGACCCATTATAGAGTACAACACCCCTTTTGGTATGTACCTCACAAGACATCTACAACAGTTGGAAAGGCCACAGAAATACCTCACAAAGAGGATTACTAGCCTCAAACAGATGCCATACGCAGACCGACTCAAAAAACTCCAGCTTTACTCTGTCGAATATTGCCTACTCCGAGGCAATCTCTGCCTAACATACAAAGCTATGTCAAACCCAGAGCTGTTGGACATGCTCCACTTAAAAAAAATCCCAATCCCTCTGAGCTACATGCTCTAGGGACCTAAACCCAATATAGAGTACAACGCCCCTTTTGGTATGTACCTCACAAGACATCTACAACAGTTGGAAAGGCCACAGAAATACCTCACAAAGAGGATTACTAGCCTCAAACAGATGCCCTACGCAGACCGACTCAAAAAACTGCAGCTTTACTCTGTTAAATATCGCCTACTCCGAGGCAATCTCTGCCTAACATACAAAGCTATGTCAAACCCAGAGCTGTTGGACATGCCCCACTTAAAAAAATCCCAATCCCTCTGAGCTACATGCTCTAGGGACCTAAACCTTGTCACCACAATAAACAGAACATGCTGGAAGGATAGATTCCTGTCCCAGAGACTTCCCATACTCTGGAACCAACTACATATCTATGTCAAACAGAGCTCCTCATTAGCACTCTTCAATAAAAATCTTAATGATTGGATGGGTAATGAGAAATTCACCCCAGGGATCACTTTTGTGGTTCTGCTTGACAGGGGCACAGGAAAATAATTTTCTTGGGTGGCAAAAGCCAGGGTACCTTTTTGGCTAGGCTTGTATAGGCCCTAGGGCCATTAGCCTAGTACCTACCTATGAATCTATGAGAGCACGCTTTTGATTGAAGTGCTGGAAACTGTTTTGAGGGTAAGGCTTGTATTAGTGTTATTTGTGTTGGGGGGTAGTGAGGTTGGAACTGTCTTGTGATACTAGGGATAGAATTGAGTTCACAAAGTAGGAGATGAATTGTGTTTTGATGGGAACTTTAGTGTCAGGGATGGTTGGTTTGAGGGTAGCCTTTTGGCTGGGTTTTAGTAGCTGGTTTACATTTTTCCAAAATTGTGTTGGTATTTAGTTTGTAATGTCATGTAGTAGGATTTTTTTGTCTAGCCTAATGTATTTTTTTGCAGGGTTGCGCAGTTCTTGGTACTTAGGATTTGTGTTTCTTTGCTTTTTTATAGTAAAGCCAAGCAGTGTCTCTGGACTTGAGGATTTGTTTGGATTCTTTACTGAACCAGGGGTTTGTAGAGATTCTAACCTTGATTTTGTGCAATGGAGTGATGGTGTCTAGGTGTTGTAGAAATGTTTTGGTGAAATATGCTATAGCCTGCTCAAGTGGGAGGGTTTTTAGGGGGGGGGGGGTGAAGTCGCAGTTACAGAGTAAATTATTGAGGACCTCAGGAGAGAAATTTTTTTGTTTCTAGTGGATTTATAGTTAGTGGTTTTGCTTATGCTTGTTGTACTATGTATAAGGTATACTATGTTATGGTCACTTAAGGTGTCTGGGAGACTGCCTGTATAGGGGTACAACATGGGGTTGTTAGTAAGGACCCAGTCAAGGAGCATTTCTCCCTGGGCCTCCGCTGAAAACAGGCTCTGTGGAACCTAGTCGGACATTCCCGGTCAACAAATGTTAAATCAAATAAAATAAATAGTTGGAATTTGGACTAGATGCTTTTAGCCAAGGAGATTTATTAGATTAATTGGTGGTTCTGATATACAGGTGAACCAATCTAGGATGAAATCCCCCAGAATAAGGGTTTCCTGTGAGTATGTGGAAAAACACCAGGATAAGAAGTCTTCAAGGCTAGCAGGTGTATTACCAGGTGGAATATAGATCACAATTGTGGTGATGACCTTTTTAGGGTGAAGTTGAAGTTGTGAGATAAGTATGTCCCAGTTACTGGGGGAGGGGGAGGAGTTTGGTATTTGATGTAAAGTTAAGTTGGACTTATGCAGTAAGGCAGTTCCACCGCCTTTACGAAGTGGTCTGTCTTGTCTAAAGATATTGTAGCGGTTAGGGAGAACTTCTGAGTTAGCTATGTTTTTATTTAGCCAGGTTTCTGTTAAAGCAACTATGTCTGGGGAGTAGTGTGCTGGAGGTGCAGGGGGTCTTGCCCTCCTGCATAGATGTGTTTGCTGTATTTTTTTTTTTATTTTGTAGTTCAGTAAAGTGTTTTTTGTGAAAGTGCATGTTCCTTTAAATGCACTTTCACTAATGTGGACTCATCTATCTGGGATTTGGTAAAGTGCATTTTCGATGGATAGAAGTAGATCCATTGTTATAGTTCTATGGGACAATTACTATCCCAATTTATATGTAAGTAGAAAGCAGTGGTAATCCAGAAATGTAACAGGACTAACAAGAAACAGAGTATAAAGGATTATTCCAGATAAAATCACTTTAGCTAGCAGAACAAGATGACTGTGGGAGGAATATAGATGCCTTGATGAAGTTTCAAGTCACTTATCCAGTTAAGTAGGTAGATGAATGAGTGGTCTTAGTCAAATAGGTTGATGGACAACTGATCTTGTTCAAGAACACTTATCATCTACCTACTTAACTGAATAAACTACTTGAAACTTCAACAAGGCATCTTTATTCATCTAATGGGGAGGGTATGAGAGAGAGAGAGAGAGAGTGTCTCTCTCAGATCTGCTAGTTAAAGTGATTTTCGCCGACTAATTTATATTATATTTCAAAATTGATCTTTCAAATTAATTTGCCATCAGTATGCTTTTATTTAATGAATCAAGTTTACTTCTGTTTATATACTTGGGTGAATGTAAATCTTTGTTTACTTACTTATTTCCGTATTCAACTGTTAGCCCATTGGACCTGGGTAGTGTCTGAAGAAGGTCTTTCAGCCAGTCCACTTACACTTATCTGGTTATTAAAGTTAAATAAGTAAATAAACAAACAATCTGTGGCATTGCAGTGGACTGGATCAGATTTCTAAAATGAGGGGAATTACAATTGCTTCCCTTCACCTACATTTTAGGGATTATAAGAATATTGAAGAAAGCAAAGGAACAATACATAACATCTGTGGGAGATGAGATGCAAGCCATAAATAACATGAAACACTAAGTTATCATTAACAGCTGGCTTTAAGATCTCTGATTTGTCTATATGTTACTTGGACCAAAGATATATTGCAACAATACAGTCCAATGGTATAAGTAGCAGTCATACATTTTTAAGATAATTTCCTGGGCTAGCTTTGAGTGGATACCAAGCAATGCAGTCTAGTCTTTGCTGTATTTAATACAGAGTCATGGTTTCTTCAGACATTTAGAAAATGTATAGAAATCTTGCTGATGATTGTTAAATCACGCTAGCAAATGCTTTGAGTGAAGTAGGCCTGAAGCTAATAAAGTCCTTAACATAGGCAGTGGTGGCTATTTTATGTCACAAGTGGAGCTGTGTACAAGGTATTTCTGAGTACAGGGGGAGAATATGAAAAATAGTCGTAAAACAGCTGCAAGGACCATCTCCCATTTGTACTATTTCCAAATGCAAAGTAAGAAAAGAGTTGTTGGAAGTTCTAACATTTTCCTAAGAATGTCCGAGAACCATGTACACAGTTGTTGACTTATACTCAATTATGGTTATAGAATTAGTATCACAATTAATGCTTTCCATACATTCTTTTAGGCAGTTTATTGTGATGATTTGTACTGTACTGGCATGGTATTTTTTATACTTATGCTTCCAAATTTTTTTTTGTTTTGTTTTTTTACTAATTTTAACAGTCATTCAATACTGAAAAACTTTGGCTACCGTAGTTACCAAAGGATTTGTAATGATTAATTGTAGTATAGCTATATATATTCTAGATTCAGTGGGGGTCATAGGTTAGTACTAGGCTAACTGCCCTTGTGGACAATTTCAAGCCTAGCCAATTATCCCATGTTGATAATCAAACCCTGCATCTTATGTCTTTAAGGTAAACACCTTAACCATTATACCAATCTAGCTATTGCTATAAATGGTTAGTACTCGTATATCATAAATGTATGCTATCTTTAATAATTGTACAAATCAAATACATCGTAAAATCACTGCTGACTATTCTTGTATGGTACTTCTGGCCTAAGCATGTCTGGAAAGTATTAATAGATAAGCAATTAAATAAATAAATGAATTAATATATTATTTTTTTTAAAAAAAAAGTAGCTCTAGTAATGCAGTCACTATCCTCGTAGCAGATTGAGGTCTTGTCATTGTATTGTGTCAGTGACTGTTAATGCTTATAAGAGGTCTCAGTCTACCTTTCTTGAGAGCACACTTTAGCAAACTAACAAATTAGATAAGGGAACCATTAGGAAACTCAAAGCTAAAGCCAAAAATAATTACAAATCTTTCTTTAACTATGTCAGGAAATTAGGAATGAACACCCGCCAATGTTCATAGCTTGTGCACATTAACACTATACTCT
The DNA here is from genome assembly GCF_019279795.1 of Protopterus annectens. Classification (NCBI taxonomy): domain Eukaryota; kingdom Metazoa; phylum Chordata; order Ceratodontiformes; family Protopteridae; genus Protopterus; species Protopterus annectens. The sequence goes on from NC_056751.1 coordinate 490,010,145, forward strand.
CTGACCCTCCCCTAAAAAAGAGCTATTGTTCTAGCTTACAAATTTAGTACAAATTTTACTCCACCCACAGCCATAACTATTCTGCCGGTTCAACAATACCTCCACCCCTATTAATTAATTTATAACAAGTTCTCCATGCACTCTCAAAAAACTAAATATGACCTTTCTAAACCTCTGTGCAGCTGCTTTAATCTAAATCTACCACTAGATACATTCCTGAAGCCTGGACAACAGCCATTGTAGTGCCATTACACAAGGATGGCGAAGTGAACCAGGATAAGAAGTCTTCAAGGCTAGCAGGTGTATTACCAGGTGGAATATAGATCACAATTGTGGTGATGACCTTTTTAGGGTGAAGTTGAAGTTGTGAGATAAGTATGTCCCAGTTACTGGGGGAGGGGGAGGAGTTTGGTATTTGATGTAAAGGTAAGATGGACTTATGCAGTAAGGCAGTTCCACCGCCTTTACGAAGTGGTCTGTCTTGTCTAAAGATATTGTAGCGGTTAGGGAGAACTTCTGAGTTAGCTATGTTTTTATTTAGCCAGGTTTCTGTTAAAGCAACTATGTCTGGGAGTAGTGTGCTGGAGGTGCAGGGGGTCTTGCCCTCCTGCATAGATGTGTTTGCTGTATTTTTTTTTTTATTTTGTAGTTCAGTAAAGTGTTTTTTGTGAAAGTGCATGTTCCTTTAAATGCACTTTCACTAATGTGGACTCATCTATCTGGGATTTGGTAAAGTGCATTTTCGATGGATAGAAGTAGATCCATTGTTATAGTTCTATGGGACAATTACTATCCCAATTTATATGTAAGTAGAAAGCAGTGGTAATCCAGAAATGTAACAGGACTAACAAGAAACAGAGTATAAAGGATTATTCCAGATAAAATCACTTTAGCTAGCAGAACAAGATGACTGTGGGAGGAATATAGATGCCTTGATGAAGTTTCAAGTCACTTATCCAGTTAAGTAGGTAGATGAATGAGTGGTCTTAGTCAAATAGGTTGATGGACAACTGATCTTGTTCAAGAACACTTATCATCTACCTACTTAACTGAATAAACTACTTGAAACTTCAACAAGGCATCTTTATTCATCTAATGGGGAGGGTATGAGAGAGAGAGAGAGAGAGTGTCTCTCTCAGATCTGCTAGTTAAAGTGATTTTCGCTCGACTAATTTATATTATATTTCAAAATTGATCTTTCAAATTAATTTGCCATCAGTATGCTTTTATTTAATGAATCAAGTTTACTTCTGTTTATATACTTGGGTGAATGTAAATCTTTGTTTACTTACTTATTTCCGTATTCAACTGTTAGCCCATTGGACCTGGGTAGTGTCTGAAGAAGGTCTTTCAGCCAGTCCACTTACACTTATCTGGTTATTAAAGTTAAATAAGTAAATAAACAAACAATCTGTGGCATTGCAGTGGACTGGATCAGATTTCTAAAATGAGGGGAATTACAATTGCTTCCCTTCACCTACATTTTAGGGATTATAAGAATATTGAAGAAAGCAAAGGAACAATACATAACATCTGTGGGAGATGAGATGCGCAAGCCATAAATAACATGAAACACTAAGTTATCATTAACAGCTGGCTTTAAGATCTCTGATTTGTCTATATGTTACTTGGACCAAAGATATATTGCAACAATACAGTCCAATGGTATAAGTAGCAGTCATACATTTTTAAGATAATTTCCTGGGCTAGCTTTGAGTGGATACCAAGCAATGCAGTCTAGTCTTTGCTGTATTTAATACAGAGTCATGGTTTCTTCAGACATTTAGAAAATGTATAGAAATCTTGCTGATGATTGTTAAATCACGCTAGCAAATGCTTTGAGTGAAGTAGGCCTGAAGCTAATAAAGTCCTTAACATAGGCAGTGGTGGCTATTTTATGTCACAAGTGGAGCTGTGTACAAGGTATTTCTGAGTACATGGGGAGAATATGAAAATAGTCGTAAAACAGCTGCAAGGACCATCTCCCATTTGTACTATTTCCAAATGCAAAGTAAGAAAAGAGTTGTTGGAAGTTCTAACATTTTCCTAAGAATGTCCGAGAACCATGTACACAGTTGTTGACTTATACTCAATTATGGTTATAGAATTAGTATCACAATTAATGCTTTCCATACATTCTTTTAGGCAGTTTATTGTGATGATTTGTACTGTACTGGCATGGTATTTTTTATACTTATGCTTCCAAATTTTTTTTTGTTTTGTTTTTTTACTAATTTTAACAGTCATTCAATACTGAAAAACTTTGGCTACCGTAGTTACCAAAGGATTTGTAATGATTAATTGTAGTATAGCTATATATATTCTAGATTCAGTGGGGTCATAGGTTAGTACTAGGCTAACTGCCCTTGTGGACAATTTCAAGCCTAGCCAATTATCCCATGTTGATAATCAAACCCTGCATCTTATGTCTTTAAGGTAAACACCTTAACCATTATACCAATCTAGCTATTGCTATAAATGGTTAGTACTCGTATATCATAAATGTATGCTATCTTTAATAATTGTACAAATCAAATACATCGTAAAATCACTGCTGACTATTCTTGTATGGTACTTCTGGCCTAAGCATGTCTGGAAAGTATTAATAGATAAGCAATTAAATAAATAAATGAATTAATATATTATTTTTTTTAAAAAAAAAGTAGCTCTAGTAATGCAGTCACTATCCTCGTAGCAGATTGAGGTCTTGTCATTGTATTGTGTCAGTGACTGTTAATGCTTATAAGAGGTCTCAGTCTACCTTTCTTGAGAGCACACTTTAGCAAACTAACAAATTAGATAAGGGAACCATTAGGAAACTCAAAGCTAAAGCCAAAAATAATTACAAATCTTTCTTTAACTATGTCAGGAAATTAGGAATGAACACCCGCCAATGTTCATAGCTTGTGCACATTAACACTATACTCTCTGACCCTCCCCTAAAAAAGAGCTATTGTTCTAGCTTACAAATTTAGTACAAATTTTACTCCACCCACAGCCATAACTATTCTGCCGGTTCAACAATACCCTCCACCCCTATTAATTAATTTATAACAAGTTCTCCATGCACTCTCAAAAAACTAAATATGACCTTTCTAAACCTCTGTGCAGCTGCTTTAATCTAAATCTACCACTAGATACATTCCTGAAGCCTGGACAACAGCCATTGTAGTGCCATTACACAAGGATGGCCCAAACACCGACCCTGGTAACTATAGACACGTTAGTCTCACTAGCCTCATATATAAAGCTATATGGTGCATTATCTCAGACTTCATTAATCTGGACTTTAAAAACCTCTCAAATCTGGACTCTCATTAATTCAGCTTTATCAAAGAAGATCCTGCCTCTTTAACCTCATGAATTTATTGGACAAGTAAATGGACCAGCGGATAGTGGTTCTTGCAGTGCATACAGGATATCTTGACTTGGCCAAGACCTTTGACACCATTCCCCATGTGTCACTATTGACAGACTTGTAAAAATTAATAAAAATCCTTATATTATGTGGTTGATGCTGCGGTGGTGGTGCTGCGGTAGCGTTGTCGCCTCACAGTAAGACGTTGTCCTGTTCGATTCTCAGCTAAAGCATCTTCAGTATGGAGACATGCGTGAATGGGCGTGCCTTCGTTGAAGGTTTTGCGTCAGGCCTGGCAAGTCGGTATGTAAAAATCTACTGCCAATCATTAGCGGACCGGAGTTCCGTTGTGGTGACCTCTAACTGGGAAAAGTCGAAAGATACAACATATTATGTGGTCGATGGTTAATGGTTGTCTGATAGACCTCATGAGGTTCAAGTAGCAGTGTCACTTCTAAATGCAAAAAAATGCAGTGTCTGTATATTTGCTAGTTTAAGACTTACCAAACAGGTAGTTTGAATCTAGTGAATCTATGACAACTGAAAGTCAGAAAACTGCATATTTTTGAGGTGGCAGCCCACTGTTTGTTATTTTGAAGACCAGTGCCTTTTATACCCACACTCGCTAAACGTTCTAATCCTTTGATAGCAGAAACATAAAGCTTAAGAACAGGAACGTTTTTCTAAGAAAACTCAATGTTTACTTCGCTCTGAAGCTGTACAGATTTAGAAGTAGAATATATTCTCATATGTGTTGCAAGTGATGTAACTAGGTCTCCATTCTGTAGAAATATTAATTCTGCAACTTGCTGTTGTTATACACAGAAATGCGAAATTATGTTTTTGATTACTTGTAAGGTGATGGTTTAAACCTTGTAGAAATATCATGTGTTTGCTGAATAAATATGTATATGAAAGGCACATTTTCATGTTAGTGAGAGTATGTAGATGTCACAGGGGTAAGGTAGGAGTACAAATGTGTAAATCCAGAATCCAAACACTTTACAAAAAACAATTAAATGAACAGGGTAGCTGCACAGGATTACCTCCCATTCTGCTAAGGTACAACAGTATCAGAGTAAGCTATTTTAAGAAGGAAGGAACAGAGGATGTGGCTTCCTAAAATGTATGTTGTCGTGTCTTTTCTCAGTTAAAACCATTCGATTCCAGATTAACAATAAAAAATAAAATTGCATTTAATGAATTTTACTTCAGTAAATAAGTAAGAATCAATTTAATAAGTTACAGCCTCACCTTTTTTGATTAGTTCTAGTAAATTACAGTGTAGAAGACACTGGTAACTGTGAGAAAGGGAAGGCCCCACAGTCACTTCCTGCAGATGTATAGTTCAAAGATGATTGGTACACATTTTCATTACTGCACAACTTGTAACAACTTAAGTTCCATATAGTACGTGCAGTGCGTCAGGGGCCATATGGCTTGCATGACCATAATAATTTGCGTTGGAAGCAGTTTGGCAAGTCTGCGATTTATTTTCAAATCAAATTAAAGTGATTGAAACAACTACAGCTACATTCCTTGAAGTATATATATATGTGTGTGTGTGTGTGTGTATGTGCATATATATATATATATATATATATATATATATATATAAAACTTTTTTTTATTTGAGAAAATGATCATGTAATCATGTAATTAAGTATATTATTAGGGATAGCTCATATCTTTGTAAATGCTGTAATAATGTAGTGTCGCTTTGAATTTAGATTGCAGTGGTGATCCACCCAAAGTCTCATTGGTAAAAGGGCTACAGACTGAGAGAAAATGAATTGCCAAGGAATGAATGAGCAAATTATTTGCATTTACTGCTATTAGCAGATAAAGTCTTCATTCATCTAAAACTTACATTAGTCTTAAATATGTGCGAATCTGCAAAGAGAAACCTTTTCCTTCCATCACCAACACTACCATTTATTTTTTTCCTTTCTTACTCATTTTGCATTCAGCCTGCATATATTTTTCTTTTTCTTTCATATTTATTTATCTCAAATGCATTTATCTTGTATATTTTTTGTAGATTTGCTTGATGTTTGTATTTTTATCTTGCCATTGTGTATTTTATTGTGAGTGATATTGATACGCTGTTGTAACTTTATTCTACTGAACATTTCTCTCCAAGCCTCCACTGATAATGAATACTTGTCCAGTCGGACTTTCCCTGTAAAAATGCCTATGAATAAATAACTAGATTCAAATTAATTGATAAACAGCAGTGTGTGCAGAACTTGGTGATACTTTTCTTTCTGTTTCTTTCAAGGAAATAAGCTTGGAATGTGTAATCAGTTATTTTATAGCAAGGTCAACTTCTACAATGAAAAAGGTAATTTAGTTTTTTTTTCCTCTCAAGTACACATCAGATTTATTTATAATAACATCACCTAATTGGAGCACAAATTGATATCCGCACAGCCGTTGATCATCACTTTGTTACCCTGTATTCTAGCAAAATGAAAATCATAACCCTCTTTTCATTCCTGATGCCTGTTTATACTTCCACTGTACCTTACTAAAGCTGTAGAAATAAGGTACAACATTTATATTTCGTTTTAACTCTTTTTAATCATATGCCTGTTATCTTGAATAGATACAGCAGAAATCATAGCCCAGCAGATGAGAAACGTGATAGGGTGAAAGACCCACGTGCACAGATCTGAAGCCATTGCTCCGTCCTGCTGATCCTGATTAATAAACTGTCTAACCCCTCACTGCTGTTCATCAATATACTTGACTTTCTTCCATTTGTAATTCTGGTCCTCCAGAGCAGTTGCTTAGTGACTAACTGAACTCTGTTCCAACCTGCTTTTTAAGTGCTTTTGACTCATTCGTTATAAATTCCAGTGATTTCCTGAGGTTGTTTTAATCAAGTAGATGAGTATTCTTCATCTCCCTATGTGACATACACAGCATGAATAATGAATCAGTTGAAAGAGCCATCACTTGAGTTTTATTCTGAAAAATCAGGAAAGTTCAATAAAATGAAAATTTAAAGGTCATGAGACACACCTTATAATACCATGCTTCATTTTCAATAACCAATTGTCTTTTTTCTATTCAACTATTTCTCCTCAATATTATGCAGCCATATAAAGTACAGTAGCCTGCTTTAGGCAGCAGTTAATTTTATGAGGCAGATGCATAAATGGATAAGCATTTTTCATGTTTTTTTAGAAACCTCACCCCACTTGCAATTTTAAAAGAAAACATGATCTCTTTATCCTTATGTATTACATAATTACCAATTGACATTTCTAAAAAAAAAGTCATTCTCCAATTAAATATTAGAATGAGATGGAACGAATGCACAAGAGATGTTTTGACATTTTTGGATATATCTACCTCTATTTGGGTAAATTATATATCTGTCAGTCATGAAAAACAGAACATTTTGAGATAATTAGTGTTGTTTACATTCAGCCTTGAGCAGCCAGAAATTCTAGCACAAGGTGAACGTATAGAACCAAAGTTGTAATGCTTTCCTGCTGGTTGCATTCTCACTCTCATCAACTGATCGAGGAACTTGTGTACAAAAGATTCAATATTCTAAAAGAACAAATAGTGCAATAAATTATTTGTAAAACCATTTCTGTTTCACACTGATGTTGTTGAAAAAAAAAGAAGTAATCCGAGCCAACACATTCTGCTGCTTTGCAAGTTGTACAGACTACCTTTTTTTTGCTTCCATGTGATCCTGCATCAGTTGATCTTAGTCAGAAAAGTAGTTTATTTGCATGTTGTTATTCTTTGTCATGGCTTACATGCACTACAGTCACTGAGTGCATATAACACACTATAAATGTGCAGCAGCTTGTGCCGGTAGCATAGAAGGATAATAAAGACCTGACTATCACTGAAGAGATTGAGGTCAAACAGTAACTCCAGAGCTTGATAACATAGACAGTGATGACGAATGTGCCCATCTAGGGAGGGAGGAAGGTGCACAAGCATTCAGGTCATACCCACAAAGTTTGATTTCCCTGGTAGATTGGGGAAAACTGTACTGGGCAGCATGTGGGTAGGGGAGGGGTGGACAGTCAGCTGAGGCAAGGTCCTCGCAGAAGCAATGAGTAGTCCTGCAATGATATTCATTGTACACCCCAGACATAGGGTACTACTAGCTATGCACAGGGAGTTAATAAAGGGCAAAACACTTTTCAGCAGTAGTAAGACAATGGACCAAGTGCCTCAGTCTCCTCACTAACCTTGGACATGTGTCATTGCTAGTTTGGGGGTGGCTAATGTAGGTTCAACAGAAATGGTGGATAATGTGATAGCTGGGTGCAGCTGGTAGTCAGCTCTGGGAAATCAAAAAGAAATACAGCAAAGATGTATGTGCTGCTAAGATAAGCACAGTTTGAATTACAGAAAAAATGGCAGTTACATTGCTCAGTGCACCACCTTAAAGTACCGCACTTCATACTGACACTGCATCGTACAAACAACAAGTAATATAAACAAGAAAAACAGGAACATCTCCATTAGCTTTCTAAAGCATCAATTAGTCATATTTGCAAAGCTCGCAGTACTCGCTGTCTAGAAGATGCGATTCACAGCTATGTTTGACTTTGAAGCAATGCATTTATTCCTGTCTTCATCAAATATTTTTGATTGCAGTATATATTTTAACCCATTTTGTACAAAAATAACCTGTACTTCCATAGTGGTGAGTTTTTGTTTTTCAAAGGGTAAACAAAGTATGCCCCTGCAGAATAATGTATTTCTTTTACTGAAGGTTAAATCCTGTTTCCACTTTTCTTGTAGCAGGTGTATTGCACAACTATGCATAATTTGCTGATCTACATTTGTGTGTGTGTATGCGGGTGTCTTTCCATTAAATAGGGACTGATTTTCTTTGACAAAATAGGTGTGAATGGTTACCACAGCATGATCAATTTGAACTAGAATTCAGAGCAGCAACAAGTTCTCTCTTATATGCTTATTATATTATCAGAATATCTCTATCCCCAGAAACAAGGGAAAGCATATTTGTCATCTGACCTTCATTCATCACTTTTTCTATCGCCATTTCGCTTTCAGTAAGCTGTTCTGCATCATCTAATTTTATTCTTACTGAGGATTTGCTTGCAGATATTAAAAATCCATTTACACCTAGAATCAGCCCCTTCATAATGCATAGGCCACCACAGAGGATATGCAAAAATATCTCAGAATGAGCTTTTTACCCTTGTAGTGTGCATTTCATTTTAAAATTAAACTTTATTATGGCAGTTTTTAAGCCTGTAATAATACTGAAGAAGCAGAAGCACCACAGGGCTACATTTCCATATTCAGAGCTAAATGCGGTGTGTCTTAATAACTTAAAACCTGTGGGTTTGTCATTAGAGTGGAGATGTCTGCCATGATCACTCAAGGGGTAGTCACAGGCGCTTACTATATATGCATAAAATGTTCCTTTTTTCTTTCAGTTCTTTTAAAATATGTTGAAGGCGGAAGATAAATCATTATATTGGAGGAAACAAAATGTGAGAGAAACACCTCCTGACACACACACACACACACACACACACACACACACACACAAAACTAATGCCAAGATCCTTCAGAGCTGCATCTTTTGTAGAATAGGAGGTGAAAATACAAGTAGTATGCAGCCTGTAAGTCTTTAAACAAAAAGATGAGCTGACCTCATCAAGATAATAGGCACAGTGGAGAGAATGCAGTCATTTGTAATGCAGGAAAGAAAGCATAAGTTCAAAGTTTGTCTAGATCACAATGTGAAATTATTAGGAGGACAGCTTGAGGGAATAACAAGAAAATGCTGTTTCAGAGAAAGGGTGGCAAACTAAATAATTCTCAAATAAATGATACAGGTATAAAGCTGCTCTTGTGGCCCTTCACTAAAGAGATGAAAAAAGCAAAACATGAAATAAGCTCTTTCTTGAATTGAATCTCAGTTTATTCAGAAGGATGGGAGTGAGATGGGTGTTGTGGAGCAAGTGGTAACTACTTCCTACCAAATTATTTGTTTGTGTGCTAATTTCCTCATTTTATGTCACCAGGCTAGCCAGTGGTGACAAATGGAGGTAGACACGCAGCTTGTGTAGCCTTATAGAAACTGCATTTCTTCTTCAGTAGGATAAAACTGGGACCCAAAATTAGCTCAGCGTTTTGGAGTAACAAAGGCTGTTGCCAAACTCCAGCAGAAGGGCTGATTTACAGTGATCAATACAAAAAGAGGCCTCCTCTTGTAACACTCATAAACAATTAATTAGTATGGGCAATTACCTGCACTCAGCAGCCTACTGAAACATTTTTTTTTTGATAGATAGATGGATCTGGACACTGATTCAAAGTGATGTACTGAGATATATCTATACTGTTTCCCCAATATTGCAATGGGGTCAGAATGTTTCATCAACAATGAAAATCGTCTTCTAGAGTCAATGTTCATACCACTGGGCAGCTAGCACTGCTTCAGTTGTTTTTCCATACCATACACATGCACATTGCGGCCATCTCTGTGGCCAATTTAGACTGTCCAATCCACATCCTCTGTGTCCTTGGAATGGGAGAGGAAACTAGAGCATGCAAAAAAAACAAACACAACAGAGGCAGGACATGCAGACACCACACAGAAGGCACCCTAGTTGTGCCATTGCCCCCCTAGCAGGCAGATATTACAGTAATTTCTGGTGAGGTAGAATGGTGGGGCATCCAGTGGTACACACATTATGTGGGTGTGCGGATGGATGTCTGCATATGCATGTATGGGTTTGTGTGAATGGGTGGGTGCCATTGCTAATATGATCAATGAGCTGCCAGACAGACTCCTAACATGGACAGCTGTGGCAATACGGTAGTCATTTCCGGGACCTGGGTATGAGACGCTAATGTAGTCTTTCCTACTCTAACTGTGCCATGTCTCTGAACCTGAATTTATTTCTGTCATACTATTTGACTAAGGCACTGTGGGGAATTAGCACAGCCAAAGCCAAATTGTTTGAGTCACAGAGCAGGTTGAATTCTCTTTCTCAACTAGATTTTAGCACTAGGTTAGTACTTAAAATCTGAAGCCTGCTGCTTATAGATATAATCCAGCCATTTGCAATGGTTGTACATGAAGTGCTTATTTAACTTATTAAAATCCTAAGTTTGGACATATATACATTCTCACTCACTCTTTACTTAGCTTTCTTTTTCATCCTAAAAAGTGCCTAAAATGATTTTTTATAATTTCACGCATTTGAGAAATATTTTGTATGTAGATTCTGTATAGACTATGCAATTTGTCATGTTTCTAGAATGACCTTGATACATCCTCTTTTCTTCATTAGCTCATGTGCTCCCCCTTTAATAGTTAGAGGCTACAACTCCTGTTATTTTAACTACCTCCCCCCTCTTTGAAGTACTGCAATCTGGTGTTTGCATCAGAGTCAAGGCCGCTTTGTGTACCATGTTTCAGCAATTGTTTCAACACCATGGCATTGCTCATCCATGAGTTCTGATAGCACAGACATTTTTTTTTGTTTCAAACGACTACATTAGGATCCATTATCTTTCATTCTTGATTTGTATTGCCTATTCTACCCCATCTGTGCCCTTGTTATCTTGGACATACTTTCTCATCTAATACCAGTGTTGTTCTAACTTTGTTTCTACTACTACTAATGAAGTTTGCATAATTAGCTATGCTGAAGTTCTGACAGCAGAGGCCAACAACTAAATTCATAGCTTCTGCACCACTTTCAAACCCTAGTTCTACAAATGTTTGATAATAAAATAAATAAACCTGTTACTTATCTGCTGGAGGGACTATGTGTCTGAAAGGATCCCTGTGCTATGGAATAAGCTCTCCAACTATGTGAATCAGAGCTCATCCCTGGCCCTGCTAAAAGAAACCTTGATCATTGGATGGGAAATTGCAAATTCACCCCTGACCTGGCCCCCATGTCATTGATGGACAGAGGTTGACAATAAGTAAATTAATCCCCAACTAACATAACCCTTACCAACTGCCTTAGTAACATATGCCACTATATAGGTGCCCAAGGAACTCTGAGACAAAAATAGGTTGACTTGCATGACTAGGCTCTGGTCATTAGTCTAGTATGAACCTAGGAACCTATCTCTGCTCCCTTCAAGACAAATCTCTGCTCCCTTCAAGACAGATATGCCTCTAATGCCACTACTTGTTTGCCTAGCTCTTATTTATAGCTTATATGACATATGTATGTTACATTACATTAAATACTGGAAGCAGAGTATCCTTTACTTTAATAAACAGTAACTATAGTTTAGCAACTTCAGGGTGTTAGCCAAAAAAAAAAAAATAAAGGTTCACACTCCTGACATTGCACACAATGAAGAAAGTTTTCAAGAAGGAACCTAAGCAGAACTGGTTATTTAATAGAGAAATAATCTTTATTTGGTGCAGTAACCTGAAATGTTTTAAATGTTCTTATGTTTTCAGCATGTGAAATATTTAGTAAGGAAGGATTATAGATTTGAAAAGGATCAACCATTTTTGTCACATCCCTAAATCATAAAATAGAGCTCTAGAGTTTAAACAAAAAACAAAAAATAAATTAGATGTTAAAAAGTATTGTTTATCATAACGATTGTGATGCTGCAGCTACATTGCAAGTCCATCATCTTGGGAAATACTTAAAAAGTTATTGAAAATGAAGTAAAATGTTTACTTCAGCTCATGTTTCTATCTCCTGTAGACAATTTTATTTATTTTATTTTTTTATTTTACATTTGTTGACCGGGCTAGTCTAGCTGGATATATGTCCATTTTCAGTAGAGGCCCGGGGAGAAAAGCTCCACAAAAAGATGGGTTTATATAATCAAGAGTTGTTATACATTCAAATCAGAAATATTATACAAAAGGAAGGTGTTACAAAAAAAAAAAAAAAACTGGTTCATAAGCATTACCAAGAAAAATACTTTGCAATACTTGAAGTAAAAATGCAAGAATTTTTTTTTTTTTTTTTAAGGTTGAAAAGAGGTTGAGGGAATAGAAAGTTTAGTCAGGGTTTGTACAGGACAGAGATGTTGGGGATTAAGCACAGTTTTTAGCTGCCTATTGAAGGTACAAACATAAATACTAAAAGAACCTAGAAAAGGTTTGAGGGGGTGAAAAAAAGGTAGAGGGAATAAAAGTTTAGTCAGGGTTTGTACAAGGACAGAGCCATTGAGAGTTAAGCAAAGTTTTTAGGTGCTTCTTGAAAGTGGGTAAAGAAGTAATTGCAGTGAGTTCACTTGGAAGCTTGTTCCAGATAGGTCCAGTACAGTTGGAGAACAAACAGTCCCCAGCTTTGTTGTTGGATTTATAGGGTGCCGCTAGTAGCTTTGTGGTGGAGCGCAAGGAAGATAGATTTTTATAAGGAGAAATAAGGGTACTAAGTATTGCGGTATCAGAAGGTTGATAGAAGATTTTGTGGGTGATGGTAAGTTGCTGTAGTCGTATTTGATTTTGTAATTTTAGCCAGCCTAGTTGTTTAAGATTTGAGCAATGATGGGTTTGAAAAGAGGCTCCTGTGGCAAATTTTGTAATATTATTATATGATATTGCTAGTTTATTGAAATTAGATTTTGATAAGTTTGTAAAAATAGGTGAGGCATAAAGAAGGGTAGAGAGTAGGTGCATTTGTGCTATAGTCCTCCTGGCTGAGGTAGTAAGGAAGGGTTTGAGTCTGTAGAGAGATCCAAGTTTTCTATTGACTGACTTGGTGGTTAAGTTAATATGGGCATCGAAGTTGAGACTATGGTCTATTGTGACACCTAAAATGTGGTAGTAGAGTCAGGGGATATTATTGTGCCATTGTTAGAAATTATATCGAAGGGAAAGGTCGAAGATTTCTGTGATGGTATAAAAAGTAATAATTTAGTCTTTTTGGGATTCAGTAAGAGGCAATGCTGAAAGAACCAGTTTTCCGCTGCTGTGAAGACTTGTTGTGTAGTGGTCTGAAGCTTAATTGGGGAGGATACTGAACATATCAGTGTTGAGTCATCGGCATATTGTATACGTATGGATTGAGGAAGGGACATATTTAGATTTTTAATAAAAATAGAAAAGAGGAGAGGTCCTAGTATTGAGCCTTGTGGCACTCCTATTGTGATGGGAAGAAGAGATGAAATGTGATTATCCCAAAGAACTGCTTTTTGTCTATTTTCTAAGTAGGAATTAAACCACTGGATAGCTTGAGTGTCCAAGGCAAATGATTTGAGGATGTTTAGTAAGAGGGAATGGTTGACCATATCAAAGGCCTTAGAGAGGTCTAAGAATAGCGCTGAGGACAGCAGGTTGTTGTTCCGATTTTTATTAATATGGTCTGTGAATGACAAGAGTGCTGTAGTAGTGCTGTGATAGGGACTGAAACCGTGTTGGCAGTCTGCTAGAAGATTGTTTTGGAGAAGATGGTCAAGTAGTTGACGATGTATACATCTTTCCAAGATTTTAGCTAATGGAGAAAGTAAGGCTATGGGATGGAAGTTGGAGTTACCGCCCTTATGTAGAGGAATGATATTAGAAACTTTCCAGAGGGTTGGAATAAAGCCTTGAGTTATGGTTCGATTAATTAATATGGAGACAGGAAGGGCAATTACTTTGGCTGCAATTTGTAGATATTCAGCTGGGAGAAGGTCAGCTGAGGGGGTACATGGATTGAGTTTTGTAAGAAGAGTAAAGATAAGATCTGTTGAAACTGGTTGCAGTTTGAAAGAGGGGGGATTTTTGTTGAGGGAATAAGGTGCTTGCGTGGACTGTGGAGATAAAGTTGAAGCAAGAGAGGTGACAGTGTCTGAGAAAAATTTGTTGAAAGTATCAGCAATTTGGTTAGGCATGTTCTGAGTGAGGTTAGAAGGAGTGGGTGTTTTAGAGTTACCTGGATGTAGTAGTTTTTTGATGCTTGACAAGAATTTCTGGGGGTTTTGGTGTTGGGTATGTTGGAAATTCCAATAATAATTTTTTTTATCAAGGAATATAAGTTTCTTTGTTGCATTCCTCAGTTGTTTAAAGGTTTGGTGGTCTGATGGGTTTTTAGTACTATGCCATTTGACCCAGGTTCTATTTCTATGTAACATTTTTTGTTTGGTTTCTCTTGTTAGCCAAGGAGCAGGCTTTGCTTTGGTTTTAATTACTCTAGTAGGGGCATGGAGGTTGAGGATTTGAAGGAATTTGTTGTTAAAGTATGAGACTGCTTCGTCGGGAGGTAAGTATTTTAGGGGAGACCAATTACAAGCTTTGAGTTCTAATTGGAAGTTGGTTTGGTTAAAATTGCTTTTGTTCCTGGTAGTTCTAACTTGAGTACAAGTGAGAACAAAACTCTTTTTTAAGCAAAAAACATCTTTATTAAATAATCATGTATGACTTAGGCAATCTTACATTTATAGAAATGAAAATAAACCATACCATTTAGTTGCAAACATTATACATTACAAACAATGCTAACAGAACTGTAGCTGCAAACATTATACATCCCTTATAATATATCTAGTCATCGTCAGTCAAACATTACATAGCTCATTCATATCCTGCCTTCATTTAAACCTTGTTCCTCCTCTGAATTTATTGATCCCACAATTCCCATTTTTCTTATGTAATTTGCTCCTACACTTTTCTAAAGATGCTAATTCCAGTTGTTTTATCACTGTTACTATCTTCTCTACTTTCCACTAAGTTGGTTTAGACTTTGATTGCAATTCTCTAGTAAGTGTGTTTTATGGCAGCCATTGTAGTTAGGCACAGCAAGGCCTCACTATGTCTATGCAATTCTGATTCTGTATCATAGATCAAAAAATAATTTCCTTAGTTATACCAATTTGCTCACCCAGTATCTCCGACAGAGCAGTCTGCAGGGAATCTGCCAACTCATTACACTCCCAAAAACTATGTTCCGAGTTTCTTAACTCTCCTCTTGCTTTATATGTAGATTAGACTTTCTGCCAGATGCTCTGTCATGTTCATGTATGTATTTCCTATTAAGAATTTCTAAACAAGTCTACTACTGCTGTGTTCAAATATTTGGAAACATGAGTCCAATCAAAATGTCCCTCTTTTCTAGAAGAACAGTCAGGCTATCATATATAATACCATAATCTCTTAGGTTCATAGGTTCATACTAGGCTATCTGCCCTAGGGCATTTAAAAGCCTAGGAGAGTGTGTTTGGCTTTCGCCACCCATTTTAAATTAGTTTTGCTATGCCCTTTTTTGAGGTTAGTATACTGTGCCTCTGTCTAACAGTGACACAGAAGTGATACCCGGGGTAAACCTACGATCCCCCATCCACTCATCAAGATTCCTCTTGAAGAGAGTCAATAAGGGACTCTGCCTAACCTGGACTGGGATTTTATTCCAGAGTGAAGGGAGCCTCTGGGTTATGAATCTGTCCCTCCAGCATGTCCTATTTATTTCAGTGCTGAGGTTCAAGTCTCTCGAGCGCGTAGCTCGATGGGATTTGGATTTTCTGAGGTGCAGCATGTCCATTAATTCTGGGTTGGACATGGCTTTATACGTCAGGCACAGATCACCTCTGAGCAGGCGGCATGCCACTGAGTAGAGCTGGAGTTTCTTTAACCGGGCAGCATATGGCATCTGTTTGAGCCCTTTGATCCTCTTGGTGAGGTACTTTTGGGGTCTTTCCAGTTGCTGCAGGTGTCTGGTAAGGTACATCCCAAAAGGGGCATTGTACTCAATTATAGGCCTGATGAGGGATGAGTAAAGAGGCACAATGACCTCCCCTGATCTAGATGTGAATCTCTTCATGATTAGGTGGGCTATATAAAATGTTTTTCTAACCACTTTGGCCACGTGGTTGTCAAAATGAGAGATTGCTATCAACTTGGGTCCCCAGGTCCCTAATTACTTCTTCTGTACTTAATGGATTAACTTATCTTGTATCAAAGTAACAGACTTCTGTTTTTCTTTTCTATCTAGTGTACCAAGAAAGATTTTCAGAGTTTTCAATTCTGAAGCAATTATAGTAGTACGTTGGGAAATCAGTAATGGGGTGTCATTAAAATATTTTCACTGAAGACAGACAAGGAATAAAATCAAATTTTCTATAGGATGTTTGTTATATTGCTTAGGGTAAGCTGTAGTTGGAGGGGCTGTTCTGGAAAGATGGAAGTGGACAGTTATTTCACGTTGCCTATCATGGGGAAGGGAAGAACATCATCTTTCTGCAATGTTAGCATCTACTGAAGAGAGAGGTGCATGCCATGCATTTCTGCCAAATTGCATTTAGATTGTAGCCCTCCATGCACATGTTTGGTGCTCACAGGCTTACCCTTTTTGTCTGAAGACATGCTAAATATAAATATAGAAAATCCACTCGTGATGGCCTAGATGATATACATTTATTTGTATTTTGTCCTTTTAATTAAGTAAACAAATGTAACTATAACAGGGAAAGTCTGATAATTGGCAGACATGGAAGAAAGCTAGAACCCCCCCCCCCCCCAAAAAAAAAATAGAAACTGTGATGTTTTTTTTTTCTTTCATCATACTCCTTTTTGTTCTGTTTAAACTGTGATTTTTGTCAGCTACATGAAAAAGATTAATTCTTTTTAATGTGTGAAGTATTATGCAGACAAAGATCCTTGGGTGTCAGCTGGCATTCCATTAGCTGTCAGAGCAGAAGGTAGCAATCTAGTATTCCTCTTAAGTTTGGACAGCCTTAATGTTAGGGATACTCCCTATAGGGGATATTTAAGAAGAACAATAATGTTATCATGTTGGCATAAAGATCATATTCAAGATTGTATCACCTTGCCCAATGTTGATTAGGTATGCCTAAGGGCCAATGCAATGCACACAAGCTGGGGAAAGTACTACATTATTAAGCCATGCTTTCTTGAAAACAGTAGTCACTATACAAGTGGGTAGACTGCCCTCCAATAAGCTATTTGATCCAGGGCCATTGGTGTGGAAGTTCTGTGCTCTAAATGAAGCATTTTCCTCATATATGCCACACAGGCACAGCTGCAAGCCCATGCACAAAGCAACTGCCAACTGGTTTTATATTATAACTAGGAAAAAATGGGGTGATAGAATGGTTTGAAAAGAGAGACAGCAAGCAGAGGCATACATTGAGGGAGAACTGGAAGGAAAAGTGGCATGTGGTGGGGGTATGAGAGTAGTTTTTTATTCCCGAGACTGGTGACTTTCTTTTTAAATAAGAAGAGCAGAGAGGGAGGAAAGCGGTGGGTAGAAAGGTGGGCATACAGATGGCTGTTTAGTCAGACAAAAATATAGTATGCAAAGACTGATCTGGGAAGAAGTGATAGAAATTGGGGAAAATAATGCAGAGAGGAAGACAGAAAGAGACTGGGCAACCGACATGTGAATGTGAGTGACGCACAAGCAAAGGGGAATACCATGATGGAGGAATGGTGTGGGGTGAGGACAGCCTGCCCAGCCAACCCAGCAGGGCACTCCTCATCCTAGAAGTTAGTCATCTACATGACTGACATCATCTGCAGACTTCATCATTGGTGACCCAATGGTCAGAGCAGAAAAGATACACCACTCACTCATTCCTACCAAGAAGAGCTCCAGGGTGCCAATATAGGTATCAAGCCAACATTTCACTGAAGTCTTGACCAAATGATGCACCTGCCACCAAGAGCCCCAGTAGGGCACTTTGTTCCTCTCCCTGATGAAATTCCTAGGCCAGACATCACAGAAGCAGCAAAACAGGCTATTAGTAAACCCTTCACATCACCCTCTACAGGGTGGCCTTCATTACCTTAAGGGGAAGCCAGCCTGGGGACTACTGAGGAAGCAAAATTTGGTGCAGGAGTGGGTCCATGGTTTGGCGACTGCTGATGCACCACTTCCGGCTTCACAGCAAATGCTGCAGAAAAAAAATGAACACAAACACTGACAGAAACAAAAACAACAAAAAATACAATAAAAAGAACATCATGACAATGACAGAACAAGACACAATAGCAATGATTAGTGTGATGTAGTACACATTATTAAGACAGGCCATGGAAGGATAAAAAAGACAGTCAGCAGAGCATTTTTTTTCTTTTTTCTTTTTTTTTAATCGGTTGGGGAACAGCCCTGCTAAGACAGGGGATATAACTGGCTGTGCCCCTGTCACCATTCTTTAAGACATTATTACAAGTTAGCTAGTGCATGTACAATGGTCATTGAAGCAATAAAGTATCAGTAATACTGGTCAAGTTAAATGGTAGCACTAGATATGTGTTATTACCATGCATGGTGTGGCAAATGCTGTAATATTGACACAGGATGACAGAGTACCACAGATAACATTCATCAAAGAAAAACGCAAAAATGCAACAGACAGCTAATTACTGATGTGTCCCTCCAAACTGAAAACCAAAATCCCACTGCTGCAGTACACATCTTCAGTGCAGCTGTCACGCCAACACTGTTTCAAGAATTATTGACAGAGTAAAGGATGGTGCCACAGTTAAAAATATATTTACAAAATAGTCTGGCAAGGGCATTTAACAACTCAGCAATGATAATCACTTAAAAATGCAGCCTAAATATAGAACACCCAAGGTTAGTACGGTTGGCATACATGAGAATGTCAGGAGTAAGTGGTACATTTAAGAACATTAGCACAGTTACAGATAAATTCAAAACAGCGACAGCTTTATTGGCAATAAACAAGTAAGCAATGCTTAGTCTTTAATACTGCAATGCAAAACTGGGTTGTGCAGTGGTAAGCAGGTGAACCTGAGATGTATTTCTGGCAGAAGTACCATTCACTAATCCTGATTCCTGACAGCTGTAGAGGCTAAATTGCCTCTTCTTGCAGCTTATACATATACATATACATATATATATATATATATATATATATATATATATATATATATATATAAAATATATATATAGTTTCATCCTAAGTTGGAAAACACAAGAGAGTGCACCAATGAATCCAGCTTAACCATGGACAGAAGAGAAAGCCTATACCTATACATTGAGGCTTATTGTAAGGTGACACAGCAGAAATGAAGCCTTACCATAATATTAAGGTTGTCTCTTCCTAGCTGCTTCATCCTGCTGGGTGAGAATGTTACAGTGACACTTCTACAGATCACTATGTTTGTGTTGACTGCTCACCAGATTAAATAATGCCTGAGGGGTCCCTCATCACACTGAAAAATGAGCAGCCTGAATCAGCCTTACTTAGGGGAAACTCATAGCTGTCTCCTAGATGGTGCTTCTGGTAGTGCATGTTTAATTGGTGGGGAAAGATGTTGGTCTCCTGTTAAACCACACAAGGGCGCTGCCACGGTCAGATCACAGAGAAGCCATGTCCACTCACAAGATCAAGTCCAGGCATCAAAATCATAGTTAGGGCACAATTACATACATTGCAGATACCGTGTAATGTGCATTGACATGCAGTACAGTATCATAATGTCAGTTGTTGATTGACAATTGCACATGATCAGCAATGTAGACCTGAGTAACAGCTGCATCACCAAACACCATGACCACACATATTCTCTGTGACCTACATACTTGAGTATCATGCAGCTGGGTAGTACAATGGACATGTCTATTACTGTGCTTCAAGTGTGTAGTACAGTGGCTTGGCTACAAAATGCACACATCTGAATTTGGTATAGTCCACATGCGTAATGCTGACCAGTCCTCATAGTGTGGAATAGAGCTGATAACATAATGTATTATTGTCTTGAGTCACAGAATACTGAATTAAATTACTTCATTATCAGAATCACTGCACTATGAATCCCTTAATAGCATAATGAAGAGTGAGGTCAACATACTGTCAAGGACTGCACTAAAGTAACTCATAGGCTACAGCAAATAAAGTATAGTGGCAAAAAATGGCATTCAGGGACATTGACAACACACAGGAGTTCTAGCAATGTACTCACAGTACATTGCTAGCACTGAATGGCAATTTTTATACTCATTGTTTCAGTTTGTAAGTCGGGATATTTTGTAGACACCCTGTTGTTTATGGATATCAGTTGGGTACAACAACCCTGTGCTTCCAAAAGTCAAACATTTCTGAATTGCCATTTAGCTGAGACACCTGATATCCTTGAATGGTAATCTGCATGTATCCCATTTTTCCCTGGATGGCATACGATTCGGAGTCAGTGGGGTACGCCTCAATATCATCATTATCATTACTTAATTTCTTGAGTAATGGGTGGTCTTTGCGCTGACCATTACAGAGGCTAATAGTGCCATCTATTGCTGTAGGCTGACAATGGGATTGTTAGCTAGTGTTACTCTTCTGCAGACTCGGACTCCTCTCATGAAGATGGATGCTGTTTTGGTCCCTATGAGTTTCTCTAATTTGTTTGGCAAAAGGTTAATAGTTCCTCAGGAAGCAAAAACAGAGTTCTCTGTCTGTCTCTTTGGGTACAGTAAAAGAATGGGCAGCAACTCTCTTCTTTTGCAGATGGGCAAATTAACATGCAATTCATTTGCACTTGCAAACAACAAATCAGTAACATAAAACAGTTTCATTTGGCATATTCTGCAAATATGTTAGCGTGCATCAGCTACCAGTGCAGTATATGGTTACAGTGAAGACTCACTGAATGGTTTAAGTGGAGTTCATTTACAATGTAACTATATTAATTCAAAGGGACTTCCAATTGACAAAAAAAAAAATACACAATTCGAGTTACTTACAGCTCACTTCCATTTATGATGCCTCTTTAGGTAACAAAAAAAGAGACAAAAAAACAATTGACCATGTAGTTCCCTTTCTTAATGCTGGCACTTAAAATCAGATGTATTTGCCTCAAGCATCCAAATAAGTGTACAGGTTCTGTAGTACAAAAGTAAATCCAGTTTCTTCTGGTCATTTTGTTCTCTAAGAATCTGTAATCTTGGAGTTACAAGTTCCTCTTATGACATATATGAGAGAGAGAGAGAGAAAGCAACAGAGAGAGAGAGATCTATATCTATTCTTTATTTCTCTCTCTATATATATATCTGTCTATCTAATCTATCTTTCTTTATCTATTTACATGTGGCAGCAATCTGTAAGAGTGAATGTTCATAAGAGTGAATACTCTTACAGGCTTGTTTGTCAGCCTGTTGACTGCTTTGCACACAAGGAAAGAGAATTTAACTTGCTGTTGAGAAATCTCATAGCTAGTATGTATAATTAGCAAGGGGTGTGCTTTTCAATCTTTTTAAATTGAGCCTAAAAAGATCACTCTTTTGTATCTGCTTATGTGAGCATCTTCTATATCATGACAATATGTATCTATATATATATATATATATATATATATATATATATATATATATATATATATATATGGGTCTATATTAGAATCTCAAAGGTTTAATGCTTTGAATCACTAAAGATCGAACTTTAGTGATCAAAACATTAAACTATCGAAATTCTAGTAGACCCTATAAAAAAACAAGTAAAGGGTGTTTAGGCGGGGGGGGGGGGGCAAACTCCCCTGCACCCCCCCACTGCATAAATATACCAACTCCGAGATCGCACTTCAACAGAGTATGCTGCTCAAAGGGAAGATTTCCCTTTCCTACACTGTAACGCAATCTCGGAGTTGGTATATTTAAATAGCGGGGAGTGTGGGGGGTGCAGGGGGGCTTTTGTTTTTTTGGGTTTTAAAAATATTTTTATTGGGGTTCGATTGTTTAATAGTTCGATGCGTACAGTTCAATGTTTATGCATTCAAACTATTAAACTTTCGAGATTATAATATAGACCTATATATGGATATTTATATATATATATATATCTATATATATATATATATATATATATATATATATATATTTTATTTATTTATTTACATTTGTTGACTGGGAGTGTCCGACTGGACGTAGGTCCATTTTCAGTGGAGGCCCGGGGAGAAAAGCTCCACAGTTAAAATAAACAGACAGTAGTTACATTGGATTACATAGCGATTAACAATTTAACATAGCAATCACTTACAACATATTTACAGATGAAGAACATAGTACATCAGTAGACAACTAGAATCGTTATCTGTGAAGTACATAACAGACATTAACAAATGTTACAATAAGAAGTTCCTGCTGTATAATAAGTACTAGGCTTATGAGCATCTGAGCTTGCTATAATCAACGTAGTTAGTGGAGTGGAAAGAAAGGTAGTGGTTGGATGAGGTGGGTGATATTAAGAGTGGGAGTTGCAAGGGCATAGCCAGCATGTTTTTAGGTGCGCTTTTAGTAAGGTTTTGAAGTGGGTGCATGATGGTATGGAGGTAATTGTGGGTGGGAGGGAGTTCCATAATTTGGCTATGGTGCAAGAGAATAGTGTTTCACCAGCAGAGTTATTGGCTTTAGTGATCTGCAAGTGATTTTTGTTGCTGGATCTTAGTGGTCTGGTGGTGCGATAGGGTTGGAGTAGATTCTGGAGGAATGGGACATTTAGTGGATGGATTACTAGTTTGTGGGCAAGTGAGAGTTGATACCATTGAAGTTCAAGCCAGCCCAGTTCAGCAAGTGAGAGACAGTGGTGACTACGGTAGGATGCCCCTGTGGCAAATTTGGCGATTTTGTTGTAGCAGGTCTCTAGCTTGTTTAGATCACATTGCCTTAGTTTGGTATATATTGGAGAGGCATAAAGTAGGGTGGAGATAAGGTGGGAATTTGCTATTGAAATCTTTGCTGCTTTTGTGAGAAGTTGCTTATTTCTGTATAACGCTCCTAGTTTTTTTGTGGGCTTTCTTTATGGTCATGTATACATATATATATATGTGTGTATATTTTATATATATATATATATATATATATATATATATATATATATATATATATATATATATATATATGTGTGTGTGTGTGTGTGTGTGTGTGTGTGTGTGTGTGTGTATATATATACATATATATATATATATATATATATATATATATATATATATATATATATGTATATATATATATGTATATATATATATGTATAGCCTTCATAATATTGAAATGCCAGAACATCGAAATTCACATAATCAAGACAAGAAGATCATAATCTCACATCATAGAACTTCTACAATGCCGAAACTTGTAACAGTGAAACAGGTACTGCACTCATGAGACATGGAAGTCCTGAGTGGAGATCTCGCTGCAGTCATAAGAGCAGCTTCTCCATTTAAAAACATGATTTAACAAAAAATATAGCTTTTTAACATTTTTGAATGGAGATTGTGGTACAGTGGAAATCACAATATTTACCCTTTTCCCCACTGTAGTGCGATCTCAGTTGGTACATATAATTTGCAGGGGATATGGGTCTGCAGACCCCCACTAAGAACAATACAAAAGACAGAGAATGCATACTGCATAGTTAGAACATCCATAGACAGGACAGGAAAATAAAACGTGGTGGTGGCATAGTCATTGTATATAAAAACGACCTTACCCTACAATGCTTAGACAGCTATCCTATCCTTTCTTCAGATTCAGAAATTCTAGTCTCACATCTCCACCTAGACACATATAAGAGCATTATAATCATTGCTGTCTACTACCCCCGGGAAACAATACCTTTATAATTAAAAACCTACTGTGCTGGGCCTCATCCACATACAATCATAAAACCATAACCACAGGTGATTTTAACCTAGACTGGGCTACCTGTGACTCTAGCAATCCTACTAACTTTATAAACCTCTACAGTTTCTCTCAAATAATCTGTACAGTGACCGGAATAGACAAACATAGCAAAAAACACTCAATGCTTAATTTGATACTCACAAACCTTCCTTCTGCAGACAAATTGTTTGGCTGCCTTTCAGACTCTCTTAGTGATCACATGCCTACCTATCTAATCAAAAAAGAAAATCTGCCCGGCTAAGACTGTAGTACACAAATGCATTCATAACAAAAAGCATTCTTTCATAGACAACCTTAATCACATCCTAAAACACCATAACTGGAGCCCACTAAAACATGTGAACTTGGACAATGCCGTCCAGTATTTCAACAACATATTCCTTGGTACACTTAACTCTGTAGTCCCAGTCAGAAAATTGCATACAGATTCCAAACCAAATCTTTGGCTATCCAAAGACACTAAACATATTATGAAACTGTTCCCGGCTATACTATCAACCAACCAAAACTCAAATCTCTCTCTCCAGAGTTATCGATACCTAAGAAACCTAGCTAAAAACATGTAAGGAATGACAAAAACGTCATACTGTACTTTAAGGGTCTATATTATATTATATGTTTGAAGTTTCAAAACTTCGAACCTCATATAATCGAACTTATATGAGCAAAGTTGTAAAACTTCGAACATGTAATAAAAAAAAAACTTGCCTGAACACTGTAAGCAGGGGGCAAGCCCTCCTGCACCCCCACACCCCGCTACTTAAATATACCAACTCCAAGATCGCACTACAGTGAAGTAAAGGGACATATTCTCTATGGTGGTATCACTTCCCTGAAGTGCGATCTCGGAGTTGCTATATTTAAGTAGCGGGAGGTGTGGGGGCGCAGCCCCGCATGTGAGGTGTGCAGGGGTGTTGCCTTCCTGCTCACAGCATTCAGGTAGATTTCTTTTCTTTTTTTTTTTTATTACATGTTCAATGTTTTAAAACTTCGCTCATATAAGTTCAATTATATGAGGTCTGAAGTTTTGAAACTTTGAACATATAATATAGGCCCTACTTTAATCCAACAAAAACACCAAAATAATCATCAAAAATTCTGGGCCTCTATTAAACAACTGTTAAATCCAGGACAAACCTACACACACCTCCCCAAAGTCCCTAATTTGACTGAGAGTATAGATTCTCAACTAAATTCACATTTTATAAACTCTATACTGTCCCTAATTAATAATCACAGTAGCTCTCCACTCACTATTCCCATAAACACTACCCCTCATGCCCACACACTCTTTCCATCCCATTCAAACCAACTACATAAAGAAACTCCTTCTTCAACGAAAACCTACCACACTTGCAACAGACCAAATTCCCAATGAATTCCTGAAATTAGTAGCAGATTCCATCTCATACCCAATTTCCCTTCTCATCAACCGCTTCATCACTGAATAATATGTCCCAAAACTTTGGGAAATTTCTTACATAATTCCCTTGCACAAGGCTGGCACACCCACTGACTTATCCAACTACAGGCCTATTGCCATACTATCTGCTCTAAGTAAAATACTAGAAAAATGCATTTACTCTCAATTACTGTCCTACCTACTCCAAAATAACTTCTTCACAAGCTTTTCAGCATGGCCTCCGTCCCAAGTACAGTACCACAACCGCACTCATCAGCTTTACAAATCGTGTAAATCAGTACAGAAATAGTAGCAAGCTAGTATCATCCATCTTCCTGGATTTGTCAAAAGCCTTTGACACTGTTTCCCATCAAAAATTACTTTATGAATTAACTACCATTAATCTCTCCCAGTCAGCAGTCTGTTGGTTCCATAGCTATCTTTCTGAACGTCATCAAGCAGTGAAGTGGCAGGATGATATCTCAGCTCTACTCCAAATCTCTGTAGGTGTACCACAAGGCTCAATTCTTGGGCCACTTCTTTTCTCTATTTTCATCATCAAACAGTCCTGCGTCTACTACGCCCACTGTAGTGCAATATGCAGATGATTCTACTATCATCTGCAAAGCCCTCACCCTCCCTGAGCTCCTTTTTAAATCCCAAGCAGCTTTCACAGACATAGAGCAATAGATCACAGATAACAAATTAATACTAAACCCAAACAAGACAAAACTAATGCTTTTTGCTAATGACAGACATCCATTGCTACAATTCCCTTTTTATATCCTTTCATCTAATAAGACCAGAATCAAACCAGTCGACTAAGCTACTTGGAATCACTACTGATCCCTCTTTAAAATATAACAAGCGCAATACCCTTGTCATCCAAAAGGTCCACATTAAACTGAAATCACTGTATAGAGCCAAACCTTCCCTCACTCCTAGCACCAGCCAATCTATTGCTAGATCCTATCTCTTACCCACAATTCTGTATGCTTCTCCCATTTTTACAAACTTAAATAAATCTGACCTAGCTAAATTAGAGGCTGGCTACCACAAAACTGTTAAATATGCCACTAACGCCCCTAATAGAACTGATCACTGTACTGCTTTAAGACATCTGAATTGGCTAGAATTACCAAACCTGTTCTTACTCAACCAGCTTACTATAGCTCACACCATTGTTCACCAGCCCAACAACTGCCCATACCTCACAAATCTTGTACAGACATACACTACCAACAGGACACTTCAATCATCCAATAAATTACTTTTAAACTTCACCAAAGCAAACAGTTTCAGAGACACTTTGTTCTCACACCAGGTAATTGAAGCCTGGAATGACATATCCCCGCATATACAACACTCTACCACAACATCCCATTTTAAATTCCATCTGAAGGAATACCTAAAAAAACAATTGGCTCTGCTCTGCTCCAATCCTGGATAATCTTCATTCCTTTTTATTTCTGTTTAATTTTTCTGTCTTATTATGTTATCCCTTATTGCCACCATGTACTAATCACCACCAATTATATCCTGTATTTAAACTGTACTATTTCTATGTGTATTTTGTTGTTTCAGTTTTAAATGCATGTATCTTCCTATTTCTTGGTTTTTGTGCTTTATAGCCTTGTGACATATACTATATGAAATTTTGTGAACTTTTTTCTTTAGATGCCAGTATGGATCTGTGTTTTTCTCACAACTGGCATACTCTTATCCTACGCAAAATTGATTTTTATTGTTGCTATTTGTTACATTACACTCTATCCATATGTATTTATTATCTGTATAACTATGGAGCTTATCTCCCTGGGCCTTCACTGAAAATGGGCCACTGGCCCAGTCGGACCTTCCTGGTAAACAAATGTGAAATTAAAAAAAATATATATATATATATTTATACACACACATATATGTACATCCATCCACAACTGCTTTTCCCATTTCTGCACATGGGTACTGGGTGTCACTTCAACAGTGACAATCATCTAGAACCAAAGTGTATACCACTGGGTGGCTAGCCTGCTGCATGCACTCACAAGTGTGGCCAATTTAGTGTGTCCAATTCCCCTACTACATGTGTTTGGCATGTGGGAGGAAACTGGAGCACCAGGAGCAAACCCACACAAACACAGGTAGGACATGCAGAATCTGCACAGAAGGCACTCCAACCAAGGATCGAGACTAAAATGTCAACATCCGCAATGTCAGCCAGAAAACATTGACATGCTACTGCACATGCGCTGAGCAATAACCTCGGCACATGCAAAAAGCAAAACTTAAAAAACAGAATAAAGCATACTTTTTTGCAGGAAGTCAAGCCCCACTGTGTCACCACTTCTCCTCCTAATTATATATACTAACTCTGAGATTATGCAATGTTGGTAAATTGGATTACTCCCTCTCCTGAGAACTATGTTATCTCACTCACCTGCTGACCATTTGTGTAGTTGTCCAGATTTTTTAGCCTATACAGATGTTGACCAAAGAGATAGAAAGACATATAGCTATATAGATATATATATATATATAGATATATATATATATATATATATATATATATATATATATATATATATATATATATATAGGTTTACATATATGTATATGTATATATATATATATATATATATATATATATATATATATAGATGTTTGTGCGTGTGTGTGTATAGTTTGTATGGTGCAGTATGTAAGTGACCCATCCATTTGCTATACACGTTTTACTAATATATTTTTCTCTATGTAAAATGTTTGTTGAATGTTTTCTTTTTTTAAACAATAAATCGCAGTTGGTTAGTACATTCAGATCCACTTCATAATTCTGTAGGCCTTAAGGTCTTGTCTTGTCATTTTGTTCATATTTCTCAAGTGACTTTTTGCTAAATGTTCTTTTTCAGTGATTTTACCAATTCTTAGGCAGCCATTTAAGAAATCACATTTTGACCAAGAATCAGAAGGTGGGCATCCACCCTCATTAGTTTTCTAACACTGCAGAATTATAATATCTTAATTTATAAAAATATGAATTTGTGGCTACTGATTACTACCTAAGAACTAATGCAACTATTGCAAATTCGTTTCACTTTAACTTGCATACACATATATGACTTTTAAAGGAAAGTTTATGCTATAATGACTCAGAATAAACTCCACAGGGATGTAAAATGAGTTCTGTACCGCATTATATCTAAAAGCTGTTATTTACATAAATATACCTGCATTCCTTTTACTGAAATTAGACATGCTATTAAAATGTAAGTTCTTCGAGGACATCACCACAGAGTTTGTCAGTAGGAGTGCTACTTTTCAGTTTTTAGTAAAATGTCATATTATCCCACTTCTGAGTCATACATTATCTGAAGAAATTGTAGTTTAAAACCAACAATAATGACTGAGGGGCGTACGGAATGGAATACTCCTTATGAGTAGTTTCTCAGTAAAAGTAATCCTGACAGAAAATGTCTTTCACTTTTTTTTTTGTACAAAGAAAACTGATCATCCTTATTTCTTCACTGTTATCACATAATTAATTTACCCTTGTTAGTAACAGAATAGCGACCATGGAGGAAATGGAATACATCATTATATAATAGTCATACTATGTTAATAATAATAATAAAAGTGTACGTAAAATAGGTTACAACAGTGAGATTTGGAATTATCTCATGGGCATGGATGAAATGGAGTCTATGTTATTACCACCAGTGCAGGAGTGAATACTATAAAAACCTATCTTCGGGCACCTCAAATGAGAGAAATGCAAAGCACCAGTTTGACACTTGAGAAATAATGCTGCAATCTGACCTGATATTATACTCGCTGGAAAGATCCCATTGCATAGAGCTAATAACAGACATTTTGTTTCTTATTTTTAAAGATGAATAAATTAATGATTCAATAAAGGCTGCTTAAATATTCAAAAACAATCTAAATATTAGTGTAAGACACATCACTTAATTACAAAATAGTGTGCTAGTAACTATGCAGTTCCCAGAGATTTGTAAAATATATGATTTTTGAATTATAACTTTATTTTATTGTAAATAATACTACTTGTGAAACATCATTGCTCTCAAACTCGGAGCTTTTTTGTCACTTGAGCCCTGAGAATGCTGAAAGAAATAAAGCCCTTATAAGATCTGATCCTTATTAAGTACTTTATTAAGTAATAATATACATGGGTCTATATTACAGTAACAAAATCTTGAAACTCCGAATACCATATGGTCGAAGTTTGAAAATTTAGAATCCGAATAAAAATAAAAACTAAGACAGGTAAACTGTCATTAAGTGTTTTATGCAAGGGGGCAAGCCCCCCTGCACCCCCCACACCCCCGCTACTAAAATTTACAAACTCCAAGACTGCACTACATTGAAGTAAAGGGAAGAATTCCCCACGACGATCTCCATTCACTCTTGCGATATTTGCGATTTTCACACATTTGATGTCGCTCAACTGGGATTCGCTCAGTACAGTTTTCATTCTGCTAATATAGACCCATATGCACAATATATCTGTAATTATTGTTATACACTCAGTGTAGATTCACTGACAGCATATAGCTTCGAAGCAGATGATTTGATGGTAAAAGGAGTCTGGACATCCTCTGTATCCAGGAAACAAGATAGTAGGGCAGTGCTACAAAGACACTTGGATTGGGATCCAGATTCTACTACACAGGAGGAAGACAGGCTAGAAATGACATGGGAATTATTGTGAGTGACAGGCTTCAGAAGACAGTGAGGGATATAATCAGAATTAATGATAGACTCATGGCAATCAGACTCCAGTGTAAGGATAAGGCACAGGACTTACTAGATAAAGCAGGACAACATTAAGTGGTGCTGATAATGGGTGCCCTGAGTGCATATATCGGGACAGACAGAATAGGATATGAGGACTGCCTGGTCCACATGGGTGGGGCAACAAGATAAAAGAAGGAAAGGCCATTCTACCTTTCTGTTTGGCATGTGGCTTGATGATGGCCAACACACGGTTCAGCAAGAGAGAGCGTCACAAGATCACATACAGGAGTAGCCAACATGCAACTCAGGTTGACTTTGTCCTAGTAAGGAAAAGGCACTTGGTTAGAATCAGTGATTGCATAGTCATCTTAAGTATAAATCACCTTTTGCCACAATTAGCCAGAAGCAGTGCGCAGAGAATGCTCTAAGATAAACAGAGAATAGAAGTAAAACCTGGAAGTTGAAAGAAAAAAACAAAACAAGACACAAGAGTTCAAAGAAATACTCAGAACTCTTGCACATCAGGAAGAAGAGCAAATAGCTGAAGATGAAGAAGAATGGCAGTGCCTCAAAACAGCATGTGTGAGAACTATAGAACATATATACAACCAAGTCAGGTATGAAAGCATGGTAAGCAGCTGGTGGTGGAATGCAGATATCCATGACGTCCTCAAAATAAAGAAAGAAAAAAGGAGTGCAAGAAAAATTGGAATATAGAAAAGATGGACCATGATAAGAAGGAATAATGGTCAATAACAAAGAGGCTACAGCAACGAAAACAGAGTTAGAGGCACTCAACCACCTTCTGGAAAGTGATTCTCTAAATGGCAAAAAAAAAAAAAAACTCTACAGGTTATAAGGCAAAGACTGACATCTGAAAAAGAGAGCCAGACAACCATCATTAGGGAGGAACAACGTGCTCACCACTTCACAGGAAATCTAAGACAGATAGGAGGAGTTTCCAACAGCTTCTAATTGAAGAAAAACCCACAGAAGCTGTATTGCCTTCAGCCTGTGATGCAACATTAGAAGGAGCCCACCCTAGAAGAAGTAAGAATTGTACTAAGAAAAATGAAGTCAGGGAAAGTAGGAGGCTCAGATGAGGTCACAGCAGATATGGACAAGATAATGGGTGAGACAGGGGAGAAATGACTGCTGAAGGTACTCAGCAGTATGGAGGAAAGGCATGTCCCAGATGACTGGTAAATAAGCATACCAATTCCAGTGTACAAGAACAAAGGGGACATCCACAGCTGTGGGCAGTACAGAGGTATAAAACTCCTGTTGCACTGCACAGAAGTTCTGGAGAGGATGGTTGGTAAATTAATATGCAGGGTAGTAGAAACTAAAATGGGAAATGATCAGTTTGGATTCTGATCAGGATGCAGCACAACTGACCTCCTATTTGCAGTGGGAGAAATAGTTGGAAAGAAGTGAACATGAGAAAATAGTCCAAATGGGTATTCCTAGACTTGGAGAAAGCATATGACAAGGTTACAAGAAAGATGATTCCTGCAGTCTTGCACTGGCTCAAAGTCCCAGAAGCACTGGAAGAATTAGTAAAGGGTATGTACAAGGACATGCCTCAAGTATGAAACGGGTTTGGACTATTAGATGGATTCTGGGTCTCTCTCTCTCTCTATATATATATATATATATATATATATATATATATATATATATATAGGTCCTAGTCTGAACATCGAAAGTACGTTTAAGCGAAACATAGTGGAGCAAATTCACTTCCGCGAAAGTGCATTTTATTGAAAATGCACTTTTGCAAAAAAAAAAACCAACAACACACAGTTTGCATGTAGATTTAGATGTACATCAAAATGTAGTGTTGATTGTACAACTAAGCAAACTGTTGCTTAGATCGCAGTACAGTGGGGATAAGGGAATATTCCTTTCTCCCAACTGTGTAGTACGATCTCGGAGTGAGAATACTAAAGTGGGGGGGTACAGGGGGGCTTGCTCCCCTGCATAAATGTGAGTAATGTTTTATTTGTGTAGGTTTTTTGGCTTTTTTTTTTTTTTCGCGAAAGTACATTTTCAATAAAATGCACTTTTGTGAAAGTGAGTTCGCTCATGTAAGTTTCACTGAAAGTACTATCTATCTATCAACATTGATCCATATCTTCTTCTTCTTTCGGCTTTTTCCTGGTTAGGGGTCGCCACAGCGGATCACCTGTCAGCTCATGATTGGCAGTGATGTTTTTACGGTGTCGAGTTGCCAGCCAGGCTCCCAACCTTTCACAGAAGGCACTCACACACACTCACACCTAGGGCCAATTTAGAGTGTCCAATCCACCTGCAGCATGTCTTTGGGATGTGGGAGAAAATCGGAGCACCTGGAGGAAACCCACACGACCACAGGGAGGGCATGCAGACTCCGCACAGAATGCACCCCAGCTGAGGATCGACCGGAGAACCTCTTCCTGTGAGGCAGCAATGCTAACCGCTGCACCACCGTCGCCGCGCGTGTATATATATATGGGTCTACCTGACAACACCGACGCACTACAACACCGACAATGAAATCACTGACACCACATAACCGAAAGTTCACAAACACGAAACCTCACATGCCCGACACACCACAATCTCGACAATCAACAGACAAAACAAATCCCTTGTCCAAAAAGCACACACACAACACAAGCACACCAAAATCCTTACAAACCCACACTAAACCTTACATACACAACTATCTATAACCTTAACCCAAACCCTAACCCTAAGGTCCATCACTAATGCACACTCACCTAACCCACGCCCTAACCCTAACTCACTTAACCCACCCCTATCCCTAGAGTCCATCAATATCGCACACTTACCTTACTCGCACCCTAACCACCCAGCCTTTTCACATGTCAGTGTTCTCAGCGTCTGGGTTTTCATCCGTTGGTCATCTCAGTTGTCAATCTTCTGGTGTCGGTGTTCTCATCATTGGCATTGTCAGCTTTTGGCGTTGTCAGGTAGACCCAAATATATATATATATATATATATATATATATATATATAGATATAGATATATATATATATATATATATATATATGTATATATATAAAGCTTACAATCCGGAAGACGTGGAACAGCGATTTTTGTCCCCAGGGAAAAAAATTGCTGTTCCACAAAAAAAATAAAAATACAAACTTCAAAACATTACATAAAGTGGGGGGCTCCAACACCCACACACCCTGATCAACCCCCATACTTAAATATACAAATGCTGAGACCGCACTACAGCAAGGAAAACGACAAAGTAACAGAGGCAGCCAGCAAGAAATTCAATCGCTTATATGCAGTTTTGCTATTTTGCTGTTTCATGCTTTAGAGTTCGATCAAGACGCATTTGAAGGATTGCGTCTTCGATTATATAATAGGAACCCATATATGTATATGTATATATATATATATATATATATATATATATATATATATATATATATATATATATATATATATACATACACATAGAGAGAGAGAGAGAGATGTGGGTGTGTGTGTGCACGTTTGTGTGGGTGTGGGTGTGGTTGTGTGTGTACACCAGGACCCAGAATTTCCGGACAGTACATTGCAAAAAATAGGAGTGCAGCATAATATGAATCAAGCAAAAGTACTGGGCAAATTTGATTTTGTCAAAAACATATATAGTTTGTAGGTAAGTGCTAGGTTAGTTACTCTTGTGAGCCATTTTAAGTGTAGCCAATTTCTCCTTCAAAGGTGAGAATGAAGCCTTGGACTTTGTGTGTGAAGAAAACACCTTAACCGTTATACCATTCTAAAACCACCTAATGTTATACTAGAAAAGAAAATGACTGTGAAGACAGTGATAGAGAGAAATGCTCCTAGCTGAGGTGCTGAAAAAAAAAAAAATATATATATATATATATATATATATATATATATATATATATATATATATATACATATACACTTGTTTTCCTGCCTTCCTAAGCTAGTTTAGTCCAGATTTCAGGTTAGTGCTGAATTTAGGGCTGTGTTACAAGTTTCTGTGTTTGCCCATACCTTACTTGGATAGAAGGAAGTTTCTCTGTTCACTATGAGAGAGGGAGCTTTGAGCAGCCTATCTGTACCTGGAGGAGTGGTTTCAGCCCAGAAATTAGTAGTTTATTGGCTATTTTGGGCTAATTTCTATCTCTTTCATTTCTCTGCTATAAAACCCACATTTGCAAGATTTTTGTGCTAGTATACTGCTCAGCAAGCTCCTGACTGGTGCCCTGCAGAGTTCTACAGCAGCAGAGAGACAAAAGAGAGACTTTGGAGTGATTAAGTATCATTTTTCTGCATTTTCTTGCTGCCTTTAGCTAATTCCATCTAAACCACTGATTTTCTAGAGTTTCTGTGATTTAAAAAGCTTGTTTCAGCTACATAGTGTACTTATTTTACTGCCTGCACTTTAACAAAGTCATTTTTGTGTTTAAATTACCTGTTTAACTGTTGTAGGCTACACACTCAAGTGTGATAGCCATTTCTGTGCATTTAAAGTGTTTTTTGATTGTATCTGCTTTATTTTCTGAAAACAACAAAATATATACTTGTTTTCCCACCTTTCTAAGCTAGTTTAGTCCAGTTTTCAGGTTAGTGCTGAATTCAGGGCTGTTTTACAAGTTTCTGTTTTTGCCCATACCTTACTTGGATAGAAGGGAGTTTCTTTGTTCACTGTGAGAGAGGGAGCTTTGAGCAGCCTATCTGTCCCTGGAGGAGTGGTTTCAGCCGAGAAATTAGTAGTTTATTGGCCATTTTGGGCTAATTTCTATCTCTTTCATTTCCCTACTATAAAACCCGCATTTGCAAGGTTTTTGTGCTAGTATACTGCTCAGCAAGCTCCTGACTGGTGCCCTGCAGAGTTCTACAGCAGCAGAGAGACAAAAGAGAGACTTTGGAGTGATTAAGTATAATTTTTCTGCATTTTCTGGTTGCCTTTAGCTAATTCCACCTAAAACACTGATTTTCTAGAGTTTCTGTGATTTAGAAAGCTTGTTTCAGCTACATAGTGTACTTATTTTACTGCAAGCACTTTAACAAAGTCATTTTTGTGTTTAAATTACCTGTTTAACTGTTGTAGGCTACACACTCAAGTGTGATAGCCATTTCTGTGCATTTAAAGTATTTTTTGATTGTATCTGCTTTATTTTCTGAAAACAACAAAAAATATACTTGTTTTCCCACCTTTCTAAGCTAGTTTAGTCCAGTTTTCAGGTTAGTGCTGAATTCAGGGCTGTGTTACAAGTTTCTGTTTTTGCCCATACCTTACTTGGATAGAAGGGAGTTTCTTTGTTCACTGTGAGGGAGGGAGCTTTGAGCAGCCTATCTGTCCCTGGAGGAGTGGTTTCAGCCCAGTAATTAGTAGTTTATTAGCCATTTTGGGCTAATTTCTATCTCTTTCATTTCCTTGCTATAAAACCCCCATTTGCAAGGTTTTTGTGCTAGTATACTGCTCAGCAAGCTCCTGACTGGTGCCCTGCAGAGTTCTACAGCAGCAGAGAGACAAGAGAGAGACTTTGGAGTGATTAAGTATCATTTTTCTGCATTTTCTTGCTGCCTTTAGCTAATTCCACCTAAAACACTGATTTTCTAGAGTTTCTGTGATTTAAAAAGCTTGTTTCAGCTACATGGTGTACTTATTTTACTGCCTGCACTTTAACAAAGTCATTTTTGCGTTTAAATTACCTGTTTAACTGTTGTAGGCTACACACTCAAGTGTGATAGCCATTTCTGTGCATTTAAAGTGTTTTTTGATTGTATCTGCTTTATTTTCTGAAAACAGCAAAAAAATATACTTGTTTTCCCACCTTTCTAAGCTAGTTTAGTCCAGTTTTCAGGATAGTGCTGAATTCTGGGCTGTGTTACACGTTTCTGTTTTTGCCCATACCTTACTTGGATAGAAGGGAGTTTCTTTGTTCACTGTGAGAGAGGGAGCTTTGAGCAGCCTATCTGTCCCTGGAGGAGTGGTTTCAGCCCAGTAATTAGTAGTTTATTAGCCATTTTGGGCTAATTTCTATCTCTTTCATTTCCTTGCTATAAAACCCGCATTTGCGTGGTTTTGCAGGCAGGGCAGCGCCGGTTAGCTGGGTATAACTATTCCCGGTTCCACAAAGTCTACTCTTCAATTTTTCCCTTGGAACTAGACAAACTTTCAACTTAAGCACTCAAATCATTCACTTCTCATCCCTGCACTTGCCCAAAACTCATAGCAAGCACTAATAAACCTTAGCACTAGACCCCCCTATACTGTAGAGAAGGACAAGGCTCTCTATTCGACCTTACCAGCCAATCAGTAAAATAGTTCACTGTACCTATCCAGGCATGTCCCAAGGGCAGTTTCAAGTGTACTCGCCAGTCCATCTGGTGAATCTGGGCATTTTGAGGCAATGTTACAATTGCCTCATGTACACAGACAACCCTCTCTTCCTTCCACCAAACACTAATACATGTGAGAGATGCAATTATACAGCCAAACTAGAGGCTAAGCTCTCTCAACCCAAGACTGGACCAGGCAGTCAAGAGGAGAAGGGAATTACTAGCATCACACCACCAGTATCACATTGACCTATGAAACCAGCACTGGCAAAAAAACATACATAAATACACAAAAACATACTCTGAGGCTCTAAATAAATATCTGCAAAAGCAACAGAGACCTCCAAAGCAGACATCCAAGCAACCTCCACCCCCCCAACACAAACCATGAAACACATACTTCACAAAAACAGTGTGCCACACAATCACAGCCCTTAAGGCAAAATAACATACCCAACACACTAGTAATAGGTGACTCTATAGTCAGGCACACTGACCTCCCACTCACTAGGTTGAACAAGGAGAAGGTTACTGTTAGTGGCCTGTCGAGTGCCAGGATCCGCCACATAACAAAAGCACTCAGGTAACTCCAGAACAAGTACAAATATGACTCTGTCATTGTCCATGTTTGTGTGAATGACCTGAGCTGTACCTCCCTTGACTTTATGAAAAGAGACATGGAGGAGCTCTCTGATCAAGTAGCCCAGGCTGGTATGACCCTGACCTTGAGTAGCATCCTGCCCTCACCAAGAATTATACCATGGTATAGAGAAAAAATTATCAGCTTCAACAATTGGCCAAGCTTCTGGTGTCATTCATAGGGGATCCAGTGTCTGTCAGCCTGGGATGACATGCTCGACAAGCCATGCTGCTTTGCTAGAGATGGCTTGCACCTGTCACCCTTAGGCTTTTGAATGCTGGCCAAGGCTCTTGCCACCCCCATAGTGCCTTTTTTAGACATGGCTCAAAAGACAAACTCACCACCGTAAATAGCACAAGTAACAAAAAACTGAGGGTAATGCTGTTCAATGCCAGAAGTCTAAAGCTCAAAATGGACACACTCGAGGCACTCCTCAGTATGGAGAAAATCGATATATGTGCAGTAACAGAAACCTGGTTTAAGGCTCCAGAGAGCACCCCAGCACTACCAGGCTAAAACTCATACCATACATTTCTGCCACAAAACCCGGACCAAAATACAAAAGGTGGGGGAGTATCCATATTCATCAAGGATACCCACACCTCCAGGTTAGTGGGCACAGCACGATGCTTCAGAGATCATCCACCTGCAACTAAAAATGGGCAAAACTGCTATTCAAATTATAGCTACGGATCAACCACCATGTCCCAGGACCCCCACTCCGCATTCCTGGAAACACTGGAAAACATAAAGGTCCTACCAAACACCCTCATATTGGGTGATTTCAATTATCCAAACATTAACTGGGAGAACTAATCAAGTACGAACTCCCTGGCCCAACATTTCCTAGAATTTATAAACTCAAATGCCCTGGATCAACTGGTTAACACCTCCACCAGAGGTGACAACATATTGGACCTGGTCATCACCAACATGGTCGACCGGTGTTCCACACCAGAGGTCAACCCCTTGCTGGGTAGATCTGACCATAAACTAATCACTCTGGAAAGCAAACTTCACATTACTTAAGACCGAGGTGGGAAGTTTCAAAGCCTCCATGCTAAAGGATAACGCTGTCCAAGCTGCAAAATCCTTTACTAATGCACTCTACAGGCACCTACAAGAATGCATGGATCGTGCTATCTCAGACAAAACCAAGACTCATTCCTCCAAGAAAAGGAAACCAGTTTGGTGGACCTCTGCCATAAACAAGCTATACAATAGGAAGAGGAAACTAGTACAGAAAAGAGTAAAAATCCCAAGAAGGGAAGACATCCCTGATCAGTATCAGCAAGAAACTACATTCTCTCATAAAATCATCCAAGGCTAGCTTCGAAAGAAAAATTGCCATGGACTCCAAAGATAACCACAATGCATTCTTTAGCTATGTCAAGAATCTAAGTGACAATTCTCGGATCTGCTCGGAGTTAGTGCAGAATGGCACAAAGTACACTGAACCAACCGATATAGCCAACATCCTGGCAGACAGGTTCATTTCAAACTTCACCCCCCTCTTACCCCCAAAGGGGCCCATAACTATACCAGAAGAATGTAGTGCCTCTGAAATCAGAGACACTCAGGTTAAAACAGCCCTCTCCAAAGCCAAACACACAGCATCAATGGGACTGGTCGGTGTCCCTGGCTGTGTCCTACACAAGCTCAAAGATGAACTAACCCCTCACCTAAACACACTTTTTAAACTCAGCCTCTTCACAGGCTACGTGCCCACAGAGTGGCGCACAGCAACAGTTATTCCACTCCACAAAGGTGGAGCCACAATGGACCCCAGGAACTATCGCCCTATAAGCCTGACTAGCTTGGTCTGCAAAGCTATGGAGTGCATCATCATGGGTCTCATTAACAGAGACATTGGAAACCTCCAAACACTGGACCCAACTCAGTTCAGCTTTGTTAAGGGCAGATCATGCCTCCTAGAACTGGTGGACCTTTTTGAGACAGTTACCAAGGCTATAGACAAGGGAAATGTGGTCCACACAGCCTACCTAGTCCTTGCAAAGGCCTTCAACACCATTCCCCACTCAGGTATTATAGACAAACTCACCAGCCTGAACATAAACCCCTACATCACGAGATGGGTTGCCAACTGGCTCACGGACAGAACCCACATGGTAAGAGTTGCAGGAGTTAGGTCTGACTCTAAACCGGTTACAAGTGGCGTTCCCCAGGGCTCAGTCGTAGGACCCCTCCTGTTCGGCATATACTTCTCAGTGGAACAGGAAAGCACAGGAGGACTATGGCTCACCAAGTTTGCAGACAACTGCAACCTAGGGGCTATAATTGACTCTCTGGCTGACATAGACATCCTCCAAAGGTTCTTACTGAGACAAATACCTGGTGTCAAAACCATGGTCTCAAGCTAAATGCCAAAAAGTGCACAGTCATCCCCTTTGGAAAAAACAAAGTGCCCACAAACTACCACAGGTAACCCCCTAAATACAGAAGACGTAATAAGGGATCTGGGGACCCAAGTAGATAGTGACCTCTCCTTTGATAATCACATTGCCAAAGTGGTTAGAAAATCCTTCTATGTGGCCCACCTAATTACAAAAGGGTTTGCATCCAGATCGAAAGAGGTCATTGGGCCCCTCTGCGCTTCACTCATCAGACCCATCATAGAGTACAATGCCCCATTTGGGATGTACCTTACAAGACCCCTGCAATAACTGGAAAGACCACAGAAGTTCCTCACCAAGAGGATCACTAGCCTCAAACAGATGCCCTATGCAGCTCGACTGAAGAAACTCCAGCTGTACTGGGTTGCATACCGCCTACTCAGAGGTGATCTCTGCCTGACATACAAGGCCATGTCCAACCCAGAATCGATGGACATGCTCCACCTAAAGAAAACCATATCCCCTCGAGCCACACGCTCCAGTGATCTAAACCTCACCACAACAATAAATAGGATGTGCTGGAAGGATAGATTCCTGTCCTAGAGACTTCCCATGCTCTGGAACAAGATTCCAATCTACATTAGACAGAGCTCCTCGCTAACCCTCTTCAAGAGAAACCTTAACGAGTGGATGGGAAACAGAAAGTTTACCCCGGGGATCACTTCAATGGCTCTGCTGGACAGAGGCACAGGGAATGAATCTAAGGGGGCAGTGAAAGCCAACACATTCCAGCTAGGCTTATAAATGCCTTTGGGCAGATAGCCTAGTACCTTCCTATGAACCTATAAGATATGAAATAATGAAGGAATGTAGAAACAAGGAAAATATATACAAGTCTTAATTTTAGATGCCCAACTTTCATGGTGATGGACAAGAGGTAAAATGAAAACAGATAAGATGAAACAGATTTAAAGGTGCATCGACCCAAAGTCTTATTGATTTTTGTTTGTGTTTAGTTAATTTATTTTGGTTTGATATACTGCTCTGGAATTTCCAGATAGACAATTTTCATTTTTTCAGTGATGGCTCAGTGAGTAAAGGTGCATGCAAGACTATGCCAAACTTCATATGCTGATATATAAAAATAAGGTCAAGAAATGTTATGTATGTGAGGCAGAGAATGAATGCAGCACTAACATCTCTGGGTCTAACATTGTACTTATTCTTTGAAGCTGGAAAGGGTATTAGTAACTGTGTGTGCATTTCTATGTACCAACAGTCAGTAGGACATACTGAGAGTATTAGTTACTATTGGTGTTTCTTTGTGCCAACAATCAGTAGGACTTACTGAGAGTATTAGTAACTATGGCTGTTTATGTGTACCAACAATCAGTAGAAGACACTGAAAGTATTAGTAATTCTGGGTGTCTCTGTATGCCAACAATCAGTAGGACATAATGAGAGTATTAGTAACTATGGATGTTTCCGTGTACCAGTAACCAGTAGAACATACTGAGAGTATTAGTAACTATGGGTGTTTCTGTGTACCAACAATCAGCAGCACATACTGAGAAAGAATCAAATCTGTCAGACAAGGTGCTAATGGCACAATGTATTCCATACATAGTTTAGATGTTATCTTAGTGTATGAGTAGATTATATCGGTACAGTTCAGCAGAGCGGCCATCAGCAAAAGAAAGGGTAGTGAAAAGTATCTAATTACACTTGAGCCATAGACTGTATGTGGTGACAATAAGTAAAGATATTTAACTAGTTAATATGTGTACAGGGAACATGCAATTGTTTCATAACCAAAATAATCAAATTACTTTTAGCTGCAGGTTGTTTTTGAAAGTTGTTGGATGTGAATAATTTCTTTGTCAAATCAAGGATTTTGGGCATGTTTGTTGTGCTATCAGCAGGTTATGGAGGGTGTACTGGTATACAACCAGAGGGAATATCGTTTTGCTAACAAAGAGTTTCTCTGCCATTTGGGCATCATGCTTTGGGTATCTAGCATACCGCTTGCTGTCTCTAGGGTCCTGGTGGACCAGGGACATTGCTTCCCCATGCACCCATTTTTTTTCAGTTGTGGTCAATGCATTGCATGCAACTTTGTGATTGCAGTGAATTTGCCATAGCATTGGGTCTCTACATCTGAACTGCATTTTAGCTATGTATTTCCTGGCAAGTGTCCACACATGAAAATGATCAGCAACCTACAACCATGAAGTCTTAAAAAATAAGTATGCCTTGTTTGTTGTTTTCCTTAACTCAGTCATCAGTTTCTTTAGCTTTGAAATGAATTTCAGGCTTTAGAAGGGCCCTGAAAGCAAATGTTTTGATAAGGAAAAAATGTTATCTCATGATTAAAGATGAGCTTAAGTAATTTTATAGAAATGACCATCTCTGAATGGGTGATGTGTTATGCTGAGATGGTATTTAACAGTGTGAGTTATTTGGTAATTTAAACTTTTGGGGGCTAAATAACAAGTTTTTTGTTTTAGTCATGGTAAAAAGAAGCTTGAATCAACAACTGTCATTGAGTTATTTGAAATTTAGCAGTGATATCATTTGTTTTTTGTGCTAAGTCGATTATGGTCAACTGCATAGTCAATTAATTCTTTTGGTGTCATAAAAGTCATATGCATTTAAAAAAGTAGTATGAAAAGTAAATCTATAACAGGAATTCACTGAGGTTCTCCTGGAAAAAACATCTTTGAAAATAATTAGTCCACTACACAATGAGGATATTTCTTCATCTAGTTGGGCAGTCACATGATTATATACATGAGTGGTCAATATACAGCTCAGGTAGGCTTCTTCCTAGTAAGGAAATGGCACGGGGACAGAATCATGGATTGCAAATGTTTTCTGAATTAAACTGTTAGCCCACATATAAACAACTATAGCAGCCAGAATCAGACACAACAGTAGTCAGAGAAGATTCAAAAGTCAACAGGATAGTCTGAAAACCTGGGAGATGACTGGAGTGAAAATGCAGTTTTTCAATGAATTATTCACATCTACAGAATCTGAAGAAGAATATGAAAGAGGCAAAGGGGAAGAAGAATGGCAGTGTCACAAAGCCGCATGTGTGAAGAATATAGAGCAGCTTTGCCGCCAAGCAAGATGTGGAAATATGGAAGGGCAAGGTTGAAGAAGAAAGCTAAGTACTTCCAGCAGTTTCTGAATGAAGACCCCCCCCCCAAAGCTGTATTGCCCCATTAATAGCCTATGATGAAGGAGAAATAACTCACCATAAAAGAAGAATGAACATCATTAAGGAAAATGAAATCAGGGAAAGAAGCAGGGTCCGATGAATCAACGACAGATATGATCAAGTGGTTGCTGAGTTAGGGGAAAATGGCTCTTGGGAGTCCTCTTAGTGGCATAGAGAGAAAGTATACCCAAAGTAACTGAAGAGTAAGCATTCTGGTGCCAATGAATAAGAGGAGAGGGGGCATTCACAGCCGTTGGATGTATACAGGTATCAGACTCATATCAATTCACATGAAAGTGCTGAAGAGCGTGATTGATAAATGAATACACAAAGTAGCAGAAAGTAAGATTGGAGCTAAGCAGTTTGGAGTCAGAAAGCAGCACAACTGACCCAATGTTTGCAGTGAGACAGTCAATGAAGAAAGAGTTGGAGGTGAAGAATGGGTCTGGTGAAGAATGGGTCTGATTGGACATTCCTAAACTTGGAGAAAAGATCACAAGGTCCCAAGAAAGCTGATTTATGCAGACGTATGATACAATTAGTACATGCTGTGTACAAGGGCTCAGTAACAAAAGAACAATCAGTGTTTGGACTGACACAATAATTGTGACTTGGTATGCATACGGTTTCAGATTTGAGCCCACCACTGTTCACATTGGTGATGGACTACATTAGCAAACAGGTCAGAGTGGACAGATCAACAGAGTTGTACACCAGTGATGTAGCACTACAAACAGACACTGAAAAGGAAATTCAGCAATTGACTGGGGAATGGAATTAACTGAAGGCACAGGGGCTGAAACTGAGTACAGACAGGACAGTTGTCATGATGGCAAATGGGGGAGATCAGAAGAAGTTGAAAATTGCAAAAAAATGCCCAGCAAACTTGAGTCTTCACTGACTAATACCTTACATTTCCTGTAATAGAGGCTCACAGAATATATTGAAATGACCTCTTAAAGACATATAATACTTTTTAAAGTCTTTATTATACCGACGATCTGGTCATGAATATACTTTTCTAAAGAATTTGATCTAGGTGACAGTATTGCTCTTGTGTGCAATGTATTAAAGATTCGTAAAGACTCTCCTTTGTCCAGAGGAATGAATGGCACTTATCTAGAAAGTAGAAAAATAAGTTTCCTGAGTGAGACAATTAATTCCATCTCATCACTCCTTTGTTCCATTTAGAGATAAAAAGAAAGAGTAAAGACTTCTGTCTTATTTATGTTTTAATTAGATATGTTTTATGGACTCTTCCCATATTCTTTCTATTCTGCCTTAGGAACTTCTCT
Source organism: Protopterus annectens (assembly GCF_019279795.1). Classification (NCBI taxonomy): domain Eukaryota; kingdom Metazoa; phylum Chordata; order Ceratodontiformes; family Protopteridae; genus Protopterus; species Protopterus annectens. The sequence goes on from NC_056751.1 coordinate 490,054,083, forward strand.
CCTGAAGCAATATTGATATTATATCTCTTTTTGCCATGCAGTATGGATTGTCAAGCAACAAATCCCCCATGACTGGAAACACTGAACAATAATAGCCCAAATAATTAGCAAAACAATAAAATATAAGTATTTTTCAAGGGAGGGAGTAGTAAAGCCTCCTGCCCTCCCCAACCCTGAATGTGATGTTTAAGCCCCATACATCTGCTGAACTTGTATAAAGCAACTACATGGTGTAGCAACTCATAGAAGGAAGAAATCGTCTGAGAAAGGGCATCACTGTTGGCAATGATTTGCTATTGAGGTGATCTATCATCTTCATACCTCTCAATTGTTCAGATTTTCACAACATGTCCAGATTTTTGCTTGAAATATTTGCTTTGTCCCTTATAAAATGTATGGTTTTGTGGCAAATCATCGACGATGGAAGTCATTAAATAATGACAGACATTTGAGTTTCAGAATTCATATCCTTCAGAAATTGTATACTATCACAAAACCTTTTATTCTATTACCGTTTTAAGTTTATAACAGAGATATTTAAAATCTATTCCTATTTTTGGGTCTTTGTCTCCCATTATTTTTGGCTTTGTCCAGATTGCATAAGTTAAGAGGTTGAGAATATGATTATCTGCATCTTGAGCCTCAGGCAACTGATGTTTAAGAAATTAAACCTTGTCCTCCAGTAGGGTAACTCTCTCCTTGTGATTGATAAAGGTATTGTTCCTCTGTCTTGAATGCTGCCAGTGCAAAGATAGACATCAGCCTTATTTTGTTACTTCTAGACAAACAAAAAAAAATGATGAATTGTAATTTCATCTGTCACTCTTCTCCATCCTCTTGCTTTTTCATTAAGTACTTCATTGTCTTGGCCCTGCTATGGAACATTTTTGAGTCCCTACTGGTGGACATCTCTGATGTGCTCATGCAGGGTTTAAGTCTTCTGCCAACAATGCCTGCAGACAGTGTGAGAAACCAGGTGAATATCCATTGAGAGTACTAAAACCTCTAAATAATTGTCATTTAGCAACTGGACTGCAGTAATCTACTTGCCACACATCTGACAAATATCAAATATCTTAAATATCTCTCTGTGTTTATTTTTTCCTTGTGTTCATCAATGAAAGTAGTTTGATTATAAACCTGTTCCTGCATCTTATTCGTATTGCACATGTCCAAATGTATTATGACGTGATGTATTTTGCAGAAAATATAGTGCCATATGGAACCTGCGTACTTGTGCTTAAGACCCTCCTTGTATTTTTTACAAGTCTTGTACCCCTTTACTACATGCTTCTTTAAGGGATGACCTGTAGAGGACCGCCTTCACACCTAAGCTGTACCTGCCCTGTTTTTGTTACTATAATGCTTAGTACAATGTCTCTCTAAATGTCCCATAAGACTACAGTAGATGCATAATGTCATATAATGCTATTTCACTTATTCAGCTACTGCCATGCATGTAATCTATGTTTCTTCATTTGTAGTTGACATTTATGAAGTGTACCCAAATCCCCCAGCCTTAGATTTAACTGTATTCTGTGTCAGAATATTAACTACATGGTATCAAACAGGATCCTACTGTTCATCAAACTTTTTACTTTTTGTATATTTTGACAAGTCTGGAGACATTCCTTAAAGACTGTTTTGTCTGCTTTTCTTTCATACTTCAGAGAATCTTGACTTCACAGGATATTGCTACTAGATCACTGTAAGCACCTTTATTTTAATATGGTACCTAGCCCAGAGGCATTGAGATCAAAATATGAAAAAAATGATGTGCGTTAAGTAATGAAGTGGTGATTTTAGTGCCCTCAGGTTGTATTATGTACCGGTAAATGTCATTTAAATGATAAAATGACAAAACTTCAAAAAACAATTATGCAAAGGTAAATTCTTTGAGAAGGTGAAAAGGCTGAAAATATCAACTTTAGATAAAACAGCCTCCACTATTCTTATTTTCTCTCTCCCGGTATTTGGCTATCACTGGTCACTGGATTCTCTCCTCATTCAGACTATCTACTGGACCTGCCATTGCCTTCTCTAAGCTCAAGTAGACCCATGACTAGTACCTGAGAGGAGATCAAAGATGCAGGTGTAGTTATGGTGACATGAAGTTGCTGCAGATTAAGACCTAATGCCAGCATCCCTTGTGGCATCTTTTTAAGATCCTCTCTGGCTCCCTTTAGGAAGTTCATGTATGCTTCTACATAGCTAGCTAGTCAGTATAGTTTTGTGGCAAAAAGCATGTAAGGCTCTTGATGTTATTGTAGCTAGCTTAGGCAGGCCAGCAATAGCATCACTCCTATGCTTCCAGCCTAGTCCCTCTAATGTATGTGCCACTAATTGAACACTGATCATTTGGGCCACAGTAAGGGGTTTATCCCTCTATGTTATGGAGCTGGTTGCAACCACTATTATTTTGAACGCACTTAAGAATCCTTTACATTTTGCATTTTCTAGTTTCCTTTCATATTAATTAGCTGCGTCATGAATTGTGATTGCCATCTTGCCACTCGCTCATTCAACATCTTTGCCATTAAATGGTTAATTGGCAGAAAGATGTAAGGAAAAGTGCAGAAAATTAGTCTGCACAGCACCACAATATGGCCCCACTTCAGGACAGGTGTGCTAAAAAATGACAGGATCACAACAAAGCAACTATTCAGGGCATAGATCCTACTCTTAACATTAAGAAAACTCCATAAAAAATCAAAAATTTTAGGGAACAGTTTTACCTGTTGCATAAAAATTAATCTACAGTGACTCTACAAATTGCTCAACATGTAAAAAATATAGTTTGCAAGTTTTTGGTAAATACAGTGCATAAAGACTTAATCCAAGTTTTTTTTTGATTGACTATTGCTACTGAATTCTAAGTGGGGGGTTAGAGTATTATTCATTCAGGTTACTTCCAATCAGCACTGTTTCATCACAGGTTCATACTAGGGCTAACAAGCACCAGGGTCTTTTGAAGCCTAGCCTTGCAACCCAACCTAATTTTGTCCCAGAGATCCTTGGACACCTATATGGTGGAGTATGTTGGTAAGGAGGTAGGTAAGGGTTATGTTTATGTAGGTGTATGTTAGTTGGAGATTAAGTTACTTACTGTCGACTTTTATCCATCAGAGACACAGTGACCAGTCTGGGGGTTTATTTGCAAATTCCCATCCAATGATCAAGGTTTCTTTTGAACAGGATCAGGGATGAACTCTGCTTCATGCAAATGATGTCCTTCCAGCAGATTCTATTTATTTTGTAGACAATCCTTGGATCTCGTGTTTCTTGTGGTGTTTGTCTTTGTCTTGCAGATGTGCAAGAGATCCATCAGAGCTGGATCCGATGATGCCATATATGCTAAGTGTTGATCACCTATCAGTAACCTGTACACGACTGAGTACAGATATAGGACCTTAAGGTGAAATGTATAGGACAAGGGTATTCATACCATTAATTCTCCTGATGAGGAACATTTGGCAGTACTCAAACTGTTGCAAGTGCCTGACTAGGAACATACCAAAGGGAACACCATACTCAATGATGGGTCTAACAAGGACATCTATATTAAATAATTGAACTTTTAAAAGTTCGAATGTCATATGGTCGACACCATATGATCGAACTTTTAAAAGTTCAAAAATGTAATAAAAAAAAATAAATAAACCAAAGAAAAAACATGCCTGAATGTTTTAAGCAGGGGGGCAAGCCCGTCTGCACCCAACACGTGGGAGGCTGTGCCCCCCACTCTTTAAATATACCAGCTCCGAGATCGCACTACAGTACAGAAAAGGGAAATCTTTCCATTCCGCACTGTATGGAGATTTCCATTGAAATGTTCGAACTTTTAAAAGTTCGATCATATGGTGTCAACCATATGACATTCAAACTTTTAAGAGTTCTACAATGTGATATAGACCCTAACAAGGGCTGATTGCAGTGTTGTTATTACTTCCTTGGACCTGGATACTATACCCTTGTTTATAAGTTAGGCAACATAGAATGATTTTCTTACTATCTTGGCTACATGTTAATTGAATGCTAGATTACTGTCTACATATGTTTCTAGTTCACTAACTATTGGGTCAACTCTTAGAGAAACTTTATCGATGCTTAGCTTGGCTGGAGACCTTCCCAAAGGGCATTATTAAGCATTTTTTTGCACTGAGTTTTAATATGTGGCTTTTGCACAGCGCATTTGTTTCCGTGAGACTCTCTTATAGAATGTTGTTGTCAGTGGAATCTAGTATAGCACCCAATTTACAGTTACCTGCAAACTTAGTGAGCCAGAGGCCTTTGCTTTTAGCCTTGTCTTCCAAGAAGTAGAAGCAAAGCAGGAGCGGGTCCAAGAAGTAGATGCCAAACAGGAGTGGGTCCAGCAAAGAGCCCTGCGTTACTCTGCTGGTGACCAGTCTCTTGTTGGAAGTGGTCTCACTGATCCTGATGTCTTGGGTCCTATTTGTGAGCCAGCTGCCAATCCAGTGAGTTATGTAGGGATTTATGCCTAGTTCTGAGAGTTTGTCAACAATAAGCACCAAAAGACAGAAAGAAACTACTGACCATACTGCAAAAGTGTGCGAACCAAATACTCCACAATAAAACCACTTGTATATTGATGCTGTAGAAAATACTGGTAGTCCAGAAAGTAAAGCAAAAAAGTTTATTGTAAGACAATAGAAAGCTGGTAAGCGCTTTCGTCCTCAACAAAAGAACTTCATCAGACAAATTAAAATCAAACATAGAACACATTTTAAAGACTCCCTTTGTGCTTCACATGATAATAGCCACTCCCCCTAAGTAACAAAAACTTAAAAGGGCAATACAAACTGTGATGTCAATGACAAAATGTTAAATAAATAATGTTAATAGATGTAAAAAATATAAAAAATATATAAAAAAGATCATCCACTTCACAATTTTTTAAAGGAGCAATGCATAAATATATTAATAAATAATCATCTGTTTAAAGCTCTCAATTTTAAAAGGGAATTAATGGAGAGGGATTCATTTAAACCTGGCCAGTTTTTCACATTTAATAACAACTGCCAGTATTATTCTCTCTTTTCTAGTAAGGCAGACCATGCACCCCCCCTGATATCCATCGTGACACCATCAATAACAAAAAAATTAAAAGTGTGGTCACTGTTCTCTGAGATATGTTTATACAAAGCATTTGTCTCTTTGCCTGTTCTTATTTCATACAAAAGTTCATATATTCTATTTTTAAATTTTCTATCAGTTTTCCAATGTAAAAACAATCACATAGGTTACAGAGGGCACAATAAATAATATGTTCAGAGTTACAGTTATACTTATTTTTGATATGAATCTTAGTGTTGTTGATCATAAATACTGTTCCTTCCTTTATAAAGGGACAGTATCGACACATACCACACTTCAACATATGTCCATTCAAAAAATGATTCACAGCATGTCCTTTCTCGAAAAAAATTTTTAAATTTCTACCTTTTCTAAAAATAACAGTAGGTTGTTCATCAATATGTGTTCTGATATTAAATTGCTTAAAAGATATGTTTTTAAAGAATGGCTATCCGTTGAGACTTGTTAACGATGTCGTTTTAGAGGTAGTAAATAAGAGGGAAAGACATTTTTATATACCTCTTTTATCTGAGGTTTCACTGGATGTAACACACACAGTGAATGCTGTGCCCCTAAACTCTGTTTTTACAGGAAAAGATTATAATACTTCATTCATTTCTACATACACGATTGATAGTCCTGATATTAAACATATTTTGAGTAAAAATTGGTCAATCCTAAGACATGACCGAAGTATCAGAACACATATTGATGAACAACCTACTGTTATTTTTAGAAAAGGTAGAAATTTAAAAAATGTTTTCGAGAAAGAACATGCTGTGAATCATTTTTCAAATGGACGTATGTTGAAGTGTGGTATGTGTCGATACTGTCCCTTTATAAAGAAAGGAACAGTATTTATGATCAACAACACTAAGATCCATATCAAAAATAAGTATAACTGTAACTCTGAACGTATTATTTATTGTGCCCTCTGTAACCTATGTGATTGTTTTTACATTGGAAAAACTGATAGCAAATTTAAAAATAGAAAACATGAACATTTGTATGAAATAAGAACAGGCAAAGAGACAAATGCTTTGTATAAACATACCTCAGAGAACAGTGACCGCACTTTTAATTTTTTTGTTATTGATGGTGTCACGATGGATATCAGGGGAGGTGCATGGTCTGCCTTACTAGAAAATAGAGAATTATACTGGCAGTTGTTATTAAATGCGAACAACTGGCCAGGTTTAAATGAATCCCTCTCCATTAATTCCCTTTTAAAATTGAGAGCTTTAAACAGATGATTATTTATTTATATATTTATGCATTGCTCCTTTAAAAAATTGTGAAGTGGATGATCTTTTTTATATCTATTAACATGTATTTATTTAAGATTTTGTCATTGACATCACAGTTTATATTGCCCTTTTAAATTTTTGTTACTTAGGGGGAGTGGCTATTATCATGTGAAGCACAAAGGGAGTCTTTAAAATGTGTTCTATGTTTGATTTTAATTTGTCTGATGAAGTTCTTTTGTTGAGGACGAAAGCGCTTACCCGCTTTCTATTGTCTTACAATAAACTTTTTTGCTTTACTTTGTGGACTTCCAGCATTTCCTACAGCAGCAATATACAGGTGGTTTTATTATGGAGTATTTGGTTCGCACACTTCTGCAGTTTGGTCAGTTTGTCAACAATACCTGAATGGGCCATTGTATTGAATGCCTTGACCAGGTCAATGTAGGCAGTATACACCATTTTCCTCTTATCCATAGCCATGATGACCCTCTTGCATAAGTCAGCCAGGTTAAGTAGGCAAGACCTTCCCTTCACAAAGCCAAACTGGGTTAGGTCCAGTGTCTGTAGGTTGCCAATGACCTTGTTGATCATTTCCATGAGAATTCATTCAGTGGCTTTGCGTATTAAACTTGTCAGACTGATGGGTGTGCATTTCCCAGAGTCAGTTGATGACCCGCCCTTATGAAGAGTGATGACCATTGTGACCCTGCATTTACCTGGCACATAATGTTCTGAGGCTCCAGCTGAAGAATGACTGCCTCAAGTGGACCAACTAGGTCATGTTTTAGGATATTTAGTAGGCAACTGTAGATATTGTTGGGACCCATTGAAACAATGATTTTGTCCATAGCAAACACCACCAGGACTTGATCCCTGTTGATAGCTGGGGGGGTATGTTTGAAAGAATTTTACAGAGAGTAGTGGGGGGGGGGTGTTAGAGCTAAATTTATAAGCCAGTAGATTTGCTATGTCACGCTGGTCAGTGAAGGTTTTTTTATTTACCACCAGTTCTGCACATTGAGTATTATCTTTTAAATTTCTGACACAGCTGAAGAATGCTTTGGGACCTGGGAGGCCATCCTGCCCTCGTAATTGACCTTACTAGACCTCTTTGATTCTTATTTAGTTGAATCAGAGAACTCATGTTTCTATGAGAGTTGTTCTTTCTGATTTTGAACATGACTTTTTTTTTCTTTTGTTATATAGTCTGTTAAGATAAGGATTCCACTAGTGTGGTTTGTTTTTGGTATTAGAGCTGGACTTACTTCTTGTAGGTATAGCAGCCTCAATACAGACATTTGCATATTTGTACATGGTTTCGGTAAATAATTCTGCATAGGTAGCTGTGTTCTCATGGTTTTGGGGAGCTGTGATTTGTGACAAATTGTTGCTTAATAAGATGTCTTCTTTAGTATTGTTCCTAACTGTTGTGGTCATAACAAAAGGCTGTAGGAGTGCCTCCTTGTTAAAACTGCAAGACCTGTAATCATGAATTGTACAGTGTCAAGAATAAACTGCAGTTTCCCAAGAAATACAGCCAATATCAAAACATGCTGTAATGACAGCAAAGTATCCCTCCACAACACCATGGCACCACTTCCCTTCTATTTAGATATACTAACCATGAAAACCGTTATAACTAAGAGTAGGACAATTAATACACAACACAGCAACACTGGATTTAGTGTGTATTTTTCAAATTGTTAATTGCCATAAGGGATCTAGGAGTGTTTGCTGCTAATTCCTTATGTTTTTACCATCATGTCTCCATAGTAGTTCTGAAAGCTTCTTATCTGGATCATCTAATTTTCAGAGGTATATCTTGTAGAGCCAAAGAGATCTTATTTACCATTTAGTCATCTTTCATCAGACCCATTTTTGAATATAATGCCACCTATCGGTATGTATCTGTCTAAACATATCACTTCATATCACGAGAGATCACCTAGATTCCTAACTAAAAAGATCAACAACCTCAAGCTCTTCAGTTTTTGAGACAGAATGTCTGCCCTCTCTCTGTACACAGTATCTTATAACTCCTTAGTGATGATGTATCTTTAGCTATTTAAGCCATGAAAAATCGGCTCTTCCTTGACCTTACATTTCTTCAGAGGACAATGGGTCCTTCAAATAACCAGATAAAAGGAATAAACATAATAGATTCATATCCAAATACATTCCCTATTTCTACAAGACATTTCCATTACACATAACCTAGATAATTTGATAGGCATGCTCACACTCCCCACAGTCTGTCTTGTATTGCCCCACTTGAAGTTGGAAGGAACTTTTGAATACTGTATATTTAGTAGTCTTCTTAAGTGTGTTTTTTTTACACTGATTGCCTAATACTTTCTTATGAATTCATGAACCTCAGTTCACATGTTGACTATGTTTGTGGTCCACAGGTTTTCAAATAAAAGTCAAAGAAGTGTTAAGAAGAATATTTCTCTTAGAAACAACTGTCTCTCTTGTACTCATCACAAAGAGGTAACCCCCTACACTCTCCACATTAATAGCCAAACAATTAAATGACTACACCATGCTTATGATAGGTCAGGTTCAATTACTAAAGGATTTATCATTCTGTGTTCTATGAACTCTGTTTCACAGAGCTTGGTTTAGATCAAAAATAGAACTTCCCACTTGAATTATTTTGGTACTTGGTTAAAGTACAAGGAATGGCTCCCAGACAGCCTTATGTTACCTAACATTTTGCCAGGAAGGGGCCTTTGGTCCTGAAAAAGAAAACATCCACAAACTAAAGAACTCATTGGCAAGGTATACAAACAGCTCTACAAAGGTAAACATTCTTTTAAGATTAGACATTATAAGGTGTTTGCTTCCACAAAGCAAAAACTTAATATCATTATTAAAACTCATTTGAGCTGGTATGAAGTCCATCGAGATATCTTGGAAAGTGGTATGAAAATGTTTTCATATTATGTAAGTCAAAAAATGAACAATGCTATATGTAAGTTGCTTCTGGTAGATGACCATCTTGCATTCATATGGCTTATTCAAAGTTAAACAGAACTGGCTACAATCACATCAGTGAAATGTGTATGCCTGCAGTGTTACCAGAGTTGGAGGATGTGCTGAAAGTATATGTGGGAGATAGAACAGCCATTTATCTCAAGACACTTCCACCATGCTGCCTGGAATATTGGCTGTTGCAGAAGGGTAGAATTGAAAACAATCACACTGCCTTATGGCTTGGTCGTTGTAGAAATTACAAAAGAAAATACAGTTGCAGTAAGGCTTGTCATGTGTATGAAATAAAAAAAATATGAGATACAGATGCAGGTTTTTCAAATAAGGCAAAATAATAATTGGCTGAATGTGGTACAACAGCAGCAGGCACCTGGCCATGAATTGTTTACAGTGGAGGAAAAGCAGTGTTTATCTGCAACCCAGATCACTTTTAGAAGTAGTTGTACTACCATTCCCAATGGGCTTCTGATAAGTGTTGGAAGAATTATTGCATCTACATGCCAATTAAACCTAAACAATCAAATTTCCAGTACATCCCAGGATTGCTGGAAGGACCTGAAACTGTCCCAAAAAAATCCAGTTACTGAAGGCAAGTTCAAGCACAGAACAGCCTCTAAGTTTGAGTGAGTCAAACGTATTATATACAGCAGCAGTTTCTGAGAGGAAGAGCTTCTCAAACATTTCTTCCCTTCAACCATTTGTATCGTTTACTTGGTATCTGGTTATAACCAAGTTGTTATGTGCTTGTGAAATAAATTCATAAAAATTCACTTTGAAATCAAAGACTGGGAGGAAAAAGCATGGCATATGGTTAGTTATAACTGAGGTTCTGATCATGATGGAAAAAATGGTTGCAAAATAAGCTGCCCACAGACTTACAAAAATACAAAAAACTCAGAAATCTGGCAAAAAAAAAAAACCACATACTCAAGGATAAAAAGGACTTCTATAACAAACCCCCCACAGCCCTAAAATATAATCCCAAAAAATTCTGGAACTCTATTAATCAAATATTGCATCCCGGTAATCCTAGCTCCCCTAATCCATGCCCAGATAGGACACCAAAAGAAACTGCCACTAACTTCAATACCTATTTCCTTGACTCAATAGCCAAACTACTCAACCCTAACCCACACTCATCTACTACTAATATCCCCAACTGTTCTAAACCTGCTCCTAATGCTATCTCCTCTAAAACCTTCTCCCTCGAACCTGTACCTACTAGCTATATCAAATCTCTACTCTCTAAATTAAAACAATGCTCAGCTTTAGCAGATAATATTCTTTCCATTTTTCTTCAACTAGCAGCTGACTGTCTTGCTCTCCCTGTATCTATACTAATTAGGCGCTCCATCGCTGACTCTAAAGTTTCTTCCATCTTGAAACAATGCTACAAAGGAGGTAACTCCTGTGATATCTCCAGTTTTAGACCTATTGCTATCCTCTCCCCTCTTTCCAAAATACTGGAAGAAATGTATCCATGAACAGGTTATTTAGTATCTAATACAGGAAAATCTGCTAACATCCACTCAGCATGGCTTCAGACCCAAACACAGCACCACAACAGCTCTATTATCCTTCCTCGACACTGTCTCACTAGCCATGGATGACTGTAAACTTACTTCTTGCCTATTCTTGGACCTCTCAAAAGCTGTTGGCACCATCTCACGCTCTCTTCTGCTGTTCAAACTTCATCAGCTTAACTTCTCCTCTGATACTGTTGCATGGTTCTCCAGCTATCTCACAGATAGATCTCAATCAGTAAGATGGCAGTCTGCACTCTTCCCCTCCTCTCCCTGTCAAAATGGGTGTACCTCTAGGCTCTATCCTAGGGCCTGTACTCTTTAATATCTTTACTAATGACCTCTATACCTCCTGCCCTCAGTCATCCTTAGTGCAATAATGCAGATGACTCTGCAGTCATCACCATAGTTAAGTCTCCTTCTGAGCTCATCTCAACTACTCAGGCATCCTTCAACTCAGTTGAAACATGGCTCTCCAACAACCAGCTCATCCTTAGCCCTAAAAAAAAAAAAAAAAAAGCTGTTACTCTTCCTACCAAAAAAATTCAACAATATAAAACCCTCCTTCTCCATACTGTCCCTTAATAATATTCCCATTCATGTAGAATCCAATACCAAGCTTTTAGGCGTCATCATTGATGATTAGCTTAAATTTGACTTATATGTCAATAACTGCATCAAGAAAACTCATTCAAAACTGGGGCTTCTTTATGGTAACAAGAAATTCCTTACTTGTGAAGGCAAGGTAACTCTCTCTCTTACTTACCTTCTACGTAGTCTAATGTACAGATCTCAAATCCTCACAAACCTAAACTCAGCTCTTCTGACCAAACTCAAGGTAGCTAGATTTGCTGCTCAGCAAACCTACAAATCTCATCACTGTCTTTCTCTAAAACACTTTAACTGGCTTGAATTACCTCACCAACTTCTCCTCTCTCAGCTCCAGCTCATTCATTCTATCCTATACCAGTTTTCATACTGCCCTACAGTATCCCCTCTAATTTCTCATTATTCTCCCTGCGGACCACTCCGAAGCTCTAACCAAGACAAATATACAAACACATGTCGAAATTTGGACATAATGTGTACAGTTATCACCCTTCTACTGCCTGGAATAAGCTTCCCCTACAAATCAGGACCCTTACACATCCTAAACAATTTAAGACAGCCACTAAAGAATACGTCACAAGTCACTGGTCTTGCCACTGCAATCTCCCTCCTTAAACACTCCCTACCTCCCATACCATCCACTACTGCCTGTCAAAAACCCACTCTTCTCCCTAGCTCCCTCCAGTCTTTCTCTAACTACCATCTCTTACTGTCTTCTCCAAACTATAAAGATAATTAGTCTCAGAAAAGCAGTAAATAGTAATTGCCCTTCCTCTATCACAAAACTGAGTTTTTTTGTAACCACCTACCCTAAAAACTGCTATTGTTCCTTTTTATATATACTGTAAAAGTCTTTGCTATACTCCTGACTATTGCTACTTTATACCAATGTATCACTACTAATTGCCTTAATTGTTATTAATCTCTATGTATAAAGTAAAAATGTAAAATATGTTGGAGCTTTTCTCCCTGGGCCTCTGCTGAAAAGGGACTTTTCAGCTCATTTGGACAAGCCTGGTCAACAAATGTAAAATATAATAAAATTATCTTTCTAAGACATGGGAAGATTCAGCAGCCTCAACATATCATCTGTGGCAGTACAACTCATACTATTGGTCTTTAAAAATCTGAATAAACAGTCAGAGCTTTCAACTTTTAATATTAAAAAAAAATAATCCTGTCCTTGATAAATCATAACAGAAGGTCAGGTCTTTCAACTTTTAGAATACACAGCATTGCTTTTACAAATCATAGTAGATGGATGGAAATAGGAGTATATATATTTTTTTTCAAAAAGCCTTATCTTAATTTACTCAACACTATGCTATTGGTGATGCATACTATTTCTATAGGCTTTATTTGGTTATTTAATAACACATCTGCTCGTAAACTTGTTTAACTTCATGAAGAAAATCACAAAAAAGAGGAGTAGCACTTCACGGCTCAGTCTATTGGATAAAAAGTATAGTACTGTGTCTAGATCAGAGCAAATGAAAGATACACTGTGAAGTATTAAACAGATTTAAAAAGTGTTGGTTGATTTGAGGTGGCACAGTAAGGTAAATTACAACTTTTAAAATTGTTAGCTAGTGTTTGAGGAAGATTCCTGATGAATGTCATCTGTGTAACTGCACACTCTTCCCTTAATTATACAAATAAGTCCCTTGGTGTAAGACACTTGTAGTGCATGCAGCTTCATGATTACACTCAGAAACTGATAAAAACGATACATTTTTTAAGAATGTCCATAGCACAAGATCATATTTTAACAACACTTGGGGTGCTTAACAGCTTGTTAAGCATATCTCAGACTAAAACGATTGATCTTGAGTGAGTAAAAACTACAAGAAAAACCTAGCCAGGCCACAGTTTTCAATGTGTGATACCTTAAACCTCCAGTAATAGAGGCTCATGAGATATAAGCAAATGATGCCTTAAGGACATCAAGTGTTTTGGCTATATGGCTTTTGAATGCCAATGACTTTTTACATTTTCTTTTTAAGTCTTTGTGGATATATTCAAGCCAATAAAGCCAACCCCCACTAGCTGTGGATATGCATGTTTCAGCCTTCGTATCTCCTCGACAGCACAGCATACATGGACTGTTTGGCTATACTTTAGAAACACAAGGTTTTTACTCCCAACTGATGTCCATCACACAGTGAAAACTTTAGCTTGGCAAGGTTTTTCCTTGCACTTTTTCTAATTGGTTTGCCAGTTTGACCTTCTTGCTTTTTGGTTTGGATGTTAGTTGGGTTATTTTGCAGACATCTTAATGGTGATTTGGTGCACCGAACTTCAATAATCTTCAGGCCACACTAATTACTAAACTAGAAGAATATTACAATAAAACATTAAAGTTTACGGCTAACAAACCCTATAGAACCAGCCACTGCAGAGCCTTAAAACAATTACATTGGCTTAAATTACCTCACTGTCTCACAAATACTCAGGTACTTGCAGGGGCAGACCATGCTATTGGACTGCTGGACTGCAGCCCCCTCAACTTGAAAGTAAAAAAATAAAAATAAATAAATAGAAAATAAAAAAATAAAAAGAAATAAATAGAAAATAAAAAAATTTGCGGACTTCTCGCATGCGCACTAGTCCGGACTGCTGCTGAGACAGAGGAGCATGCGCAGATTATCTCAGCAGCAGTCCTGACTGGGAAACATGGACAACAGAGCTCCCAGAAGTCTATGCAGTTTTAAACTGCATAGACTGTCCTGGGGAAACGCGACGGGGTCGGACTGCAACGTCAGCAGTCAGGGATTTAGGATCTCGCGACAGGCAGGGTCTGCATTGGAGTCTCATCAGGAGAAGATCTCGCGACGGGCAGGGTCAGATTTGCGCTGGTTTTTGGATAGGGGTCGGATGTTGGACAGGATTTACGGTGATGTACTTTGGAGTTATGGACGGGATTTACTTCAGGTAAGTGTGTAGACAGGGATTTTGGTGTGTGTGTGTGTGTGTGTGTGTGTGTGTGTGTGTGTGTGTGTGTGTGTGTGTGTGTGTGTGTGCCTGTGTGTGCCTGTGTGTGTGTGTGTGTGTGTGTGTGTGTGTGTGTGTGTGTGTGTGTGTGTCTGTGTGTCTGTGTGTCTGTGTGTGTGGTAGGGAATACCTCAGGCCTGAACCTTGTATGCAGGTCTTAAAGACCTGAATTCCCTACCCACCACCATTTGTAAACAAATTGCAGATTTTTGCCTCATATTTGATCTGATCTATTCCTCATAATATCTCTGTTTTTTAAATATTGCAATGCTTGAAATTTGATGGTGCAGTGGTAGTATTGTTGCCTCACAGCTGCAGGTTCTTGGGTTTGATTCTTGGCTGGGGTGCCTTCTTTGTGGGGGGGGGGGTCTGTAACTTCTCCCTGTGTTTGTGTGGGTTTGCTTTTGTGTCCTCCCATGTTACAAAGACATGTCTGCATTATTTCTTCCTGGGCCTCTGCTGAGAATTGTTTTTTTTGTTCCAAGTCAGACTGTCTTGATTAACAAATTGACAGGCATTTGAATTTCAGACTTCAGGTTTCTGAATGTTTACTTCCTTACATATTTGATGGTGCAGTGGCAGTATTGTTGCCTCACAGCTATAGGTTTTCTGGTTTGATTCTTGGCTGGGGTGCCTTCTGTGTGGAGTCTGCATCTTATCCCTGTGTTTGTGTGGATTTGCTATGGTGTCCTTACATATTTGATGGTGCAGTGGCAGTATTGTTGCCTCACAGCTATAGGTTTTCTGGTTTGATTCTTGGCTGGGGTGCCTTCTGTGTGGAGTCTGCATCTTATCCCTGTGTTTGTGTGGATTTGCTCTGGTGTCCTGCCATTTTACAAAGACATGTGTCTACAGTATTTTTCCCTGGGCCTCTGCTGAAAATTGTTTTTGTTCTGTCAGAAGTAAAATCGACAGGCATTTGAATTTCAGACTTCATATTCTTCAAAAAATACATAATAAAACAACTTTTTATTCTAGCAATAAATACATAGTAACACAACCTTTTATTATAGCAATATTTTAAGTTTATAAGATGACTATTTGAAATTTGTCCTTATTTTTGGGATTGTAATACCCTGTTATTGGCTTTGTCCAGGTTTTTTGTGCTAAGGTTGACAGCTATGGCAAGAACTGAATTCACTGAATATGTTTGAGGGCTGTATTCCCTCATTACTGGGTTTGTCCAGGTGTTTTGTGCTAAGAGGTTGACAGCTATGGTGAGAACTGAATTCATTAAATGATAGCCATTTAAGTTTCAGTCTTCCTCTCTTTCACAAAGCAGCTGATTTGGCATAGTGGTATGTTGCTCTTGACTGTTTTGCACAGGGACCTTGGCAGTAAAATGTACGGTGGTAACACAGCATTTTTCTTTCACAAAGCAGGTGATTTGGCATAGTGATATGTTGTTCTGACTCTTTTGCACAGGGACCTTGGCAGTAAAATGTATGGTAGTAACACAGCATTTTATTCTAGCAGCTTTCCAAGATTATACAAGCAATGTTTAATGTGTCCCTGGTTTTTGCCCTTTTGACCCACCCCAATAAATTTGGCTTTTTCCAGACTTGTGCTGCGAAGTTGAGATGCAGTTGAGTATTGCGTAGATTTTACAAGGAGCTGAGAGCTGCAGGGGAAGAGAAGTTTAGTGCTGATTATGCTAAGTTGGCTCACATTGCTAATAGCACAACAGGTTGTGTACTTGCTTTTGATGCAAAAGGTTGTTGGTTCTACTCCCATAAGGGGTGAATGCTGCCGTACTGAAAGTTAAGATACTAACTATGAGCCTGTTATCAGGTTGCCATCCATTTCCTATTGCAATATTACTAGCTTATTTTTAATGTAATTTAGGCAATTTATTCCTCAGGGGCATCAGACACTTTATTTTTCGATGAAGTCTTGAAATATAAAGGTGATTGCTAGCAGCAACCTCTTCATTACAGATTTATTTAACGTGGAATTATTTAGATGACTTTTTTACTACTTCAGAGATTGTGCATATTTACTGATAATGGTAGACTGTAGAATTGTGCATATTTACTGATAATAATGGACTGTAGAAGTTTGAGTAGACTTTTATGATGGAAATGTTCTGAACTGGGCAGTTTTGTTTCATTGTTTACTGGAAAAATGTTCAAAGCAATAGGAAGGTGTATCAAAGAGCACATGTATGTTTCATATGCAAGGGGCCTATGATTTGAAAACAGCCCAGAATTAATTTTTATCTGCCACGGGTAAAATGTATTTTCTTTGAATGTGGGTTTTAATGTTGTTTCAATGAATGTGAGTTTCAAGGGCAGCGAAGTTCTAATGCTAAGTTTGTTTAGCAGATGTCTTAGTGTTTGTGCTGTAAAATGCAAAATAAAACTTTCAAATGAAGTTCAAATCATCATAGAAGTAAATCAGTATGCACATTAGTGTTTGTGGTAAATGAAGTGAAATAGCAAAGTAATGGATCATTGGAATGGCTGCAGGGGGTGGCTCCATTCGACCATGGTTTTGTGAGGGGGAAGGGCGGCAAACTTAGACAGTCCCAGCTGAACTATACCTCCCAACTGTCCAGATTTTCAAAGAATGAATAGATTTTTTGCTTCTGAACTATACCTCCCAACTGTCCAGATTTTCAAAGAATGATAGATTTTTTGCTTCTTATTTTTGGTTTGTTCCTCATAAAATTTGTGGTTTTCTGGCAAATCATTTAGGAATTAAGTCACTAAATAATGACACACTAGTTTCAGACTTTATAACCTTCAGAAAAATGCATGCTAAAGTAAGACCTGTTCTATCAACTGTCCCAGTTTATACAAGAGCACTTTTTAGTACTGTTTATATGTCCCCCCAATATATTTGGCCTTGTCCAGATTTATTGCATTAACAGGTTGAGAGGTACATGCAAATAAGTTGCTTTATAGAATTAGGCATAGCCAAACCTCTCAACTGTCCCTGATTTTGGCTCAAAATGTTACTCTTCCCCTAATGATCCCTCCGCAAAATAGCAATTTTGGAAGAAAACATGGAGGGTTTATAATTAAGAAATAACTGTAATAATCAGATTACTTTTATTTCAGAAATGCATGTAGATTATTTTATTTTGTCAGCTGATCAAGTTAGCAGTACTAATGTTAAAGTGTCCCTTTTTTGACAGGTTCCCAGCTGTATTGTGTTGCTATTTTATATTTTTACATCACATTTTTGGTCTATTTTTCATAAAATTGTGTTTTTGTGGCAAATTAGTGACAAATAATTAAACACTGAAGTTAGAAAATAATGACAGACATTTGAGTTTCAGATTTCATACCATTCAGAAAATTCATACTAATGCAAGACCTCTATTAGCTTTCTAAGTTTATAAGAGCAATATTTTAAAAATTGTCCTTATTTTTGGGCCTCTGTCCCATTTCTTTGTATGGTTTTGTCCAGATTTCTTGCTCTGAGGTTGAGAGGTATGACAAATGTGTCAGGGCCATCACAAGTCAGCCAGAGACATTTCAAACTGTGACATACATGTTGCACCCCACTCCCCCATGTAGTGACTCTGGATGTGTCGAAGCAAGGCAAGGAGTAGTTATGCAGTGTAAATGTGCAGAGAATCCCACCCATCCAAGGTAGACACAAGTACTAGAGTGGCTTTTCATCTGTCCTTGATTTTTACAGAATGGTCTGGTTTCTGTCATATTTTTTGTACTGTTGATTTATGCTTATTACTCAAAGTGCCTGTTGCTCTGTGTTTAAGTAGCAATAGTTTAATGACCATCAGGTAAGCTTGGCTGAGATTGCAAGATGCAAGTAAGCTTTAATAAGCATACTGTTAAAGAATTGCCAACATTGAAAGCCTTTCTGTAGCCATGTAGAGAATACTTAACTAGATAATGTATAAGCCTTGGGTATTGAAATGCATATGCCAGTATTTGTAATAAAGGACAGAATTACATTAAGAGTCTCATTACACTTGGAGACTTCCAGTCATCTCTGCAGGCTTTACCCGTAAACTGAATGCCAATTGCGTGGTCCATAACCTGTACAGTAATCCTTTTAAGCAATGTATCTTGAGCTTATTTCTTGTTTGCTTTTCATTTTTTACTTTGATCATGTTTTCCCCATGAAACAAGTAGATGTCAGGCAGCAGGTCTTTTTTTGGATAAGGAACATTTTTACATGTGGGGGCATCAGAGATTTCTACTTTCAGCATGTTACTTGTTACTTTAATAAAGCTGAATATATATTATAATTAGAACTGCAGTGCAAGAAGTGGTTTGAGTTGAGTGCTGCTTGTTTTTCTTATACTTGATTTTGACTGGCATTCCATTAATGTATTTAAAAAAAAAGTAATTTTTCATGCCTCACAACCTTTTTTGTTTCCATCTAGATATTAAGCTGTCATGCAGCCAATGCATTGAAATATTTTTATTCTTCTATACTTCATTTTCTCTTAATTGGACTCTCATAATGACGGTTTGGCACCCAGTGCAGTATATTTAGTTTTTGTGGTTTGCTACTACAGGTGTGTGTGTGTGTGTGTGTGTGTGTGTGTGTGTGTGTGTGTGTGTGTGTGTGTGTGTGTGTGTGGTAGGGAATACATCAGGCTTGAACCCTGTACCTTGTATGCAGGTGTTAAAGACCTGAATTTCCTACCCACCACCATTTGTAAAAAAAAAATTGCAGATTTTTGCCTCATATTTGATGTGATCTGTTCCTCATAATATCTGTGGTTTGTAAATGTTGCAATGCTTGATATTTGATGGTGCAGTGGCAGTATTGTTGCCTCACAGCTACAGGTTCTCAGGTTTGATTCTTGGCTGGGGTGCCTTCTTTGTGGGGTCTGTATCTTCTCCCTGTGTTTGTGTGGGTTTGCTTTTGTGTCCTCCCATGTTACAAAGACATGTCTGCATTATTTCTTCCTGGGCCTCTGCTGAAAATTTTTTTTTGTTCCAAGTCAGACTGTCCTGATTAACAAATGTTAAATAAAATTGACAGGCATTTGAATTTCAGACTTCAGGTTTCTGAATGTTTAATTCCTTGCATATTTGATGGTGCAGTGGTAGTATTGTTGCCTCACAGCTATAGGTTTTCTGGTTTGATTCTTGGCTGGGGTGCCTTCTGTGTGGAGTCTGCCTCTCCTCCCTGTGTTTGTGTAGATTTGCTCTGGTGCCCTGTCATTTTACAAAGACATGTCTGCAGTATTAATCCCTGGGTCTCTGCTGAAAATTGTTTTTGTTCTGTCAGCAGTAAAATTGACAGGCATTTGAATTTCAGACTTCATGTTCTTCAGAAAATACATAGTAACACAACCGTAACACAACCTTTTATTCTAGCAATTTTCTAAGTTTATAAGATGAATATTTGAAATTTGTCTCTATTTTTGGGACTGTATTCTCGCATTATTGGCTTCGTCCAGGTTTTTTGTGCTAAGGTTGACAGCTATGGCAAGAACTGAATTCACTGAATATGTTTGAGGGCAGTATTCCCTCATTACTGGGTTTGTCCAGGTGTTTTGTACTAAGAGGTTGACAGCTATGGTGAGAACTGAATTCACTAAATGATAGCCATTTAAGTTTCAGTCTTCCTCTCTTTTACTAAGCAGCTGATTTTGCTAGTGGTATGTTGCTCTGACTGTTTTGCTCAGGGACCTTGGCAGTAAAATGTATGGTGGTAACACAGCATTTTATTGTAGCAACTTTCCAAGATTATACAAGCAATGTTTAATGTGTCCCTGGTTTTTGGGCTTTTGCCCCCCCCCCCTCGAATACATTTTGGCCTTTTCCAGTTTTCTTGTGCTGCGAAGTTGAGATGCAGTTGAGTATTGTGTAGATTTTACAAGGAGCTGAGAGCTGCAGGGGAACAGAAGTTTAGTGTTGCTTAAGTGAAGTTGGTTTGCCTTGTTAATAGCACAACAGGTAATGTACTTGCTTTTAATGCAGAAGGCTGTGGGTTCTACTCCCACAAGGGGTGGATGCTGCCATACTGAGAATGTTCTCCTTGGTGAAGATACTAACTATGAGTCTGTTATCAGTTTGCCATCCATTTCCTCTTGCAATACTACTAGCTTATCATTTTTAATGTAATATAGGCAATTTATTCCTGAGGGGCAACAGACACTTTATTTTTCGATTAAACCATGAAATATAAAGGTGTTTGCTAGCAGCAACCTCTTCATTAGTTACAGATTTCTTTAATGTGGAATTATTTAGATGACTTTTACTTCTTCAGAGATTGTGCATATTTACTGATAATGGACTGTAGAATTGTGCATAATTACTGATAATGGACTGTAGAATTGTGCATATTTACTGATAATGGTGGACTGTAGAATTGTGCATATTTACTAATAATGGTGGACTGTAGAATTGTGCATATTTACTAATAATGGTGGACTGTGGAAGTCTGAGTAGACTTTTATAATAAATGTTCTGAACTGGGCAGTTTTGCCATTATGGGTGCATGCGTTTTGTTTCATTGTTTACTGGAAAAATGTTCAAAACAAATTTAAAACGCCCTGTCACAACTGTACTATATTGTACAAGGAATATAATTTAGTACAATGAGGAAGGTGTATCAAAGAGCACATGTATGTTTCATATGCAAGGGGCCTATGATTTGAAAACAGCCCAAAATTTATCTTTATCTGCCACTGGCAAAATGTATTTTCTTTGAATGTGGGTTTCAATGCTGTTTCAATGAATGTGAGTTTCAAGGGCAGAGAAGTTTCAATGCTAAGTTTTCATTGTGAGACTGCATTGCTTTGTTTAGCAGATGACTTAGTGTTTGTGCTGTAAAATACAAAATAAAACATTCAAATGAAGTCCAACTCATCGTAGAAGGAAAGCAGTATGCACATTAGTGTTTATGGTAAATGGAGTGAAATAGCCAAGTAATGGTTCATTGGAATGGCTGCAGAGGCTCCATTCAACCATGATTTTGTCAGGGCCAGGGGGGAAGGGCAGCAAACTCAGACAGGCCCAGCTGAACTATACCTCCCAACTGTCCAGATTTTCAAAGAATGAATAGATTTTTGCTTCTTATTTTTGGTTTGTTCTTCATAAAATTTGTAGTTTTCTGACAAATCATTTAGGAATTAAGTCACTAAATAATGATATACTGAGTTTCAGACTTCATAACCTTCAGAAAAATGCATGCTAAAGTAAGAACTGTTATTCTATCAACTGTCTCAATTTATACAAGAGCAATTTTTAGTACTGTTTATATGTCCCCCCAATATATTTGGCCTTGTTCAGATTTACTGCATTAACAGGTTGAGAGGTACATGCAAATAAATTGCTTTATAGAATTAGACATAGCCAACCTCTCAACTGTCCCCGATTTTGGCAAAAAATGTTGCTCTTCCCCCTAATAATCCCTCCGCAAAATAGCAATTTTGGAAGAAAACATGGAGGATTTACAGTTAAGAAATAACTGTAATAATCAAAGTTATAGATTACTTGAAATGCATGTAGATTCTTATATTTTGTCAGCTGCTCAAGTTAGCAGTACTAATATTAAAGTGTCCCTTCTTTGACAGGTTCCCAGCTGTATTGTGTGGCTATTTTATATTTTTGCATCACATTTTTGGTCCATTTTTCATAAAATTGTGTTTTTTGGCAAATTAGTGACAAATCACTAAAGACTGAAGTTAGAAAATGACAGACATTTCAGTTTCTGATTTTATACCCTTCAGAAAATTCATACTAATGCAAGACCTATTCTATTATCTTTCTAAGTTTATTAGAGCAATATTTTAAAAATGTCCTTATTTTTGGGCCTTTGTCCCACTTCTGTATATGGCTTTGTCCAGATTTCTTGCTCTGAGGTTGAGAGGTATGACAAATGTGTCAGGGCCATCACAGTCAGCCAGAGACATTTCAAATTGTGACATACTTGTTGCACCCCACTCCCCCATGTAGTGACTCTGGATGTGTCCAAGCAAGGCAAGGAGTAGTTATGCAGTGTAAATGTGCAGTGTGTCCCCCCCATCCAAGGTAGACACAAGTACTACAGTGGCTTTTCATCTGTCCTTGATTTTGCAGAACGGTCTGGTTTCTGTCATATTTTTGTACTGTTGATTTATGCTTATTACTCAGATTTATGCTTATTACTCAAAGTGCCTGTTGCTCTGTGTTTAAGTAGCAGTGCTTTAATGACCATAAGGTAAGCTTGTCTGAGATTGTAAGATGCAAGTAAGCTTTAATAAGCATACTGTTAAAGAATTGCCAACATTGAAAGCCTTTCTGTTGTTGCCATGCAGAGAATACTTGACTAGATAATGTATAAGCCTTGGGTATTAAAGGACAGGATTCCATTATTTTAAAAAGCTCATTACACTTGTTGGAGACTTCCAGTCATCTCTACAGACTTTACCCGTAAACTAAACAGAATGCCAATCATGTGTGGTCCATAACCTGTACAGTAATCCTTTAAGCAATGTATCTTGAGCTTGTTTCTTGTTTGCTTTTCATTTTTTACTTTGATCATGTTTTCCTCATGAAACAAGTAGATAGTTGTCAGGCAGCAGGTGTTTTTTGGATAAGAAACATTTTTACAAGTGGGGGCATCACAGTGATTTCTACTTTCAGCATGTTACTTGGTACTTTAATAAAGCTGAGTATAAATTATAAATAGAACTGCAGTGCAAGGAGAAGTGGTTTGAGTTGAGTGCTTCTGGTTTTTCTTATACTTGATTTTGACTGGCATTCCAGTAATGTATTTAAAAAGTAATTTATTTTTTCATGCCTCACAACCTTTTGTTTCCATCTAGATAATAAGTAAGCTGTCATGCAGCCAATGCATTGAAATATTTTTATTCTTCTACACTTATTTCTGTCTTGATTGGACTCTCATAATGATGGTTTGCCACCCAGGGCAGCGTATTTAATTAAAGTTAGTTTTTGTGGTTTTGAGCATAGCTCCTCCACTTTCTAGTTGGCCACACCCCTTCCCCTTGACCCCACCCATTCAGCTGTCTCCTGCAGCCCCCCTTTGATTTGAAGTCACCAGCTGCCACTGGGTACTTGTAAATCATGAAATAATATATAAACCTGTAAAATGCCCAGCATTAGGCAACATTCCCCACAACTACTATCTCAACAAATCAGTATGCCATATGATTTAAAAAAAAAAACTTCTCCACTTACAAACCTGAGAGATCTACAGGAAATACCTTGTATTCCAACTACATTGCCAAATCCTGGAACTCAGTCCCAGTTGCCAAGATCTCCATATCAAAACTGCACATTTAAAAATATACTGAAATAATTTCTAGCTGAGTCCTGGCTTTGATCCAGCTCTACATATGGTTGCACACTTTCTATACTCTGTTCCAGCTTTTCCAGCTAAGCCTATAAAGAAAATCTGTAACCCTCCACTTAACATGCTGTAGAGACATTTTTATTTTCATTTTTGTACATATTAAAATATTTACCACATTTTGTATTATTCCAGTAGAGTACCATCTGCTCATAATATACATACACAGCAAGTCTGCACTCATATCAACCACTCCTGAGTTTAATTTTATCTACTATTTCCTTACTACTTCCTTGTATACACTCTTCAGGCTTCTGTGTTGCATCTTCTAAATAACATCCTGTCCACATACATAGTCTTCCATTTTCTCGAAGGTTAATTCATGTGTATTTTTCCTACCCTCCTTTGGCCACAGCTTCTGTTGTGTTCAGTATATTCAATATGTCAGGCAACTAATACTAAATATTTCCCAGTTAATTATTATTTTCAGTTTATTACAGCAGTACTATTAAGCTAAATCTGTTGATGCGTTTTCAAGTGCATTTAAAAAGGGCATTGCTTCTCAGAAGCTGTCTTATTATAATAAACATTATGATTGCAGTCATTTCCAAAACAGGCTTTCAAATGTAAACATGGAGGAGACATGTCAGAGAAATATTTGCAAACTGCAAAGTCATTTAATTTAAAGATTGGTTGCTGCATTGTACATTTTTGAAGTTTTGTAAAAATGAGAATGCATAACAGCACTAATATTAAAGAACAAATTAGTAAAGAGGAAACAGAGGTTAGAATTTAGTGACTTTTGGGTTACTACTTAACTTCAAACTTATGCCCAATTATCCAGTGCTCACTCTGGAAGCTCTAAGCTATCATATCTTATGTTCAGTGTTGTCAGATTAGTACAGAATAAAGTTTTATTTATTTTCTAAGATGTGACATATTTCTATGTGCCAAAAAAAGTATGAATAATAAAATTTAAAGCAGATACTGCCCACATCTTCAGCGTAATTGTAGTTATTGCAGTTTGTAAAGCATGTGGCATATTCGAGCCTCCTCTTTACACCCCCATCCTGACAAAAAGAGATGTCTCTAGAGCTAGAACTTACAGAGGTATATATGCTTTCTGTTACTGTGTGTGGGATGTATATATGGGTCAAATAAAAACAGAAAGCAGCATAACTGGACTTCCGCACAAATAGCTAGGGATCATACATGTTAGAATATCTGCTTCAAAATGTATTTTTTTTAACTTTTGGTTGTGAAACTGCAATATATTCTATAATTACTTAAAGTATGTTGATTGCCAGGAATCATTAGATCATGCATGCACTCAGGTCTCAGCAACAAGTACCATTATGACTCTGTCATAGTTCTTGATGGTATGAATGACCTGAGACGTACCTCACTGGACTATATGAAGAGAGACATGGTTGAGCTCTCTGGGTATGTGTCTCAGGCAGGTATGTCCTTAACCATGATCAGCATACTATCCTCACCTAGAATGATGCCACAGTATAAACAAAATTGATTGATTTCAATAAATGGCTAAGTTTTTGGTGTCATTCAATGGGGATCAAGTTTCTGTCAGCCTGGGAAGCCATGGTTGACAAAACTCGCTGCTTTGCCAGAAATGGTTTGCACCTGGTAACTCTAGGCTATTCAACTGCTGACAAAAAGCTCTTGCCTCCCCGATTGTGCCTTTTTAGGCAAGGTCTCAAAAACAACATTACTGATTTGAAATTAACTAATCAGAACAAAATAAGGGTCATGCTGCTAAATGCAAGGAGCTTAAACCAAAAACTGAGGTCTCTGGAAGGGGTTCCTATTGGAACATCGAATTTCTAGTTGTTCAAATCACTAAATGTTGACTTTTAGTGATTGAACAATTGGAAATTCAAAATGTTTAAAATAAACATAAAAAAAAAAAGAAAAATTAAGGGTCTTAAATATACCAACTCCGAGATTGCGCTACAGCCCTTTCCGCACAGTAGTTCTTTAAAGTACATTCTCAGAGTTGGTATATTTAAGTAGTTGGGGTGTGAAGGGCACAGCCCCCCTCATGTGGAGAGTGCAGAGGGCTTACCCCCTGCTTTAACCCATCAGGGTACATTTTCCGTTTTTTCTTTTTTTTTTTTTTGTTAATTTCGAAGTTACGGAACTTCGATCATATGGTGTCGACCATATGGTATTTGAAGTTCCGTAACTTCGATTTTGCAATAGGTAACCCCCTGGAAGCACTTTTGTCGCTAGATGATGTGGATGTCTGTACAGTCACAGAAACCTGGTTCATGGCCTCAGAGAGTACCCTGGACCTACAAGGCTACAATGCCTTCCACACTTTTAGACCACAGAATGAATGAGTGAAAAGCAAAGGAGGTGGTGTTTTTATCTATATTACAGATAAATTTACCTCCCGTCTAGTTGGACTGGACAACTACATGGATTTACTCCAAGTCCAGATTATGGTGGGTAAGATCCCCATTCAAGTCATAGACAGTTATATATCCCCCTCCATGGATTACAGCTCCCACAAAGCCTACTTGACCAAACTGGAGACAATCCAAATTTTACACTCTGGTTAAGGATTTCAATTATCCCACCATCAGCTGGGAAATCTGCTCTAGCCCCAACTAGCCAGCACAAAAGTTCCTTGACTTTGGTAATTCAAATGCCCGGCAACAAATTGTTCATACTCTGACAAGAGGAATAAACATTCTAGATCTGGTTGTCACTAACATATCAAACAGATTCACTGCCACAACTGCCGGACCTCATTAGTTAAATCTAACCACAAAACAGTCAACTTAGAGCTGGCACTAACACCAGAACTCACAAAGGCTGAATTCAGACTAAAAATACTTCACCAAGGCAAACTATACCCTCCAAAGTGAAGGTATGAATGTATTCCAAGCCCCACCCCAAGCTGGAGGTGGTAACTAAATTGAAGCTTACACTAAAGCCCTGTACAAATCACTTGCATAAGTGTATAAACTTGACTGTACCAGAAAGAATCAAAGCTAGAGCCCCAAGTAAAAGCAAGTTGCTATGGTGGCCAACCAGCATCAAAAAACTTTGCAGTAAATGCAAAAAGTTTCTGTCCAAGAAAACAAAGGCAAATGCAAGGCCCTAACAATGGAAAAGCACCCTCCTCTGCCCCAACAGGCAAATAAGACAACTTGTCAAATCCTCTACGATCTCCTTTGAGAGAAATGTAGCAAGCACAGCCAAGTATAACAATAAGGCTTTTTACAGCTATGTACATAGCCTAAAAGGTAGGAAACAAGCATGTAAAGAACTAGTCACCATTGGTATCACACACACTAATCCCACAGATCATGCAAACCTGCTAGTGGATAGGTTTGGTGAAAATTTCACTCCCTTATCCCCTACTAAAGAATCACATACTTTCCCCTAAGCTTACTCCCCACCCTACATATCTGAAGATCATGTCCTCAAAGCCTTGTCCAAGGCAAAAACACAGCCTCTATGGGACCAGACAACATCTCAGGCTGTCTTCTAAACAGGCTAAAACATGAACTAGCATCACCATTAATTACCCTTTTCAATCATAGCCTAACCACAGGCTTTGTACCTGCAGAATGGAGAACAGAAATAGTTATTTCCTTCCACAAAGGAGGCCTAGCAACAGCTTTTTGACACAATCCCACATTCAGGTATTACCAATAAATTTAGCAAATTGAATATAAACCCTGTCATTGTAAGATGGTTTTCCAAATGGCTCACAAACCAGAGACACACTATCAAAGTGGGTGGCTCCACATCAATCTGCAGATCTATACAGGGGTCAGTGCTGTACCCCCGAATTTTTGGTATATACTCATCAGAAGTTCAGGTCAAGAGTAAGGGGTTGTGGCCGATCAAGGTTGCAGACGACTGCAGACTAGGTGCAATCATTGAGTCCCCAAATGATGTCAGTATACTCCAGGAGCGTCTCACACAGACAAATGACTGGTATATTAATCATGGTCTCATACTGAATGCAAAGAAATGGATTATCATTCCCTTCAGCACAAACAATTTCCCTTCACACTATCAAATCAACAACAATATCCTAAGTACCTATGAAGTAGTAAGGGACCTGGGATCACAAGTTGACTGCAACCTAAACGTTATCCACCATGTGTCTACTGTAGTAAGGAAGGTTTTTCACATAGCACACTTGATTAGTAAAGGCATCACCTCTAGAGCAAAAAAAGTTATTACCCCTCTATACTTGGGAGTAATCTGGCCCATAATTGAGTATAATGCCTTGTTTGGCATATACCATATAAAGCACCTGCATCAACTGGAGAGACCTCAGAGATTTCTAGCAAAGAAGATCAAGAGGCTCCAGCATGTGCCTTACACAGACCGAGTAAAGTCCCTATCACTATAGTCCATATCATACAGACTTCTTAGGGGAGACTTATGTCTCGCCTACTGAGCAATCCGAGGCCCAGACCTAAAGAACTTGCTGCATATCAGTAAATCAAATGGGACTGGGGCTACCCATTTCAAGGGACAAAATATGGCCTACAATTTAAATAGGACATGCCGGAAGGACAGATTTATCTCCTACCAGCTGCCACATCTTTGGAACAGGCTATCAATTCATGTGAAACAGAGCACTATTCAATTGGAACCTGGACGAGTGAATGGGGCACCATAAATTCTTACAAGGGAAAGTGCACACATCCTCCCTGGACATGGGCAGTCATCACTAAATGCAATCTTGGGTATTGACTAGCATTTTCACGGTATTACATTGGGATGAAACAGCTAGGCTTAAAATGACCTCAGGATCAATAGCCTAGTCATATCCTATAATCCTGTGATAAGTGCTAGTCAGTAGATGGTGTTTAAATATCTGTTTATACCCTTCACTTTCCCAGTTGTATTCAGACTTTCTGCTTTCACTGCTGTAGACATTAAAAGTAACAGTCTTATAATAGACAAAAACAGTTTTGCTGTTTTTTTTTTCATTGTCTAGAAAACAAAGCATCTGAACTTTACAGTTGGTCTGGAATGCTTGTTTTTCACTTAGTTTAATATGCATACTTTTTTTCTAATCTTTGCATTTGAATGTGTAGTTATGATTTGCTCTCTACCTTTCATGCCCTCACATATAATACGTCTATTAACTGCAGCTCATACAACGTCTAAATCAAGATAGTTGCACTGTGCTGTAGATTGAAAACAACCATTTCATTCCTGCATTTTCATGCATTAATGTGATGAGATCTACCAAACCCTGAGTTACCTTTTGGTCTAATGCATAACATAATTTGTATTCAAACACTCAATTAGATGTCTTGTTCTTTTTACGAGAAGTCTCTTTTCTGCAGCCCAGCTAAGAAAAGACAAGTACATCCTCCATTTACTTCTTTATAGTGAGTTGAATGTTGCATACCATAACATTTCATTTGTGAACTGGTGAAGTATGAAAAATAAAATCGACATGAATTCATTAGTCTCTTAGAGGACACGGCTATAATTAAAGCACTGTTTCACTAAAGGTTCACTTCATGCCATAGAAACATACTGAAACTCGGTTGATATAATGAGGAAGAAATGATGACTAAACAGAGCAGCTTTGATTTTTTTTCCACTCCACCCTGCCTTAACACACTGTGAGAGTGTGTGCACAGATAACGAAATGACAAGTTATGTCTGCATGGTTAGGATGTGTTTCAGTCAGCCATTTCAGTCTGCACTTTTCAGTCTTTGTATCAGGAGACTTAATACGATACCACACAGAAGTGTGTCATAGCCTTCATCTTTAGATGTCGAAGTCATGTCTCTTCACCACATGAGGGTTGAATTATGAAATAAAGTAGAGCACTGAGTCAGACAAAATAGCACAGATTGTGGCAACACATGGGGTTATTCAGTCACATGTGGCACTGTCATGATAGCATAGACAGTATTGAGGAATACAGTGTATGCAAATTACTGCATAATGACATGCAGTTTGGTATTGGTATGGTATGAGAGCTATCTTTTATAGAAATGATAAAATCAAGCATGGAGGTGCCAATTAGAAACCTATAAAATTTGAGAGATGAGCTATGGTGATCAGTTCACTTTTACGTCATCATTTGTTGGGGAAACAGTGCATCTTTTGCACTATGAAACTAGACGTAGCCAGTCAGCATGTATTATTAACCATTTTAGAAGCCTGTGTCTGTGATGCTGTCTGCCATTGCTCTCCATGTTGCAGAAGGGTCTGTCAGAGGCTGATATGCCATCATCTCCATGACAGAGTTATAGTTGACCACTACCAGATGGACAGAGATATAATATGAGATCAGTAGATTGGTTGTGAGTGAGATGCATGGAATGCCTGTCTCAAAAGGTTTTTCTTACTTTAACAATTCTTGGTAAAGGGGCCTTTTAGTAATTAGATGGAGATACAGATGTGCAGGTCTAAACCTTGTGAATCCCATGCCACTTCCTAGATGTGAAGTTGATGTATATTGAGAAGCATTGTTCCCACAGACAGCAGAGGAGAAAGTCACCACTGTGTGGGATTGCCATGAACTAGGCCATTTTCTAAGATCTGCTGGACCACTGACAGCAGCGACATTGCAATCAAGATTCCATATGCTCCTTTTTGGATCTTTTTTATCAACCAGAAGGGTTTCTACTGCATCAACTGTCAGATGGTTTGCAATGCGCAAGATATTATATGCAACATGCCTGTGTACCATCCAGTTAGTTCCCGTGATTCCTACATTTGGAACATCTGGGAGATGCATGGGAACTTTTCCATGGTGCTATCTAGTAGGTAAGGGAATACACTTAAAAACAATGGTGGTCCATTGAAATGACAATATGTAGCAAACCACTGACAAGATTGTTTGTCACAGGTGAGGCTACATACATCTTGGATGAAATGGTGATAACTCCCAAACAGAGGTAGAGATGGCAAACAACACTGATGCAGACCCAGAATATCAGTGAGCATATGTTCCTAGTGCCGGAGACTTGCTTCCACTGCCTGATTATATCTGGCATTTTACTGCAGTATGCACCTGAGATGTACAGCAAGATATTTTCAGAGTGCGCTTGCCGAAAAACATTTTGCTAGCAAAACAGACGTAGCAAAGGGAAGCAAGAGCATTGCCTAAGATACCTGTGCCAGAAGCAGAAGAGATACCAGGTGAGCAGTCAGAAGAGGATGTGACTGCAAACAGCCCACACAAGAGGAAGAGATAGCTGCAGTGTATTGTGGCACTGTTAAAAAGGAGGTGTGTTATCCACAAATATGGGTCATGACAAGACAATACACAACAAAAGTGATACATGCATCTAGGCCCCCTCAGATGGGCAGGGAACAAATATATTGATCTGAAGTGGCATCACCCAGGCCTTCTTTGCAATTAGAAGAGGAGACTAGGGAGAGAGAGAGCATTCTTATTATAGGAATCTTTCATTGTATCATAGGTCTGAAGGTAAATGAGTAGCACATTATTGCTGCCATGAGTAAACTGTACTCATTAATGTGATTTTTTTTTCTATTATTACAAAGGAGGATGATTTTTTTTTATATATAGACTTGCCCAGCAGAAGAGTCAGGCCTACCTCTCCACATGGTGGGTTAAGTGTACTGTGCTACTGCCATAATTGAATTTGTGTGTATCCTGGTAACCACAACACTGAACACCCCCCCCACACACCATTTTTAGGCATCATGATAGTATATAATTCACATTTCAAGACTCTGATTTTAATACACTTGTAACTTTGATAAAGTCCTTAAAAGTGTCAGGTACTTCTAAAATCACCATGCACATGAGAACTATAGTGAACATGCAGTGAGGCTGTTTACCACCTTGTACTAACTCAGCACTACATAGTCATTCATTGTTTATTAAGATTGCTATTACCATTATACAACTGACCTTCATTGTCCATGTAAGACTGCTTTTGTTTAATGCGTTTGTAACTGTACTAATGTCATTCAGTGTGCCAGTTGTTCCTGACATTGCCAGGTGTGTACTGAACTTGTATGTCACTGCACTGAGGTTTTTTTTTTGGACTATTACAGTATTACTTATTCATTAACTATTAAATTTGTTAGTTTTAGACATGTTATCTGTTCTGCTGTCCTAACCTGAACCACACATCCCTATATTTACTAATATGTATTGTACCAACTCCATATCCCCCTTTTTCTGCAGCAGTAACCATATTGTTTGAGTTCATTTTACATACATAAAGACTTCCATTCAAAAACATCTGCTGTTCTACACATTGGAGACAATGGCACTGTCTATTAAAGGTGTTCTCCTGTCCTTGATATAGACTGTTCTGCTTACTGACCCCCCTCCTTTCCAGGTCCTGACTGAATAAAGTCTTTTTGTTCTATTTTCTTTCTGTTGCATTCTTCTTTTAATTATGCGTCTCTCTTGCTTGGTTCTTCTCTCCCCCTTTTGTTTTCATTCTTTCCATGCATGATTGGCAATGGAAAAGACAATGGCGAGTCTGTAGCCTTCACGCACTGCATTATCTTGGTAATCCACTTGATCCACAGTACTGCCTAGGTCAGTCTTTCTGCATTTTGATGAAGGCCATGTTGCTGGTCTATAGTCATGCTTTTTTGATGTGTGGCTAAGGTTCTTCTTCAAAAAGTGGCATGGACACTCCCTCTTGGTTTACCCACTACAAGGTGCAATGGCTGGTCTGCCCTGAAGTGGACTAGTGGGTTGATACCTATTTTTGCACAGTGGAGCCCCTCTTCATGTGACTGGTAATGTCACATTGCAACCCAGCCCAAATCATCATGTCACTAAAAGTGAAGCCCACTGGTGATGCCAGCTATAGAGATGGAAGACATCTGGGTAGTTCCCTCCTGGGACAGCTTAGTAGGTTGCTCTGTCCTCATCTTATCCTCAGTCGTCATTTTCTCCTTTCTTGTGTTCATTTACTCTCTCTTATTTTTTGTCAAGTCTTCCTCATCACTTAATGTTTACCCTCTGCCACCCTGTGTCCTCTGTTTTGGCCACACTTTTGTATCAATACCTTCCCTGTCAACCTTTTTGTATCCTGTTGTTTGTATATCTCCACCCACTGCCATCACTATACCTTATTTCCTGTCTGCAATTTCTCCATAGTTCCATACCCATTTTCCATTCTCAAGAAAAAGGGCACATATCCACAAAAAAGACTACCACTCTTCCCTCATATCTGTATCACTCTTGCCTTTCCGCTGTCCTTTTGTATGTTCCAAACTTGCTGTTTCCAGTTGCTCTTTCTGAGTGTTGCATCATCTCATTTGCATTCCATTTAGAAAATAAAACTAGTCAGCACCTTCCTGTATAGTTCTTGTATCTGGACTCAGCTGTACCAGTAGCATATATGCAGTGCTTTAATGTTCATGTGAACATGTATCATGCTACAAGTGAAACCTGCATGCTGATGGCCCAGGTCATAAGACCTCTTATATCCTGCTCTGCTCAGTTATGCACTGACTGCTGCTTTATAACTTTACAACTTCCTTATGCTGCACTGTCCCCAGCAAGTCCACTGAAGTCAAAAGCTTTGCATGCTGACTCTTCATTAGGCCCTACTATTTATCGCAAAGTGGTCAGATTATAATTCTCATGAACTCACCATGGGGTTTGAAACTGTCTGAAAGTTCTTCAGAAAATGTGATGGTTTATATTGTTGAAAGAATGACATACTGCATGCTTGGCTTTGCAAGTAAAGTAATAGCTTGACTGGCTACAAGAAACAGACTATGTTCCATGCATTTTAGAACACCGGCATGTATCACTACTAAGAACTTCTAATGTGAAAATTACTGAGAGGAGAAGTAGATGATTTAATAATCCCATATCTGAAGCATGGAGTTTAGTATATGGGATTATAGGTTTCGGAAACCTACTTAAAGCTTATTGGTCTTACAGAAGTATGATGACCAATATCACATACTAGAATATGAGTGCACATGGATTCATCAACATGATGTATAAATATACAGACATAGCAGCAAAGCTGTATATATTTATTTCAATGCTCAAGAAATTTTGACTAATGAGGCTGTCTCATGTTTTACAGCAATTAATGTTCATTTTTTTAAGGTTATTTATTTATTGTTTGGATATTGGCCTCTGTTCTTGACACAGTTTTCTGAAAATCAGAATATTGCTCATATCATGAAATGGGATGTAGATCACCTCTGAGAAAGAGGTAAAATGCAGTGAAAGGGGAAAGTTTTTGAAGCATTTCTGAGAAACTCAGGTTGTCCCGGTCCCCTTCAACAACACACATCACACCAAATGACATTTGACAACCTTTATTAGATTTCCATAACATAGCTTTGATCACCAACTTTATTAATTACAACTATTCATGATATAATGATAATAAATACAGCATAACATCCTTGTAATGTTAAACAGGACAGTGTACCTACTCACCCTGCCCCAGTAAGCAGCGTCCATAACTCTACTCACTTTACTTATGAAGCAGCGTCCCATCTAACTTCATACACCATTCATTGTAATGTTAATCAGGGTAGTGTACCTACTCACCCTTCCCAGTAAGCAGGGTCCATACCTCTGCTCACTTACTTTACTTATGAAGCAGCATCCCAACTCACTTCATACACCATCCATTGAATTACCATCCACCAAATAAACACCATCCTTACCTCAGCTTGCTTATCTATTCAGCAAGCTTCCTCCAACTACTCATTTCCTTTCCCCAGATCCTTGAAATGAACATCCAGACATCAGAGGGGGAACAGAAGAGGGCAAGCCTATCCCTCTTCTCTGACAACCAGCCTGACCAGGCTGTTCCCCCTCCCTTCTACCCAAAATTATTCAATCCACTTCCAATATAGGGAAGGGTCAAGCCAAACATCATTTGGTGTACAATAATTACCCGGACATTACCAGCCCTTGGGAATTACCTAATGCTTACCAAAGCCTCACCTGCAACTGGAGCAAGAATACTCAACCCCAATCACCAACACTACCCGACCCCTAGCAAGGAAGACCCCAGCTAACAATACAATGTGAAGTTCAATTCTGATACTCCCCAACAATTTTAAGCAAACAATTCATTACCTTGTGAGTACATATTCAGCTGCACCGCTGGAAAACTAAACTTCTTTCATCCCCTCCATCAGCTGCCACATTCTTCAGCCTTCAGTCTTACTGGTCGAGTCCACGTTCCTTTAGCCTATCAAGTAAAATCCACTCTGCACATCCCATCTGCCACCTAAGTGTTGTCCAATGACCCCACCGCTTATTTGACACCAAAGCATGATCATCTGGGAACGCTCTGTATCTCACCACTGGTACTTGTCACACTATCATCTACAAAGAAATGGACAAAAGTAAATCCTCTAATATGTAAGGAGAAGGCTCCATCTTAAACCCACCTATTCCAAACTACAGCCACTGCTTCAGTCATCTGCAAATTCGCTGTGTAACGCCACAACCAGTACTTGGCACACCACCATTTACAAAGAAAAGGAGAAAAGTAAATCCTCTAATATATAAAGAGGAGGCTCTACCTTATACCCACCTATTCCAAATTATAGCAGCAGTGTTCCAAAAAACCCCCCATCTGTAAGAAAGAAAAGAAATGTAAATCTAAAACACCTGCCAAGACATCTTCAAACCTTTAACTATTGCCCTATACAATTTTGCAACTACATGTTCCTATAGCATATGCTGCGGCCCATGGAACTTCCACAGCACTACGATGCTGCAATGGAAATTCAACAAAAGTGCCGAACAGTAGTCACCCACAGCCAAAGTCTCAAATGACCCTCTTCCAAGCTGTACTATTCATGCCATAGAAAGAGAACATTCAACTTTTTTTTTTTTGTTTTTTTTTTTGGACATTAATACAACTTATTTGTATGGTCCAGTTGCTCCAGCATGAGACACTATGACCTAGCAATAAATATTTTCTGAGGTATAAATCCACATAACACAGACAATTGTACAGAATGTGACAAATTCAAATTAAAACTTCTTAAATTACCTAAATGAGTCTGCTTATTCACTACTTGTAGGTTGAAGAACAGTGTGTTTTTGATACATCTGCTCCACGTGGTAGTACTAAATGTCATATGACATACTGAAGTCAGTACTGTAGAGTTAAGCACTTTAAATGGTAATCCCTCTAAGGAAATAAAACATTGTATCTCGTGTGAAATGAGAAGTTTCTTTTTTACAGCTGAATTAAAACAATGCACATAGTTATAGAAACAGGATCACACAAATAGTAGCTTCCTGTCATCCCTGTAAAATTTTACATTATTCCCAATATTAAACCAAGATTTACACAAAGGGAGGAAAAGAGAGGGCCAAAATTAGGGACCGACTTTAAATATTGTTTTTTATAAAATTAGAAAGTTGCTAGAGTAATAGGGTTTGTGTTAACATACCTATGAAGTCTGAAACTTAAATGTATGTCATTAATCAGTGACTTTACTCCTCCACTCATCCCAGTGATTTGCCAGAAAACCACAACTCTTATGAAGACTAATCTAAAATTGTGAGACAAAATCCTTGACCCTAACTAAACTCTTATATTTCAGTGTCTGCACTTTTTGGGCTATAATTATGAACCATCAGTTGAACACAGTCAGCTGTTTTCCATTTCCCAATAAAATATGTCAAACATCCTACTTCTATTTCCAAGTAAACTCTGAAATGAATCTTTCACATTAACCTCAGTGTACACAACATGAATTATCCAGGTCCCCTTACTGTTCTAACCAAAAGCCACACAACCCGCAGCTCGGCCACAGCCAGCTTCCATGTATTACATTTACAACTACCACCGAGCTCCACTACACACGTGCCGAGGGCAACCATGCCTATGAGCCTGTGAAACCCGCCATCACCACGTTCAGCAATCAGCCAGGAGGAAAGCCCGCGAAACAGCGAATCACCAAGGCAAGCAACCAAAGCACCAGGAAAAAACCCGCAAAACCATGAACCAATGAGACAGCAGCAAGGCATGCATGGATATTCTGTCTGCAACTTCAATAGTGAATAAAACAGGATCCGTTTTTTTTTTTTTTTCCTTTGAGGCAATATTGAAAGTACCAAGCACCTATTTAACCTCTTCCACTATTGCATCCCCCCCACAGAGCCCACTGCACTCTCCCTGAATACATCTGACATGAAGCAAATCAGGACAGTGGACACCCGTTATACTAAGTGGACTACGAGGTAACAGTACAATATCCCCCATCCAGCTACACCCATCATCTTGCTCTGCCAACTTAGCCTCAACCATTTTGCCCTAGCAAATCAACTTCCTGCATAACACCCTTAATTAAAAAGCACGTATAATATAGTTATCCCCATTATACTACTGAAATGGGAATCTTCATTCAGACCTATTCAGGCTTAAAACTGAAAGTCAGATCTAGTAGGCAGCTTAGCAACAGGGAGCATTTTCCATGTGCCGACACAACCCATGAAACACATAGCTCGGCCACCCTTCCCCCAACAAACCTCACCGCGGCAAAATCACTTTTGTTCAATTAAATTTATGCACTTCCTCAGATAAAAGAAGCTTGCTCCAAACTACATGTTATATCCCAACCCCCCCCCCCCCGAAAATGCTGCAGTTTTCTTTGACATAAAATAGGGACATATTCGACACCACTCCCACCAACCAAGAAAGCTGCCAGCACGCCAGAGCTGCCTTAACCACACCACTCTGATGAACCCAAAGTCAGAAACACATGCATCTTCCACGGCCTGCCCTGCCACAACAACTCCCTAAGGAACAACCAACTCAGCCCTAATATAAACAGATGAGAGGTCTGCTTGCCTTGCATTCACAGTAATCCACAACTACCCGACGCAAGAGAGAGAGGCGATCACTGCCAGACCCCAAGTGCTCCAATTCCTCAGTGACTGCACCAACTTCCCTGGACAGCTCTTAACAAAGACTTTTTTTTTTATATATATATAATCTGTAGCTGTAATCCACCCCACAACTCCACCAAATAGCCAAGAGTGTCTGTACCAGGGACATCCTGACACATTGTGCTGAGCAAACCAGAAGTAACTCTTTTCCTGGGTTTAACGGCTGCAAAGCTCCCTTACAGCCATTGTGCATGCGTCTAACCCCTGCTACCACAAACTATAGCAAGGAAACATCAGCTCTCGAGTCCCGCGAACAGGAGGCACTACCCGCTAAATGCTAAGCCAGCAATTAATGTAATCCCCATGGATACTATAACATTTCATGGCCTGTCACACGCAACTGCCTCCCCAGAGAACTGTTTAACAGCTGTAAACCAGCCATTGCCAACCCACAAATAACTGGCAGCTCGAAGGAATATATTGCGAACAAACGCGGCACCTATCACCACTGCTATTACCTTAACACCAGCGAAAATGCCCTAACCCCAGTGGCTCAGCACCCATCTTGCAGTACCCCATAAGTGGGGGGGGGTGATGCTCATGTCCTCCAGCCCTTTAGCCTTGAGAAGGCACACCAACCAACGATGGACATTCTCCCCGAAATTCATATTCATTGCTGTATTTAACTTACATATACCTTTTGTGCATTTTTTTTTCTTTCCTCTTTTCTTCTCAGGAAAACCCCTGGGAGACAGAGCATGCGTGCCATCTGTACTAGTACCAGGATGCCCTTAGATTTCAGAAAGCAAGCAAGTGCACTGAGGGTTGCTACTGTGTATGCGCAGCAGCACAGTTCACCAGCAGCTGTCCTTAAACCCACAAAGAGATCCCTCATCCTCAAAATGCAAGCCAAGGCTGTTCCCAGCAATCAACAGCCACACACCACCACCAATGAACTGAGAATCCCATTGGCAATCAACAACAAGCCAAATAGCAGGTGACAAGAGTCGCATCCCTAACCCATGGCTGCTTCCCTTCCTTTTTTTTTTTTTACCTCAAACGCAAAACAAATCATAGGCATGAAAAAGACAGATCACATTGCAGCAAAAGTACTTCATAGGAGCAAACATCCGTAACATTGTGCCCACTCCCACTATCAACCAGTTTATTTATTTATCTATTTATTTATTTGTGAAACATCTGCATGAAAAGAAAATCTCCTCCCAGAATCAAACCGAGCACCATGACTTACAAGGACCCAGCATGCACCTCCGCCGACACTAACACCCCAAGCCCGGTAAAACAGTCAGCACCTACTGAGGAAAAAGGGGGGCCCAGCACAGACGCTGAACCAACTAAACTGCCAAGGAGCAACATAGCATTTGCATAATCTGCCACTGTAATGCCAGGCCTGACACTTGCTTCAAATGATTCAATATCTCTAGACTCTAGGGCAGTTTTACCATTTTCTTCTACACATACCACCCTGTCATCAGCAAACTCTGAGGAAGAATACCACGCCCCCACAACTATTAAACTAAGTTTAATACCAGCTCGTTCATGAGTTTGAGACAGAGTAAAAAAAAAAACTTTATATATATATTTATCACTACTCCCCACCCCTGTTAACGAACATCACTCACCTCATCCATGCCCCACCCTTCCAAGGCCTACCTGAGCACTAATAACTTCAGGTCATCAAGGACATGAACCTGCTGTAGCAAGTTAACGCCAAAATGTGACTGCTTAACCCAACTACACAAGACTAAACCTCTTAAGCCCCTCCCCATCATTATCTCACTTCCTTCCAACCATCCCTTCCTCCACTTAACCCTTTCACCTCCCCAACCCACTTAACTCCCCTTAATATTAACCTACCCCCCCATGAATATGTCCCAGAACAACTTAGTTTGTTCCAAACTTCATTTACTGAGGCCATCTGTCTTCTTGATAAGGAGCCTGAATCCTTTCCTGATGAACAAAATAGTTGACTATGAGACTACAGAATGAAATGCCGCACTCTGTACCATGCTCAGAATAATACATTAATGAGGCATGAAAAGGAATAATGACATCTCTTAAGCAGCTATTTCAGTCCTTTTCAAATGTCAAATGGGCTAAGGCTTATGCTTTATTAAATTCTGAGTGAGTAGACAACACAAGCATAACTCGCACCTTCTTCCTCCTGATTTTAGTTTTCCTGACGATTTTCTTTTAGCTCTAAATACTGAGGCTGATTCATAAGGGTTACTGCAAAGTGTAGACTACATATACACTTTAATCTGTCCGAGTGACTAGAAAGCAGAAAAAATGTGGTTGGGATGTACTTGAATGCAGATTGTGTACAATTAATCTAGGTGTTATTTGATCATTTTATATATTTTAAATTCCATTTGCATGCCTGTTTCCTTAAATTCTTTTTCCTTAAGCTATTGTTAATCATATTTAACTTATGCTGTTTTTATTGGGTCAACAGATACACTATTAATGTATTTGAGACACATAATTAAGATCTCTTAATTTATATGTAAACCCACTATAGTGTTATTTGTTTCTGTACATGGGACTTTGTAGCATTAGTAAAAACATATGCACTTACTACTCTTATAGAGTTAGGATAGGATCTAATACCAAATATGGACTACTTAACCTTACACATGTGTTGTTTATCTTTAAAATGTGTGATTTGCATTTCCTGGTTAGACATCACCTTATTACAGCACTGTGTAACTTAATGAAGCTGAAGAATTCTGAAAAATATATCAGTGAACATAGAATTCTGAAAAATGAATCCACTGAATGGGTAGACTAATTGCTCTAACTTAAAACATCCTTAGAGTAGGAAGAAATAAAATGGGTGTCTTGCTACTTCCCGATTTTTTTTTCAGTGAGTCGTCTTCTTTATATGAATTCTTTCTTCATAATTCTACATATTGATGTATGCTGTAAAATTCTATACTTTGATCATCAGGACTAGAATTGAGTGTTTGAGAGATTTTGTTAAAACATGATGACCAAGAAAGCAATTTTTAGTAAATCCCAAATAACACCAAATTAACAAAAAATGTAGAAGTAAAACAACAAATAGCTGCTGAAATAAAAATTCTGTTTTTTTTTCTCCCTTATTACCACTTTGCAATACAGATTTGAAGATGTGTACTGGAGAGCGACACGGGTGCATAGAATCTGATAGAGCATTGGGTCCTCAGCTTTATAAGATTGCACTCTTGTCTTTCTCCACTGATAGCACAGTCAATACCTTCAGTGTATGGTTGCCTTTGTATCTTCACATTCCAAGCCATGTATTTGCTAAAGTCAAGCAGATGACACCGGTACAGTCATTAGGGTGATACAAATGCTAAACACAACTCATGAGGGATGCCACTTTGTGATTGCTGCAACACATGACTGTTCATCTGGCTTATTTAATGTATTCTCCATTTCCTGCATTTGCTGATGATGTGAACATGTCCCATCAGAGTGATTACAGGAATCCTTCCTTGACTGCATTTTTCCACCATGCCCATCTTAATAATGATAGCTTTTGTTAAGGAATGAAAGAGCACATTTCATTCCGTCATTCATCACATAGGTTTAAGTGTACACTGCAGTCAGTTCAGAGAGGTGATAATGAGATTCTGGAATCAGGAAATTAAATTCACATTCATTACTAGACTACTAATCAGGATATTAAAAGCTATGAAATAACAGGAGAGCAGCACCAAATGTTATTACTTTCCATAAGTGAACGCCTCCGGCAGATTGCAGGATGACCAAATATGTATGCATGTAGTTTGCCTACCTCACCAGAGAAAATAACAGGGGAAACAAGAGAAAACATCAGAGCTGAGTGGAAAAAAATGTGCTGGAAAAATACATTTTGACTTTCTTTCCACTGTACTTTCCAAGTCAACTGTTTCAATAAATACTGTTCTTAGAGGAGGGGATTCTGAGGCATTACAGTGGAAATAGACAGGCTTTGCCACACCTTTCTTGCTTTGAAAGAAGAGAAAGAAGAGAGAAGAGAAGATGACACAGGGTTTGGGACAATTTTCAGCAAGATGAGACAGATAGGGTTCAGTTAGCATTATCCATTTTCCCAACATCTGTCTTTTTTAACAGTTCTATGTTGCCTTTCCTGTAACTGTACCTAAAGTTCTGAATCTGTAAAATACTCCGTGAAATATTTTTGTGTAACTCAGCTTACATAATTGTGAAAACATATGACAATATTATTTTATTTTAAATAAACTCTGGATAACAATAACTATTGCAATAAGCAACACCCTAGTGAATGCAGATATTTATTTTTTTTAGCACCTTGTTTTGTTAATCTCCAACATAATGAACATTAATATATCCATTTTAAAGGTTAACAGATTTAGAACATACAACTGGTATAGTTACTTATAAATAATGCATTTTCAGTCATAACATAAGGATCTGGTAGACATATAGCAGGTAGTTTTAACCAAAATACCCCAAGCAGATTCAGACATTTCTATCCATAACACTCAATGTGTATAGAATAATAGCATGATCTGCTATGTAAAACGCAATGATTTTATCAACAATTATTTGAGACCCTGGACCCGGGCATTCATTTGGAATAAATACCTTCTATTGTCTTTCTACTCTGTACTATCTTAAGTGGGGCATGGCTTTTGTCAAATTGCTTCTGTACCATCTGAGATCATTCTAGATTCAGGTAGATATCCTATTTTATTATGAAAATTGATTATTAACTTCTATCTAGCAAGCAGCATGGCTTCATGTGGGTCCAAGCCACTAGCACAGTTGTTATTGACACTACAAACAGCCTCTATGTAAGATGTGGCATAGGGATAACTTATGGGTGTTATGTTCACCAACCCCTCAAGCATATTTAAGTCAGAAAATCATATTCTTTTTTTAAAAAGCATTACAAGTCTATGTACTTCACTGAAAAGGTTGTATGACTATATTCATCATAGATGCTTCCAACCAGCTATTGAATAAAGGCTTTCTTCTCTTCAAGTAAACAAATAAAGAGTTCCCCATGACTTTGTGCTAAGAGATTTGCTCACTGTTCTCTACATCAAACCTTCCACTATTTACCTAAGCATGTCTAACTTGAGTGTATGTGCCTAAGACATGCTTATTTTTGACATCTGGTACTACTCCATCTCTGGCAGTGGAAGGGAAGTTTAAATATGCCATTCATATAAGTTATTTAATTAGGCCTTAATATAGATCAGAAGAAGATGAAAGTGACTTAATATTGATAAGGTTCAGTGGATCATATCTTGCCCTGATGGCATTATGCTAGAAAAGCAGCAAACCTACAAGTGTCTGGCTTGACC
This sequence comes from Protopterus annectens, assembly GCF_019279795.1. Classification (NCBI taxonomy): domain Eukaryota; kingdom Metazoa; phylum Chordata; order Ceratodontiformes; family Protopteridae; genus Protopterus; species Protopterus annectens. The sequence goes on from NC_056751.1 coordinate 490,096,964, forward strand.
TATTGTATTTCTCCATTATAACAGTCACATTCAGAAGCTTGGAAATAAAATCACTACTATGCTTCAAACACGCACTGGCGTCAGTAATTTATTATCAGCAAAAGAAGGAAAACTATTATGAATTGTGCCTTTTGGATCTATATTGAAATATCAGACTAAATAAATAAGCTAAAAAATAAGTGCCAAAATGGATTTTCTCTAGTAGAATTATTTCAGACTTTACAACTGACAAAGTATATTTCCATATTTCAGACCAGAAACATTTACAGAAAACTATATAATATTGCAAGCAAAATAAGGCACAGAGTACTGCTTTGTTCTGAAACAAAGGAATGGCTTTGGTCTGTTCTCTGTTCCATGATGGGTACTGCTTGTTCGTATAACTATGTGAATGAAGTCATGAGAAAGTGCAAAGTATGTGAAAAATATGCTGACCAACAGTTTCTGAATAATAATTGCATATTTCTACTGTCAATCTATGAAGTAAACTATGGTTGGAAGTAATGTTAGAGAATACCCATGTCCATTTGTTTACTGTCCTTCATTCTGCCATGCTGTAGTTAGTGTTAGTCTAAGTTTGTTGTTACAAAAGCTTAGATATGTTGCACATCTATTTGGAAAGTAAAGTTTTGTCTTACACTGCTTTCAATATCTTTATAGTTTTATACTAATATGAGACTATAAAATAAGATGAGGAGTTTCTAACTCTGGTGTGCTTAGCCATTTTTTTATTAACATTATTAATATTCATTACTTTTATGAACCTAGCAGGTTTTCTTATCTCCCTGTCTTAAAATGCAAATAAGGAGACAGGCAGCAATGGCAAAATGCAAGGAAAGATGAGAACACACAATTTTTCAACTAGCTAAAATGAAAAGACCTTGAAGCATCTTCGAAGAATGAATATGAGGTAGGCTAGGGCAGCAGGACATCACCTCGTGAAAGAATACATCATGAAATAAAAGAAAAAATGAACTGCAGTATAGGTTTCAACTTCCATATTTCATTATTAGAAGCATAGACTATGAGTCTAAGTTCTCAAGGTGACATTTTCTTTTAGATAAGAAGCTAATAAAGTAATGTTTTTTGGTCCTGGAGAGCGTTAATGACATACTGCATAGTCTACTACAGTAAACAGTAAAGTAATCTCTGCCAAGCAGGAACAATGAGGAAAACAAAATACATAACATTTAACTGTCACACACACAGGAACTAATAAGGTGTAAACAGACTGATGAATGCAAAGTCTCAGGATGCTGTCAAGTTAAAGACAGGACTCTTTACCATTGCAGCTATTATGGCAAAAGAATGCTTTGAAGTTTCCTTGTACTATAGAATTTAGCTATGAACTGGTTAAACATCTTTAAGTAGTAGAGCATGTGCGAGTTTGACAGATGATCATCTTTGTTTTGAGTTGCCCAAGGAAGATAAATGAAAATATGTTAGAATTTAAAATAGACCGTATTCTATCTGGCAAAGTTTGCCAGCACGTGTACTCCCAGATAAAGAATGAACCGTGTCTGGACAGTGCAACAGGAAAATAATCCATTCTAAATTCCTATTTGTAAGAGAAAGACTGTGTGCCATAAATCCTAAAGCAGATGGTGTTTGCAGTGTGCCATAAATCCTAAAGCAGATGACTTGCAAAATGTAAAACTGAGAACTTTCCATTAATTTTCAGCTATAAGTCCAAAAGTTGCAGATAGCAAAAGACTGTTTCAAGATGTAGACCCATAGACATTCATCTTACCTAGAGACAAGCTGCATTTCACACTAATGGAGAAGAGGATAAAAGAGAAGAAAAGAAGAAAGTTTTGTACCTAAAGTGACCTTGATTTTATTTTTTTCTTTCTTTTCAATGGTTCTATGTGCAGTGACATTTAAAAACTGTCATATTTAAACACTTTTTAATTCTAAATGATTTGGTATGCAAACTGAAATGATGTTGGCTGTAAGATAAGCTAATTCACAAGATTCTAACTTCCAGATGTATCTCTATTACTTCTGCCTGAATATAAGGTGGACCTTTGTTTAATGAATGTTATGCTGTTACCTAAATGACAAAACTTCAAGTTGCATAGTGTAAAAGGTATAATCAGACAAAGGAAAATTAGTATTGTATAAAAGCTAATATGTTGTAGTGGTTTTAATTGAAATTAATCTGAAGATAAAAGACAAGTACAGAGTTATGCACAACTAGACAAAGATGCACACAGGCATGTGCAAATGCAAACATTATGCACAGACATACACAGACTTTAGCAAGGAGTTTGTAAATGAATCACCCTACCCACATATACTGGAAAAGACAACCTGTGGTTTATGCAATTAGCTTTCAGTTTTATTTTATTCAAGGTGGGGTTAGTATAATGGTTAAGGTGCTTACTTCATAGCTACAAGATACAGGGCATGATTCTCACTTTTGAAAGGGAAATTGGATAGGCTTCAAATGGCCCATAAGGTCAGCTAGCCTATTAATTGACTTGGACAATATAACACTGAAGATTTCATAAAGAAAATATGCATTACTTCTACAGGTTAATGTTTTTTCAATGAAACACAGAATTTAATTGCAAACATGCATGCACACAAGACTTCTTAGTTATTGGCAACAGAAATTCTGGCATATTTCAAATGTGATTTGCTGGGGCGTGGCCAAGGATGAACACAGGATAGCAGCAGATTTCTTCAGCTCCACCAATTTCATTACATTGACAGGAATTAATTACTTAAAAAATTAATTCTTGAAGTAATTTTCTTTCTAAATATGTTTGTTTTATATAGTTCTTGGACTATATCTAAAAAAGAAAGGAAATCTTAATAATATTCCTGTCAGAAATTACTTTGGAAATTTTCCTGTCAGTTTATCAGTCTGAAATGAGTTCCAGTAAGACAAATTCTCAAGACTCCAGCATCAAGAAAGAACTTCAGTCTCTGATAATTATAGTCCAGCAACTTACTGCTAAGATGGATAAAATGGATACTAAAATAGACACTTTCATAGAAAAACTACAAAACAAATAGACTTGTTACATATGGACCTGCAACAACAGAAGATCCAGATGACAGGCATAGAAGAAGCTGTGAATGACATGGAAAATAAAATACAAGAACAGGAAATCAACATTGAGTTTCTGCTGAAACAAAATACACATTTACAAACAAAGCTGGATGACCTGGAAAATAGATCTAGGCGCAATAACATTAGGATTTTTGGACTGCCAGAAAATATTGAAGGTAACAATATTACTTCTTTTTTAACAACATGGCTCCCTAAAACTTTAGATTTACCAGAAGCATTCTATTTTGGTATCGAAAGAGCACATAGATCTATAGCTAATACTAACTCTAACAAAAACTATCCTAGATCAGTTATAGTTAGATTTCTATCATCTTTTGATAAAGAGATGGTTCTTAAATCTGCTTGGGCTAAAGCTCCTGTTAAGTTTAATGAGACAACTGTGCGTTTTGACAATGACTATTCTTCCATGGTAATTGCTAAAAGAAAAGTTTTTCTGCCACTAATAAGGGAGCTTAAAAAGCACAGTTTAAAACATACCTTCTGTTTCCTGCCAAGCTTAAAATCTTCCTTCCTGATGGTCCTAAGGTCTTGATGATTTAGACTCTGCTTTACTGTTTGTCAAAGAAAAAGGATTTTGGATAAAATAGAAGAAATGGAATGGGCTAGTTCTTCATTAAAGAGATTGGCAACTGAAGCTTCTTGGAAGACTTCAGAGAAGAAGAAGAGACTAAAAAACAAATGATTTGTTATATGGTTTTTTTCTCTCTCATCATTTTAGTTCATTATTAATCTTTTTGAATATAGTTCCTGCATTTCCAGAAAGCCACAAATATTTTGGAAAAGATTTAATCAAAGTTATTCTCTATGTGCAAAGAAATGTTTTGTTTCATAACCAGTCAAAATGCCTGAGGATTTAATGGCAGGCTGTGACTCGATTTGTTTTTCTTTCTGAAAAAAGTAAGGTTAGTAATTTGATACATTTTTTATCTTTACCTTTTTTTTCCTTCTTCTTTTATTATTTTCTTTGTTTAAACAATGACATTCTATTTAGATTATGTAGTGGGTAAAGGGTGGGGGAGGGCAGGGAGAGAACAGTAATGAAAATATCATTAATATAATAATAACATATTTATTTCTTGTAAAAGTTTATAAGTTCTTCAAATGCTATTTCTAATTATACTTTCTTGATTATACTGCTTATGCTTGTTTGTAAATAATCTGTCATGCTTTAACTAATAATAATCAGAACTAAATAAGAGTAAATAATATGTTTTATTTTTAACTCTATTAATATAAACAGTAAGTAACATTCCATTGTATATACTTCTTACAGTTTTCTCTTACATTTTTTTTTATTTCTGCCTCACTCCCTTTTATTTTCTACTCTCTTTTTCTTTTCTTTATTAATATATAGAAATGCTTTAGACTGTGTGGGCACAGTGAATAATAGGATTTGTATGAAAATTGAGTTGGGAGAAGAATGCTGAGTTTTATTGCTTGTTGGTAATTTTGAGTTTAATTTCACTTGCATAGAGGCTGTGATGATCTGTGGAATACATTGTGGAGGTTCTGTCATGTTTAGATGCATTTACACTGCTAAATGAATGTTTGTCACTAGTTTTTAATAAGTTTCCCGCCAAAATGTTAAGAGAGACAATCTGGGATGTGGGCTGTCTTATACACAATGTCCTTGAGTTACCTCAGAATCTTCAAATCACAGAATTCTCACAGAGAAACTGAAAGCAGTTAGTATAAACATTGACAAGGTTATCACACTGACACACCACAGATTCAGGAAAAATACTCTGTTCATAAAATATGTCAGTTATAATGAGTTTAAATGATGTAGTTTCTTGTAGTAAGTAAATGTCTTATTTTAGAAGGCATAAAAAATGAAACATTTATTTAAATGTTTTTGAAAATCTACTTAACAGCAGCATAATAATCTGTGTTAAAAATTTGTGTTCCAAATATATACTTTACTATAACTCATTTAATTCATCTGATTGACAAACATAAATAATCTTATAACTCTATTCTGGAAGAAATGTCATGTGATATATTTTAAAGCAGTAGGTTAGCATGATTGTAAAATCTGGTTACCAATATGTGTTTGCTGTGCATTATTTTGTATAAAGCAGACAGATTTATTCTAGGGACAGCAAGTAGGATAGTGCTCTACTAACACACAACTCAGTGAGATCAGATATATATATATATATATATATATATATATATATATATATATATATATATATATATATATGTGTGTGTGTGTGTGTGTGTGTGAGTGTGATGGCTTTTTTTTCTGAGAATCTGCATAACTATCCAATATGATTTATAATAATTTCTATGAATACAATATTTTACTCTATTGACAAAATGAATGTTTGCCACAAGTTTTAATAAGTTTCCTGCCAAAATGTTAAGGGAGACAATCTGGGATGTGGGCTGTCTCATGCATAGTGTCCATGAGTTTTCTCAGAAGCTTCACTCACAGAATTTTCACAGAGAAACTGAAAGCAGTTAGTATAAACATTGACAAGGTTATCACACTGACACACCACAGATTCAAGAAAAATACTCTATTCATAAAATATGTCAGTTATGATGAGTTTGGATGATGTAGTTTCTTGTAGCAAGTAAATATCTTATTTTAGAAGGCATAGAAAATGAAACATTTATTTAAATGTTTTTGAAAATCTACTTAACAGTAGCATAATAATCTGTGTTAAAACTTGTGTCCCAAACATATACTTTACTATAACTCATTTAATTCATCTGATTGGCAAGCATAAATAATCTTATAACTCTATTCTGGAAGAAATGTTATGTGATATATTTTAAAGCAGTAGGTTAGCATGATTGTAAAATCTGGTTACTAATATGTGTTTGCTGTGCATTATTTTGTATAAAGCAGACAGATTTATTCTAGGGACAGCAAGTAGGATAGTGCTCTACTAACACACAACTCAGTGAGATCAGATATATATATATATATATATATATATGTGTGTGTGTGTGTGTGTGTGTGTGTGTGTGTGTGTGTGTATCTATGTATATATGTGTATGTGTATATGTATGTGTGTGTGTGTGTGTGTGTGTATGTGTGTGTGTATATGTATGTGTGTGTGTCTGTGTTTATGTGTGTGATGGCTTTTTTTTTTTTTTTTTTAGGTAATAACGCAGGTGTTTCTGAGAATCTGCATAACTATGCAATATGATTTATAATAATTTTTATGAATACAATATTTTACTCTATTGACAATAATGAGTTTAAGTAAATGCTCATATACAAACAATTCAAGAATTTTTAGGAAGCTGTTGATAGAATTCACATGACAGAAAATAGATGCATCTTAATGCATGTAATGTCTGAATCATATTAGCCAAAGTTTTTGATTTAAATGAATGTTAGAACATAATTTTCTCTCCTCTTGATTTCTAACATTAAGATTATTTGAATGCTATTAGAATTCAAGTGTTATATATTACATAGATCTATATAATAGTATGAACAGTTTAAAAAAAAAAAAAAAAAGTTTATTTTAGTTTATATGATGCTGTTTTACCAAATGTGTAGTTTTGTCTTGATAGATAATTGAATTGAAAACTGTTAACCTCAGTTAAATATAACTAGTTTTAAATTGATAAGGTGGTAGCTGAGGTACTGCTGCTTAGGGTAGGGGGTTAACTTGAGTAGTAAATACTGCTCTAAGTTGGAGTTTTCAACTCCAGGCGGGATGCAAGGTTTAATCCTCACATTATTTTCACTTGTTCATTGTTATATGTATATAGTTTTGACATCCACAATATATTTTGTACACTCATTGTCACTACAAAAAAAATTGAATCCTATACAAAATCCCATAAGAGATTTAATAAATACAGCTATATTTAAAGGTACACCTAAAAGAGGAGATGTAACATTATTTATCTTGTTATTTGTTATTTCGATCATAAGATTCTTGAGTTTTAAAAATGCCAAATGACATCTTTAAAAGGAATTTCTTTAAACATTAATGGATTGAATAATCCGTGTAAAAGGGCAAGCCTAATAAGATACATTAATCTACACAAGGCCAATCTAGTCTTCCTGCAAGAAACCCATCTCTTGAAAAAGATATTGATAAACTAGCCACTAATAAGTATGCAGTATTGGTTAGTTCAGAGCACACTCAGAAAAAAGAGGAGTGGCTATTTTATGGAATAAAAGTATGCCCATTCCTAAAACCATTAAGTCTTATCAGGATGACAAAGGAATGTTTTGTATGGTTACAATACAAATTAATGGGAAGACTTACACTTTAATTAATGTATACTGGATACCTGGAATTGGTATTAATACAGTGAAACATCATATTGATAAGATCATATCATTCTCTATAGGGATATTATTTTAGCTGGTGATTTTAATTGTATACTACATGAAAGTGATACTACCACTATAAAGAAAAGAAGAATTACATCTAATGCAAAACATTTAAATGATTTTGCTAATTCTTATCATTTGAATGATATTAATAATCAGATAGAGTCAAAATCATTACCATACACCTTTTTTTCTAACAGATACAAAACTTATTCAAAAATAGATAGGGTCTTTATTTCTAACCAGATGGTAACAGATTTAATTAATTCCAAAATCATTTCATGTCCTATATCTGATCATAACTCAATTGTTTTTGAATTCATGATAAAAAATACTCATAATGTTCAGATCAAAAGGATACCAGCATACTTAACTCAGCTAAAAGACTATAAAGAATATATACTTTCAGAAGTACAACATTTTCTAGACATAAATAATACTCCTGAAGTCTCCATTGTCTATGTTTGGGATGCCTTAAAATCATATCTATATGGATAAAGTATCAGATGGTATAATAACAAAAGGAAATCTTGGGATAAGGAATTGTTAGATATTCAAAGTAAACTAGACTCTTATAAACATAATAATAAAGAAAATATTATGGACAAGAAAGTTATTGAAGAAATAAACAAACTAAATGAGAAATACAAAGAAATTTTAACTCATAAAGTTAAAATAACTTTAGAGAAATACAAGTTTTTGTCTTATTCAATAAGCCCCAAATACTTACATAGACTTAAAAATAAAACAAAAAGATTGAATAAACAAAACCATATCAAAGAAATCTTTTCTCTAAGGAAAAAGAAGAATGTTTCTAGTATACCAGAAATACTGGATGAATTTAGAAATCAATTTCACAAGATTAACCATAACAACATTAACATGGAACCTAAAGATAAAATAAAGGAGTTTATAACCACAAACATGAATAAAAAGCTTAATAAACAACAGATTAAACTATTGGACAAGAGTATTTCATATACAGAAGTTATTACACAAATAAATAAGCTTAAATCAAACAAAGCACCGGGTAATGATGGTATTATACCAGAGATATATAAAATCCTTTCTAAAACTACATATTCATTAATACATAAGGTTTTTATTCTGGCCCAAACTGAGTTAATAACCCCCATCTTGGCAATATACATTTATTTCACCAATTTTAAAACCTAATAAAGATCCAACTAGATGTTCTTCATATCGACCCATCTCATTACTTAATGTTGATTATAAAATGTTTATGAGTATTTTTGCTGATAGATTGAAGACAATTATCCCCGCATTATAGACATAGATCAGACGGGCTTCATTGTAAATAGAAATACTTTTGATAATATAAGAAGAACTTTAACATTAATTGATTTTGCAAATAGGAAAAAGAAAGATTTAACACTTATTAATCTTGATATAGGTTCAGCATTTGATTCAGTAAGTTGGGACTATCTGTTTACCTTACTGAAGTGCACAAATTTCTCTGATGCATTTGTAAATTTAATTGAGCATTTATACAAAGGAACGCTGGCTTATATTAAGGTAGGAACATATGTTTCACAAAAAATACCCATTCTTAAAGGTACAAAGCAAGGATGGCCACTTTCTCCACTATTATTCACTTTAGTAATGGAGCCTTGGGCTAATTTGATTAGAAACAGTACTGACATAGAGGGTTTTGAAATAGAAGAAAATACAACATCAAAAATTCAACTTTTGCAGATGATGTTCTAATTACATCAGCAGGATCTAATTCTTCTATGCAGTCTTTATTTGATAAAATGATGAATTTTAAAAGTATTTCTGGTTTAATATTCAATGAAGAAAAACTAAAATACTACCTATATATACACGAAAAAATACTCTCATTAGTGATTTTACTAAATATGTACCCAACTCAGGTCAGATAACTTATTTAGGTATAATACTATCTAAAGATATTAAATCTATTATATATAATAACTATAATACCTGTTTTCTTAATATACAAAATCTTTTAATACCTGGAATAATATGTTTTTACTATGGAGGAGAGACTTACAATTATTAAAATGATAATATTCCCCAAGATTTTATACTTAATACAATCAATAATACTTTCACCTACAAAAATAACTATGAAGAAACTGAATACACTAATGTTAAATTTCTTATGGGCACCTAATAGACCTAGGATTGCATTAAAGAAACATACTAACAGATGGTCTCAAGGGGGTATTTCTTTTCCAGACTTTAATTTATATATTATCTCTTCTATTATAAAAGTTATTACTTTATTAATAGATCGGTCATATGTCGCAAAATGGAAAGATTATTGGGAGCTAATTAGTATGCACTTCATGAAAATCTCCTTAACACATAAAAATATGATTATAAATAACTCCATGTTGTGGTTGCTAAAGGAATTTTGTACTTCACCTATTACACCTAAACATATGGTCTGTTACCCATTAAATATTATTATTAGTTATCGTAACTTTATATTCATGCACCCTAAGTATAGGGAATGGAATTTTATTGTATTCCCTATAATTTATACTCAGGGTATGCTTATGTCGTCTACTTCTGAAGGAGCTCATTTAGCTATAGATAATAATCTAAAGTACTGGTATCAGCTGATATCTGATAATAAAGTTAAAAATCTAGATTTCTTAAAACAAGAATTTGATCTAAGAGAAACTTGCTGGTTAGAGGTTCAGATCTTTAGAGAACATCTCATTGATAGAATAGATCTAATGTCTATAACAGTTAAAGAATCTATTCCAAAACTGATTGTTTACTTGATAATAAATTTACAGCATAAAGTTTCTAATAAAGGTAAACTTTCATATATACATAAAATTATCAGACAAGAAACTTTTTACAATGTAGATTCATACTGGAATTATTTCACCTCTATTAATGGGGACCCACCAACTCAACAAGATAAACAATATATATTGGAATCTGCTTATAGAACTACATCTTCCATTGTCTGGAGACTTTATACATGGAAATTTTTACATAGATCTTTTTATACACCTTTGATGATGAATAAAATTAATAATAAAGATATTCTATGTAAGAGATGTAATGTAGAAATTAATGCTGACTGGGCTCATATGTTTTATGACTGTATGAAGTTGAAAGAATACTGGAAGTCAATTAATGAATTTTTGCAGGCTGTTTTTACAGATAATTTCATTATTTCTAAGTCTCTTATATTATTCAACACACCTGTACCTCAATGTGTTAAAAAGATTAAGCTTCCCTTGTTATGGTCTATCCTAGCAGTGGCTAGGAAAATAATAACTAGAAATTGGATTTCAGATACACCTCCTTCGTTCAATGAATTTAAAAATGTTATGAATATAATGTGTCATATGGAAATAAGCACAATTAGAATGAGAACAACTAGAAAAACATCACATTTTATTGTATGGGATAATTTACAAAATTTGTTAAAAAAATTCTAATTTCAATAGCACAGTATTTTAGTTTAATTAATTGATCTGATTGTAGTGGATGTCTTTGTAAATACTTTAGTTGTTTTGTTGAATATTATAATAATACCTATTTTTAATTATTTGTATAAAATTGTTATGATATTTCTCTTATATGTTAAAACAATAAACTTGTTTTAAAAAAAAGAAAAAAAAAATGTGATTTGCTGATAAACATTTAGTGAGCAAAAATGCATAGCTTATGAATATCAAACAGCAAATCAGAATGTTTAGTCTATTCTGAAAGATGCACTAAAGAAAAGGAGGTAGTTTGTGTGTCTAAATATACTTGTAGATATACAGAAGTACACCTGATTTTGGTCTACTGCATTTCCAATGGGGACAAAACAAGTTTTCAGATTTCTTGGTGAAGTGTAATTCTTCTAAACTGCATTTGTTGATAGGAAAATAATCGACAAGTGGGTTACATGTTTACAACTGTTATTCTAGTACAGCACCTTAGTTACCTGGAGAGACATTTCTGAGCTTTGAAACACCAGGATATTAAATTAAGCCACTTAGTATGGCCACAAACCAGATTGGTCAAAACAGCATTATTGCCAAGGAGGAAGAAAATGTGCAAGGGCAAATTCTTTGGCAAACGTTGTTTTGTCTGAAGTTGTATTTTTTTCTAATTGTCACTAGGTATACATCCCAGGTAAACTTAAATCTGCAGTAGATTTAATGAATCAGCATTACAAGAGAACAAAGTTTATTCATACATATGTATGATATTAACATACTCATTTTTAGCATGCCTTCACAGAGTGGAGACATAAAGACAAAGTAGGCATCTTTCCTGAAAATAATTTTGTATTGATCATAGGAAGTACTTTACTGACTTTGACTGATGTAGACAAGAGACTAGGAAAGTCATCACTGCTCTAAATTTTAGCCACAGATAAACAAATTAGTAACAACCGAGGAAAACAAAGGGTTGTAATAGGAAAAAATCCTGTTGTTTCTGGTACTTGTTAGCTAGACTTATGATCCAAGCAGTAAACAAGAATAAACTGTCACATGACCGAAATGCTTAAAGTCTGCTAAAATGTTGTTGTGTTTACAGTGACAAACAAGTGAATCATTCAAGTTATGTAAATCGGAGGATTCGTGGTTTGATTCCTGGCAAACCATTGACTGCTATTCGGAAACATAAGAAATTAGATGTTTGGTATGGTACAGTAATTTTCAGTAAAAGTATTTATTTTGTGCTGGGAAAGCACACAATGTTTTCATGCTTATTCCAAGCTTAGGGAAAAATGTGTGCGAAAATCATGAAGGATATTTTTCTGTCTGTGCACTTTCAGGGACGGTAGTTTTATTTTATAGTGACACTAATAAAGGGACTAAAAAGGATTTGATTCGTTTCTTCATATGAAGAAAAAAGTTGTCAGCAATAAGTCAGGAAGATGCCACAAAGAGTTAAGGCTGGCTATTGCAGTTCCTCTGGTACAGAGTTTGATTTCCTCAGTTCTCATTTGCCTACTGTGTGACCTTAGGCATGTCATTTAACTGCACATTGCTTTCAGATTGCTTCTGGAAAGAAACTGTCCCTGGGATTCATTAACAATTGTGTAGGTGTCATGTTATGTTAAGTCTATTTGATTTAAGCACATTAGAGTGATGAGCAGCAGTTGTAATCAAATACACATGCTCCTCATAATGCCTACAAATTTGCAAGTATCTTTTTGTGGCCAGAGATAGTGTTTGCAGCCATGGAAAGTTGCTTACAAGCATAAGTACAAAATGTAAACAAATCTGCTTGCCTACAGGCAAACCTAATACACAAGCATGTGCTGTAGCCCAGAAATGCTAAGGACAAGTACATTGAAAAAATTCTGAAGGTGAGAAAGTGAACTGAGGGAATTGCATACAAATAACATTGCTTGCACAACAGAAGCAATTAGTAGAGGTGGAAACTAAGGAAAATGCACTCCCATATAGCAGTCAATTGTGCTGAATTTTAAAAGAAACGTTTGTAACATAAATACTGCCATACTGATGTAATGCTAATTAATCTCAAGGACAACATTTGGCATATGAATATACATTAAAATCGCCATGCTAACAAAAGATGTGAGAGGGACATAACTCTGCAAATGAGAGTTAATGTGATATACAGCTTAATAAATGCTGAGCTGAGATAACACTTAGTAAGGATAGTAGATGGGATAAATCCATAGACTGCAGTTAATGCATATAAGATGTATATACATAGAATTTATGCGTGCTAGCCAACATGACTAATGTATTCTTCACTTCAGCATGTGTGCACAAGTAGAACTCATCCTTGCAGCTGTTGTGTCATGCACATCAGGAAAGGACATGTTTTGCCATTAACTGTTATTGGCAGCCGTATAAAGGGGTTTATCACCAATAAACATGTAATAGACAAGCATACGTTGCATAGTCATGTGAATGCTAAATGGTAATATAATAAGTCAACATACAAAAGTGACAAATCACAACACAGATCAGATGACATTTCATTATGTTTTCCATTGGTAAATGGCATACATCTCATACATTGTTATACTGGGCATGCACATAAGAAATTATAGGTGACAGTAAGTTAACAGCAATTCAACAGCACCAGCACACAAAAACTGTCATAACAGAGACCCAATCATACTTCCTGATGATTTCACAGCATGTCATACAGTAAGAAATGCTTTATGTAAACCCTCATGTGCCACAAAGCTGTGCTGTATGAAGAAGAGAATTTGCAGTACATAAGAGATGTTTGGATGAAGACATGCTATAATGCCTGTGAACAATGAATGATGTAATAAACATTCACATATTCTCATTTTCAAACATTTGTCAGGACAGATTTCACACAGATGCATATCAATCATGGACATCACAGAAATACACGGATCAGTTGTGTCATCATGAACACCCTTGAAGGCATTACAGCACTATCCTATTTTAAGGTTATGAATGCTCTTCCTTGTAAGGTAATGCTGAAAAAGATGGCCGCCTGAATGTGCCTATTTTCTGTGTGTAATCCACTGCTGTCTGACACAGTTGTTTCACAGACAGATGTTACCAGATTAAAACCTTTGCCTTGAAGTGTACATAAGGGTGGTTGTGAGGCAGCCAACTGTATATGATAGCCATCACTGTCACACTATTTAAACAATGATGGTATTGAACCCCCTACCTATCTTGTTATACAATCTATAAAGCACATTATTAGCAGTCAGCATCACAGGAGAATTCTGAATACAAGGGAGGCATATGGCATCTATGAAGGGATAACTTCAGCAGTGAATTGCCAAGTTGATGTTTGTGTTAAATTAACTTTCACAGCCATCTGGGGTTGTAAATGTTGCCACTACATGTGAGCAAACCAGTTCTGAATCCGCATACAGTCACACTCTTAGACAGTAATTACTACTGTATTTGAACTTCCTACCTACCTGATTACATATTCTAGAGAACAATCTAAGAAAGGCAAGCACCATAGGAGAAATCAGATTTTTAAAGTGTGAGAGTGCACTTTAGAAAGAATAATCTTATCAGTAGGTTCCAGAGAAGATGTTTTTTATGAAAAGTGGGATAGGAGCTCATCTGCCTGTCAGTGCTGTATTCAAACCATCTACCTAACTTATTATTACAGATTCTAAACATCACTGTATAAACTACACATGCTACAGGAGAAGTCTATTTTCAGGGGTGTTAGTGTGTACTTTAGAAAGAATGGCTTCATCAGTGTGTTGCAGAAAAGATGTCGTAAAAGGTTGAATAAAAGGATGGTGGAGTCATCTAGCAGTTTAAAATGCTTCTCCAGAGTGGACATTGATTAAGCATGGTGTGTTGAAGAATTTGCTCACCTGACTCCATACACCCCATCTCACACACACACGATTCTCATGTTGCGCATCAAGCCTCACACCTATCTACTTATGCAATCTAGAGATCACAGAACTGTTTACAAGTGCCATAGGAAAAGTACAACCCTAAAGGGGGGAGAGAGTGCACTTTTGACAGGATGACCTCATCATTCTGTTGCAGAGGGGATGCTTCTATTAAAAGTGGGATAAGGGAGATGTGTGCAAAGTTGAATCTATTATCTTCACGGGAAGTTGACACAGCACCAGGTGTTACTTACCTGTCACTTCACCCTCAACAGGTTACACTTGAGAACTTTATGAAGTATGACTTCCTATATAATGTGTTTATATAATACACGGGTATTAATTGTTTTCTTGACATACTCTCAAGGTTCGAATCCAGATGTATGCAAAAATGTTTTTGAATGTTTTTATAACTCTTTTCATTGTTAAATGTTAGATACTCCTTCCTTGACAAACCATTACCCACCCAGTCCCTGACTCCCTCTCAGCAGGTCTAGGTCTTCTCCCTTCTATGTCATTAGTGTCCCACCTCTGCATTTACACAATGTCTGGCACAGATGAACACCTACAACTGAGACTAAATTGAAGTACACAGGTTATTTCAAAATCTTGTGAGTTTTTGCCTTCAGCCATATTACTCTGCTGTCCTTAGCATGGCTATGCTTAGCTATATATAGACAACATATAACAAGCTGAAAGGTTGAATGTACTGATTACAGTTGTCAAGAGGGTAATGAAGATGAATACATACATTCTGTACTCATACAGCTTCTGAAGGCTACCACTACACTAGCAGCTAGGGCAGAGCTACCAAGCACAGTTGGAGTATTTAGGACAGGGGTGCTGGAAGCAATGCTTCTATAATGGAAAAGTTAAAATACATAAATTCTCATTTTCCACAATGAGAATTTATGTATTTTAACGTTTCCATTATAGAAGTCATAAGAAATTAAATGGCAGCCACTGTCACTCAGCACTGATATGCTATGCTATCCCCTCACAAATGGTGAGGGCAAAAAATGAAGGGTTTTCCATGGGCCATTTCTGGCCACGTGTGCTGCCTGTGATACTATTTTGACCAGATTAAATGTATGAAAAAATGATTGAAAGGACAGTGGTGAAAATGAGCAGCAAGTCGAGGGTGGGACACAGGAAAAAGAATACAGGAAATTGCAGGATGGTGGTGGGAGAGTAACATAGCTATCCAGTTTCTCAGAACATAAATGTACAGTTGTACAAAGAATTTCATGCCTTTGAAAAGTCACTACACTAGGGATGGGTGACAACAACAGAATAATGCTGTATAGCCAGCTGGACCAAATCAAGTTTGTTCAAAAGATATACAGGTAACATGGAGAGTTATGTATGGGGTATATATATATATATATATATATATATATATATATATATATATTTTTTTTTTTTTTTCTGAGATAGGTGCCCATTTTCTATATTTCTCTATAGAGAGAGGAATTTTGGGGAAGAGGTTTAGAAATGTCAGGGTCAAGTTGGCAGAGCAGGTTAGGAACCAGGCACAGACATACAGGATATACAAAACAGACAGGGATGGTGGTGAGCATAAATGGTTGGAAGGCACCTTGACTGGGGATAGGTAGGGGACATCGGAGGCATACCCACATCCAGCTTGAAAACAGTGAATGTCTAGTCTTCACTCTCAGATCTGTATTCGCAGTCTCATGTGTCAGCTGCCTAGATCAATGCTGGGCATGGCATCATTTTAGCAATTTAATGCAGGACCTTTTCAACCCTTGCACTGAGACCCCTGTCCATTATATATTCCACCAGCCCTGTCACCTCCTGCCAGGTGTCAAAATCACCACTTCTACTCATACAGCTTCTAGAGGCTACCACTACACCAGCAGCTAGGGCAGAGCTACCAAGCACAGTTGGAGTATTTAGGACAGGGGTTCTGGAGGCAATGCTGACAAGTAGTGAAAGTGCTGGGTATCTATGCTGCCATCTGTGTAGTTATGTAATTTCTTAGATTCACACATAACATTAGTACTAATGGGATTGCATATTTGGACACATTTATTAGTCATTCTGATAAGGGGTTCAAGTCATGTATTCATAGGAAGGAAACTTTCTCTAATGACTACTTGGAATTCAGTAGTAATCATCCACAGTATGTATTTAAAAATGTGTTTAAGGGGCAATGTATTAGAGCTGCCAGGATGTCATCAACCAAAGAAATTATTTGTAAAGAACTTGAGTTTATTAGATCCATGTTTAGTAGTAGAGGATATCCTAGCCCTTTATTGAAGGACACAGTTCATTATGTCACCAAGGAATTGTGTAAAAAATATCCCCCGGTATTGGGTATGGGTTCTATTAAACTGGTTAATGATGGCCCCACCTCTAATCATGGACATAGTCATCGTGTATGTGTTTTGATGTATTCACCATATGTGCAATACATTAAAAATATTATATGTGGGCATTGGAATTTGATTACAGTTGATGATGATTTAGCTGATATTTTGGGGAAGAATCCCAGTTTTGTTTACAAAACTGGACCCAATACTAAGAAGTTATTGGAGATGAGAGTGAACAGTAAAAGGAAATTTACAGGTACAAGGAAATGTGAGTCCTATAAGCAATGTCATGCTATTTGTGAAGATGTAGGAATTAAATTAGGGGATTTTAACAAGACGTGTATCAAATGTAATGTAGGTAATTGTAACACCAAAAACGTTGTTTATATTGCTAAATGTTTATCCTGCCCTGCCTATTATATAGGTAAGACAGAGAGGCATTTTAGACGACGTATTTATGAGCACATGTACAAGATTAAAGTGAAAGATTCCAAGAATGCCCTATATAGACATATTTTTACCTACGGGAATACACATTGTTTTAAATTTTCTATTATTGACAATGCCGATATATCACCATACGGTGGGAATTGGAAAGCTTTGTTAGCTATGAAAGAGAGCAAATGGCAGATTATGACTGATGCCACGAGATTCCCAGCTATTAATGATTTTATTAGTATTAAACCTTTTCTTATACTTTCTTAATAGATAGGTTATTTCAAGTAATTTATTATAATATTATCATTTTGATTCCTATGTTTTAATAAGTTTTAATAAGTAATCGTTTGAGTATGTTTTTGTAGATCAAACCAATGGATTTTTTGACAGATGTAAAAACACTTTTTTGAGTAAGTAGCTGTATGTCTTTTTAAATGAGAGCAAGTCAGTTTTGGCACCATTTAGAGTATTTAATTGGTTTTATTTTAGGTATACATTGTTCTGATGAAGTCTGTCACAACAGATGAAAGTGCTTAATCTATTGTTTTAGTACATCAATAAAATCTTTTTTGTGTTCTTGTTCGAGCCGTGTTCAAGTTTGTGGAGCTATCTGTGAGCAGCGTTTTCTTTTAAACATAGGAATAAGGTTTACCATGTGTAATGCTCAGACTATTCATACATGTTGCAATCTTCGACAATCAAATCTTTAAAGGCTTCACTTGTATCCCTTGGTGTTCGGAAGGTTAAATATGAAGAACTGTGACATATTTTTATGTTGGGACTTACACAGGGTCTATATTACAAGACTGAAACTTTAGTTAATCGAATAACTAAAGATCGACCTTGTAATATCAAAACCTAAAAATGTTCTGATTTAACCCGGGGAGACACTTCCCTTGGCCACATGGGAAAAAAAACCTTGCCCCCCCCCCCCCAACTAAATATACTAACTCTTGAGATTGCTCCAAACTGGAGAAATGGGCATAATCCACATAACGGCCAAGGGAAGTGTTTCCCTGGTTTAATTCGCCAGTTCGACATTTTTAGATTTCGATATTACAAGATCGATCTTTAGTTATTCAATTTACTAAAGTTTCGATCCTGTAATATACCCTTACATATTGTTAAAAGTGTGTTTTTATCATACAGGAATTGAATCCATGGGATAAAGAATGCAAAAATTGAAACTAAGCTTATTAAGTCTCATTGCCATAGGAGAACTTCATTTAAATCACAGTAATTAGAACTATACTAATTTCAGAATGAATGGAGATGTACTTCAGAGATGCCTGTATGTGTTTGATTTTAAGTAGTCCTTTGAATAAATTCCCATTTAAAAGGCAGTATTTCTGTTTGTAAATATATTTCAGATGAATGGATGGAGCTGCAAGATATGATTAATACAGGTTGTTTTATGCTACATACCTACTTTACAAGACATATTGTCCTAAATACATAGAATGGACATGATCATTCATGATGATTATTAACAAAACTTTTATGCCCATCATGCATATGTAAGTGCATTTTAAATTAAGTGTCATCATTATAAGGATTAAGAAATTGGATGCACATTACCTTGAGATTATATGTGACGCATTAATGATATATGCTAAATCATAAAGTTAGTTGTAGGTTCATAGGAGATTACTAGACTAACAGCTCAAGAGCCCTTACAAGCTTAGGCATTATTACCCAAATGTTAGCCGGTTTCCAATCCATAAGGGCTAGAGGATGGTTTATATTTGTGCCTATTTCTTTTTAATATTTTACAGACTGCCCCTGTCCATGAAGGATATGAGTTCCACCCCGAGAGTGAATTTAAGATTCTCCATACATTGATCCAAACTGCATTTAAAGAGGGTCAGGGGAGACCTCTGCTTTATTTCAACATGTAGCCTGTTTCAGTGAATGAGTAATTTCTGAGACACATATCTATCTCTCTAGCATATTTTGTTCATGTTACAGACTAGGTTTAGATCCCTAGACTGGGTTTCCCTTGTTCAGTTTGTCTTGCAAATTTGTAACAGTTTCATCAGGGTTGGATATGAGTGTGCCTTGTAGGTTAGGCAGAGATCATCCCTTAATAGTCAGTAGGAGACAGAGTAAAGGGAATGGGCATGTTGTTTACACCCTATATTTTTTGTAAAGGAACCTGTGAAGCTGCTCCAGCTGTTGCAAGTGCAAAAAGGTGCATTGTATTCGATTATTGGTCTGATGAAGGATGAGAACAGTCGGACTATAACTTTCTTGGATCTGGATACCATGACTTTACTTATAAGCTGTGCCACATAGAAGGACTTCCTCATTACTGTGGATACATGGCAGTCAAAGTTCAGGCTACTATCTGTCTGTGTACCCAGATTGCTCATCTCTGAGTCCACTGTTAGGGGTGTGCTATTAATATTGTACTTTGCAGGAGTATTTGACTTGCCAAAGGGTATGACTACATTTTTTTTGTATTTAGTTTTAGGCCATGGCTCTGGAAACAATTATTTGTATAAGTCAGACCATTCTGAAGGATATCTAAATCACTGGGGGATTCAGTGATGTCCACCAAATTGCAGTCATCAGCAAACTTAGTTAGCCAAAGCCACTATATTAGTCTTGACTTTAGAGAAGTATATTCCAAACAGGAGAGGTCCCAGCACTGAGCCATGTTGCACGCCACTAGTAACTGGTGTTTTGCTGGATCTGGATTTTCCCATTTTAAAAACATGTTTCCTGTCCATGAGCATTTGTCTATCCATCTGGTGAAGTAAGAATTTATGTCAAGTTTTGTGAGTTTATCTATAGTATAATATCTGATTGGAGAATTGTGCCAAATGCATTATCCAGGTCAAGGTAGATAGTATGACTATTTTATCCTCATCCATTACCATATTAACTTTCTCAGAGAGTCCCACCAGATTCAGCAGATATGACTTGCCCCTGCCAAAGCTGAACTGGTTTGGGTCAAGTGTTTGGAGGATTCCTATGTTGTTATGGCCTTGCATATAAAACTAGTCATGGATCTGTAATTTCCTAGGTCTGTTGTTGGGTCCCCTATATTCAGAGGGATGGGGTGGGAAACGTAAAATTCATCCCTGGTTTGGCACCAATGTCTCTACTAGACAGCGGTAACCTGTAAATAGTTCATCTCCCAGGCCCATGCTTATACTTATCAAGGGTATCAGAACTTGTCAGAGAGTTTGGATGCATGGCTAGGTTTAAAAAGGCTCTTGTGGTCGTTAGCCTAGTAAATACCTATGAACCTATGGGATGATTGTTGCTGTCCTTCACTCGACAGGGACAAAAACAGTCTCAGGGCTGTGGATAAAAAAGAGATCTAATGAGCCTGTTAGGTCCATTTCAAGAATCTAAGAGGCATTGTGGGATATTGTCAAGACCAACTGAAGTTGTGTTTTTAGCTTTAGAGAGCACAGAGTCAACCTAGTCTTTGGTCATAACTGCTAAAGGAATGGTAGAGGGCACTTCTTGGGAGTAACCAGAGATTATGGGTAGATGAAATTTATTTTGGTCTGGTACTGCCATTTCTATGCAGTTATTTACCTTGTACAGGGCTTTTGAGTATGCCTCTGTGTAGGCTTCTGTGTTTTCTGGATTTGGGGAAGCATGGAAATTAGCTATGGTGTCACTTAATAGGAAGTAGTTTACCTTAAAAAAAAAAAATTGAAAAGTTTTGCAGTTAGGTGGGTGTTCCAGTTTTATATTTATTGCAAGGGAGATCTCTTTGTGATCTGATGCAACGAGTAAGGGGTGCAATGCACTCCCATATTTGTGAGTACTGGGTCTAGGATATTTGTACCCATGGGGGGGGGGGTGCAGACTAACTTCTCCAGGGCATTTGCTTTGACAGTGTCAAAACATGTTTGAACCTGCATGATAGTGGTCATGTATGCTTCTCAGTTTATATAGGTGTAGTTGACATCACCAATGATTATGGTATTGGGCTGAATGGTGAGTGATTCTTGCAAATTCAGGTATGCTGTATGGGTTTCTTAGTTCGTGTTGGGAGACCTGTAGCTATCAAGGATATGGTAATGGATTTTTCCTATGGTTAATTGGACATGGAGCAGTACAAGCATGACATATTGTTTGACCAGTATTGAGGTGTGCTTATTATTTATTTATTTAAATTTGTTGACCGGGAGTGTCCGACTGGACGTAGGTCCATTTTCAGCGGAGGCCCGTGGAGAAAAGCTCCACAGTTAAAATAAACAGACAGTATATACATTGGATTACATAGTGAATAACAATTTACATAGCAATTACTTACAACATATTTACAGATGAAGAACATAGTACATCAGTAGACAACTAGAATCTTTATCTAGAAGCTTATCCTTTATGTACATGGATACATCTCCACTTTTGGCTTTTCATGTTCAGTGGGTGATCAGAATGTATGAAAGGCATTATAGCCTTGCACTGCTGTGGTGCTTTCTATGGCTTTGAACCATGTTTCTGTAATTGTACAGATGTCAGCATTTTCCAGGTTAAGGAGTTCTTCCTGGGAGCTTAGTTTCTAGTTGAGACTTTTAGCTTATGCTGAGTAGATTTTGTTGAAAGGCTTATCTGTTTGGCAATGCCTAAAAAAGGCACTATATGGGTTGTTTTGGCCAATATCTATAAGCCTAGTGGTGACAGGTGAAGACCATTCTTGGCAAAACAGCATGACCTTTGGAATGATATCAGTAGCTAAAACAATTATTAAAGTCAATTATTTTCTGTTGGTGTTGTGGCATCATCCTTGGAGACAGTAGAATGCTGCACAATGCTAGGCTCATACCTGCCTGTGTCACATATTTTAAGAGCTGAATCATGTATCTTTTCATATAGGCCAGGAAGGTATATCTCAGGGTCTATATTATATATTTGAAGTTTCAAAACTTCGAACCTCATACGTTCACCAACATATGAGGGAAGTTTGAAACATCAAATATATAATAAAAAATAAAAAAAAACTTATCTCAATGCTCTGAGCAGGGTGGCAAGTCCACCCACATGGGGGGGCAGCACCCCCACCCCCCTACTTAAATATACTAATTCCGAGATCGCACTTCAGTGCAGAATAGGGAAATTTTCTCATTCTGCGCTGCACAGATCCATTACTTTTAACCTTTGAACTTTTTAAAGTTTGATCATATGGTGTCGACCATATGACATTCGAACTTTAAAAAGTTTGAATAATTAATAGGTACCCATATCTCATCATTATTGCCCACATGAACTATGACTAAATCATACTGGTACTTGGGGTTTAGTGATGAGAGTGCTTGTGTGATCTGGTGAATCCTGCCCCCTGAGAAACAACTAACTGTAACCTTCTCCTCATCCAGTCTGGGAAAAGGACATCAGTGTGTCTCACAATGGAGTCTGCTATGACCAAAATATTAGGTTTGGTGTTATGCCTTATGGGTTTGATAGTTGAGACACAGTGAGATGTGTTTTATGTGTTGTGGTGGGAGATGTCTTATTTGTGTGCATGTGTAGGTTCTGGGGACTGCACCTGAGAGGCCTTTGAGGTTTGGGTAAGTTGCATGTCCGCACCTTTGTATATATGAGCCTTTGTGTCTGATCTTTTGTAAGTGCAGTGATTGTTGTATGTGCTGCTGTGACATCCTGTTTGACATTTTTTTGCTTCTGTATGTGAGAGGCATTCCTTCAGTGGCATTGTGTAACTACATCTCTCCCATACTATATCTATCTGTTTCAGAATTAAGTGGTTGGTAGTAAGGCATTTGCTACATTGCCTCAGGATGCCCATGTCCACCAAAGTAGATGCAGATATAGCTGAAAATTGCCTATTCATGGTTGCAGCTGCATAAAATGTGCTTTACAAAGGAAGATAATGGAGGATGTTTGCAAATGGATGGGGATAGGTTCTTAATTAGTGCAATCTACAACTAACCTACCCAGTCATGCTGCCTAACATGTTAACCAGTTGCTTTTTGAGCAGTAAAAGTTCTGCGTGTTGTAATGTAACCTATAGCTAACTAAATGCAGCAATGCTGTTCAACTTGCAAATTATTAACACAAGGCTGATATACAAGCCAGGGAAAAAGCAAGTTTTATACTAGGTATGCCCAATAGGAGAATCAGGTAAGCACACAGTAAGATTTCCACCAGCAATTCCCAGCTCAGATAACTAATATCAGATGTCTCCTGCCACATGAGAGCAGACTTTGACCCTCATGATGCAAAATGACTGGTTTGCTGCTCAAGTATTATGGAACCACAAAGATTGATGCCAAAAAGCACTGAAAACAGAAGATACAGTGTTTTTACAGTAATACAATTGCAGAGCAGAAGCCCTTACACCAGTGGAAAAATGCTCTCTAATAAATAACACAAAAATCTTGCAGAATTCAAATGAAAACAAGCAATACACATTTAAGATAATGCTTAGTTTCATTTTTCTTGCCAACGATGGACTTAGATGCAAGCAAAGTCTCTCAAACCCTCTGATGGTTTCATCAAAAGATAAGCAGCTCTGGATAACTGAGCCACAACTCAAACATTAAGGCTCATACAAAGCAACTCTTGGTTTGGCTACTTTGTCTGAAAGTTACAGAGAGTCTGCTGCATCTAAAGCCATCCACTGCTAAAATAATGGAAATAAGTATTATTTTGCACTTCTGCTGCTTATTCCTAATGTATTCCATAGTAATCCTGTATTAATTGTTACATTTTAACAGAATTTCTGAACTGAAATGTTTCCACTGCTGTTGTAGTACTTATTTTCATTGCATCTGCTAGTGTTACAGGACAGTAGTATTTAGATTGTGTGGTTCCCTGCACTTGAGCTCTAAAACATGCAATTTTACATTAATAGGGTTTTCTGATTTCAGTCTTGGAGGTTGCAGGTTAAAGATTTATTGTGTGTTTTTCTGACTGATCATAAGCCTTGCTGTTGTAAAACCGATTTTTCTGATTCTATATGAGGCCAGTTTTTGTGTGGGTTTATCCTCGATTCCTCAGAGCTGTCTTGGTTTGGTTACTTTACCTGAGAGTTACAGAGGATCTGCTGCGTCTAAAGCCATCAACTGCTAAAAGAGCAAAAATAAGTATGTTGTACTTCTGCTGATTACTGTTATTGTATTTCGTAAACGTATTAATTGTTGCACTTTAGTAGAGTTTCACAGCTGAACTGTTTCCAGTGCTGCTCTAATTCTTAATTACATTGTGTCTGCTAATTCTGCAAAACAGTAGTATTTAGATTTTGTGGTTTCCTTGCACTTGATCTCTAAAAACAGCATTTTTACATTAATAGCGTTTTCTGACTGCACTACTGGGGCAGAAGTGTGCTGTGGCAAACCTATCTGAGTTTGGGACTTCTGGCTTAAAGCTTATAAAGTGCTTTAATAATTGCTCTGTAGGCCTTCCTGTTGTAAAACTTGTTTTTCTGACTCTATATAATCCCAGTGTTTGCCCTAAGCTGCTTTCTGCACAGCTATGCTTGCCAGTGCCCTGTATAGATGCAAATGCTATCAAGTTAACATTTCCCTAGGAATAACGGTCTTTGCAACCTTCCCCAGGACCCCTTCTTCTTCAGTAGCAAATGGCTTGTGCTCAGAGCAGCTTCACCTTGTTGGATAGCTGCAGTTCAGACTGAGCATAGCACCAGTCCAGTAAATTTCCCCACACTTCTCCCTGGTTAAATCCATAGTAAAAAAACTGAAGCCATGAATAGGCATGTTCCTGCTATGTTTGAGGTCAGTCTGGTGGACATGGGTATTCTGAGACAATGTTGCAGTTGTCTTATATATACTGACTACCACTTAATCTTGAAACAAACAAACACGTTATGTGAAAGATGTAGTTGACTATGAAAAGTAAGACATGACTCCCACATACTGACAAATCAAATGACAAACAGGTTGTCAGCCCATGCACATCATTTCCTCAATAAATACGGCCTTGACACATAAACCCACATATGCAAAGGTATTCAGAAGTAACTAAACAGAACCTCAGAGGCCTCCCATACTCGGCTCTCAGAAACCACATGCAAACAAAACCAACTCAACACCAACCACTACACAAAAAATAAAGAACACAGTGTCTCCACAAACAAGCCCCTAAGGCAAAACACCATGCATTCAAAGATCTTGGTCATAGGAGACTCCATCCTAAGACATATGGACATCCCCCCTCACCAGGTTGGATAAAGAGGAGGGTTACAGTCAGTTGCTTGTCAGAGCCAGGAATCACCAGACAATGCAGGAACTCAGGTCTCTCAACCTCAGTTACCATTATGACTCACTCATAGTCCATATGGGTGTCAATCACCTGAGGTGTACCTCCCTAGACTATATGAAGCAACACATGATGGTCCTCTCTAAATCCATGTCGCAGGCTGGTATGAGCCTCACATTGAGCAGTACTCTGCTGTCTCCAAGAAAGATAACACAATGCAAACAGAAAATGATTGACTTCATTAATTGACCTAGTTACTTGTGTCATTCCAAGGGGATCCAGTATTTGTCAGTCTGGGACAACATAATTACCAGACCATGTACTTAGCCAGAGATGGTCTGTACCTGCTGTTGCTAGGTTTTTCAATACTGGGGGGCATTAACCACCCCAAGCTGAAAGTACTACTACTCAGTGCTAGGAGTCTAAACAAGAAACTATACACCCTGGTAGCTGTCTTCATCCTGGAGAATGCTGATGTCTGTACAGTTACAGAGACATTGCTCAAGGCTGCAGAAAACATCCCAGCAGTGCAAGGCTACAATGCCTATCACACATTCTGACTACCCTCCGAAAAGGGAAAAAAAAAAAAGGAGGTGTTTTCATTTACATAAAACATTCATCACACCTCTATATTAGTCAAGCAGGATGAATCACTTGACCTATTCCATGACTATCTGACCATAAGCAAAATCTACCACCATATCATCTCTAGGTTCAGGTCCCCCAACTATGAACCATGAAAACCATTCCACATACCTGAAGTTACTAGAATCACTTATCATTCAGCTCTACACACTACTCATCAGTGATTTTAACAACCCCTCCATAAATTTTGAAACATATACAACCACTAACATGAAATGCTCTGTAGCAGCTGGTCTTCACTCCCACTAGGGTTTCAAATATCCTTGACATAGTATTTACACACATGGGAAGAGCTGCACCTCCCCCAGTGTAATGTTCTCATAAGTAAGATTGGATCTTAAATCTGATTCCATTGAAATAAATGTAATGGTAGTACCCCTATCAAACCCTAAAACAGTAAATCATTTTTCCAAGGCAAATTACCTTCTATATAGCTTACGTAATTTTAAATCCCACCCCCAACCCCGAAAACATGGAGGCCTATGCAGAAGTATTCACAAAGGCCCTGTGCAACCACTTTAACACAGCATAGAAATTACAGTACCTGACTGAACTAAACCCATGTCTAGCTGGAAAAACAAGCCATCCTGCTGGACCCCTAGCATAAACAGACTATATAACAGATGGAAAAAATTCTTATACAGAAATAATTGGGAGGGTGCACAACAGAGAAACAAATCCCTCATTAGTCTCAACAGGCAAATCAGGGAGCTAGTCAAGTCTTCAAAAGCTAAATACAAGACTAAAACAGCTTCCCAACCAAAGGATAACCACAAGGTGTATTTTAGTTATGTCTGAAATCTTAAGGGAAACATTCTGCAATGTGCTGAGCTAGCTGTAGATGACACTACCTATACTCAGAATAAATGGCAAACCTGCTGGCCAATAAATTTGGCTCAGATTTCACCTCCACATCAGCTCCAGTTACTCCCAATAAAATACCCCCTACCATTCCTTTGCCTTTTGTCAAAAAAGACAGGTAATCACTGTGCTCTTGAAAGCTAGAAACATACCATCAATAGGCCCTGACAGACTATTAAATAGATTGAAGCATGATATAGCAGAACAAATTAGATTTCCATTTATCCACAGTCTCCAGACAGGCTTTGTTTCAGAAGAGCTGTGAAAAGCAACAGTCATCAATCTGCACAAGGGGGAACAATCAACTGACCCAGGAAACTACCAACTCATAAGTCTGAATAATCTCACATTCAAGGCTATGGAAAGGATAACTGTGGAACTCATTAACAATGACATGGAAATCTCCAGACTCTAGATGCAATCCAGTTTGGCTTTGTCAAGGGCAGTTTCTGCCTGGTCAGTCTGGTGGACTTCTTTGAGAAGGTCACCAAGGCCATGGATGAGGGTAAGACAATGCATACCAACCACCTTGACCTGGCCAAGACAGACACAGTAACCCACTCAAGTATTATAAATAAACTCACAAAACTGGACATAAACCTTTATGTCACGAGGTGGCTAGCCAAATGGCTCACCAATAGGATTCATGTTGTTAGAGTGGGGAATCCACATCCAGCAAGAGGTCAGTCATCAATAGTGCACCATAGGTCTCAGTACTAGTCCCCCTCCAGTTTGGGATATACTTCTTAGATGTCAAGGCAAATGTACATGACCTTTGGCTGACCAAATTTGCTGATGACTACAAGTTGGCAGCAGTCATTGACTCCCCAAATGATGGTGATATCCTACAGAAAGGTCTGACACAGGCTAATGATCGATGTCAGAGCCATGACCTCAAAATAAAGGCAAAGAAATTCATAATAATACCCTTGGGGAAATCAACTATCCCTACAAATTGCAATATTGATAGCACTCCCCTAACCGTGGACCCAGTGGTGAGAGATCTGAATACTCAAATAGATAGTTTTCTGAACTCTGTATCCATAGAGTTGAGGAAATCCTTCTGTGTGGCTCAGCTTGTAAGTAATGGCAAGACATCTAGATCTAAGGATGTCATTGTACCACTGTACTCAGCCCTTATCAGACAACAATATAGTACAGTGCACTCTTTGGCATGTACCTCAGGAACATGCAACGATGGAGCATCCTCAGAGATTTCAAACAAAAAATTACAGGGTATAACCAACATGTTATATGTGGATCAATTAAAAGCACTATCACTGTATTTAGTTTGCTTTTTATTACTAAGGGTTTTTCTATCTCTGACCTACAAGGCATTTTCTGACCCATCCCTGATGGAAATGTTGCATATTCACAAAATTCTATGAGGTTTAATAGCTCTAAAGATCTAAACCTAATCTCTGACATGAATAGATCATGTTGGAGCGACACATATGTTTAAATGTAAAAATACAATAAATCCAAAAACAAACACAAACAATTCCACCAGAGACAATAGTCCAAAACTACTGGAATAAATCACAATGCACTGCTAGGATATCTTTTTTTTCGCACATATAGGATTTTGTCCCGAAACCAATGGGCCTTCATTAGATAAAATGATTTCCTAACAAGCTACATTTTTAAAAAAACTGATGAACCAATAAACTTGCATCAATTATACACACCTTATTCTTATAACCAATAAAAACCTTCACATAAAAATATATTCAAGCCCGTACACATCCATCCTTTGTCCAATCACCAATAAATACTACTGGCCAGTGGACATATAAATATCAAAGAATTTACCAATCATTTTTCTTTCTTAAAACACATTATTCATTCATAATTATAAACATAATACATACAGTTTAACTTTATTAACAAGTACAACCACTTCCATAATTTTTAATATATTTCATATATAAACTAAAATGTCAAAATAACAACTCTGCCGTGTTTGTCCAAATGGTAAAACATTGAAAAAAATGTTTTTTTTTTTATTTTTACGGCACTGAGTTGTTTTAACCAATAGGATCTTAAGAAAGTGGCTTATATCCAATCGTACGGATCTTCGGCACAAAACTATATACATAAAATATTACAATTAAGCTGTTCAGCATTGCCGAAAATCTTATACTCCTATTGGATCACACTCAGCCAATAGAGAGGCCAATTCAGCTCAAACCACCAATCACAAGATAATATTCATTTATGTACATAAATTAATGAAGGTCTGCTGAATGGCAATTGCTGAAAATTTGATTATATCATTGGATCAAATTCCACCAATGAAAAGGCCTGTCCAGCTCAAGCTGCCAATCACAACATAATATTCACAACCTTACTGTGAGCTTGACTGACTGGCATTGCCGAAAAAGTTTGTACTCCAACACTGAGATGTTCTAACCAATAAAATCTTACGGAAATGTCTTCTACCCAATCGTAAGGTTCTTTGACACAAAACTATACACATAAAATAATACAATTAATCCAACAATTTTATACTCCTATTTGGTCACAATCAGCAAATAAAAAGGCCTATTTGGCTCAAACCACCAATAGTAACATATTATTCATTTATGTACATAAATTACTAAAAAACGACTGACTGGAATTTGCCGAAAATTTAGTTCTCTCATTGGATCAAATTCCACTGATGAAAGGGCCAATTTGGCTCAGACCACCATTCACAATGTGCTATTCACAGCTTTACTGTGAACTCGACTGACCGGCATTGCCCAAAAATTGGCATTCCCATTGGATTGTATTCCCCCAATGGAAATGCTTATTAAACTCGAACCACCAATCACACCTTAACCTTCACAACCTTACCATAAGTAACAAACAAAACTACTATAAAAATTCATATTCAAAAATCACCTCCTAAAAGCCTATTTACACATTCATCGTATTGTTTAGATGTAGAACAATATTGTGAATACATCACATTAACAAGGCAGTGTGCAGAAAACATATTATACATACATAATTCCTACTCAACCGATAATTTATAAAACCAAACTAGACAAACCAATACTAACTTGGAGACGTGACACTATCTACATAGTCACCACTCTTTGGTATTTCACTGGCCATTGGTCAGTGAATTGACGAATCACAACAAATTCATGCTACTAACCAATGATCTGCTAACTCAAAACCCTACATTAAGTGTATTATTTAAACTCAACTCTTCCATTAACTCATTCAACCTATAAAGCAATATATTATTCAATTTACAAATGACCAAAATGAAAAAAACTGTTTGTTATCTCGGTATAACAAAACTAGTTCATCAATACCAGCACATAAATAATTACCTTACCTCACAACTGACCAATAACAAAACAAATATCATTCCATCTACCAATAGTGTTCACTAGTGAACCATAACCACACCTATCTATAACAACTTGCTCTCAGTATCACATTCACTGAGACACAACACAAATATTCAAATACTAACATATATAATCATAAAATAAATAATGATACCTAACCAAACAATAAATAAACACTTTATATATTGAACTATTAGTTATTATCTAGAAGTTGCCTTCAGTTTCAACAAACAAGCAATCAAAGCTGCTTCGTTTAAGCCTAGCCAAAATGCAGAGAAAGGCTCATTTGACAGAATAACTCTGCTTTTTTCAAGTAATAATTGCCAGGCACCTCCTCTGTTTGATTCAACAACAGACTGCAATACAATAAATTTAAATTTAAATTAAATTTAAAATTGTGATCGCAGTTCTCCGAAATGTGTCTATAAAGGGCATTGGCTAATTCTATTTTTTTACTTCCATTCAGTCTTGCCCAAATAAAAACATGGGCAGGATGAACATAAAGCACAATACACAACTTTCTTGCAATTACAGCATGGTTTGCCTTTAATAAAAATAGTATAATCATTAATCGTAATCTGATTTGTTAAGCAAATATATTTTTGAAACATAGGATGATTACTTTGAAAAAGCAAAAATGAGTTTGAATACATCTGCTTACGATAGATTTTAGCCAATAATTTATGATTAGTATCATCCTTTTTAACAGGACATCCAAATATGCTACCTGTACATCATCAATTATATGGGTAAATTGTAAGTAGTGCCATTATTATATGAAATAAAGGGTTTAATTTCAGAATTGTCACCAGCCCAAAGAATAAAAATATCGTCCTGATATCTTAAATATAGATCACATTTGGAAAAATAAGAATAATTCAGGAGGTATTTATATTCCCACATTAACATAATATTGACATAAAGTCTGCCACAGGCAGAACCCATGGCAATGCCATCCTGCTGCAAATATAAATCATTCTCGAACAATATAAAATTAGACTTCAAAACCAGATCTAATAATAATTCATATGTATTGATGTAAGCCAATCATTAGCGGACCGGAGTTCCGCTGTGGCAACCCCTAACAGGGAAAAGCCGAAAGATACAACATGTATTGATAGAACTATGTAACACCCCTTTCATCTCAAGAAATTCCCTAAACCATTCTTCTCCAGTGGAATGTGGGATACATGTGTGGAATGTGGGATACATGTGTACATATCCTTAATATCAATTGTAATAAAAGTCCAATTACTTCTATAAGAACGCTTATTCAGCTATCTAAGAAAATCCCATGAATCAGTACAGACAAATGGTTCACTGTAAACAATATTCTTAAGTTTTGCATCTAACATTTTTGCCATTGGTTGAGTGATAGATCCCGTATCGTCCACAGTGGGATGCATAGGAGGTTGATGTATGACCTTATGCAACTTTGGAAGCCCAAACATTGTAGGTGTAATGGGAAAATCAACATTCAAATAGTTGTATTGATGAATATCAATGGCCCCCTCCAAAAATGTCATAAATATGACTTCGAATTCGACCATATATCATATTCCGTTCATTAATTGAACTTTGTTTATATGTTCTAGAATTCAACTAATGTTTCATTTTTGTTACATAATCACATCTATCAATGGCAACTAAGCCTCCACCCTTATCTGGTTTAATAAACCTTACTTGTGAGTTATTTTGCAGAAAATCCAACACTGCACATTCATCTACACTAAGATTATTGTTGGCATATTTACTCTTTCTAGTGTAAATACCTTTAATATCCAGCTCATACATGTTTTGAAACAATGTTAACGTGTGATGCAGTGGGGGATTATAGATGCTAGCTACTCTAAGTGGGTTATTGACATATACATTATTCAAGAACATTGAACGTAAATTTAACTTACAAACATACAGCCTTAAGTCCATTAAAGTCTGCACATAATTCATGCATTTGAAGGGAACAAAAGTCCATCCTTTCAAAAACAGGTTGCACATATCCGTGGAAATTTCAAGAGAAGAAAAATTATAAACTTTAAAGTCTCCTTTAGCATTTGTTTAAATCTGCAAGGCTGGCAGTCTAAATTCCTTACTCATAAGTTCAGAAACTGATAAATTCAATTTCTCCCCTTCCAGTTCTGAGAACCCTTCCCTCTCTGATTCCTCCATGTTCCTCTGTTTGAACCACCACCTCTCCCTGGGTATACCTGCTGGCAATTTTGATTTTTCAGACACTCTGATCATCGTGGACCAGCCATTTGTTGATCTCCTAAAACATCATCAGTATCTTCTAATTTATTGTTATGCCAGTCATTGCTACTTTCATTCATATATACTTTATTCATATTATACATTCATTCATTCATATTATATCAATTGGAGGTGTCTTTGGGTTTGTTGGACCAAACTTGTGAACCAGGAGGGGCTGGATTGGCAGCATTTTTGTTCTAAACATCCATGTCTCTGGACAATTCTTTCATTTTCCTTGACTTTATTACATTCATCTGTTCTTCGACAGACTTCAGGATGCATGTATATTCATATTGGTTGTCAGAAAATGTAAGATCTTGTGTAATAGAATTATGTAACACCAAAATGTCCTTAGTGAGCATCTTGATGGTAGAATTGTTGAATTTTATAACTAAATCCATGTACTCAAAACCATGTTTGTCGAACAGCTGAAGCAGTTCTTTATGAAACGGTGAATTCTCCACCAAACCCATAGGGTAATGCCATAATCACAAGCCTTTCAGCACAATTTGTCTTTTGATGCACTCTTTGAAGTAGTCCGAATCCATCTGTAACTTCTTAATTTTGAAAAGACAACAGTCAAATTCAGATAATTTGTCACAAACATTTTGGTTGATGGTATTGGGTTCATTGCTGAATGTAGTTGAACCCTTTAAAAATTCTTTAAAATTAATAGTTTGATGATGACTAGATTGGCTGATGCACACAGTTCCTGTTTTCCTACTCAAATCAGGTTCAGCCTCAAGTATTTGTGACAACTGATTACCTGACGGAGTGTTGAGACCATTGTTAACTTCCAAAGAGGAAACAGGAATATTGTAAGTCGAAAGCTGGGACAGATGCAAGGCTTGAGTTGACTGTTGGAAAACTGGAAACTTTTCCAGTTTGTCCATTCTTGATTGAGCTGCTGTACTAATGCTGTCAATTCACCCGAGTTTTCCAAGGGTGATTGTGTCACTGGAGGAGAAGAATCCATGCTGGCAAGTAAAACAATCAACACACCAAATGATACAGAAGACTACAGTAAATCCAAAAACAAGCATGAAAAAAAAAATGTTTCTATGTTTTACAGTTTGGTCAAACACAGCAGAGTTATTTTGACATTTTATTTTATATATGAAATGTATTAAAATTATGGGAGTGGTTGTATTTGTTAATAAAATGAAATTGTATTTATTATGTTTATAATTATGAATGAATAATGTGTTTTAAGAAAGAAAAATGATTGGTAAATTCTTTGTTATTTATATGTCCATTGGCCAGTAGTATTTATTGGTGATTGGACAAAGGATGGATGTGTATGGGCTAGAATATATTTTTATGTGAAGGTTTTTATTGCTTATAGGAAGAAGGTGTGTATAACTGATGCAATTTAATTGGTTCATCAGTTTTCTTAAAAATGTAGCTTGTTAGAAAATCATTTCATCTGATGAAGTTCCGTTGGGTATGGGACGAAATCCTATATGTGGGAATAAAAGGATATTCTAGCAATGCGTTGTGATTTATTCCTGTGCTTTTGGACGATTTTCTCTGGTGGAATTGTTTGTGTTTGTTTTTGGATTTATTGTAGTCTTCTGTATCATTTGGTGTGTTAAATGTAAAAATAAACATAAAGTAAAACCAGCACCACAACACTTGATAGTAGAACAAATTTATTAACTTACACTTGCTAGTATCCAAAGATTTTCACTATACCGGTTTCATCAGTCAGACAGCCAAACAGTAAAAGAAGCAGCTTTAAAAATCCTAATAAGTCTTGCAACTGAAATCATGTGACTTTTATAATTAAGTATTTAAAGACACAAGTATATACATATATGAAAAATGTGAATGAAAAGCATAATATATACAATAATAAAAATAAATAAAATATACCTTTTTATCATTTTATTCTGTATCTTAATTCATTTCAAAATTGATTTCAATGTACAATTGTTATTAAGACCAGGAGGTTGCTGTGCCTTAAATTAAATAATCCATTTGGTCTCAAGAATTTTAATA
This sequence comes from Protopterus annectens, assembly GCF_019279795.1. NCBI lineage: Eukaryota > Metazoa > Chordata > Ceratodontiformes > Protopteridae > Protopterus > Protopterus annectens. Next base: position 490,131,777 of record NC_056751.1, read on the forward strand.
TTGTTTTTAATATTTCCATCTGTAATACTTTCATTTATTGTGAATAGGATTAGGAAACAGAATTTGAGGGTCATGTCTGTGTCCTTGATGTGCTTAAAAAGTGCATTACTTTCTGTTTGTCTTCAGATATCTGATATATGTTCAAAATTCATTCCTTTAGCTTTCTATTTGTCTTACCTATATAGAAAGAATTACATAGCTTACAGACATAAATTATATTTTTTTGTATTATATGTTCCTAAAGACTTACTGTAAGATAGAATGGTTCTTGTTTAACCAGATGAGTAATAGATTTTTCTGTGTAAATATAAATACATAATTGGCAATTATGGCACTTATATGTGCATACTTTGAAGATGTTATTTTGTTAACATATTTTTCCTGTTTTTTTTTATAGCACAACATATTTTTAGGATTAGCAAATTTCTTATAACCAAAAGTTAATTGTTGTAGTGTATTGTCATTAAAGCTAATATATTGCATCATAAGCCAACATGTCTTCATAATTTCTTGTACTTTATGTGTTTTGGTGTCATAAGTGAGAACACATCTAAAACTTGCTCTAGTATTATTGTATTTTGTCATTGGATTGTTGCCTATAGTAGTCTGATTAATTAAAGGAACAGATTTTTTAGAAAAAATAGGTCTTATTATACTTTCACTATGCCTTTGCACTTCTGTAACTAGTTTGTTGACAGCTTGTTCTTTATATCCTCTTTGCATAACATCTCTATCCCTAATATCCAGTTGTTTATTCATATCTTTTTTCTAGTATTGAGTCTTGCAACAAATGTAAGCTGATTCTTAACTATGTTATTGAATATGTGAGGGGGTGGGTATTTCTTTTATGGAGATATGTGTTTTTGTTAACCTGTTTTTAAAGTTGTTTCTATCTTACCAGTAGTAAAATAAATAGTGTGTTCAAAATGTAAAAAGTCAGTTGAATTTGAATTTAATAAAAATATCAGTAAAAGATGTAAGTGATCTACTCCATATCAAAATAAGTATCCAAAAGCATCTGTAAAACAATACGTTCTTAAAAAAATCACTTTTAGTTTCAGAGAGAACAAATTCCGACTTCCATTTATTCATAACTAAGTTGGCATAGCTATTTGCCATGGGAGTGCCCATGGCCACACCTCTACATTATTTAAATATTTTTTCATGAAATAGAAGAACATTATTTGTGAAAATTTCTGTTAAACCACATATAGCATTAATCTCAGTAGCTGAAAACAATGCATGTTGAGTAATAAAATCCTGAAGATATTCTATACCAATTTCATTGGGTATAGATATAAATAATGCTATGGTATTAACTTTGCTAATAACAGTATTCACCTCTCTATTATCTATATGCAAGCATATTATATGTATAAAAATGTAGGGCAGCTAAGTTGTGAAATTATTATAAAGGCTACTAGATGGCATACCAGCACCATAGAAAGAAAATGAACAGTTGTATATAATTATAATAATAAAACTGTTTTTAGATTATATTCATTTGGTCTAGGAGCTGTTTTTCATATGGAATATTTAGTTTGTGATGTTTTAATGTGGGATTTTACTGTTTAGGGGGAGTTGTAATGTATATATATATATATATATATATATATATATATTTTTTTTTTTTAATTGAGAAGTAAGTAAATTAATTGGGTCTTTATCTTAATTTGTGGGATTTGTATTGGTTTGATATAACAGGAGGCACATGGTGAGGGTATGCATATATCTGAAGAAGTCTCTATTTTGACAAAAATGTAGTGAACTGTTAAGCATTATAAGCATTAATGTGTGTGTATTTGTTGTTGCTTTTATCATGATTCCTTGCACTATTGGTGGAAATAAAGGATTGAAAGCTCAATAGATTGAGCGTTGCCTTCTGAAGTGTCATTTTTCTTTCTTTATGCAAGTATTCACTGATGCCAAAAGCACTACCATCACTTGTGTCTCACAATATCAGGCATCAGGACTTTAGGTAATGACATCAGAATGGAAACGTGGATAGGGCACGACACAAATATTTACATTTTTCATAAAGCATATACAATTTATAGTGAAATCATTTCTAGTGACGTATCTGTTGGATTTCTCAGTACTGAGATTACTTGAGTTTCCTACCTCAGCACATATTCATACACTGTGATACATGTCAATAATTATGGTTTACTATCACATGTTCGACTCAATATTGTTCTATAGTACAGATGTCTGAACCAAATGTTCGGAAATCTGAATACCTAACAATGTTAATGTCGAACAGAACATTTCAGTGCAGTCGAATGTCAAAAACATCGACTGCACTGAAATACTCCTACCTACACAACACACTACAACAGCTGTTTGCAGGGAGGCAAGCCCCCTGCACCCCTACTTATATATACAAACTCCGAGATCGCACTACACTGAGGGTAAGGGTACATTTCCTCATCCCCCTATAGTGCGATCTGCACTGCAGTGTTGGAGCTGTCAACAGTGGCCATTCACTCAAGTCAGCTTCGGCATTGTGGTGATCACCCTAATGTTTCTGGGAAGTGGTTTCCGGTTTCCGCACATAGTTTGTTTGTCTAAAAGATGAACGAACATGTGATAGTAAATCAATATTTATTATGGCCTCTGTCAGAAAAATTATCTGTAAACAGATCTCAGACCCTGCATCACCTGTACTGTTTATTTAAGCTCACTTAATTTACGCCTTATGCCTTAGAGATATGTATGAGACATCTTGAATTTCTTCACTCAGTACTGTCCAGAGTGCTGAGGAAAGAGCACCACTGCCAATCCCACTTTCACTACTGATGGCATTCCAAATTACACCTGCCAGTTTTTACTTTGGGGAATAAATTGCCATTCACTGCTAGTGACCACTGACCATGAACAGAGCAGAATATCAAATGCATGCAATAGATAAAGAGGAAAAATTACTCCTTTTGAAGCAAATACTTTAAATGTACATTTTTGATGTTTCCTCAACTTTGTTATATTGTGACAGTAACCTGCATGGATTTGAACAATCAAACCAGGATATTAGGAACAATCATTTCTGATTATATTTGATATTTTCCACCAGCAAAGAAATATGTTATAAAGGATTATTGATAATTTTCTAAGAACAATGTTATCTCATTTTTATTGCCTGTGATATCTGCACCAATGAGTAATGGGGTCCCCCGAATATTCACAACGTTCCTTAATAAGAGACACTTACTATGGTCATTACAACAGCATTTGAATGTTAGGAATGTTTTTCTCCTAACTCAATGTACTTTCAGACTTTTTGTTAAGTTTCTTCTCTCTGACACATCTTTAGTAAGTATATATTAAAGAGGTGAGACTTGGAAACACTGATTGTTCCTGCAGTCACACTAATCAGTGACTCCTGCAAGCGATTGGTAGGGAACACTTCTTGGTGTTCATCCAAAAAACTGCTAAGGTGTGTGCGTGCAACTGTGAAGGTCCTTACACTGTTTACCTTCATTGCACTTATTGCAGATTGAGCTATTCCAGGAAAGCTAATGATTTAAAATCTCATTTGCATACCCACAGTGCTAATATAGAGAAGACAGTCTCAAAGATATTCAAAGAGAAATACAGGCAAAGGTATCCTGATATTGAAAATTTCACAATAAAAAGATTAAGAACACAAAGATATAATGTAGAAAAGATGATTAGTAAAGCAGAAGTTAAAGAAATAGAAGTTGAAGTTATGGAGTGCCTGCAAAGTGAAGGATTTAATGTAGAAGGCCTAAAAACAGACTACATCACAGCATGATGGAGTGTGTCCCCAGAATAAAGAAAAGCAAGAAGATCAGGAGACATTTGAAGAAGAAATATGGACAGGGGAATGGAAAAGAGATTTAATATTGTGTAATATTTATGCAAAGAAGAAAGCAAAACTAACCAATACAAAAAACACAGCACCAAAGATATTTGAAGAAAAATATAGGTAAAGGAATCCAGATATGGAAAACTTTACAATACAAAAAATAAGAAAACTAAGAGGAAAAGCAATAAAATAAATTAGTAATGGAGAAATCAAAGAAATAGAAATTGAGGTTATGGAACAGCTGCACAGAGAAGGATTCAGTGTAGTAAATCGAGTACAGAAAGCACCACAACAGAATAGAGCAATGGATATCCAAATTAAGGGAAAATCAGTGGAACAGGAAGCAATTGGTTAGGTGCCATATCAAGATATTTTGGAGCCTTCCAGAGGAAACCAGTATAAATATTCACTTGAAGCTAGACAGCAAGGAAAGGAACAGGAAACTGTGGAAACTCTGATGCAGTCAATGTTGAGGAGTGATAGGCCAGTGAGTTCCCATATGACAGAACAGAAGATACAGGATGAAATTGAAGAGAATGTGCCACAGGAAGATGCTATAGAACTTTCTACAGAATGTCCGCAGGAAATGGAAAAAGAGGGATGTGCCCTCAGTATGGAAGAAAATTAGTTAAAAGAAGAGTTGCTTGATTTAATAGACAAAGATAGATATATCAAGATCAATGAGAGAAGTAGACCGCAGAAGGTTAATAAAACCCCAAAAGTTACAAACTTGATAAAACAAATGAACACAGTAATTAGGACTATCCATAGAGATCCATGCAATATAACAGAAATAAACAAGCTATATTGCTGTGCTGCTAAATTAATAACGGATAAAGTTCTACCACAGGAACACAGGGTAGCAAGGGAAAAGAGGGGGCAAAGCGATTATTATCATGGAAATATCATATAGAGAAAACTATAAAGCAGCTAAGACAAGAAGTGTCACTGCTAGAAGATTATAGAAGAGGGAATAGATCAACAAAAATACTAAGAAAGATAGATGTGATAAAAGCAATGTGCAGTATTAGAACAGACCAGGATCTATTATGTACTATTGGAGATAACAAACTAAAGATTTCAAAACAGGCGGAAAGACATAGAAGATACGAAGATAAATATAAGGGAAAAGCACAAAATAAGCAATTTATTGATGACCCAAACAGAGTTTTATAGAGAATTGGGAAATAAGGTAAAAGGAATTGAAAGACCGCCAAAAAAAGAGGAAGTAGATACATTTTGGAGAAGTATCTATGAAGATCCTGTGGAACATAACAAAGATACTAAATGGATAGAAGAAGTAAAAGAAAGAATAAGAAGTTTAAAGGTACATGATATAAAATGGGATGAAATAACAACCAGAGAGATTGAAACAAAGTTGAGAAAAGCCTCTAACTGGAAAACCCCAGGTCCAGATGCAATACCTAACTTTTGGCTTAAAGTATTAACTTCTTTGCACAAGGACTTAGCCATGAGTAAAAACTATTTATATGTACACCCCGAACACACACCACACTGGTTAACAACAGGAAAAAACAATGCTCTTACTTAAGAGTGAACTTGCAAGCTACCCTAAAAATTATAGACCAATAACTTGTCTTCCAATGATGTACAAATTATACATGGGGAATTGACGCCGACAGAGTTTATAGTCATTTAGAAGAAAACTCAATTATGGCAGCAGAACAAAAGGGCAATAAAAGAAAGTCATATGGAACAAAGGATCATTTGTTGTTAAAGTTATAGTGGAGCACTGTAAGAAGGGGAAGAATCTAAGTATGGCATGGATTAGCTTCAAAAAAGCATTTGATAGTATTCCACATTCATGGATAAAAGACTGCTTAAAAATGTTAAAGATACACCCTACACTGATTGACTACATTACAGTAACCATGAAACAGTGGCAGACCACCTTGCAGTTAAGCCATGATAAAGGACAGATTATTATCCCAGGGATAAAAATTCAAAGGGGGATATTCCAGGGTGACTCTCTGTCACCATTGCTATTCTGCCTTGCCATTAATCCATTAAGCTGTTTACTTAGCCTAGTCCATGACTACAATTTGGTTTCTAGAAAACAACAAAGTCTAATGACTTCTCATCTTCTCTTTGTCGATGATTTAAAACTGCATAGCTCATCAGATGAGGAATGGAAAGCACAGCTGCAGGTTGTCAAAACTTTTTCAGATGATATTGGAATGTCATTTGGTCTTGACAAATGTGCAAAAGCAACCTTTAAAAAAGGAAAACTGCAGCACCAGGAAAACATAAGTTTGGGACAAGAATGTGATATAAAAGAACTTGAGCAAGAGGGAGTGTATAAATACTTGGGAAATGATGAAGGATCGGCAGTAAAACATGAACAAATGCAAATAAAGCTCAGTAAGGAGTACTTTAGAAGACTTAAATTAATCCTGAAAACAGCACTAATATCTAGGAACAAGATCCAAGCTATAAATCAATTTGCTCTTCCTGTCCTAAGTTATAGTTTTGGAATGATTGACTGGCCCCAAAAAGTGTTGGATAGATTGGATATTAAAACAAGAAGAGTGCTTCATGCTTACCAAATGATTAATAAAAACAGTTTATACCAAGATTATATATTCCCCGCTCTGAACAAGGGCTGGGCCTCCTTGAAATTGATTACATGTATAGATCTACAATCATGGGGCTAAACACATATCTGCTGACCTCACAGGATCCAAATGTAGTGAATGTTTTGAAATGAGGAAAATAAATCTAAGATGACATATCTGCTTAATTTAGCAGAAGCATATCGATGTCAAGCAAGAATGGAAATTCTACCAGAAGTAGAGGAAAAACAGGCAGCAATTGAATGTGCTAAAAAAACAAAAGAAAGAATATAAGGTGAAGGACTCAATGAAAAGGCAAGAAATGTGGAAAAAACATAAATATAGTTGCAAGTATAAAAAACTTCTGGAAGAGACTCATGATGATCAAGAACGAACACAGGAATGGTTAAGAAGAGGTGAATTCACATCAAGAAATGAAAGGTTAATATTGGCAGCCCAAGATACTGGGCTACGTACAGAGTGGTTTACAAAGTCCATTGAACATGTGGGAGAAACAGACATATGTAGGTTTTGTAAAACTGAATTGGAAACAGTCACACATCTTGTTGCTGGTTGCGACGCACTAATGGTAGAGGGACTGTATACTGAAAGGCATAATAATGTGGTGAGACTGTTACACTGGAGATTGTGCAAATATTATGGTATCAACGTGGCTGAAAAACACTGGAAACATGAGCCACAAAGAATCATAGAAAATGGTAAAGTTTATATTACATGGGATCACCCAATACCAACAGTTCAAAAGATAGCTGTTAGAAAAACGGATATAGTGGTCCAAGAAAAGAAGACAAAAGTAGCATTGATCAGTGAAAACTTCACACCCAGTGACTACAGTGTCTTGCGTACAGAGAGAGACAAAGTCATAAAATACCTGGATCTGCAGGCAGAAATGAGAGCCATGTGGAAAAAAGATACCCAGACAGTTCCAGTTGTAGTAGTAGGAGCAACTGGTCTTATAAAAAAGAATTTACAATCGTATTTAGATATGTTACCAATTCATGTAACACCATACAAATTGCAGAAGGAGTCATTACTGGGCACATTGCGGGTGCTCTGAAGAGCACTTTTAGCTAACATCAAAGAGTGAAACAATACTAATTTCATGAACTTTAATCGTACTTTGACTTAGGAATGGGGTCCTTTCCCATCATGGTAATGAGAAACCCAAAAGACTTGGAGAAATGAAAAAAAAACAAAACCTCAGACGGCTGAATCTGAACTATATAAAGGTTATTATGTAGCTAAGGAACTTGTATCGCAGTGGGGAGACTGTTTGGATCCAGAGAACTTGATATAGCTAAATACGCTTTAAGGAGATTTTCTCCTTTGTAAACGTATGTTGCTATTTTTACAGATTGCTTTTAGTTTAAATTTAAGAATGGATTGCAATGCCTATTACAACCATTGTTTCATCAGTCTGCATTTTATTTATCATGTACTGTTGGCATAGCCCATGTATATCCGTTTTTGTCTGCAGTACAAAGTTTGATAATGAATGCTCCCTGACATAATTGTGTAGATTTTATTTTCTTGGAATATGAACTATTGCAGAAGAGTGCAGCATAACTTCATAGCAAGTTCAGGTATTTCAGCATGTGCTGTGCAAAGAATGTATTATGGTTGGGATATCTACCTGCCTGTTCTCTGAAGCAGTGGAGATGGCACTATACCAGTTTCCTCCTTTTCTAATTTTACATTGTGAATTAGTATTGTTAATGATGCAGTGTATTACAGATACCCAACTGTTTTCTGCATTAATGAACTGTTATAATTGTTGCAATTTTATACATTTTGTGTGGTGGGCAGTCTTAATTTGTATGTAGTTATAGGTAGCATTACTTTTTCAATTGTGTGCATGATAGATGCAATAATTCATACATTATTGAGTTCACAACCATCCAGTCTGGTGTGTTATACATTTTATTTTGTATCTGTTTTATATTTAATCTCATACAGGTTATGGCTCCCAAGACATCTTTACCCCACAATCCACTATTCACCGATGCAGGGAAATAAGGTAATTATCCAGGCATTCTATTGCCATGGATCTTTTCTCTTAGGGAGAGGTAGAGGTGACAAATCTGCCCAAGCAGGATATGACATCAGGTGGTCAATGGCATCAATGTTGTTGGAGGGCATGGGAGAACAGACTTCCAGATACAACAGAAGGCAAGTAATCTTTACACCTCTGCCCACTGCAGAATGGCTGCAGTTGTACAGGAACAGGTGGCTATGAGGTGTGTCACTCTCCAGGTCAGAAAGAAACAGGTGAACATTGTGGGTTCTTGTTCAAGCAGCTTTATTATATGCAAACATATCATAAATGAAGCTAAGTAACTTTAACTTATAAACAAACTAGCTACCATGCGCATAGATTTTAACACTTGGCTAGACTTTCAAAATGGCACTGAGGATAACGTGCTTGGAATTTATATGCACATACAGGCTTAGAAATGCTGCTTAAAGGTACAGCATGCCTGTTATTCTACATCCTCCCACTTTGGGAAATGAATCAGGCATTGTCAGTGGTATTAATAAATATGCAGGTTATACAGGAATAGTTTTCATCATGCAATTATACAAAGCTAGATACATATATACAACTATGTCCACGTTGCTGTGTATTTAACAGTAGGCTTTGCGATGCGACCATATCATGTGACATAAAATTTGGAATCTGGTTTATCAACTGAGATTGTCTCTGCTGACTGTTCAATCTTAGGAGCCTTGGAACCATGTGTCGGAACAGTATCAAGAGTCAAGACACGTTCTGGAACAGGAATATTATCTGGATTGCTCTGAGAGTTACAATCTTTATCATGGGAATAAGGTTGCAATGTCAGTTCTGCTACAAGAAGATGTCTGCGATTTCTCCTGTACTCCACATCCATTTGACTTAACAAAATAGGATCTCGGTTCTGCGCATATACTCGTTACTTGACCAATCCGGTTGAAACCTTTCACTATTTGCATCTTCACTGCCTCTCCTTCTTTCAGTGGATGAAGAAATCTGCTCAATATGTCATAACTGGACTTTTGAAAAGATCACGTTCTAAATAACTGGGCTCTAATGGCTTTGTTGATTTTAGCTTTAGGCCTCAATAAACTAGAACTGATAGGCAATGTTGTTCTGGTTTGCCTGGATAGATGTCTCTGAGTAGGTGAGCCAAGTATATCATCACAGGGTATGCTTCTGAGATTGAGTAAATAAAAAAAAGTCAGTATTATTATACTTTGACTTGTCAAGTAATGGCTTTGCACTCTGTACTGCACTTTCACTAAGTCCATTTGATTGCAGATACTAGTAACACGTATGAACTACCACTCTCTTGCACACTTCTGAAAAGATTGACTGGTATATTGGAGACCATTGTTAGAAATTAATTTCTGAGGACTGCCATGGACTGAGAAATGGCATTTTAACTTAATGATGACTGTAGTAAAAATTAGATTAGTTAGTTGACCGATCTCAAACCAGTTTGAATAAGATTCTACCAGTACTAAGTAATGTTGATTGTTTCACTTAAATATGTCAGTTACTACTAACCAAGGTAGTTCAGGGATTTGACTTAGATGAAGTGGCCGATTTTGCAAATGCGGTTTAGTACTAGTACATACTAACAGAAATAAAGTACTCTATCAATGTCTTTCACTAGAGAAGTCCAAAACTCAAGTCCTCTAGCCCTTCTCTGAGTAGATTCGGAACCTGGGTGACTACAATTCAAAATCTGGATATAGTCTTGTTGTAAGGAAGCAGGAACAATTTTGGGACCTTTGAAAATAATGCCATCTTCCATCAACAACTCATCTCTGTAAGGAAAGTAAGGTTGCACATCAGGTGGTACACTAGATTACTTTGATGGCCATCTAACACTGATTTAGTGATTGAGCTTTTTCAAAACTGGATCAGTCATTGTATGAGCTCTTAGCTCATCAAGTCTTGTGGTGGAAAAATTATGCACTTCCATGACATGAAGGATAAAATTCTGTGCATCAAGCTGTTCCGTTGTAGTTCTGGGAGATCTGGATAAGGTATCAGGCAGATAAATAAGTTTGCCTTTTGTATAGACCATTTTGAAGTTGTACTTTTACAATTTAAGCATCATTCTTTGTAATCTTGCTGGTGCTGAATGCATGGGCTTCTTTAAAACAGTAACTAAAGTCTGATGATAAGTTTCAGTATGGATATCTTGACCATAGATATAATCATGAAACTGGCAACATGCAAACACTATTGCAAAAAGTTCCTTCTCAAATTGAGCATACTGCATCTCAGTCTGGGACAGTGTTCTAGGTGCATAGGCTACTGGCCTGTCTTCTTGAAGAATAACTGCCCTTAAACAAAATTTGAAAAATCACAAGAATGAGTTACTGGTTTGTTGATATCATAGTACCTTAATATTTGTGGGGTAGCAATTTTCTGCTTAAGAACTTTAAATGCTTTCTGGTCATGACTATGTGACATTTTTACATGTGAGCTTTCTCAAAGGCACTGTCAATTCACTGTATTCTAGTATAAAATAGTTGACCGTACCAAGAAAACCTTGTAGAGCTTGCACATTATCTGTTTCTGGCATTTCAAGAATGGCTGCTTGCTTGGATGGATCTGATCTCAAGCCAATACTTCTAAACAAATGACCTACATATGTAACTTCTGGTAGCCTGAATTTGCACTTCAGAGGATTGAGCTTTAAGTTCACTATACATGCTCTGTCTAGAATGCTCTTATGATTTCTTTCATGCTATGCCTCACCATTGTCTACAACCAATAAATCATCTACTGTTATGGCACAAGGATAACCCAAAACATTTGCTCCACTGCATGCTGAAAGACTTCAGTTGCAGAATATATTCCAAATGGCATCCTGAGGACTCTATATCTTCCAAATGGGGTACTGAATGTAGTCAGTAGTGAAGATTTGCAATCAAGCATCACTTACCAAAATTAACTCTGCATCCAACACAGAAAAAACAGTGGCATTGTGTATCAGGGCTGTGACTTCTTCAACTGCACGCATAGGATGATGCAGTCTCTTCAATGCTTTCTTCAAATCTCTTGGGTCACTGCATAATCTGATTTCATCTGAGCATTTTTTTATGAGCTGCTACCATGTAAGACATCCATTCGGTAGGTTCTGTAACTGTACAGATAACACCTTGTTGCACCATTTTATCCAGCTGAACTTTGACTTTATCCTGCATTGTTATGGGAACTCTTCTCACTGGACTGATCTCTGGGTCTAGTCTCATAGAATATATCACACATCAGCATACTCTAAAAGAATAGTAGTGAAGCCGGAACTGGGGCACATGCTTGTTTAATGAGCATGAGCTTCTTTGGTAAAGGAAAGGAGATTCATTCTCAAACTGTTCCTGAGACCCACTAATGACTGCACAGGTCTTTGAACTACATAGAATAATAGGCTATAACATTTCTTGGCCAAATAACATAAAAGCACTACTGAACCTCCAGTTTGAATTTTTTCACCTCCATAAGCAACAGGTTTCATGCAGCTAGCTATATTTAGTTGTTCACCAGCTCTGACCTTAATAAAAGTATCTGCAGACATAACATTACACTTTGAACCAGTATCTACTTTGAGCTTGGTGGAGTTATCATTGATCCAAACAGTACAAAAGACTTCATTTTTGCCAATAAATCTACTGCATCTATCCTTTCACCAGTCACAGACACACCATATTCATAGAAAGGGGACTGTTGCAGGTTTGCTTGATCAACGTGCTTTTTTGATTGACCCTTATTTGTAACTGTGTTAGGTCTACTTGATTTACAAAATGTTTGAAAATGGTTCCATTTCTTACATTTGTGGCATTGCTGATCAAATGCTATGCACATTTCTGTTCTGGCTCATAGCTGGCACCACAGTTGTGACAGTTAACAATAAAGCTTGATTTGTGTTTTCCTTATCCGTGCTTATACTATACTGAGCAGCATCTGTTCTGCACTGAGCATGCTCCTTTAACTGAACTGGTCTCGGAATTTGCTAGAAGACTACAGGTGTTCCCTAGAAGTCCTACAGGAGCTGCTGCTGCCATGTGCTTAGGCCTGCTTTTGCCTATCACATGCTGCATGCTGTCTAGATTAGCTCTGGAGCCTGTTGAATCCATGCTCTTATCACTAGCAAGCATACTTGTGTGCATTTCTATAACTTAATTTTAGCTTTGTTTCTTAGGTTGGTAATGTAATCTGCAAAAGGTTCCCCTTACTTTTGATCTCTCTGTAATACAAATGCCTCTCTAATGCAGCATTAGTGTGGGGGTTACTCATTTCTCTGAATTTGCACTTCTAATACTCAGTGGGGGGGGTCTTCCCTTGAATCAGCCTGCACAACAATATGACAAGTTTCTCCTTCACCTTCATACACTGCTGGTGCATATACAAATGAACGCTCCCTTTCAATGGCGTCTGACTCTGCTAGGTTTATCAAAATGAATACCTTGTGTGTGTGTCAGAATAAGATGCTTATATAAATATATCATACTCTTGCTCAAATATTATTCAGTTGTGTGCAAAATTCTCATCAAATACAAGTGGTTTTTGCCTGTGAAATCCATCTGCCACATTAACATATCTTATTGAAGACTTTTGAAAATATGCATGAACACACACTTATACATGCCCATACATATGCTTGAAATTTATGCCAGTACTTGCAATAGCACAATAAGCCTCGGTATAAATGAACTTTACAAAATGAGTCTCCTGGGCACTGTAATACTCTGAAATCACTTTACTATAAAAGTCACTGATCTTGAAATTATTATACTGTACGAGCTATTTATCTTGAAATTATTTGGCTGTAAAAGTAATTTATCATAATTTTAAGCAACCTTTCGAATAACTGCATAGTGCAAATAAACTGGGCTATAGAAGCTGAGGGCAAGAAACATTACAAAACAGTTGTACTTTATGAATAAACTATTTCAAAGCAATTGCAATTTGCGAATAAACAGTTTCAAAGTAATTATACTTTGTGAATGAACTGGGCAGAATAAGCTCAGAGTGAGAAGCACTTCAAAATAACTGCCCTTTTTTTTAAAAACAACAGTACATAGCACATTGAAATTTCCCAAAATGGCTGCACTTTGCCAAATACTTTGTACATTGCAAGAAACACTCTGTAATGGCAGGACCCTGCTAATAGACACACCCTTGCACAAGAAACTTCTTGAAATGGCTGTATTTGACTGCACATCACAAAATAGTTGCACTTCGCAATCAACAAGCTCTTCAGAATAAATGCACAGCAATAAACACACACTGTAAGCAGTTTTACACACTTTGAGATACTTCGAATAACATTAGTTATGCTAGTCAGTTGTTCAATTAATGCGAAGTAGTAATTTATGGCAAAACGCAATAATTTGCCAAAACACATGCAGTCGCCTTTCTTTCCCTATGCTCAATGTGGCCTTTTGGCCATTTCTGTTATATTTATTTTGCTCATTTAGTCTGTTTTCATGCCCACTATAATTTCTTGTGCTCGTTTTAACTGTATACATGCTCGGTTTACTGTAAACTTGCTTGTTTTATCGAATAACCTCATTTCAAACATTCTGTTTGATCAATGAGCTTATGAGTTTTTTATGCTTCTATTTTGCTTAATAAATGTTTCTGTGCTATTCATTTGCTTAGTAATATGTTTTGTGCCCTTGTAATTCTCTGTTTTATCTCTTAATAAGTAAATCTTTTGTGCATATTCTCTTTACCTTTAGTTTGCTTCTGGCCCTTTTTTGCTTTCAGCTCACTTTGTCTTCATCGTTACCACTACACCTCTTGGCTCTGATGAGTAGTCTTCACTATCCTGGTTCTGACACCATGTCACTCGCCTGTTCAGGAAGAAACTGGCGAACATTCTGGGTTCTTGTTCAAGCAGCTTTATTATATACAAACACATCATAAATGAAGCTAAATAACTTTAACTTATAAACAAACTAGCTACCATACATATAGATGTTAACACTCTGGCTGCACCTTTAAAATGGCACTGAAGATAACATGTGCTTGGAATTTATATGCACTCATGGACTTAAAAATGCTTCTTAAAGGTACAGCACACCTGTTATTCTACAGGGTTGTCCTGCTACAGAACCACCACTGACTGAAACAGAGAAGTTCCTGTCCACTGTCAGAGATCTAGATAGCTCAGCAGAGGGTTCACAAAGCATCCTTGATGTTGGTCCTGATGTGGACAACAGAAACAGTGTGTCTCCACTTCCAGGTTTTGCAAAATAAAAATGTGTCATTCTATATATATTTATATGCATATATCTTGCATGTTTGTTATATCTAGAGCCAGTGATAAGTGTGAGTTAGAAGACACAGTACAATAGTGATAAAGGAGGATATCTGGTGAGGAATTCAACTGGTCATTACATTTTTGTATCAGATAATTCTTAATCTGCACATGTAAAAAGTTTTTGCTCTCTGTTTCTTGTATTGTGATACCTATCAGCCTTCTCTTCCTTTCTTACATACGAGGCCATCTGGATTGCAGCCTACAAGACCACTTGCACATGGTAAGCACATCTTTATATTGATAGTGTATATAAGGTAGAATTTGGTCTGAGATTAATATTTGTATTGCTTTAGCATTTATTATTGTTTAACATATCTTTTATATAACAAGCTTTTGATTATTTTCATCCGCTGTTTCTCTCTGTTGAGTTTATTGCTTTTTGTCATAGGTGATCCCGACAGTTGCACTGTGGAACTCCTCCCACATGATGTCACAGTACTGATAGCTCCTTCTGAAGATGATAGGGAAGAAGAGGCACAGTCTGGGGGTGGAACGGGTGACTCTAGCACTGAGGCTGTGGCACTCCCTGACCATATTTTGGACACACTCAGTATGCCTTTGTATATCTATGACACAGAACCCTCTTTGATATAGGACAGGTTGAAGATGATACAGTTGGTCAAGATAGTGGTTACTCTGGTTGATTCTCCCTGTAACTATCTTGAGGGCAATGTGCCATAGAGAACGGTTGCTAGAGGTGCCCAGAAGAGGCCTGCTGTCCACCCTCTTCCACATGCTGCTGCATGATGTGTCATTAGGTGGCACCTGATGTATGTGTAGGGCCATAATAGAGGCACAGGCATATTTCACCAGTGCCTTTGAAGAAATAATGTGAGTACTAAACATCATGCATTCTAACATGCATTACTACCTGAACCATGTGGGTGAATCCTTGGACAGGATGAATGAAACACTGGATTGGGCAGTGTCTGTGATGGAAAGTCTGCTGAAGGAGGGTGGGCATTGATGCAGCTGGAGAGTTGCTACATTCTCTGGTGTTAGTAGATATGGCTGTGCCAGATCCTGCTCCCAAGATGGCAGTACTTCCACTGCTCTGTCAATGATCGTGATGGCCATAACCAGAAAAATTAGGCTACAGTTTCATGGTCCTGGACATAGTCATGATAAGTAGTCCTCCAGCAGACATCAGTCACATTCAAATAGCATCCAGACTTCTTGCCAGGGATATGGAAGTAGTAGTGCAACTCTGAGGAGAGGTAGTTCTTCTGGTCAGTGGTGAGGATGATGAACTGACTACTCTACCCTGCAAGAGTCACACCTGTCTGAGATGCCAGGATGTATTGCTAGCATACACAGGTTGATTATGTTCATGAAGACACATGCATGCACACACATACAGACACACACAAAGGAAAAAAAATGCCAATTCCATCTCACACTCCTGTAAGCTATCTAAAGAGTACTGTTAAGTGCTATACATTTCTTGTTAGTGGCCCTGACCACGGTATACTTTAGTAAATACATGTGCTTCATACCCACACAGACTCACTTCTTTGTGGTCAGCATTGATCTCCTGACAACCCCCCCAACCACACTGCACAAATGCTAATGACTACGCACTGCACTTTGCACATGTCTTTATAACTTAATATATGTCTGATGCAAAAAGTAGATAGCTGCTGCTTGCATATCCACAAGCCTGCATTATCAATATGAACTGCAGAAGAACTTTTTTTTTTTATTATTTAACATTTATTAACAGGGAAAGCCGACTTGGAATGCAGCCAATTTTCAGCAGAGGCCCAAGGAGAAACACTCCCGATGCATGTCTTTGTAACATGGGAGGAAACCGAAACGAACGCAGGGAGGATATGTAGACTCCACACAGAAAGAACCCCAGCCGAGAATCAAACCTGAGAATGTCTTGCTGTGAGGTGACAATGCTAATACTGTGCCATCCTGCCTGTTTTGATTTCTTTTTCCTACTCATTTGTGAATGATTGTTTATATAATTGTTGAACCTCATACTTCAGTTAGCATTGTAAGTAAAGCAGCCAATGTAGTAGTTATTTCAATCTTGCTTATTGCAAGATTGGGGCAAATGGTATAATCGTCCTGTTGTAAGGCTTATAGACTGTGATAAGTGAAATGCTTCATGCACAGTATTGGTAGAATACATAAGTGTATATTGCAAACATCAGTCATATAAGCTATTACTGCTCACAAGAACCAAGAAACAAACTGGAAAAATGATAACCCAGAAAAAAAGTCCTCAAACAATCAAGTGCACACAAAAGTCCTGGGAACATATACCAAGCAGAAACTGGCTATACCAAATAATTATTTGAAAAATGTTGCCCTTGAGCAAGTCTTGTAGAATAAAAACACAGCTTTATTACGAAAATGCAGTAGGTAAGCGCTTTCATGGCACTACCTCCCACTTCATCAGACCATTACAATAGCAGTACTATCCACTTATTTATAAGGCAAGTTAAATTGCTAATACCAATTAAATAGTAATTACCCATTCATTTTAAAGAGATATACATCTCTACTTGAATCACTTGCATTATTTCTATTCAAACATTACTAATATAAAAACACATATACAAGTACATAAAAAATGTAAAATACATACATAAAAATAATAAAACAAATCATTTAACTGTTTCCCATGTCATAATTCAGTTTCATCCTAAGTATGCACCATTGTGTTATAAACTTCATAACTTTGATTTAACATACATAGTCCTATTCATACTGGGTCTCATTGATGTAGAGACCTGTTCTTTAGTATAGGCTTTAATGGTATCCTGTCATTTAGTCCCTTACCTCTGTTGCCTCTTAACCTGACTATCCACCTTACTTCTGACATTTCTGTTTTGTTGATTATATCTCCCCCTCTATCATTTTTCACTAACCACTTCAATGGCCATAAATCGAAAATTACGTGTGGAACCCATTTTCAACACATGTCTGGCCAAAGCATTAGTTTTATCTAAATTCCTAATGCTTAGTAAATGCTCTCTTATCCTTGTTTTAAATTCCCTATTCGTCTTACCTATATAGTAAGATGAACACACGTTACAGATAGCTAAATATACTATATTTTGAGTACTGCAAGTGGCCGTACCTTTAAATGTAAACTCTATTCCTGTATCAGGGTGTTCAAATTTATTACTATGATCTATCCATTTACATTGGTTACACTTACCACATGGTATTGTCTTTTGCTTTCTTCTCTGTACTAGCATGACAGAGGTGTCTTTTTAGTGACTTCTTATTTCTATAGCAAATTACTGGTTCTTCTCCAACCAACTCTCTAATATGCGGGTCACTTGTAAGTACAGGCCAATGTTTCCTCACAATATCTTTCATAATCCTAACATCAGACGTATAATCCGTGGCTATTTTAACTTTATCTGAGTGGGATATATCTATTTTTCTCATCATCTGACTTTCTCCTTGTGAGAAATAAGGTTTGCCCTTTGTGGGCCTCAAAGTCTTAACTTCTGTCATTACTTCTTGTATTTCATTGTGATTATAACCTCTTTTTAAGAATTTCCCACTCAAATCTTCTATCTCATTTTCAAATATTATCTCTTCTGCTGTTAATCTTGAAATTCTTAATGCTTGCCCCTTCATAACATTTTTAAAAATATGTTGGGGGTGCATACTCCCTCTATGTATATATGTATTCTTGTAGCACTCCTTTCTATATACTTGGGTTGAGAAACCCCCTTGTGGGTCCCTGTTCACCATTACATCAAGGAAGGTGATGTTACTTTCTGAATGACTCATCTCAAATTTTAAAAAGATAGTGCTCTCATTCAAGCTCTTGTGGAAACACATTAGCTCTGGCTCTGTACCCTGCCATAACAAAAATAGGTCATCTATAAAGCGTCTATAGAATGTAACTTGTTGCCACTTCTCAAATATTATCCACTTTCTTTCCCAGTTAGCCATTACTATGTCTGCATAACTATTCGCACTTGAAGTGCCCATGGCTACACCTTCATTTTGTCTATAGGTCTTATTACTGAATATCATGATGTTGTTCTCTAGTACTTGTTCCATTAATAAGCATATAAGTTCTACTCTACTAGCTGTGCATGTTCCATATAATGTTAAGTATTCACGTAACATCTCTACACCCATGTCATTAGGGATAGAGGTGAATAGGGGGTTAACATCCAATGTTACCATTAACAGTGTTTCACTGGTCCTTGAAAAAACTTCAGTGTATCTAAATAAGTCAGTTAAGAATTGCTTGGTATCTGTTAGAATCACTTCATTTTTATTAACTATAGGCCTTAACATTTTTTCTATATAAATAGATATGGGTTCCGTTATCCATTCCCTCACTGAGACAATGGGTCTTAGGGGGGATGTATTGGATACTTGTGGATTTTCGGAGTACCTTGTATTATAGGAATTAATGGCCTCTCTACCAAAAAATAGTAATATTGTTCTTTGACAATTCGTTGCTCTAATAAACAATTATATAAAAGTGTTTGAAATCCATACTTAACATTTTCTACTTCAACAGCAGTAACAAGTTCATAAACATTTTTATTTTGCAATAAATTCAACATCTGTGAGTCATAATATAGTCTGTCCATTATAACAGTAGGGCCTCCTTTGTCAGCTGCTCTTATCACTATGGATGTATCATTCTTTAACAATTGTAATGCCTTATTTTCCTCTCTAGATAAATTATATTGCTTACTTTTACTCTTATTCACATATAATTTTTCATATAGTTCATGCTCACATAAACTGTTGAAAACTTTTACAACTAGGTTATTTGGAGGAATATATGTACTGTTTTTTTTCAAAACAGATTTATCATGCACATTTTCATTATCAAACAACAATTTCAGTTCTACATTTCTTGCAAATTTCTTAATGTCTAAAATATTGTTAGTTACCTCTGTCCTCTGGGTGGGAATAAAAGATAAACCCTTCTACAAAAGTTCCTTTTCATGAACTGTCAATATTCTGGATGAAATGTTCCATACTAGTGTATCCGCTTCCATTAGTTTTGCCATTGGCACGTGGCATTGCTGGTTTCTGATCGATCCTGGAAACCTTTCCTCTTCACTCGGCCCCTGCTCTGTGATCTCCCTCTCTCATGACCTAATCTCCACGATGCTAACTCGATCGGTAAAATTGGCAATTCTGGTGTTTCTATTAAAAAATTACTTTCTGGTAGACTTTGAATGTGTTGCTAACCAGAAGTGCTCATAGGCTTGTCTGCGACCTGGCTGTTATCAGTATTCACTTGTTTAAAAGTGCCTTCACTCAGTTGAGTAGCATGAATTATGTGCTGGTCCGCCTCAAACTGTTTTTTAGTTTTCGGTCTCGCCCCTGTAGCTACATCATGCACTCTTCCTTCTCCTCTCAGTTGCTCTTTATTTAAGGCAGTATCATCACGTTCAGAGTTCCCTTCAACATATCTCAGCCAAACAAACACATGGCCCACCTTAAAATCGTTTCTGCCCCTTTCTAATTTGCTGGGTTTCTGTCTCACTAATCGTTTTTCAAACAGTGAGACAGAATCAACTACAAGTTTAAGTTTTTCATACACAATGTCCCTAGGATAACTTTGATACAAGTTCAGTTGTTGTTCAGTAATTATTTCCATCAACAAGCTCTCTTCTTTATCTGCATTATCAATAAGAAGGCGAATATAGTTAAAGCTTAGTTCAAGGTTTAGTTGCTGCCATTTGAGTAATAAATCAGGCTGCTGTTCACCTTGGTTCGGCATCTTTATCACTCTTAACCCTCGTGGTATCACTTTATATTTAAGACATGCTTCCAGATGGGGTTGCTCTGCTTGTATCCTTTTAATTTTATATAAATTATCCTCCACTTGATGTATTTCCCTCATAAAGACAGGGAAACCAATATCAACATTTACCAAGGTGTTGGTATTATCAGCATTTACTCTATTAAACAGTGGATTAGCCTTACGTTTGGTGAAACTTATAAAGTTTCTTTGGATGTTTTCCACATTCACATTACCCACTGTAGATGTCCCTTCCAAGCTGTTGGTGCTCACCGCTCCAGCTTCACTTGTTCCAGCCATCATCTCCAGTTGGTAACAAAATATAAATCCACTCACAAGAACCAAGAAACAAACTGGAAAAATGTTAACTCAGAAGAAAGTCCTCAAACAATCAAGTGCATACAAAAGTCCTGGAAACATATACCAAGCAGAGTAATAAGCTATTACTGATATAAGTGTACACCTCAGACAAATGCTCTGCTTAATGGCATACATATATTTCCATATGAAAGTTCTTGCTTATGTAACATGTTTTTTCCTTACAAATTCCACACTTACCTTGCCAATACTGCAGGTGCAAATTGTATTCTTGGGGGTTGTCCCTGTCTGATGCTTTCAGAACACAGGCATTACATGTTTAAGCCATAGTTGTGGAGTTTGACAGGCATCAGTTTTTTCTATTTTTATGTGCATGAGATACTTTAGCCAGAGCCAGGGCATATTTTGTATGCCTTCTGCTGCTGCTGCTGGCCTTGCCTGTGATACTTGAAATTGTGGTTCTGCCCTTTGATGTCCTTGTTGAAGCTGTTTCCTGAGAATTATATTATGTAACATGGCATAGACTGTGAATATTTGTGCAGAGGTGCCTGTGTCATACTGCAGGTTACCTCATGATGTGTCCAGACTCCAGAGCCTTGATATGAGCAATTCAAACACACATTGTATGATATTCCTAGTTTAAACATAGGCCATATCGTATCCTTGCTTGATGGCTCATTGGGGTTGTGTGGGTTTCTCATGGGTATCATGAGGCAGAACTCCAGTGCATAACCTGCATCCTCAACTAGATGTCCTAATGGAAAATCACCTCTAGCAAATCTTGTGTACAGCTCACAGGTGGGCCATATGTTTGAGCTATGAAAACTGCCTGGGTTACTGCAGAGACATTGTCGATGATCCCTCACGTATTACAGACAGCTTGATAGTTTATGGAATGGAAACCTTTTCTGTTTAGTTCCTTTCTTATTCCTTGGGTGGGGCTTTTATTTCTATGAGTCTGCAATCTATGCCCTCCGACACTTCAGAGAAGTATGTCACTGCATATAATTCCTACATGTTTCTTGCTTTCTCCTGTGGGGGGTGTGGTGCTTGAATTTAGTAGCATTGCATTTAAAAACTGATGTAATAGTCTCTACTCTGATGCCTGTGACACACCTAATATATATCCTGTGGGTATCTGAAAAGTACCAATAGCTATTATGCATAGTGGTGCACATACCTTTGTTTCCTCTGGGATGGGTTCTCTCTAATTTTTTCTAGGGCCTGAGGTGGGGGCAACAGAGGTTACATAGTTCCTCTAGTATTTCTCTGTCAGCCTTGTATCTCTCAGCAATTTCTGTGTCATTTAGTCCATGCTAAGTAAATGAGATCTAAACACCCTTCTTCTTCTTGCCCAAGGTCTGTTAGCAGCAGCAGCAGCACCTTAATTTAAAGCCTATTGCACATACGGCATAATAACAGCAGCAACCATCCATGGCATGTTTTTCTTTGTAAGTGTAATCGTGCTCTATTTCAAAGAGTTTTGGTGTACAGGGCAAAAGGCTACACTGAATATACACAATTAAATTATAGCCTTCTGAATAGCTGCACCATATTGGATTGGTTAACTATCATGGAATTCAGCTGTTTATGCATCATTAGCATATTCTGCTGTTTCTCTTCATTTGGTGGCCCTACATGTCATGTAGAGGCAAAAAAGGTTAATTAAAAAAAATAATCTGGATTATATAGGGAGAGTGTGATGAGGAACCAGGGGTGGAGGCACTGTGGAGTGTGTATGGGAGAGGAGCAGTGGGAAGCATGGAGTTAGGTGTCATGGAGCTCATTGCCTAAGGCACCATTTCATGTTCACCTGTTGTATTTAACACAAATTGTTAAGCGCGTTCATCAATACAAGTTGACTTCATCAGAACAATTACTACAAGGAGAAGCAAGAACGTTGCTCTCTCCCTCAAATCTAGGATTTACAAACATCTATACGGCATAAAAAACAAGAAAGAAACAAATGTCTTGTATAGGCACAACATGCTATGTGAGAATTTTTATAGTTTTAAATTTGCTATTTTGGACACGGTGCAAATAGACCTGACAGGTGGGGATTGGAAGAACATTTTATGTAATAAAGAGTTAATGTGGCAACTAAGGCTAGCTGCTAACCTGCACCCTTGTTTAAATTATTTTATATCTATTATACGAGTATTGAAGGAAACGGCAGGAAAATATACAGTTATAAGCACTTTAAATTAACATTTTAGTTAATTTGGAAAAATTTGCTGAAATAATTTATTTATAGTGCATAAATTATTTGTATTTTCTCATGCATTTTATAATGGTGATAAAAAAATATTTTTTTAGACTTGTCAACTTAATTTTAATAGTGTAAACTGATTGGTTTATTTTTAGCCAATAGTAGTTGATTTTAACCTATTTAAATTATTTTTTTTCTCCTTCTAGTAATTGTTCTGATGAAATCAACTTGGATTGATGAAAGCACTTAACAATTTGTGTTAAATAAAACTGTGTGGAGTCCGGAAACCCCGGTGGTGCATTTTTTAGTTTATTTGTTCTTTTTGAACCATTGCACCACATTCTGGGTTAGGTTTTCACAACTTATTTAATGGCATCTGGTATAGAAAAACAATTAATATAATGCAAGGCTCCAAAAATTGTAGGATGTCTTTTGATTTAGAAGTTTGAACCTTATCTGGGTCAGATATCTATGCTGATAGGAGCATGAGTGACGTGTTGTCATTGCAATATCCCCAAACCACAGCAAATATTTGGTACAATTTTACTTGTGAGTATCAAATCAGATGGTTGAACATATATTTGAACTGCTCTTTGTCTACATTAGATGTCTTAACCCTTGAGGAGGGACTCTGTTGTATTCATGCAATATGTACCATGGTGAGATAGATCATTGTTTTGGCTATCATGACACAGAACATAATTATCAGAAAGCAAGCTGCACAGGATATGTATAGACATCCCAGCTGTCCCAGACACCAGAAATGCAATCCTTTTTGTTAGGGAATAAGACTGACAACTGTGTCCTGAATAACAGTCAAGATGGACTCCATAGACATGAAGATCAATACTGTTTAGTAGAAGAAAGCCAGTGCTTGGCTCAGACATGACAGCGCACAAATGGAGGATCATATGAACTGATGTGAGCAGTACAGTAAATGCTATAATCAGTGCTGATCTGTCCTGAATTCCTTTGCACAGCAGCTTCTTGGATATCACTTGCTTAGTCACATCAGAGTGAAAACAGTGATTGCTTGAGGATTTTGTGTACAATTTATGGGAGTTTCTCCTTTCCACTGCCTTTTGCAACCATGGAGTTGATGTATTATATATACTCAGGGGAATGATGGATGCAAGAGATCTACAAAAAAAAAAAAAAAAAAGAAAAAGATGAATAATGCCACAGTATTTAATTGGCTGTAAATGCAGAAGTCGTTATGCAATCACGTTCATTATGATCTTACATAGCAAAGGCAGTGTTGGCTGTTCAATGTACAATCCTAACCATAATCACATTGGAATACAAGCAGAAGAGTATCACATGGGCCTACCTGCCATTTTCCTATTCTTTGGTGATACAGATACATTGCACAGTGCTAGCAACATACACAGTGGAAATCACAAGGCACACTCTAAAGGATGTTTGTATGTAAAATGCTTCATTATTGTCATGAAAATATCATTTTGCTGTTTCACAGAGTATTTTATGTGGTGTTCCAAAGTGTATGACATTCAATATGCCATAAAACTTTCCTTGAGGTGTTCTTTATGGTCTACCATAGGGTGTGCCATAGTATGCTCCATAAGCTATTTTGTTGCAAAATATCACAGTGGAAAATATCTTAACTAACTGAAAGTCCTACAACCTGAGATTCTTTAATATTGTTATGGCAGTTGACAATAATCTGTGTGCCGTAATGTATGATATCTCCAGTTGTGATCACGGGAGGATTTTTTTTGGAGGATTATGATGCAGATGGACAAGGCCAGACATATCTGGGTTCATGACAGACCTTTAACCACAGAGGTATTTGGCAGGCCTAGCTTCCTATTGCTGCTACAAGTGCAAATGCCACATCTGCCGAAGGGTGTAACTACATACTCTCATATTTGTCACATATGGCAGATCATTTTTGTGGCATCATCCTGGTAGAACAGCCAGAAGGGGATAAGCTGACCAAAAGACACATGAAGATCTTATACCGATGATGACAATGTTTAGCACCTTTTTGCATTTTGCAAATTGTTGAGGTCTATTCCTTGATGACATGAATTAAAGGTGACTTGGCTTGGGTGTTTAGTTTGGGTCATTAGCTCCTTTTAATACATTTGTATTCTGCTGAGTATACATTGTTTAGGGAAGTCTGGGCAATTGCTTTGGGCTCTAGAGGCATGGAAGATATTCCCATGTCCAATACAGTACTGCAGATCCATAACAAGTTACTATGGCAACCTGGGGAAATCCCCCCCTCCCACCAAATATTAAAAAAAAAATAAAGCTTCACATTGTACAAGCAGTAATTAAGGAATCATAGGAAGATGTGCTTATTTGGCATCTTGTAAACTGTCTGTTAGTCTTCTGCACTTTCAGTGCTACGTCTTGTGTACTGCTTTATAAAAGATGATTTTGCTATTGTTTAATAACAATAGCAGTCTCTTATCCACCACTTGTAAGTTGTCATTTTTTTAAGATTCCGTGCACCGTACATTTTAGTGTCTATAGAAAGTACCCTATTCGGCCATCTCTTCCTATTACACTGCAGTTCTGATATACAATCCTGCCTGCTTCCATACTAGGGAACAATGATGAGAGGATACAACTACTCTATGTCTGGTTTCTTAAAAATAAAATATGACTTCCAAGCACTTGCATTTGCTCCATCTTTGATTCTAACTTTCTCATCTCTTTGGGTGGAGTGTACTTTTACATTTGCTGTTTGCTTGACCATGTGAAGTGTGACCCTATTCTCTATATTTGAAACCAAGATATAGGCTGCAAAATAACACACTTAAGTAATATCTCTATTGGACATATACCCCAAATGTTAGTTTCTTAAATTCTCTGCAGCATCACTAATAGTTACTTTTGGAAAAGAAAACAATATTAATAGTATTTGATAATATACCATTACCCCATGGCACTGTAATAGTGTCCTGCAATTCAAAGTCAAAAATAATGTGAGCTATTTAGTTAAATGTGCCTTCCTGATCTATACAAATATCTGGCCTACAAACTCAAGGTGCCCTCATATTAAATACAGGGTAAATGACACATGCAAAGAGATAAGCCATATTTTTGATAAATATGGATTTCTTAGAATGAGTAGTACAAAGGTAGCTTGGCTGATTATCCTGAGATGTCTGGGACAACATACTTACCCCTTTCCTAAAACGAAATCCAGAAACAGAATTTGTTCTGGACATATGAGCTCCTGGCAAGGATAAATGAAAGCTATTTATGTGTGTGAGTTCCTAAGTAGGTGGCCAATTCCCATGAATGACATTATATGCTGCATTGCTATCCCATACCTTATCTCAAACATAGCCTGGATTTTTAGTGATCCTGTTTTTGCTTTGTCATAGCCAAAGACTACACTGAATACATGAAGCAAGGCCTGACAGAGATGCTGACACTGCTCTTAGGTGGCACTACCCTTGCCCATTAAAATGCGGCCATGGACCATTATGGCCAGGAAAATAGCTTCATTTACAACAATAATATTTAGCAGGTGCTGGAACTGTGTGACACTTCCTAATAACTGGACTTGAAAATGTAAGTAACTACCTCTATGCCTTTGGTATGCAGGGAATGATGTACAATAGAATGCAAGCAGTCAGCTCTTGTATGCTTTGTACTAAACAGAAAGTTGCAGTTAAAACTGCATTTTATTTTATTTTAAACTAGTGGTGTTAACTACTGTTTAAAAAACTCAAATCTGCTCTGAGTTACAGCACAATGGCAATAAATATACAGAACCAACTGATATATTGGCCGACAGGTTCAGTGTGAACTTTACCCCCCTTTCATCCCCTAAAGGGCCTATCACAATACCTGAGAAATCTCAATTCCCTATTATCAAAGCTACACAGGTAAAAACCGCACTGTCCAAAGCCAAGAATACAGCTTCCATGGGACCTGATAATATCACTGGCTGTGTTCTACATGAATTACAAAGTGAACTGGAACCACAACTGAGTACTCTGTTCAATCCTAGCCTCATTTCAGGCTTTGTTCCTACAGAATGGTGCACTGCTCCAGTCATCCCACTCCACAAGGGAGACCGACTACAGACCCTGGGAACTACTGCCCAATTAGTCTGATGAGTCTGATATGTAAAGCTATGGAACGCATCATCATGGACCTTATAAATAAGGATATAGGGAATCTCTAAACTCTGGACCCCACACAATTTGGGTTTGTGAAAGCTAGATCATGCCTGCTCAACCTGATAGACTTCTTTGAGTTTGTCATCAGAGCTGTGGATGAGGGCAAAGTAGTTCACATAGCCTACCTAGATCTTGCCAAGGCCTTTGACACCATTCCTCACTCAGGAATCATAGATAGACTCACTAAACTAAGCATAAACCCATATGTCATAAGATGGGTTACCAACTGGCTCACTGATAGAACCCACACGGTGAAAGTAGCAGACTCCAAATCTGACTACCAACCAGTTACAAGTGGTGTCTCACAGGAACTGGTCCTAGGTCCTCTCCTGTTTGGCATCTACTTCTCTGAAGTCCAAGCCAACACAAAGGGAGTCTGTCTGACCAAGTTCACAGATGATTGCAAACTGGAAGCCATTATTGATTCTCCAAACATCTCACTGCCACCATTGACTGGTGCCAAAACCATGGCCTTAAGCTCAATGCCAAAAAGTACATCGTCATTTCCTTTGGGAAAAATTTGGTGCCCATGAAGTACCACATAGGTGGCAGTCCACTGAACACTGAAGGTGTGATAAGAGACCTGGGGACACAGGTTGATAGCAACCTCTTCTTTGATAACCACATTGCCACTGTAGTCAGAAAGGCCTTCTAAGTGTCACATCTCAGTACGAAAGGTTTCTCATCCAGGAAGAAAGAGGTCATAATCCCTCTCTACTCATCCCTCATTTAGACCTATTATAGAATACAATGCTCCATTTGGTATGTACCTCACTAGACACCTACAACAACTGGAAAGGCCACAAAAATACCTCACTAAGAGGATCTTAGGCCTTAGACACATGCCCTATATGGACAGACTCAGAAAACGCCAGCTATACTCTGTCTCTTATTGCCTACTTAGAGCATATCTCTGCTTGACCTACAAAGCCATGTCAGACCCAGAGCTGCTAGATATGCTACACCTAAAGAAATCACAATCCCTCCATGCCACATGCTCCAGGGACCTAAACCTCATTACCGCAATAAACAGAACATGCTAGAGGGACAGGTTCCTAACCCAGAGACTTGTTATACTCTGGAACAAACTTTCCATTCACATCAGAGCACTTCACTGGCCCTCTTTAAGAGAAATCTTGATGAGTGGATGGGCAATAAGAAGTTCACCCCTAGGATCACTTCAGTTTCCTTGCTTGACAGGGGCACTGAGAACTAACTTTGGGCAGCAAGATGCCAGAGAATCTTCTTGGGCTAGGCTTATATAGGCTCCAGGGCTGTTAGCCCTGTAGACACCTAAAAACCTATAAAAAGAGCAAATGCATAAATAAATTAAATAAAATCAGCATCGATATAACAAGGTATGTTAACAGAGGGGGTGGAGCCAGGAACTAAAATTTCTATTTAAGGAGTAAACTAAAACATTTCAGAGCTTTACCAGAAAGGCTCATCCAGACTCTGCTACACTTTGCTGTGAAGGAAAGGTTAGTTTGCTGTTATTTTTTGTATTTCTGTATTGCCTTTCTATATTTTGAATACTGTAGTTTGTTTTCTTTACCTTGTGTTTTGCTTGCATTCTGTTTTAACAGCATATTAAAACTTCAAAAGAGACCACAGCTCTCTCTGTTCTGAGTCAGGCAGAATTTTTTCCCTCCCTCCCACCCATTTAAGTTGTCTTGTTAAATACCACTGTCTTTCTAGTTGCCCACCTCTTATGTTAATCTGACCATATATCTCATTTCTCTCTACTTTCACTGGCTTATGTGAGTAATCACAAAACCATCACTTTTGAAATCCCACCTCTTCAATTATTTAAATTTATTGGCCATCCTGCAGTATTTCATAGTACCAAAATACAAAAGTAACCACCCCTTTCAGTCCATCTTGCTGTTTTAAAAATAGTAACTCTCCACTAAACCTTAACTTTTAAACAGGCAAAACTCAAGTTACCTACTTTCATATCTAACTTCTCTAGTGCACACTGCAGAGTGCATTCTTTTCAATCTTACCTTTAAGCATCCCTGTTACTAGCACTTTCTCTAATACCTAAAAGATCATCTCTACTTGACTCCAAGTAGACTTTTCTCTATCTGTTAAACCTAGCACTTGCTCCTACAGTACTTATTACCTTGATACGGCACTCTTATAGATAGCACCCCAAAAGGCAAACCCCATTTCTCGGTCACCCACATCCCCGGAATCTCTATTAAAGTTTTTTGTCTAGTCCTTCTAGCATGTCGAGGATCAGTTGCTAGTGTCCTCTCCTGCTCAGCTGGTGAACCTGGGAATATTGAGGCAATGTTACAATTGCCTCATGTACACAGACAACCCTCTCCTCCTCCCACAAAACACAAATACATGCGAGAGATGCAACTATACGGCCAAACTGGAGGCTGAGCTCTCTCAACATAGGACTGGCAAGACCAGTCAGGAGGAGAAGGTTACCACACACACTATAGACCCAGTCTCACATAGTACCATCACAACCTCAAATCATACACATAAACACACAAAGACATACTCGGCTCTGATCAAAAATCTACCAAAACAGCAGAGGCCACCAAAGCAGACACCCAAACAACCACCACCTCAGAACACAACACCTGCAACACATAGACCTCACAGTCAGAGTGTCAAACAGTCACAGCCCTTAAGGCCAAACACAATGCCAGACACACTAGTCATTGGTGACTCCATAGTCAGACACACTGACGTCCCGCTCACCAGACTGAGTAAGGAGAAGGTCACAGTAAGCTGCCTGTCAGGCGCTAGAATCCGCCACATAACGCAAGCACTCAGGTCTCTCAACAGCAGGTACAAATACGACTCGGTCATTGTCCACGCTGGTGTAAACGACCTGAGGCGTACCTCCTTGGACTACATGAAAAGAGACATTGAGGAGCTCTCTGATTATGTAGCCCAGGCAGGTATGACCCTGACCTTGAGCAGTATCCTACCTTCACCAAGAATGATGCCACAATACAGAGATAAGATGATCAGCTTTAACAATTGGCTTAAACTCTGGTGTCATTCAAAGGGGATCCAATGTCTGTCTGCCTGGGATGACATGCTGGACAAGCCACGCTGCTTCAAGGGACGGCTTGTACCTGTCACCCTGGGATTCGGATATTGGCAGAGGCGCTTGCCGCCGCCATAGTGGCCTTTTTAGGCAAGGCTCAAATTCTAAACCTACCACCGTAGAACACAAAAAAGGAAAAAAACTAAGGGTAATGCTGCTCAATGCCAGAAGTCTAAATCTCAAAATGCACGCACTCGAGGCCCTTCTCAGTATGGAGAACATCGATGTCTGTGCAGTGACAGAAACCTGGTTCAAGGCTCCTGAGAGCACCCCAGCACTATCAGGTTTTACCTCTTATCATGCGTTCCGGCCCCAAAATCCGGACAATACCAAGAAAGGAGGGGTATCCATATTCATCAAGGACACCCACACCTCAAGACTGTTGGCAACGCACGATGCATCGGAGACCATCCAGGTGCAATTAACCATAGGCAAGACTGCTCTGCAAATTGTAGCATGTTACAGGCCACCCTCACAAACTCAGGAACCTCACATGGCCTTCCTGAAAACACTGGAGGGGATAAATGTATCACCAAACACCATCATACTAGGTGACTTCAATTACCCTAATATAGACTGGGAACACTACTCAAGCCCAAACACCCTAGCCCAAAAGTTCCTGGAATTCATAAACTCAAATGCCATGGAACAACTAGTCACCATCCCCACAAGAGGAGAAAACATACTTGATCTCGTCATCACGAACATGAGAGCACAATATTCAACACTGGAAGTATACCCCTCACTGGGGAGATCAGATCACAAACTAATCTCACTGGAGGTCCTCATCCCACCCCCACCTGAAATAAAAAAGACCACAGTAAAGAACTTCTCGAAAGCCGACTTCACACTTCTAAAGACTAGTGTGGTCTCCTTTAAGGCCCTCGACGGCGGAAAACAGTACTCAAGCCGCTGAATCACTTACAAATGCCTTCTACCAGCACCTGCAGGACTGCATGGATAAGGCAATCCCAAGCAAAACAAAGACTCTTTGTACCAAAGGCAAGCGTCCAGTCTGGTGGACCCCAGCCATAAACAAACTCTACAACAAAAGGAGGAAGCTACTACAAGATAGAGCAAAATCCTTAAAAGGTAAGACACCCTTGATCACTATAAGTAAAAAACTAAGAGCTCTCATAAAATCATCCAAAGCAAATTTTGAGAGAAAAATAGCTAAGGACTCAAAAGACAATCATAAGGCCTTCTTTAGCTGTGTTAGAAACCTGAGAGGAAACTCCCAGATATGCTCAGAACTAGTTCAAAATGATGTGAAGATTACTGATCCTACAGACATTGCCAACATACTGGCTGACAGGTTCAGTGCAAACTCCCCCCCCCCTCCCCCCCAAAAGGAGAGATATCTATACCAAGCGATTGCAGCCCCCCAAACATCTCCAACGCCCAAGTGAGAACTGCTCTCTCCAAAGAAAAAACACAGCATCCATGGGACCTGATGGTGTCCCCAGCTGTGTGCTCCACGAACTCAACGAGGAATTAAACCCACAGCTAGGACAGCTGTTTAATCATAGTCTTACCTCTGGATACGTACCCAGGGTGTGGCACACTGCAACTGTGGTCCCACTTCACAAAGGCGGTGCCTCCACCGACCCTGGAAATTACCGGCCCATTAGCTTGACAAGCCTTATCTGCAAAGCCATGGAGAGGATCATAATGGACCTCATAAATAAAGACATAGGGAATTTGCAGACTTTGGATCCATCCCAGTTTGGCTTTGTCAAAGGCAGATCATGCCTTCTAAACTTGGTTGACTTTTTTGAAAGAGTCACCAAAGCCATTGATGAGGGAAAGGCAGTCCATACAGCCTACCTCGATCTGGCGAAGGCCTTCGATACAATACCCCACTCGGGTATCATTGAAAAACTCATCAGCTTAAATGTTAACCCATACATCACAAGATGGGTTGCAAACTGGCTGAGTGACAGAACCCACAGGGTCAGAGTTGCTGGCGCCATGTCAGACTCAAAGCCTGTCACAAGTGGTGTACCACAGGGCTCAGTCCTGGGCCCACTCTTGTTTGGCATCTACTTTTCCGAAGTACAAGCAAACACAGGAGGGTTATGGCTGACAAAGTTTGCAGATGACTGCAAACTGGGCCATAGTAGAAAACACATCTGACACAGATATCCTTCAGAAGGGTCTCACAGAAATGGATAACTGGTGCCAGAGCCATGGCCTAAAGTTAAATGCCAAAAATGCATAGTCATACCCTTCGGGAAAAACAAGGTTACCCTAGCTACCAAATAGGTGGCAATCCACTGAGCACAGAAGAAGTTATCAGGGACCTGGGGACCCAGGTTGATAGTAGTCTGTCATTCGACACCCATGTAGCTAAAGTAGTTAGGAAGACCTTCTACATTGCCCACCTTATCATGAAGGGATTCTCATCTAGATCAAGGGAGGTCATAGTCTCCCTATACTCATCACTCATCAGACCAATGATTGAGTATAATGCCCCATTCGGAATGTATCTGACCCGACACTTGCAGCAGCTGGAGAGGCCACAAAAGTTCCTCACCAAAAGGATAAAGGGTCTCAAACATCTGTCCTATGCTGCCCGACTGAAAGAACTCCAGCTCTATTCAGTCGCTTACCGCTTGCTCAGAGGTGACCTTTGCCTAACATACAAGGCCATGTCAAATCCAGATTTGATGAATATGCTTCACCTCAAAAAATCTAGATCCATCAGAGCCACAAGGGCGGGAGACTTAAATCTCGACACGGCTATTAATAGGATGTGCTGGAGGGATAGATTCATCACCCAAAGACTCCCTATGCTGTGGAATAAAATCCCGGTATATGTGAGGCAGAGCACCTCGCTGGCCTTGTTCAAGAGAAATCTTGACCAATGGATGGGAGATCGCAGATATACCCCAGGGATTACCTCAGTGTCACTGCTCGACAGAGGCACAGCAAAATAATGGGTATAGTTCCCCGTACTAAAGGGGTGGCGTAAGCCACAAAACTATGGGCTAGGCTTGTAAATGCCCTCGGGCAGATAGCCTAGTATGAACCTATGAACCTAAAACTTTAAACTATGTTCATTATTACTGAGCTCATCTCCTCAATGACCAAAACCTTTTCAATAATGAGCACATCAACAGTAATAATATACCTACCACAATGTTAGAAAAAGGTGAAAAGGATTAAATCAAATTATAACGTTAGCTTTTTTTAACTTCTCAAAAAAGGTGTTGTACTGCAAGGTTTCTAGCATGTTAATGAGTACTTTTGAAAGAATACACTTCAGGTGTATTTCATGTGGACTTCTATTCCTTGGCACAGACAAACATAACAACACTTGCTGGGACCTAGCCTACCTTCAAGACAAATGCATTTGACTGAACTGTTGAGCTGAATATCCAAAAATCCAGAATTTGTGTCACCCCGTGTACCTTTTACAAGACAGATTTCAGGTATCTACTCCAGGGGCATTCCATCTCCAACAACTATCAGTCTACCTGGACCTTTGTTTAAACTGTCAAGAGAGGGTAAAATACCATCTATGCAAAAACAAAATCTGTCGGTCTTTATATCACAATCATCTATTAAGTTTAGCAGGAGTTCGCTGCCATTGTTGTCTCTGCCATCTCCCTTGTCACCAGTGAAGAATTGCTTTCTCTTTATGTCCTGCACTCTTTCGAAAGTCCTCTTTACCATGCTAGACTTCTTGCTGTATACAACATCTTTTTATACAAATTTTTGTATATCATGCTTGCCTGCTTTTTTTGACTTTTGAACACAGCTCAGTGTATCACTGTTTGCCTTTTTGTTTTTTATCCCCCTCCAGAATTGTATGTGTTGTCAACCGTTGGTGCATCTGCATATAAGTAAAGAACTTCTGCTCTCTGAAATGAAATTTTGAGCATAACTCTGAGAAACTGTTAAGGGCACATTCACACTTGTCTTCTGCTAATTACTTGCAATCTGTAATACCCATGTCAGACAAAGACCTAGCTGCTTGTAATCCTATTCTAATGATTACTCTTGAGTGATGCCATGTTTTATTTGTAGGCCCATTGCCCCAAATTAGGTTACCCAGTTTAGTATCCTCATTATAGAGCTGTATCTGCCATTTTTATGGTATTATCAGCCAGCCTTCATTGGGCATATTATGTTTATATGCCTCGGGTCTTCATTTACTGTTACTTATTCTTAATATCTGAGACAGTTTAAAAGCTACAACATACCTAGACTGGTGTGAGAGCCCCCAATTCTTGTAGCATCATGAGATATAAGCTGCACTAGAGGATATCCTTCTTGTTACATTGACTGAGTCCTGTAACTGATTGAGTGGAATTACCAGCTGGAATAGACAGATTCATCATAACATAGAGATATGTAGAGTAACTCTCACTTGCAGGGACTGGAACTTAGGGACTAAATATAATATAATCTTCAGTTTTGCTCTGAATATAAATAACATATTCAGTTTGGCAGGTAACCCTCTGTAATTTTCGAGTTTAATTTGAGAAGACAGACAAACCTTATAACCTGGTAAAAACCTAACACTAAAGACAATGAAGTGTTACCACCTGGGTTTCACATACACAGGCTGGGTCGTGCTTCAAGGAAGGGGGGTGAGGTAGCTATACTCTATAAATCTGAGTTGAATGTCACCATAGATGTAATACAACCTCCTCAGTTTAATAACTCAGCGATTCTTGCCACCAAATTGCAACTTAATAAAAATAAATGCATTAATATCATCTGTATGTACATTCCCCCAGGTAACAATATATCTACATTTGAAGATATCCTGCACTGGCTATCATGTCACTACCCCCAAGAAACCCTACTACTTGGAGACTTTAACATAGACTGGGGCACCTGTTCCTCAGAATCCCCAACCACCCATATTAACCTGCATGCATTTACACAAATCATATCCACCCCTACCAGGATAGGTAAACCAACCAAAAAGAAAGTATACTTGACTGGGTACTCATAAACAGTCACCCCCAACTGTACACCTCTGGTACCTTCCTTAATGGCCTAAGTGATCACCTTCTCACATATGTAATTAAGCACAAAACCATTAATTCTCAACAACCCTTACTCAGAAAGGTTAGAAACAATAAAAACTTTGACCCTGCCAAATTCCAACAAGAACTAAACTCATGTAATTGGTCTATTCTAAAACACCTCCCCTTAGAGGAAGCAGTAGCATACTTTAACAACAAATTCCTTGAGATCCTTGATTTGCATGCACCTGTTTGTTCAAAGAGAACCAAGGCAAAAACTGCACCATGGCTTTCTATAGAGTCTAAACTCAAAATTGCCCTTAGAAACAAAGCATGGGCTTTATGGCGTTCTTCTAAAGACCCTCAAGATCACATTAAATACAGGCAATCCAGGAACGAAACCAAAAAATCAATTTTACAAGACAAAAAACAATACTACTGTAATTTATAGACAGTAAATCAAAATAACCCTCAGAAGTTTTGGGCAGGTTTAAATAATCCACTACATCCTGGACAAACGTCATCCCCAATCCCTGCTGCTACTATTGATAAACCCCCTGAAGATGTTTCTGATAGTTTTAACCAATTCTTTACTGAGACAATTCAAGCCCTAGCTAGCCAACTACCTCCTAGCTCCCCTGGTCCTGAAAGTAGCACCCATAGAAACCTACTCACGTTCAGCTTCCAACCAGTCGCCACTTCACTTATCTGTACCTTGATAAAAAAATTAAAACCCACTACACTTTCTGCTGATCAACTCCCTGCCGAGTACCTACAAAAATCAGCTGATGCTATTGCTTACCCCATCTCAATACTAATCAATTGAACCATAGTAGAAGCTAAAATTCCCACCATCTGGAAAATATCCTATGTAATCCCACTTCACAAAGGAGGCAGCTCTACTGAATTCTCCAATTATAGTCCAATAGCTATACTCTCTCCACTTGCAAAGATTATGGAAAAATGTATTCATAGACAACTCATGCACCACCTAATCTAGAATCGCCTTATGGCAGACACTCAGCATGGCTTCCGTCCTCATCACAGCACTACTTCAGCCTGCCTAGCCTTTACTAACACCATAAACCATAATTACAACAATAATTATATATCCTCAGCCCTCTTTTTGGATCTTTCCAAGGCATTCAATATGGTTGATCACCAACTTTTAATCCACACCTTGCAAACATTCTGTCTAGATACTGGAGCCCTCCAATGGTTTCAATCCTACCTGAATGGTCGACAGCAGGCTGTCCCCTGGCAGAACAAACTCTTTAACCTTCTACCCAACACCCTTGGAGTACCACAAGGCTCTATACTAGGGCTCTTGCTGTTCTCCATCTTCATTAACGACCTTTATACTGTCATCCCAAAAGTCAGCTGTATCCAATATGCTGATGACTCTACTCTGATTTGCTCAGCCACATCTCCAGTAGAGTTATGGTCAGCTATCCAGACCACCTTTAATACAATAGAAAACTGGCTTTCTGAATATCGTCTGATCCTAAATCCCAAAAAAAACAAAATGCTGTTATTTTCACCAACACGTAGGTCTACCGCTTTCACCTTTACCATAAAATCCAATGATGGCACAATAATCTCCCCTGACCCACCTACAAAACTATTAGGTGTCATCATAGACAATAATCTAAAATTTGACCTACATCTTAACCAAACTATCAAAACCATCAATAAAAAACTAGGGTCACTTTACAGAATAAAAGCCTTCCTAACCCCTCCAGCTAAAATTGCCATAGCTCGCTCTCACCTTCTTTCAACCCTTCTGTATGCATCCCCTCTACTCTCGAATTTAAACAAGACTGTCCTTAACAAACTCTCAATTTGCTACAACCATATTGCCAGGTTTGCCACTGGGCTGCCTTTTAGGACACATCATTGCATCAATCTAAATCAGCTTGGGTGGCTTGAACTACCCAGCCTAATCCAGTATAACCAACTGATTATGGCCTATAAAATCCTATATAATCCAGACAATACTCCTGCACTTAAAAATATTATCACCCCCTATAACAATCCTAGACCACTTCGATCCTTTAACAAACTACTAATTCAGACTAGCAAAATTAATAACACAGCTGGTGATTCTCTCTTTGCAAACTCTGTAAGTAGATCCTAGAACTCACTTCCAGCTGATATTACCTTACTTTCCACCTTAGGTAAATTTAAAACTAGACTCAAGCAACATTTGTCACTTAACTGGCTATGTCAATGTATCAAGCCTGGCTAACTCT